>NC_084797.1:147766133-148386133 GCF_963169125.1 Humulus lupulus | reverse complement strand
TAAACATCCTTGGGTTTTCTTTTCTGTTGTGGTTTAAGATTTTGAAGCCATGGTTTAGGTTTGTCAAGCTTGGGTTGTGTTTTTGGCCTTTGGGTTTGAGTTTTCTGAAATTTGGAATCAAATGGGTGATTTTGAGTGTGATTGTGTTATTGAGTTGGGTTATGATGTTTATGGGTTGATGTATGGTCTATTTGGAGTTTTGAGTTGGTTTTGGAGCTTGGGTGTGAGTTTGGGACGATTTGGGAGGTTTTAGCTCGGAGAAAATGCAGGGGAAAAACCCAGAATTCTGGGTCTGCGAAGGCGTGCCGCGACACGGGTTTTTCGTGCCGCGGCGAGGGAGTCCCTGACTGATGTGTGCCGCGGCACAAGAAAGTTGTGCCGCGGCACAAGGCAAATTTCAGGTTCACATTTTTGGCAATTTTAGGCCTTTGCTCCGGGGGTTCGGGGGATGTCTCCGGGGTGTTGTTTTAAGGTTTTAGAGGTCCCGAGAGTGCGGGATTGGTCCCGGGAAGTGGTTTTGGGTTGATTAGTATTGAGGGATGTTTCTTGTGTGTTGTGACTAGGTTGTTGGTGAGGCTCGTGCTAGAGGACCGTGCTCGCAGCTTTAGTGCATCAGGAGGCTCGGAATACAGGTAAGAAAACTATAACACCCGAGGTTAGGGCATGGCCCCAGATTGTATTATGTGCAAATGTTTAAACCTTAAATGAATCATGATGTGTGTGAATGATTATTTCGAATGTACTATATGTGTGAATATGATGAAATGAGCGGCCGTGGGCCGAGTACGGCGTAAGCCGGGGCGGCCGTGGGCCGAAAGTAACACCTAGCACATGGGATGCTATAATCAGGGCGGGGCCCGGTGGATTCATGTGTTATGCTATAATCAGGGCGGGGCCCGGTGGATACATGTGTTTGCTTAGTCTAAATGGTTGACTTATCTATTTGTGGATTATCTGTTATGATAAAACTGTATACATTGCATATGTTATGTTCTGCATGAGTTTTCTTGCTGGGCTTCGGCTCACGGGTGCTCTGTGTTGCAGGTAAGGGCAATGACTGAGTCAACCAACCATGAGTACGGAGAGCGTGAAGCGACGTGTACATGTTTGGTCTGCCCGACTGCTTTGGTTGGGGGTTTAATCGAAAATGGCTGTAATAATCTATGATTTTATGATTTCTCAACTGTAACCTTATTTCAAGATGTAATTAGTTTTCAAACCTTATTTTGGGATCCCAAATGTTTAATAATAGAAGTTTTAATGAAATGACGTATTTTCAAAGATTACAGCCTTAACTTTTAATTAGTCACACTTTTGTTTCAAAGCCTCGGTTAGCGAGGCCATTGCACACTGTTTTGTCTTAAAAACTCACTTAGTAACGGCTCTAAGGAAGTAGGGCGTTACAACTTGGTATCAGAGCGAGCCAAGGTTTATTGGTTCTGGAGATCGACCGAACATGTACGCTCGCTGTCAGTGACAAGCTCGACTCTGGGTTGGTTGGTATGAATGATTGACATGTTTGAATATATGTTTGAATGCCCTATTTTCCTGCTTATTTATATGGAGCATGAGGAATGAGATGACATATGCATGAGATACTGATAGGGCCTGGCCCTTGACTGTTGCATGTTGAGATCAATGTGTGCTGAATAACATTATTATGCATGTGGATGAAAATTGGCATAATGGTTCGCATTTTGAGCGTATGTGGTTAATTTTCTGGATTAAATTCATATGTTATATCGGTATATTGGCTTGTATGAAGCATGATGAGCATGGATACACTTAGTGGTGATAGAAATTTGGTAAGCTAAATGTATATCATTGTGGACTTGACCTAGTATATGCTTGTGTGTGCATTATACCTGTGGATATTTGGACCTAGTGGTGGTTTGGTTCAGAGTAGGAACCCCAGAGTTCAGGTGTTGGGTCAGTTTTGACAGGTGAAATTGTGTTGTTGGTTCCTAGAAGGGTTTGGGGACCTGATATTGTGTTTGCAGAGGGGTTTTAGATATAGGTTGGAGTTGAGATCTCCAGTTATCCCTGGAAGCAGCAACAGAGGGTCGCTAGTGTGTGGGTAAGCTGTGGAGTTTGTTAGTCGAGATGGGATAAGTGAACAGCGGATTTCTCTGGGGAAATAGCTGATTCCGACGTTTTAACAGTAAGGTTTCAAGTGTTGGTTTACCGTGAAGTATGGTCAGATAAGGGTACTAAATGAAAGGCTTAAAGGGTGTTATCCTCGGGTTTTGAGGAGAATTCAGACTGACAAGGGATTTATCAATAGACGGGCAGAGTTATTTCCACCCATGGTTAAGAGGATGAGAGATCCTGATTAGAGGGTTATGTTAAATGTTGAGGCAGAGGAATGCCTGGAATTGGTACTCGGGCTGAGGTACTGGCTTAATGGGTTAGAAAGAACCTAGATGATGAATGGTTAGGACAGATCTTAAAGACATGATTAGAACCGTGGAGGCGGGCAAATGTTTAAGTCTGGTTTGGACTGTAAGGGGTAACGACAGCGTAGATCAATGGGTTTGGTGAATTGGATAGTTCATTTCGGAAATTTATACAGATGGATGTATCTGGAATTGGTGGCGACCCATTTAAGGACATGAGATCTGGAATAGTCTAAGGCATTTGGGCTGCTTTGAGGAAAGAGTTTTTGTCTGCATGTGGATGGCGGAGAGGGCCATATTGTTTGAGGAACTGATGGTTGATGTATAGAGCATGAGTGCTAGAGCCACAAGGGCGGTGCTTCCTTTGATGGAATTAGTGAAGATAGATTCGTGATAATCAAGTTGAAAGAACCCCGGATAGTGTTGTGGCTTTTGGATTGCCAAGAAAAAGGGGAAAAGTCTGACTGATAAGACGGTACTTTTGTTGATGGAACGCAGCGAGGTCGGATTCTCAATTTTTAGGTAAAAGGACTCCAGACAGTGCTTGGGCACCTAGATTGAGATTGGAAAGAAGCCTGATCGAAAAGGTAGTTATCGAGATGGCGACAGGAACCAGGAGGTTAATTGGTATGCACATGAGGAAGAGGATGCCACCTGAGAGGAGGTCAGGTGAGGACATGATTTCTACGTAGAATGACTCGAGATGTTGGGATGGATTTCCATGGTGAGGGAACGGAGAACTGGAATGCACCGATACATTCGAGGTTCGAGGCTGAGTCCTCAAGGATGAGTATTTAACTGGCGAGCTTGTGCTTTGGGCATGTAGCGAACTAGAAGGGCTCGGTGTTGAGAATGTTCCGCGAGGGAGATGGACATAGAGAGGTTGCCTCAAAGGTGCCATTTGAGAGGCCGAGGACGGTAATACTTATGGAGAAGGAATTAGAAACTCTGGCAGATGGATTGTTGAGGATATCATCTGGAGTACGTAAAGGAGACAGAGCTGACCAGTGGGAAAGTTATGTGGGTATGCAAAGAAAGATTTAGGGAATACTTCAAGGTCGGACTACAGATAGGATTGGTATAAGGAATGTTGTAAAAGACGGATTGGCCGACAGAAAGTCTATTGAAGAAATCGAAGGAATTTGATCTTGGATTAGCCAGAGTGTTATACTGCGTGGATTGCTAGTATCTTCGGGATAGGACGAAAAGTACAATGTTGGATACAAGGTGGGACGATGTCCCCAAGAGTTGATCTACGACCTGGTTATTGCAAGTTGGAAGCCAAGGATAAAGACTTTTCGTGAATTGATTAGGTTGCACCGGGCAGGGTGTGAGGAATTGGTAACAAGGATTCTGGAACGGTTCGAGCTGCAGCAGCACAGGTAAGTTCTTTAGACAGAGAATGCATGAACGGTGTGGGCAAGTTCCCTTCAAGCTCACGAACAGTGCATATGGATTACTCCCAGACAGAAATGGTGAGCAAGTGACTATGCGAAAGACGTTTGTACCCAGAAGGCGAAGTCACAGGTAAGGTTCTACGGAGTGTTAGTTTGGATGTCGTCAGGAGTACTCAGATTAGAGCTACAAGGAGAAAGGACAGGTAAGAGAGGATTTGATCTGAAGCCGCAATAAACTAATGAAGAACATTTGAAGAACAGAAAGCATCTCAGGACTGGTAAGCGCGTCATCTATTGCATAAGCACCTCTGGAGGCAACTACATCAGAGATGAGGAGAACAGTAAAAACTCGAGGTTAGACGGACTGAGTGGTGTCACATCAGAAAGAAATTCAGAAGACAGGTAAGAATTTATTGGTATCTGGCGGTGCTGGAATATGCGTATGTTTTGATTAAGTAAAGAGTGATTGCATAAAGGACATGATCTATGGTAGGGTTATGGAAATGTGAGATTGCATCACGATTTGGGCACGCCCAGGAATAAATTGACGCGAGGATGGATTGAACCTAGCGGGAGGCGACTGAATGGACCATGGTTGATACACTTGGGACGTTAAGTCGACTGTTGTGCATGGCATAAGGTACTTAAGTATTGGGTATTAGTAAGAAAGATAGCGTTGAGACACAGAGGTGGTGAAAAGTAGCAGACATCTGATCAGTGTTTGAAATCCTCGATTGAGCAAGGGAAATTTAATGGGAGGCGTGTATCAGTCAAGGAATAACGCTATAGGCTGTAATGGAGGACAAGGCAACGACTGAGATCGGCATGATGTTAGTAGGTAATGGTTAGCTGGTGGGTGTCACTGAGCTATGGAATTCAAAGTGTTGGTTTGAGTTGAAACAGGGAAGGACCTTGCTAAGGTGGTACAAGTTAGGATACCAGGAATGGATGAAGGATCCAATTAGATTCGGTTTATGAATGAGAATTCTGAATGGACATCATTCCACCTCCTAGGGTACGTCGTACCGGGAGGGTCGAGCGGGTGACAGAACCTAGTATTTTCCTTTGGACCCTGAGGGGTTAGGTGATGTGGTGGTGCATCGTGGGGATAGACCACAATAGACCTTAAGTAAGGTGTTTGGACATGAAAAGTTTTAATTCGGTTGTTTGAGTTAATGTTGTTGGGGCAAGTGAACTGGTTTCAGGATAGAACGTCGATGACATTGAATTGAGGCCCTATAATATTTTAAATTATTGGAATGGATTTAGAGAACGAAAAGAACAGAGTGGGAACCTGGAATTATCAGTTGATTGCAAGTGGGGTGGCAGTCTGAAAGTTTATCGGATATCTTAAAGAACTGAGCGCCGAGTAGGCGAATACTTGAAGTATTAAGGGAAGTGTAATCCCTGATGAGTTAGTCGTGGTGGCGGTTGCTGGTGTCTTGTTAAAGTAACACGACATATCACATGGTAGGAGGCAAAGGGTAGTGAATACTACGATTTGGCATCGGTTCAGAGAGAAGCCAAGTGGTTGTTGGAACTCTTAAGGCAGGAGCTTCTGCCTATTTGAAAGGATTAACAGCTTGTAAATTGATAAGTGTTGAGGAAATAAAGTTCCGGAAGGAAAGAGTTGCGTCTCTGCATTTTAATAGACGAGGATCTGTAAGGTGTTCAGAGAAAGAAGGGAGATTTCTGACTCTTAATTCAGCATAAGATTCTGAAGTTTTACCAAGGATTAGGCCAACGGGGCCTACCAATTGATCCCACCTAGTAGAGGTGACGAATTTTGAGTATCTCTGGAATCAGGAATAAGACGATGAATTGGTCATTGTAATCTAGGCAGACCCTGAGGTTTCTGCAGGGTTGCGGTGTAAACAAGAAGCTATCGAGAGTATGGCTATTAGACGAAATCTTGAGGGGCAAGATTGTTACTCTTGTGAGAGTGTTGTTGAAAAGTAAAGTAAAGGCGGTGGGCCTTGGAAATTATGGTCAGAGTTGCGGGTTTACTGACTGATGTGTTTGGATAAATTTCGAGGACGAAATTTTTATGAGGAGGGGATAGTTGTAACGACCCAAAATCGCTATTAAGGCTTAAGGGCCTTGATTAGTGTGCCAGGAGGGCATGTTGGGATTTATGTGTGATTTTATGAGTTAAATGCATGGTTATGATTTAAAGCATGTTATTGACTAATTGTTTATCTGAGATGCATGACTATGTGTATTAGTATGCATGTAGGCCCTGATTGTGTTTGAAGGGCATAATTGTAATTTTAGCCGCTGAGGGCATATATGTGATAATTGTATTCCGTGATTTGTACCACGTGAGTGTGGTGGTATTATTTTGATGCACGTGCCGAGACGGTCCTAGAGAGCAAATTAACTTAAGAGTCACAACGGGATTTCTATACCCGGCTCGGGAGGAGCCTAGGGGTACTTCGGGAATTTTATGGCTAAGATTGAGATTTAGCGGGTAATGGTTATTGGTGATTGAGTAACCTGGGTAACCATTAGTTACTACTTAGAGTAACAAGTTCTAGATAGAAAATGGTAGAAATGAAATAGAAGTAAAAGGACTTAAGTGCCCTTGAGGTTAGTTGGGAAAGGATAGGCAAGGAGGGGTAAAATGGTCATTTGGCTGGGAATTGGATATATGGCAGCTGGGTATTAAGGGGTACACGGTTTGGGGCTTGGTCATTTGATGCTTTGATAATTTGAAGAGAAGAAGAAGGAGAGGGAAAAAGCTAGGGCATGAAGAAGAAGAAGGGAGCTGAAACTTGAAGACTAAGGGGATGAACCAAGGAAGCCTAAGGTTGGATTCTTGATTGAGGTAAGAGTTTTAAACATCCTTGGGTTTTCTTTTCTGTTGTGGTTTAAGATTTTGAAGCCATGGTTTAGGTTTGTCAAGCTTGGGTTGTGTTTTTGGCCTTTGGGTTTGAGTTTTCTGAAATTTGGAATCAAATGGGTGATTTTGAGTGTGATTGTGTTATTGAGTTGGGTTATGATGTTTATGGGTTGATGTATGGTCTATTTGGAGTTTTGAGTTGGTTTTGGAGCTTGGGTGTGAGTTTGGGACGATTTGGGAGGTTTTAGCTCGGAGAAAATGCAGGGGAAAAACCCAGAATTCTGGGTCTGCGAAGGCGTGCCGCGACACGGGTTTTTCGTGCCGCGGCGAGGGAGTCCCTGACTGATGTGTGCCGCGGCACAAGAAAGTTGTGCCGCGGCACAAGGCAAATTTCAGGTTCACATTTTTGGCAATTTTAGGCCTTTGCTCCGGGGGTTCGGGGGATGTCTCCGGGGTGTTGTTTTAAGGTTTTAGAGGTCCCGAGAGTGCGGGATTGGTCCCGGGAAGTGGTTTTGGGTTGATTAGTATTGAGGGATGTTTCTTGTGTGTTGTGACTAGGTTGTTGGTGAGGCTCGTGCTAGAGGACCGTGCTCGCAGCTTTAGTGCATCAGGAGGCTCGGAATACAGGTAAGAAAACTATAACACCCGAGGTTAGGGCATGGCCCCAGATTGTATTATGTGCAAATGTTTAAACCTTAAATGAATCATGATGTGTGTGAATGATTATTTCGAATGTACTATATGTGTGAATATGATGAAATGAGCGGCCGTGGGCCGAGTACGGCGTAAGCCGGGGCGGCCGTGGGCCGAAAGTAACACCTAGCACATGGGATGCTATAATCAGGGCGGGGCCCGGTGGATTCATGTGTTATGCTATAATCAGGGCGGGGCCCGGTGGATACATGTGTTTGCTTAGTCTAAATGGTTGACTTATCTATTTGTGGATTATCTGTTATGATAAAACTGTATACATTGCATATGTTATGTTCTGCATGAGTTTTCTTGCTGGGCTTCGGCTCACGGGTGCTCTGTGTTGCAGGTAAGGGCAATGACTGAGTCAACCAACCATGAGTACGGAGAGCGTGAAGCGACGTGTACATGTTTGGTCTGCCCGACTGCTTTGGTTGGGGGTTTAATCGAAAATGGCTGTAATAATCTATGATTTTATGATTTCTCAACTGTAACCTTATTTCAAGATGTAATTAGTTTTCAAACCTTATTTTGGGATCCCAAATGTTTAATAATAGAAGTTTTAATGAAATGACGTATTTTCAAAGATTACAGCCTTAACTTTTAATTAGTCACACTTTTGTTTCAAAGCCTCGGTTAGCGAGGCCATTGCACACTGTTTTGTCTTAAAAACTCACTTAGTAACGGCTCTAAGGAAGTAGGGCGTTACAACTAGGATCAGAACACCCAGCTAATGATGGAGTCCCTAGACTCAATCGATGAGATACGAGAAAAATCTCAGCTCCGAGTTGCTGCATACCAGCAAAAAGTCGCCCGGTATTTTAACTCCAAAGTTAAAGAAAGAAAATTCAACGTCGGTGACTTGGTGTTACGACGAGTTTTCTTAAATACCTGCGACCCTACTGCTGGAGTTCTCGGACCCAATTGGGAAGGACCTTACCAAATTGAAGAAGTCCTTCATCCAGGCACCTACAAACTTGCACGCTTAAACGGAGATCTCGTTCCACGCTATTGGAATGGAGAACACCTGCGCAAGTATTATCAGTAAACAGTCCTTTACAAAGGATTGGCTTGTATTAAATTTCAATTTTTACAAGTTTTGCAAAGAGGGTTAGCCACGTTGTATGGCTAACTGCTCGTATATGTAAGGTTCTATTATAGAATCACTCGTAAAGACATGTTTAGTCCATTTTTAATACGAGATTATAAGGGACTGTGCGCAGCCAGTCATTCTTGCCAACCATTGTGAATTTACATTTACAAGTATTTGTTCATTACGTGTGTTGTTTTGCTGTATTACAAGTATCATTTTTCACACGAACAGGAATTTTCGAACAGGCCATGGTCAGGGCAAGTGACCTAGGACCTAAAGCTCCTCGATCACTTGGGGGGCATATAAGGCACATCGATAGCAAATCATACTCGCAAGGTATGTAAACACATGAACAAAATGAGTGAAAGCATGCTACAGTACTTAGAGTATTTTTCAAAATTTATGTTTTGTTAAATTGCCAAAGTACTATGCTAAGTTCGGTCATACGGACAAATGTTATAATAAATAAAGATATTATAGCATCAAGATTTAAGCCTTTACACCGCAAGCATCGCTGCTTGGATGTAACTGTTCAAGTAAAAGAAAAAGATTTACTGCCCGTGCAGCAAAGTTTAAAACGAAAATATATTGTCTTTACATCACGACCCGTGGGTCGTGTAGCCAAAAAGAAAGAAAAAAATAAAGGAAAAGTTTAAGAGGCATTTGGGGCTGGAGGGTCCTGAGCAGCATCCTAGTTGGTCGCGTCCTCAACAACTTCTTCTTCTTCTACAGCAACAATGCTAGGAGAGGCGGGGGTCCTTGCTCTGGCCTCCTCTTCGGCCAGTTGGGCAGTGCAGCGGGCCAACTCGGCAGTCCTGACTTCCTCCGAAAGATAGCTGAAGTCGGCACCCTGATTATGTTTCCAGAAGTTGTAGAAACATCAGAGCGTCGTCCTCTTGTACCTCTCCAGATTTTTGGAGTTGTCGAGCTCCAGCTGCTTCACTTTGCCTTCGAGAGTAGCAATGGCCTCATCCTTGGGCTTGAGCATCTCTTCCAGCCTTTTGATTTTGCGAAGATGGGTTACGCTGGAATCTCGATACTGCTGCCTTGACTTTATTGCAGCTTCCTTTGCAGCTTCAGCCTCTGACAGCTTAGTCACCACAGCATCCCTCTCTCGAGCCATTGCCTCCAACTCCTTGGCATGCCTAGCCTCTGCAGCCGAAAGCTCCTCAGCCGCCTTCATCTGATGCCTCTCAGTGGCCTTTGCCTTAGCCTGCTCGATGGAAGCCTGGACACGGGTACGAGCAGTGATAGCAGACAGCAAGGCTTGTGAATAAAGGAAAAACTTAGAGCCTGCCGTGAAGAATAAAAGACTAAGGCTTAAGAAGTGAAGAAGTACTCACACTGGAGATTTCATTCAAGGTCCTGTTCAGAACCTGGTCGGCCCCCATATTTTCAGCCTCGACCATTGCATCCTTGACGCGGTCACTTTTACTGATGCGTTCAAGGCGATCCTTGGCGGATCGAAGGGCACGGCTCATGAGTTTGGCCCCGAGAGCTTCTTCACGAGTAATTTCCTCTCTGGTGGGCGCAGCCGGAGGATTTGGCGGGGCAAGAGGGGTATGCTTCTCAGTAGGAGCTGGTGGATGGGCAGAAGTTTGCCCAGTTGGCGTGTCCTTGGGAAGGTCTTCTGTTCGACCCTTCTTGGCTGGAGGACCTCGACTGGATTCACCAGTTCTCCTCTTGGACCTCCGTTGGAGTTGAGGAACTTCCTCTTCCTCCTCAGCCTGATACATGTCAAAGATGTTGGGAGTGGCCATGTCTGCATGCAAGTAAACACAGGAAAATGATAAGATAAGAGGCAGATGAAGAGTTATTATACAACAGAAAAGAGGTAACAAAGTGAATACCCGAGCTACAACTACTGGTCGCTACACTATTGACTCTATTAGTCATATACTCATTATCTGGCATGAAGAAGTCTGGCCCTAGGTTTGGAGCATATGTAAAGTTACCCTCCCCGTCAAACAAATGACAGGGAATTGGCAAACCATTTAAAAGTAAAATAGTGTTACCGTTCTCATCAGAAGACTCTTCCAAGTCCTCAACTGGCTCTTTGGCCTTTTGTTTCCCCTTGCCTTGGGGAGCAGAAGGCCTTTCTGTGGAAGGATTGCCCGTGGGCTCCCTAATAGTAATCCCCGTTGGCCTCCTCCTCCGAGGAGACACAGGGGGTTGCTGCTCGGGAACCCCCTCGGCAGTGGTTTTGTCCACCACGGACCCTCTAGTTTCATGGCGAGGAGCCAGGAGGCCAGACCGCCTCAAGTTTTCTTCAGTTACCAGGATCTTGATGCTTTTTGCTGCGTCAGACATCCTGGCCAAGGTATTGGACCTCAACACCATGTCCGGTGTTGGGGTCGGGCGTAACCAGGGGCTTGAAAAATAGATTACAGTTTAAGAAAAATGGAAGGGAACACATCGACCAAAAGTATCGACCAGTCAGAGACAAGCACTTACCTCCTCGGGTGAAGGCCAGGTTGTTGCTGGTTATGTCCGGGGTAAGGAAGTACTCCTTATTATACTGCCCCACATTCGAGATATGCGTAGTGTCACTCAGGAATGTTCGATTGGTTTCCTGGTGACAAAAATGGAAGAAACCCGTTCCGTGTTGTTGCGGGTTAGACTTGAGGTCAAAAAGATAGTTGACCTCGTGGGGTGAAGGTTCTGGCAATTTCTTAAGTTTATACATGATATAGAGTGCGGCCAGCATTCTATATCCGTTTGGAGTTATTTGGAAGGGGGCGACACCGAAATAATTGGCCACCCCCACAAAAAAGGGATGAAGAGGGAGATAAGCTCCCGCCTCAATATGATACCGAGACCAGGCGCTGTTTGCACCTCCAGGGAGGTTAGCCCTCTGGTCCGCAGCAGGACGTATAATGGAAACACCTGTGAGAGGGAATTTCCTGAAGCAGTTAGCAACCATCCGAAGAGTCACTGAACTGGCCGGGGAAGTATACCACTCGACATCAGGCAAGTTCTGATGGCGAGGGCTGGCCCTGATTTGGATATTAGGGTCAGGAGCAAGATTTTCTCGACCACTGGTCGAGGGAGCCCTTGCCTGCGAATCAGGCCGGGCAGGAGAATTTGGGTTGTTTTCAGACTCGGGTCTTTTCTTGCCTGAAGATTTGGAACGGGCCATTGGAGGAGAAGGATGGGGTCTGGAAGAGGATCGCGAAAAAGGGATCTCGTGGACACGGTCAGCTGGTTGTTCTTCTCCCTCGAGCGGTTGGGCGAGAAGTTCGTCGTCAATAGGCCTTTCACCTCCCCACAAATCTGGCATTAAAGTCTGCATACAGAAGAATGGGGAGGTGAGGATAGAAAATTTTTAAAAGCTTTTTAGAATAACGCTGGTCGAGTATAAAAATTAAGTTTTTATACAACAGCATTCTAACAAAAAGCTAAATTTTTCTACATGAACAGTTTGAAAAACGGATCAAAGGGTGAAAGTAAAAAGTTTTCTGAAAAAGCTTTTTCAACTCCCCTTAGGACGGGAAAAACTTTTTTTTCAACTAGCTTAAATATCGAATTTTTACTTCGATTTTACGTCCTAAAAAGCATGATCTTAGATTTTAAAGTAACTCGTAACTCCATTGTGCCTACAAAATATTCTGTCTACAAGCGTCTCAAACCAGAAACAGATAAACTCAAACAGTACACATTCAGAAGCATGCACCACGAAAAATTAGAAGCGTGGGAACTCGAAAACTTACCAAGAAAAGTGATCGTAAAGATGGAAGAAGGGTCTTCGGAGATCAAGGAGCTCTCGGACGGGGTCCTGAAAGTACAGGGGGAACGGTCTTCGGGAACGTTAAGAGCTCTGGATTTTAGGTTTTCTTGTGAAGACGATGGCGTGCGTAAAAAGAAAATAAAGACTTTGAATGTCTTATATAAGTTTGTCTGTGGCATTAAAAAGATGTAATCATCAGTTTCCTTTTTTTTCAAAGTATGGGGAAGCGGGATGGCCGTCAAAATCTTTTCTGGGGAACCGAAAGGACTTGATTAGACAGAAGTGGGTTACTTTTTTCAAGAACACACGAAGGGTTCTGACACGTCAGGCGGGGTTACCGAAGAGTCGTTCATTCAAAAGTTTATTTACTACTCGTAGTAAATAAACTTGGGGGGCAAATGTTATCCAAAAAATTAGCATTGGTGACGTGGCAAGTGATCCCTGGACACGTGGCTGACACCTGGAAACGTTCTACTAGAGTATCGACCAGAAGACACATTAGAAGCAGTGCGAACCTGCCTTACCTGCGACCAGCCTGGTCGATAGTTCCGCATACAAGGCAACATTAATGGGAAGATCTTTGTGAATCTCGAATTTATCTCACACAATCTCCTGAGTTTCCGGTTATTCAGGAAAGAATATCTGTAACAATATTTTGTAATCCCCCTTGAGCCTATAAATAGGAAGAGATAGCTCAAGGGAGGGGACTTTTGGCTTTTGAATCATTCGAGACTATAGTAATTCTCCTAGTAATATTGTATTGTTCTTCAGAGATCAGTGAAACTCATTGAACCCAAGTTCTTTGATCACTCATCTGATTTTTTACATCAATATCAACCTAAGTGGATGTAGGTCATTACCAGATCCTGGGGCCGAACCACTATAAAATACTGTCTTATTTACTTTTGTCATTACGTTCTTCTCATTACTTTCATTAATATCAAGCATATTCTGACTCTGTGTCAGTTGGCCAAATCGTGGGTCAACACTAATATACATATACTTAATATTAAAATATTTAGAATAAAATAGTAATTTGCTAAATGACATATTTGGTAATATGTAATATTAAAAAGATGGTTAGACTGTTTTACTACAAAATTAAAAATATGGACATTTACTTATTTTTACACACAATTAAGTGCAATTTTGCACCATACCCCATATATAAATGAATCAAAATAGAACACACGAGCAAAATTGGGCTAAAAATAAAAGATTCATAACAAGAGATCCATTTACACCCTAACAAATAAGAAAACTAGCTACACATAATGTAGTTCATAATCTCAAAATATTGTTAATACTCTAAGAAAAAAAACAAAAGGATGATGAATTTTTTATTTTTGCTCTTTAGTTTCTTCCAATGTGTTTTTCCCTTACAAATTGTATTTTTCTCTCTCTTTTTATATGAGTCTTTTGAGCTTGCCCTAGCCTCTAGAAACATCCTTGACCGACCTATGGTTGAATTTGGATGAAAATTGTGCAAAATACAAAAATCCGACTTTTGTGGTGCAAGCGGCGATGCATTGTAGCATCAGGTGGGGATAACCACATAAATACTCTTTCTTCACACTTAATACACATAATTACCCTCTATTTCAAAAAATGAGATATATACCATTTTTCTTAGAATATTTAACTAAAATATCCATATAAAAAAATGTATTAAAAATATATTAATTTTTATTAAATTAAGATTTCAAGTTTATATTTATTTTTAGGTAAAAATACACAAAAAAAATTTGTTGACGCATTTTTTTGCCAACAATGGATTAAGAAATCCAATAATAGAGATATTAGAGTTTTTTACTAAACCGTGATTGAACAAATGGAAGATATCACACACTCACACTTTTACGTGGTTTAGTGGTTAAAATCCACCTAGTCCACGAGACAATCTTATTGCTCATTTTAGGACTCTGGAAGAAATTGTTGATGAGAATTGCAGTAGAGTTTCAGTATATAGAGAGTCGGATCCCTTTTTCTATCCATTCCCCTGATATTTATAGAGGGTTTTCCCGGATAGATTTGGGTAACGGCGTACATAAATATGGTAAATAATGAATTCAGATAACCTCCCATTTACATAGGGATATGATTGCCTATGGAATTTACATCCATTATCTCGGGTACTAAATGTGTAATAAAATATTGGCATTAATGAGCGTATAAGGAATCTCCGTGTCTTTTGGGATCCTTCATTGTGCATCATGACTAGGCTTTCGCGAGCTGGTCACTTCCTTTGAGCTGAATGCTTCAGAACTAACCTATCCTGATACAAGTTAAGTTAAGTTTCAAAGAGGACAATCTAACCATTACGCATCTCAAACTAGGTTATCAGCGCAAGAGGCAACCTAAAAATATCTGGTTGTTGTAAGCTATCAAGGTGAAGTCAAGCTGCTCACTCTAGAGTTAGCTATATATTCTATCTGTATGCTTTCTTCATGCGCTTATCTACCAATTGTACCCTGTGCTGAGTGATTCAGTTCGCATTTTTCTTTTGGGGTATAATATTTTCCCCCAAGCTCTTGCTTGTGCATGACGTCACCTCTGACACACACAATATGGGATTTTAGGCTTCTATTATGTGAAATCGTGCCCACCCACTACTCGACTGCGAAACATGTGTCAGTTTGTAATAGGTGCCTGTTCGGGTTTCAAGTAATGTGAGAACTGTCCTGTCAAATTTTTGCCAACGCAGGGGTTATTTAATCTAGGCACTTGGATCCCGAACTGACCTAATCGGGTGGCCTAGATTGGTTCTCGAAGTTTACGTATAAATAGGAGAAACAGACCTGAACCTCACCACCTTTGCATTAAATTATTTTCCTTTTCCTTCTCAAAACACCTTCAAAACCTTCAGCATTCCCTCATTCTCCAGATGCTTTCATGCTACTATCTTTGGGGCTGTCATCACTTCCCTCGACCGAACATCCAATCTGTAAGTATCTCTATATTTGATTTCAATTTCAACTTCTTATTTTTCAATAAGTTTTATGAAATTTTCCAGTATAATTTCTTACTTTGGTTATGTTCGAGTTTAATATGGATTTTTGTTAGGCCAAAAACAATAATACTAGGTATGATTAGAAGTAATGTGCATAAAGAAACGAGTAATTTTCAGAGTTTTGAAAGAGGATCATCTGAGTATGTGTGTAAAAATTTGAGGGATTTTAGGTTCAGTTCTGGGTAGCTTAAGGGTTACGATTTCTCGAGTAGTTTTTAATCAAACCGCTTTCCAAAAAGGTATTGAGTCTGACACGTGGATCTCGAAGTATTAGGGATTTCCTGAGTTTACAACGCATGGTTACCGAACGCACATGAATCGTATATCTCTTAGGTCAAATAGACCGAGTTAAAACCCTTGGGTTGCCATACCTTTATCATCGTAGCAAGGTTTTATCTTAGGTCGCATCTAACATGCCGCTTTGTCGCTAGGTGAGCTAAATCATGGCCCACCAGAAGAAGTCAGTCGCAAGCTCTTCTTCTCAAAGTAAGAGTAAGGGTAAGCAGATTGCATCTGAGACCCCTATTCCCCACTTTGACCCAGTAGTGGATAGGGATATTGTAGTTGACCCCAATGCCTTTTAGAGGCTGAGCGCATCTAATCCCGGATAAAGACTTAGGGCAAGGTGAACAAACTTTTGCTGAGTCGCAGGATTGAATTGGGGTCCGAGGGTCTTGTTGCTGCCCTCCGTTGGAAGGAGAGCGGAGCTACACTCCAATTCAGGATGACTTTGGGCCTGAAGTGATGAGCATCTGAAGGTAGGTGCCTTTCTCCCTTTGGATCAGTACTTCGTAGATTTTTTGAATTACGTCAAACTGGCGCCATTCCAGCTTCCCCCCAATTTATACGACTTTTGGCGGGGCTGAAATATCTATTCTTGAAGAAGGAGTGGGAGGTTCCCACCCACGCTGATATTATGTAATTCTTTTGTCTCAAGGCCAATCCAGAGTCAAAGGGATGAGGTGACGAAATCTACTACCTCACTAGATTTCTCATCACAACCTCCATCATCGTCCTCCCCGCCCACCCGAATGACTACAAAGATCAATTCTTTATGTAAAACGGGTTAAAAAACTGCACCCATCGGTATGTCAACTGTCCTAGTAAGTTTCTCAGCTCCTTGAACTTTGTACTTGAATTCCTTTTCAATCAAGTTTAAATATATTCTGATTGAGTTGTTACTTTGTGCAACCATATATAAGAGAACGGGCCGGTCAAAGACTTTCGGAGGTCAATATGAGATGCTGGCTCGTATTCCTGTCAAGGAGAAGGAGTTTCGGTTGGTCATTAATGACACTACCATGGTGGCTTGAAAAATGATCTAGAAAGATAAAACACTAACCATCTCCTTGAAAAATGGTCATTAATGACACTACCATTGCGAATCAGTTGAATAGAGCATTCAAAGGTTTATTTGAATGAGATTTGCGGTCGTCTTGGACGATGATATTAGGGTACTTTCTCTGCGGAGAATTACCAAGGTTGAAGAGTGCCTTAGGGAAAGGAGTGTCCATGGATGGTAAAGATGTTTCAGGTGCCTTGGGAAAGTATTTTGGGTCTTTTATGGACCAGGATCAGTTAGTGGATTGTTATGACATCCCAGTAATTGAGAAAAGTGATTGCCTATGTAGCATGTTGATTAAAGAATTTGACCAGGACTGGAGTAGAGTTTCTGGTGGGCCAGGTGGCCAGCTTATTGTTGAGATTATTATCTCAAGAAAGATAAAAAGGAAAGATTGTTAAGTGAGCCACAAATGGGAAAGATTGAGTGGGAAACTTTAGCTGGATTAGCTAAGAGTCGTACAGTGACAGATATGAATTTATTGTGGTATAGAGGTCGGATTTGGAATCCGATGGACATTGAGATTATCTGGGAAATTCTAGGTGAATCTCATGCTATTCTTTTGTTTGCTTCATTCAGGCATCGTGGAAAGGTAACAGGATACGAAAGCTTTATAGTGATGGCCTGAGATGAAGAGGGATATATTGAGACACGTGTAAAGTTCTTAACCTGTTAGCAGGTCAAGACAGAGTATCAGGAATCAGTAAGGCCATTACAGCCTTTGGGTATTTCATAATGGGAATAAGAGAGCATCGTGATGAGGTTCGCGGTGGGATTCCCAGGTTGATGGATCAGTATGATTTGGCATTGAGTCATTGTGGACTAGTAGTCCAAGTGAGTTCATTTTATCAGTAAAGATAAGCAAATAGTACAGCTGATCAGTATTCATATCTCTTTGTGAAAGAGATAGAGCGCCTTCATGAAACTCAAGGTCTATCTTATTAGATGAAGACTTTATTGTGACTTCCAAGTTTTGGAAGGGTTGGAAGGACATGAGAATAGAGATAACACTCAGTACAGTTTATTACTCTCAGACTGATGGCAAATCAGAGAGAGAGGGTTATCCAATTATTATTGGAGGAACATTTTATAAGATGAATGCGTTAACATATATCTGGATCCTGAGGTGGTTTAGGGGATAAATGAGATTGCTGGAGATTGAAGCTTGGTCGCTTATCTCCCAGAATAAATGGAAAGTGTTATTGAATTGAAAAGTAGGAATGCGGAGTTCCAGGTAGGAGAATATATCTTCTTCAATGTATCACCATAGAAAGGGGTGAGGAAATTAAGACAAGTTAAGCCTTAGTTTATTCTGGCAGTTGGATCCTGATTGGGTCTGAATAGGGTGACTCTGATTCAGCTTTACTTTTTGCACTGACAGTTGTATACAGTGAGTTATGTACTTCCATGCAGTGGACATGGGTTAAAGGAATTTATAAATTGAGTTATGAGAATCTGAAGGTTAAGTATTCTAGTAAGGAATAGCCAGTTCAGATTGTGACATAAGTAATGAATTTCTATTGAACAGAATGTACCTTGGGTTAAGGTAAGGCTATAGAGATGGTGAGGTCGAGGAAGCGACCCGGAGAATTGAAAATTTATGTCAAGTGAGTGGAATTCTTGTTCCGAGCTGTTGAGTAAATTTCGAGGACGAAATTTCTGCAAGGAGGGGATAGTTGTAATGCCCCGAATTTCCTAATAAGGATTAAGACCTTGATTAGGAGGCCGGGAGGGCCATAATTGAGTTATGATGTTATTTAATGATCATATGCATGTTTATGTGAATTATACTATTATATGACGGTAAATGCATGCATATGGGTGTATTTATGATTATAAGGGTATTTTGGTAATTTGGCCGTTGTGGGCGTAATTGTGTATCTTGGGTGCATGGTTGTGATTAATTAATATAACCACATTATAAGGTGGATTGGTTCGAGCTATTTGGCATGAGACGATCGTGAAATGTAAGTGTTCGGTCTAGTCATAACGGGTTTAAGTTCGGGGCTCGGGGTGAGTCTCGGGGTCATTTTGATGATTAGAGTATTACCGGGAATTAAAGGGTAATGGGATATTAATTATTGGTATTTGATAATTTTGGGATTAGCGGGAATTGGAGAGCGTTAATTATAATTAACGGTATAGGTTGGAAAGGGCGGTTTTACCCTTGGGGTGGCTTTAGGAACCTTAAGTGACCTAGGGGTATTTAGGTCATTTGGATTGGATTTATATTGACTTCAAGGCTGTGGAATTCAGAGCAAAAACAGAGCATCATCCTCATCTCTTTCTTTCTCTCCCGTACACCATTTTTTCCTCTTTTTCTCTTTGGAATTTTGAGAGCCAACTTGAGGTAGCAAGCTAGGAGATCAAAGGTGGGAGCTTAGGAACTTGATTAAGCCATTGAAGGGGATTCAAAATCAAGTTTGAGGTAAGTTCCAGCCATGAATTTTATGGTATACTCTGTTTTGGGCTTTAGTTTTCAACTTATGATTTCTTGATGGAAAGTTTGGATTAATGGAAGTTTTGGTTGATGTTTAACTTGGGTTTTGATGAGGGTGAGTTGTAGATAATGTTTAGTCGTTGAATTGGGTGTTAGGTTGACGTTTGGGACTAGTTTGAGGGTTTGGTTTCAAAGAAAAATGCAGGGGAAGCAAGTTGGTTGCTTGCTGGTGCGCGTAAAAGGCCGCGGCCTGTGTGTGTTTCTGGGGAGGATTTTGCCTCTGTCTGAAGGTGAGCCGCGGCATGGCTGTGGTGAGCCGCGGCCCATAGAGGCAGTTTTGGCCAGAAAAGGGTTTTTGACTTAGGGATGCTTGCCATGGGCCTCAGGGTCGATCTTACTACTCGGTTAAGTGTGGATTGATGTCCCGGAGGCTAGATATTGGTTTGGGAACCTATGTTGATCATTTTTATTGATGGTATCCTATATTTTGGTTATGACTAGGTGACCGCTAAAGGACTAAAAGTTGATCGTTCTCAAGGGTCGTTCTTTAAATCATTCTAGCTCGAATCTGAGGTAAGAAAACTGCACCCTGTGTAAATGTGACATGCATGGCTATTATTGATGCATGTTGGTTGATTATTATATGTGACATGCATGGCTATTCTTGATGCATGTTGGTTGATTATTAAATGTGGCATGCATGGCTGTTATTGGTGCATGTTGGATTGTAAAATATAATGCATGTGATGCATGAGAAACATGTGACTAGGACATGCTTTGGGTAATGAGTATGATGTCGTTCAGAGCTTGTGCCTCTGGGTTTGTGCATGGTCCTAATTGTGTTAATACCTGTTTAGTAGGCATGCTGAATACCTTGTTTATGGATATTGAACATGTGATATATGTTTGGTGGCATGGCTTACTTGTGTATGGCACCGACTAGTCAGGGATACTGACCTAAGAGTCAAAAATGGCATAGCGTCATGAATGCCGGGCCAAATGAAAATTAGATCTAATCGATATCAGCATTGAATGGCTCTATGGCATTAATGCTGGACCGACCCTAAGGTCGATGAACTTATAAGCGCTTGCCTGGTCTAAGACCAGATGTTCAGAGCCAGGGCATATGGCCCCGGTGACTGTTTGTCACATGGCTAGGGAACGCTGTTCCATAGTTACGACTCTAGAGTCGGGAGGAAGGTTATGTTGGTGACTAATCACCATGCACCTATCCTATTAAAGCTAGTGAGATGCTCACTTATTTATTAAGCCCTGGTGATCCTATCGTCACATGGCTAAAGGGTGCTGTTCCCATATTAGTGACTTTTGATATCTGTTAAGCCCTGGTGACCCTATCGTCACATGGCCAAAGGGTGCTGTCCCCATATTTGTGACTTTTTGTGATAGTCACCTATTTTTTTGGACTGTTGGTCCTGATTAAGTAATACAATCACTGTTGATATTATATCATGTTATATTGTGTTTTCTTGCTGGGCTTCGGCTCACGGGTGCTATGTGGTGCAGGTAAAGGCAAAAGAAAGCTAGACCATCCTTGAGTTGGAGAGCTTAGGTGGTGATGTGTACATATGCAGCTGCTCGTCCGCCACGGCCGAGGTTTAAAGAGGAACTAGGGTTAAACCCTGTTTTGCCGCATTGAACGGCCTGTTGTAAATATTTTTCTGTGATAGACTCTGAAGTTATATTTTTGGGATCCCAATGTATATATTAAACGTTCTAGTGAAACGTTACATCGTAACCAAAATTTTTAATCCCTAAACCACTAATCATACTTAGTTATACGATTTTGGCCAAATGACTCGATTAGCGAGTTTAGCACTATTTACAAGGCACTCCATAACGGTCCCTGGAGTTGGGGCGTTACAACGACCATAGCTACCCTCGGTGTACCGTAGTGGTAGATAACACCCTTCATTTTAGATCCACCATTTTTGAGGAATATGGTACAAAAATTTTGTCGTGGCCTTCCCTCCGTTAGGGTGTTTTTTCCCTGGGTATTAGGTAGGTCGTGTATGAGTCTAGTTCAGATGATGAGCGTGAACCCCGTAGGTCCCAAAATGTAATAATATTAGATTCCCCCCTCTTTTGATAGTCCAAGAGTTAGAGGTTTTACCCAGTCCAGTTTGTAATCCAGAGTCGATCATAGTAATTTCCTCCTCTAGCTCGGAGGGTAGGGCTCTTGCTCTATTCTTTGCCTTGTATTCCCCTGACTAGTCCTTTCTTGGATTTGAATTTCCTGCTCTTGCCTTTGTAGGCAAAGACATGGACCTGAAGGGCGCCTTCAAATCCAGTGGGGCCAGGACTGGACCCGTCGTCAAGAAGGCGAGAATATCAAAGAAAAGTACCTCCAGAGCCGGAGCTTCCAGCAGATCTCCTGCAAAGGATAAAGGTGCCAGCTCCACTCACAAACAACATCACCAAACACAACCGCCAACTCAGAAAATTGCAGTTACCATTCATGAGGCTCCTCCTCCTCGTCCTTGCGAACCTGCTCCGGTTCCTTAAGTTGTTCAGGGTGAAGCCTTATTTGTGCAGCTCCTAGTCAAGCCACTCGAGGTTGCAAGAATCCCATAAGTGCTTTGAGGATCCATCCATGACATGGCGAACCACATGGTGGGTCATGCCAACCAAGCAAAACGTCAAGGACCTGAGGGCCATAGATGAGCGTTCCCCAGGGGACGTCTTGGAATCAGCCTTGGGGATGAACTTGACTATGAGTTATCCTTCTTCCTCCTATATTATTTTCCTTTTTGTTTTTACTTTTGCGAGCCAATCTTGTCATGCGTTTTTCTTTTGCAGTCTTGTTTAGCTAAAATCCGTGGAATCCCCTAGTTCCGAGCTCAAAGAGATGAGCTCAAGGCCGCAATGAGCGAATAACCAAGGACTAGGTTATTGAGGTGAGCCAACGATGAGACCAGCTCTAGGTAGAGGTTGATAGTCTCAATAAGAAACTCGAGGAAGTCAATGTGTTAAAAAATAAGCTATTCGAGGTCGAAGTCAAAGCCAAGGAAGATTTCGAGAAGCCGAAGTTGGATGTTGCCAAAGCAATGAACGCCCTGGAGGAGATGCTTTGCCGGTTCTGAGCATACAACCAAGAAGGGGATTTCTCCTTTATGGATGCAGAGCTTTGGGGACGTTATCTTACTAAGTTCCAGGGCTGAATCTCGCAAGAGCCCTCCGAGATCGTGGAGGCTTTGGAGCTGCTGGGGGGGGGGGGTGATGATGATGTGACATCAAAAGGGAAAGTTGCCGGGGCTCAGTGATGTTTACGGCACCCTCATCTTTTTATTTTTTTTTTATTTTGGGGGTTTTATATCCTTTGTAACTATGCTTCATAAGCTGAAATAATCGTCTTTAGGCTTAGTTCGAGGTTATTTCTCCTCGTGATATTCATATACCTGTTTAGCACATGTTCATTACCTTAATCTATTATCTTTTTATGCTTATGAATTTTAAGTCCTTGCACCCTCGAAATCGTAGGGGCTATTTTTAGATCGAGATAGATTTTCGATGGTTTGACCAATTAGTTTTGGTCGATATCCTGGTTATACCCAGGAATTTGCCCACCTAATAGCGTTATACCTGTTAGGAATCAGGTCTCAGACCTGGTTATATCCAGGAGTTTATCCGCCTAATAGCGTTATGCCTATTAGGAGTCAGGCCTCAAACCTAGTTATATCCAGGAGTTTGTCTGCCTAATAGCGTTATACCTATTAGGAGTCAGGTCTCAGACTTGGTTATATCTAGGAGTTTGTCTACCTAATAGTGTTTACCTGTTAGGAATCAAGTCTTGGACCTGGTTATATCTAGGAGTTTCTAGTTGAATTCTAGACTTTGTTTCTTTGAATTTTCCTAACTCAGTTTGTATTTGGAATTTCTTTGAAAATTCGAGCTAGCTATAAAAAGCCGTTGAATAATCAATTTTCCAAATTCTAAGTTTCAAATTTTATCCAATCACAATAAATCTTTTTAAAGACTCATCAAGGTTTATATGCCCCCAAGTGATCATAATTTATGGATATTCTAGGTCGCTTTTACAAAATGAGTACTTGATACATCACGAGAATAAGATAAACATGTAGCGATCCCATGTCATTTAAATAGAACGACTTTTATAAATAAGCCTCACACAGAGAAATACTGAAAACATCAAAAATTAACAATGCCATCCTATTACTGATATTATTTTTTAAGATGTAGAGCATTCCAGGTCCGTGGTACCAACTCTCCACTTAACTGAGCTAGTTTGAATGTTCCTTCATGTAAAATTTCCATGATTTGGTATAGTCCTTCCGAGTTCGGTCCCAATTCACCATCTTTAGGATCCTTACTCACCAAAAACACCCTTCAAAGCACCAAATCACTGAGTTCGAGTCTGCGTCCTTTTACCTTCGAGTTAAAGTAACGTATAATTCTCTTCTGATAATTGGCGAGCTGTAATTGTGACTATTGACGGTTAGAAGTCGTCAACGATATAAGGTCGGAAAACTCAAAGCGTATTGTTATCCCCAAAATTTCAATTCGATGACGTGGCAATCAGAAGTGACAAGCGGCAATGCATGGCCAGTAAATGACACATTAATAGTCAATAAATGTGTTGGCTCTTCAGAGTTAAAGTGATATGACCGATCTGATAGAATTTCTGTCCGACCGGTGAAGATTTTTGACTGACCAGTCAAACATTTTAACTGACCAGTCAAATGCATTGGCCGACCAGTCAATTGTTTTGGCCAACCAGTCAATTGTTTTGGCCAACCAGTCAAGTGTTTTGCTAGACCAGAGATGTGTCATGCTAGACCAGAGAAGTGTCATGCTAGACCAGAGATGTGCCATGTTAGACCAGAGAAGTGTCATGCTAGACCAGAGATGTGCCATGTTAGACCAGAGATATGTCATGTTAGACCAGAGAAGTGTCATGCTAGACCAGAGATGTGCCATGTTAGACCAGAGATGTGTCATGTTAGACCGGTGGAGTGCATGGTCGACCAGTGAGGCGTTTGACCGACCGGTGGAGTGCATGGCCGACCAATGAAGTATTTGGCCAACCGGTGGAGTGCATGGCCAACCAGTGAAGTATTTGGCCAACCGGTGGAGTGCATGGCCGACCGGTGAAGTATTTGGCCGAACGGTGGAATGCATGGGCGACCGGTGGAGTGCATGGCCGACCGGTGAAGTATTTGGCCGACCGATGGAGTGCATGGCCGACCGGTCAAGTATTTGGCCGACCGGTGGAGTGCATGGCCGACCAGTTAGGTGTTTGGCTGACCAGTGAAGTATTTGGTTGATCGGTGGAGTGCATGGCCGACCAATGAAGTATTTTTCCGACCAGTGGAGTGCATGGCCAACCAGTGAGGTGTTTGGCCGACCGGTGGAGTGCATGGCCGACCAGTGAAGTATTTGGCCGACCGGTGGAGTGCATGGTCGACCAGTAAGCTGTTTTGGCCGACTAGTCGAGTGTTTTGGCCAACCAGTCTTTCTTCAAGGAGTGAAGTTGGCCGACTAGACAGATCATCGTTATGCAAGCGAAGTTCCAGTAACGGCTTCGGCTAGAATTATTCGTACCTACGCAGGAATCTCTCAGTTTATCCCAAAGAAGTTGCATATTGTTGTATTTTAAATGTTATTATTAATTAAATATTGTGAGAATAACAGAAATGACCCGGTCAAAGGGAATATCTGATGTACGATCGATAAGCCTATAAATAAATGGCTCATGGCATCATTTTGAGGGATCTGATCTTTTTAGACTGAGAAAAACTCTCTAGTTTGGAGACTTTGGGACTGTTACTTGGGGTATTCTTGGGGCATTATCTGAGAGAGTTAAGAGAGAGAAACTATGTATTTTTCTACTTACACTTAAGAAACTCAGTTGGCTCAAGTGGATTAGGCTATTACCAATAAATTGGGGATGAACCACTATAAAATTATGAGTGCTGTATTTTTCTCTTGAAGGTTTATTGTAGTTTTGACGTCTACTCGTTGTTGGCCAAAATCGTGGTCAACATTTTGGTGCTTTCATTGAGAGCCTGAAGAGAATAAAAACACAACTACCATATCAAGATGGCGCCCAAGAATACCAATGTGGCATCCAAAAAGTTAGGCACGTCAAAAGAGCCTGCTAGATCAGAAGGTCCTGGACCACAGAACCCAGAGACTGAGCCCAGGGTCTTTCTCGAGGAGACCACTCCAGAAGTTGAACAAATCCAGGAAGCAATAGGCACTTTCCAAGAGGAGATGATGCAATTTAATGCTTGGCAGGAGTCTTTCGCTGAAGAAATGGCCAGGCAAAGAGCTGTGTTAGAGCAGCAAAGGCGTGATATGGAGGCCAGAAGCGAAGAGCTCAGCTAGCGACAGAAGGAGGCCGACCAAAGACATCGCGAAGCAGCACTTGCTCTAGAAGCGACTACCCAATTAGCCCAAGCCAATGCTCAAGCCGCGGCACAAGCAGCCACCCATGGAGCAAGAAATAATAATGCTGGTCGGAGGACCACTGACAGAGCCAATTCTCAGGGACCGGACAGAAGCATGAGTAACCCCCCTGGTCGGGAAGATGACGGAGTCCACTCTAGAACTGCATCGACACAGAGGGAGAACTCTAGAACTCCCTCCAGGAGCCACCGATTAGAAACTTCTAGATCAGAGAGTCACCGATCGGGCAGTAAAAAGACTCCACCCAGGCAGGATCGGACAAGGACTCCTTGATATAAGAGGACTTCACAGTTCAAAGATGGGCATGGTCGTGATGAGGCTGATAGTCATCACACCGACCAATCAAAGGATAAAGAAGACAACAACCCACAAGGAGGAAAAGACTGCCCAGGACGTACCGAAAAGCCTCCACTGCACCCGCCCAGCAGCGTAGCGGGAGAGAGCAAGTCCCGCGTAGTAAGCCCTCTGAAAAATTGAAGAGTACGGTGTTCGAAAGGGCAAGAGAGAATGCTTCCCGGAAGGATCTAAGGGACGTTATCACCAACAAGAGGAGGACCGTCCTGGTTGAAAGGAAAAATTTGAACCGCCCTGCTAGTCAAGTAGAAATACTTGACGGTAGTGCACCAGATGGTAATGCTCGACCAGGCGGTCAAGACCTTGGAACTTCGTCAGTTGGACCAGCCATCCAAGCCCAGCTTGACGTACTAACGGTTGCAGTGCAAGGTTTGTCAAAATGACCTTCCGGGATAGATGCGATAGACCACCGGAGTGGCAGCCCATTTTGTGCCCGGATTAGAGCAGCCCAGCCGCTGACAAAATATAAAGCACCGGTTCTGCCAGTATATACAGAAAAGGCAGATCCCACCAGACATGTTGGGAAATTTGAGGACCAGATGGAATTGCTCGGAGTAAGTGACGATTATCGGTGTAGAGTTTTTCCGACTACATTGTTAGACACTGCCCAGGAATGGTATTGGAAGTTTAAGCCAAACTCCATTACCTCTTGGGAAACATTCAGGAAGGAGTTTTGTAGACAATTCAACACTTCCCGGACTCCACCAGTTTATGCCAACCACTTGGCAGATATCAAACAAGGAAAAGATGAGTCTTTAAAGAATTATATACAGAGATTCATGAGAGAAGCCAATAGAGTAACTGCTGTAGGAGACGAGGGGAAGTTGGTTGCCATGTCCACTGGGATAACTTATCGGAGCCCTTTGTGGGACAGTATACATAGAAATCCAATTTCAACACTTCAACAATTTCTTGACCGAGCAGACAAGTATATGAAATTGGACGATGCAATCGAGAAAGAGGAGAATGGCATAAACAATCCGGGCGGATCAACTAACCCTCCTAAGGATGGTGGAAAGAAACGTGGAAATAATGGGTCTGACCACCATGAGGAAAAGAAAGCAAAGTTGAGTTCAAACAAAAATCCAATCAAGTATGAGCCTCAGTTCACTAATTACACCACTCTGTCGACCAGCCGAGCGGAAATATATCTTGCTAGTCATGAAGAGGTTCCCTACAAGAAACCTCCACCCACCAGGAAAGAGATGAGGAAGAGAGATATGAATAAGTTTTGTCGTTTCCATGGAGATTATGGTCATGACATGAATGAATGCAATCACCTCAAGGACGAGATAGAGTTTCTTCTTCGGTCGGGCAAGTTGAGAAAGTACCGGGCAGAGACACCCCAAGGAGAAGGAGGCAGCAACAATCCTGGGTTCAAACGACAAAGATCTCCACCCTTGCAGCCCGGACCTGTGGACTTTACCTTAGACACTATATGTGGAGGTCCACACTTGGCTGAGGATAGCAACGAAGCAAGGGAGAGGTATGCTGAGCGGGAGTGCTAGGATCAGAAACCATTGGAGCGACGAGCATCGGAGGATATATTATCACTAAATACCGCTTTCAGAGTGGTAGTTTAATTTCAAGTTGTGTAACTTGTTATTTAAATTTGGTTTATGAGCTGGTTATTTGATGACCAGTCAGCTATTTTTGAACAATTTTTGTTGTTTAAGACTCGTTATTAGACATGTTTTGTCCTTTTTAATTTACGAGTAATAAAAGAGACTACGCGCAGCGTGGTCGATTCTTGCTACAAATGTGCATGTGTGTTAATTATTTGAACAATGTTCAATTGGTCGGTAAAATCGGATAGTGTTCAATTGGTCGATACATTCAAGCAGTGTTCAACTTCTCGAATATTTTTAATATATTCTATGTGTTTCATGAGCAATTAACTGCTCGAACAGATTCGGTCAAGTAGCAAGTGACCCAAGATCTTTCAACCCTCGATCAATTGGGGGGCACATGGGGTATGCTGGTATATAATTTAACACAGGCAATAAGAGCACGAGTAAACATATTTGTTTTTAGGCTAACTTGTAAAATTTTGAAGTAAAAAATGACCATTAAGCTAACTTGTTTGACAAAGCTTAAGTAACTTGGACTTTTTCAAAATTTCAAGTTAGAAGCAAATATTCGTGTGACAATAAACGTTATGCTCATAAAATGTTAGAGCAATAAGAGTGTGAGAAAGTATACTTAGTATGGACTTATGAAATGTCTAGAATTTCTAAGTTAGAAAACTAAGTACTCATGCAAAAATATAAGGCATACAACAGAGTGACTTTACTATTCACAAAAATCTTATAACTTTTAAGTCTAAAAAGACTTAGAATGTTTCAAGTTAACAAAGAAAAGTGAAGTATAATTTCATGAACCATAAAGATTTTGTGCAAACCTGAGGACATAAGGGCATGCATCCGAGCGGTTAGGCTGTGGTATCCGAGTAGATGGCGTGCGTCCAAGGAGCAGCATGTCCGAGGAGTAGCATTGCCAAGAAGCTGTTTAGGTTCCGAGGCACAAGGCTTCCGAGGGACAAAAGAAATTTGATCGGTTAGGAATGGTAAAAGAAACAAGTTTGATGGGCTAAAGGAAACGTTTGATTGTGGGTTTACTACAAACGTGAAAGTTACTGACCGGATGGAAGCTTTTGGATGACCTCAAAAACATTTTGCTAGAGAAAAAGTTTATCATACAAGTAAATCATATAATAAACTTGGGGGGAAAATGTTATCCCCGAAATTTCAGCTCGATGACGTGGCAATCAGAAGTGACAAGTGGCAATGCATGGTCAGTAAATGGCACATTAATAGTCAATAAATGTGTTGGCTCTTCGGAGTTGTGATAAAGTGATCTGACCGATCTGATAGAATTTCTGTCCGACCGGTGAAGATTTTTGACTGACCAGTCAAATGCTTTGGCCGACCAGTCAATTGTTTTGGCCAACTAGTCAATTATTTTGGCCGACCAGTCAAGTGTTTTGCTAGACCAGAGATGTGTCATGCTAGACCAGAGAAGTGTCATGCTAGACCAGAGATGTGCCATGTTAGACCAGATAAGTGTCATGCTAGACCAGAGATGTGTCATGTTAGACCAGAGATGTGTCATGTTAGACCAGAGAAGTGTCATGCTAGACCAGAGATGTGCCATGTTAGATCAGAGATGTGTCATGTTAGACCGGTGGAGTGCATGGTTGACCAGTGAGGCGTTTGGCCGACCAGTGGAGTGCATGGCCGACTAGTGAAGTATTTGGCCGACCGATGGAGTGCATGGCTGACCAGTGAAGTATTTGGCCAATCGGTGGAGTGCATGGCCGACCGGTGAAGTATTTGGCAGACCGGTGGAGTGCATGGCCGACTAGTTAGGTGTTTGGCCGACCGGTGGAGTGCATGGCCGACCAATTAGGTGTTTGGCCAATCGGTTAGGTGTTTGGCCGACTGGTGGAGTGCATGGCCGACCAATGAAGTATTTGGCCGAACGGTGGAGTGCATGGCCGACCAGTGAGGTGTTTGGCCGATCGGTGGTGCTTGAGCTATTGTGGAAAACCTTTGACATTTATCACACTTTTTAACAAGCTGATGTGAGTCTTCATTTATCGTTGGCCAGAACTTGCCTTGTCAGATGACTTTCTTTGCAAGGCTCTCTCTCCCCCCCCCCCCCCCTTCCTCTCAACGTGGTCCCCACAAAAGAGGCATGAAATATCCTCATTGATACATCTTTCTGTTGAGAAAAGGATACCTCAGAATTTTGTAAAGTAACTTCTGACCCTCATTCAGCCTTCTGGTAATGCTCCCATTAAGAGGTACTCTAATATAGGAGTCATCCAAGTTAGTTGTGCATCAATCATTTTGACCTCATTAGTTTAATCCTCAGATATGCTGGAATATGATAAGAATTCCATTAGGGCAACATTCAATGTTCCAGCTTCTTTTCTTATGGTGAGATGAGCTAATGCATTAGCATTCAAATTCTTTCCTTCTTGGGACTTGCTCAATAAAATAATAATTGAATAACTCAAATTCTAATTTGACTGGCTAAATAAGCCGCCATTTTGGTCCCACTGGCCTGGTATTCTCCCAAGACTTGATTGCCACGAGATGAGAATTGTTAAAACATTGCATTTCCTTTGCTTTAAGCTCACTGGAGACCCTAAGTTTTGCGAGGAGAACCTCGTATTCAGCTTCATTGTTAGATATTTTGAAGTCAA
Source organism: Humulus lupulus (assembly GCF_963169125.1). NCBI lineage: Eukaryota > Viridiplantae > Streptophyta > Magnoliopsida > Rosales > Cannabaceae > Humulus > Humulus lupulus. Next base: position 148,356,185 of record NC_084797.1, on the reverse strand, counting down.
ATCATAATGCCTAGTGGATATGATGGCCTTTTGGAGTAATTAATATTATCTCAGTTCTCGAGCCATTTTTATTTGAAGATCCATCCACTAATAATTTCCATAGTCAATGAGCTGGTATTATCCTCTCTTCTTGGGTTAACTCGATAGACTCGGCAATAAAGTCAGCTAGAGCCTGTCCTTTTATGGCGGTCCTCATGTAGTAGAATATCTCAATCTGCTCATGCTAAAAAATCCACTTTAATAATCATCCTGGTGCATCCAATTTAGATAATACATGTCGTCAGGGATAATCAGTTAGCACATGAATTGATTGTGCTTGAAAGTAGGGCTTGAGTTTTCTCGAGGTGTGAACCAGACAGAGTGCAAGCTTTTCCATGATCGGGTAATGGGACTTTGCCTCAAGGAGATGTTTTCTAACATAATATATTGGGTGCTGGACCCTCTCCACCTCGCGCATAATGGTTCACTAATAGCATTCTCTGTGACTGCAAGGTAAATAAATAGTACTTCTTGCATAACAGGTTTGGAAAGAATAAGCAGATCCACGAGGTGTTTCTTCAAGGCCTGAAATGTCTGTTTGTATTCTTTTGTCCATTAAAATATTTTACCTCAATTTAATAAGTTGAAAAATGGAAGGTATTTATCTATAGACATCGAAATAAACCTACTTAATGTCGCCATTCTCCCTATTAGACTTTGTACATCTTTGTGCTTCTGAGGTGAAGGCATATCGATTAAATCCTTAATCTTTGTACTATCCTGTTGTACTATGATTTTAGCACGAGTCCATGCACTCAGCTTGAGTACAACTGGTAGATAAATATACGGAGAAATAGCCGAGAATGATATATGCTTTTATCCACGTGGACAACTCGAGATTCATAGTGGTCATACATGGTGTAAGGTGTCCTGAGTTTATCCCAAACTAAGGATGCAATGGATGTGAAGCGCGAGCTCATAATTTTAATAGTTGTCGAAGCACGAGCTTGGAGGAGATATCCAGCTCGTGGTGATTCTAGTAAATTGCATACTCAAGGATCCCCATAGACTTGGGATCCTCTTTATACGTTTATTTATGACTAGGTTGTATTATCCGAGATAACATGAACCTGTTATCTTGTTATCAAATCATATCCCAATATAAATGAGAATTATTTGTATTAAATGTGATCATTATATAAATGCATGATTGACTCACACAGTTACCCAAACCTGTCCATGGAATTCCCCTATAAATATTGTGAATATTAGACAAGAAAGGAGACCATTATTCTACAATACAAAATCTCTACCAAAATAGAGAGAGAAACAACAATAATATTGACTCGTGGACTAGGTGGATTTTAACCATTGAACCACGTAAAAGTTTTGCGTTCTTGAGCGAATTCATATTATTATTCATTACGGTATACTATTAACCAATAATCTACCTTATTATTTCTTAATACACTGTTGGCGAAAAATTGCGTCAACAGTTTGGTGCTTTCATTGAGAGCACATTAGTACTTCATCAAAATCACAGTCGATTCTCATCATTGTGCTCATTCGTTCAGTGCACGATAATGAGATAGAACAGCCTGGTGGCCAGGAGGCCCATCACACTGCTGTTCTGAATAAACATGGCCCTAAGATTCAGCAGTGTTCGGGAAAATAACCGGCGAGTCATGGTGACACTGGGAGTTCGGCGTCATTGCCACCGAATCCAAATCTAGACTACCTAACTATAGTTGAAATGGAAAACATGCAATTGAGAAGCCATCTCGCTAAGGCAAACAGGCAGATTGAGGAGGTTTTGGCTCGGTTATCCACTATTGCAACTGATGTTAATGTCAGAAAGAGGCAAAGTGGGTCTCACAAGTCCCACAAAAGTAATCGATCCAAACCAAGTTGATCAGTCAGAACTGCCACCCCAAGTTATGTACCTACAGGGCGAGATCGCCAGAATGCTAAACTCAGTGGCTCTCTTAGGGGTCATCAGCATGTTAGTCAGTCGCAACCCCAAGTTCGGTGCCTCCTTCACAGGTCCTTGGAAATGCCCATGGAAATCCATGGGAGGGGCTGGGACAGGCTCACAAAGACAAAATGTTCCAACAAACCCTCCTACGTCGTGATCGGATCGTCAGGTGCAGAGAGCTAGAGACAATGGAGTAGAACATAGGTGGGCTAATTTAGTCTGTCCTGATGGAACAAGGATTGCCTAACCAATAAAGCATCCCCCGTCACCCATAAGACATCCGATGCCACCTCGTCCTACACTCGACAGTCCAGCTTATGGAGACAGTAGGAGAAATCCTCCCCCATCAACCAATACTTACAACCCACGAACACGTGTTGAAAATCCATATCCTCGGCCCCAACCGCGAGCTGTAAGCTTCACATATGGGAGTTACTGGACCAAAATCTGTCGTAGTGGTAGGTCCAAGGGCAACCTAAGAAATAAGTTGAGTTCAGCACACATCCCTTGGTACGATCCACAACCCGATTTGCATGATCGTCTGAATTTGCAGAGGAGGAATCCAGCTCGGAATGAAGATGTTAGTTATACTCGACAAGAGGGAGGTCTGTCCATAGTACGCGATAATGGGAATACTGCCCCACAAAAAAAAGCTTGAGATTGAATCATGGGAACCAGCCAGGCCCCCGTTAAGCCTGTTGGAGTGGTAATGGACGATGCAACTAAGGCTCAAACCGTTACCCAGAATAACAAAGGGGGAAATAACAAAAAGGAAGGGAAATGGCGAGGGCAACCAGCGCGGGATGAAGAAAAATAAGTCTGGGGAGAAATTCAAACCTGTTTACACTACTTATACCGACCTAATGGACACTAGGGAGCGCATCTTCCTGGAAAATTCTACTCGCCTTCCATGGAAGAAGCTAGAGCCATTGAAGAACCAGAGGGCGAAGAGAGATTCTCAAAAGTTCTATTGATTCCATAATGACATTGGGCATAACAATAATGACTGTCGACAGCTGAAGGATCAGATTGAAACTCTCATTAGAGCAGGACCTTTGGCCCAGTACGCCCGAAATCGGGTGGTCCCTAATCAGCTCGCTGGATCAAACCCTCCAGCAGTCCCCGAAGCTCTAGTAAGTCTAACTGGAGCTCAAGAAAATCAGGTCGACCCTCCTCCTATAGTAGGGGGAGATATAACTACCATTTCAGGAGGACCTCATTTGGCAGGCATGAGCAGCAGGGCCCAGAAGAGGTACATTAACGAATTGAAGTCCCATAACAGAGTGGAGTTCGTCCTGGAGCAACAGTTATCAAAACAACAACGATTGGAAAAGCAACCAATCATTTTCACAGAAGAGGATGCTAGCCACGTACAATTCCCACGTAACGATCCCTTGGTCATAACTATTCAGCTTGCCAACCGAAGGGTCTAGAGGACACTGGTAGATAACAGAAGTTCTTTGAATCTACTTTTCAGGTCCACATTGGAAAAAATGGGGTTGTCTATAACAGATTTGAAGGCAATCTTAATGACTTTTTACGAGTTTCCTGGAGAAGGGTCGGCATCCATCGAGACGACCAAATTGGTAGTGGCATTGGGAGAAGACTCGCGAACTGTTTCCAAGTTACTTGAGTTCGTGGTAATCGATTGTCCAGCTGCATACAATGCGATTTTGGGCCGACTTGCACTGATCGCGTTTGAAGCCATAGCCTCTATCCGACACCTTGCAATAAAATTCCCCTCATCTGTGGGAATATGCATCGTCAGAGGTGATCAGCTCCCCGCCAGAGAATGCTATAGCATTTCTATGAAGGGAAAATCACAACTCGGTCAACAATCTATGGTCATAAATGACGGAGGTAAGGAGTCCCAGGAAATAGAAGTTACTTGTGGGACAGAAAAACCTCAACAAAAAGAGGAGAGTAACGTCACCCAACGCGATGACATTGATCCACGGATGGGTAACTCCAAGCCATAGAGGAGCTCGAGGAAGTAAACATTGACCTTAAAGAAGCTTCAAGAGTCGTAATGGTTGGAAAGAATCTTGATGGTAAAAGGAAGAAGGAGTTGGTCAATTTCTTACAGAAGAATTTGGGCGTTTTCGCCTGGTCACATGAAGATATGATGGGAATAAGTTCGAGTGTAATCATGCACACCTTAAATTTGGACAAGAACATGCCTGCGAAATCACAAAAAACGGAGACACTTGGGAACTGTCCAAGTTGAAGCTCTTGAGGAAGAAGTAGCTCGAATATTAAAGTACGGGTTTATCCGCGAGGAAAAATACCCGATCCAGGTCGCCAATCCCGTGCTGGTCCCAAAGCCAAATGGCAGTTGGTAGATGCCACAGCAGGTCACGAGCTCATGTCCTTCATGGATGCGTATTCTGGATATAACCAGATCACAATGAATCCTGCGAACCAGGAACATACTAGCTTCATGACCCCAAATAACGTATATTGTTATAAAGTTATGCCCTTCGAGCTGAAGAATGTTGGAGAAACATATCAACGCTTGGTCAACAAGATGTTCACTAATCAGATCGGGAGAAATATGGAAGTGTATGTCGATGATATGCTTGTCAAATCAAACACTACCGATAACCATGTAGCCAATCAATAAGAATGTTTTGGAATCTTAAGGAGGTATGACATGAAGCTGAATCCTTAGAAGTGCACTTTCTCAGTTACATCTGGAAAATTTCTTGGTTTCATAGTCAACATGAGGGGGATAGAGGCAAATCCTGAGAAAATCAGATTGTTGTTAGAAATGCCCTCGCCTAGGTCGCGTAAAGAAGTTTAAAGCCTGACTGGAAGGGTAACAACTTTGAATCATTTCATTTTGAAATCTACTAACAAATGCCTACCATTCTACAACTTGCTCAAAGGAAACAAAAATTTGATTGGACTGAGGAGTGCGAACAAGCGTTCCTCGACCTAAAAATTCACTTGGCCGAGCCCCTAATGTTATCGAAGCCTGTAGCTGGAGAACCTCTATTCCTTTATCTGGTTGCGAAAGAAAATGCAGCCAGTGCCGTGTTAGATCGAGAAGAAGACCGTTCTAAAAAACCAGTATATTATATAAACAAAAGACTTCTTGGAGCTGAATCACGATATCCACTGATAGAGAAACTGGCATTGTATCTGATATTGGCTTCCAAGATGCTCCGACCATATTTCCAGTCCCATTCAATCAATGTCATGACCGACCAACCTTTAAGGCAGGTTTTGAAAAAACCTGAAACGTCGGGACGTCTGATAAAATGGGTTATCGAACTTAGCTAGTTTGAGATATTGTACGTACCACGGACCTCGATCAAAAGTCAGGCCCTTGCTAATTTTATGGATGAATGCACCAGGTTTCAAGAGGAGCTCTTGAAGGATTCGGTGCAGGAGTTATGCAAAATATTTATTGATGGATCATCAAACGAGAATGGGTCGGTTAGCTGGGATCACTTTAATGTCACCAGAAGGGCATCAATTTCATACAGCTCTGAGATTCAGATTTGAAGCATCCAACAACAAAGCTGAATATGAGGCCTTACTAGCTCGGCTGAGAGTGGCAAGGGAGCTCAAGGCGAAAGCCATCCAATGCTATAGTGATTCTCAGCTCGTGATCAATCAGGTATTGGGAGAATATCAAGCTCAAGGTACTAAGATGGCGACCTATCTAGCTAAGGTGAAGGGAGAACTATCTAAATTTGAGTACAGTTCTGTTGAACAGATACCTCGCAAGCAAAATTAAAATGCTGACGCCTTGGCACGACTTGCCACCACAAAAGAAGCTGAGACATTGAATGTAGTGCTAGTGGATTTCTTGGAGAGTCCGAATGTAATGTAAATGATAGAAGTCAAAATGATCGACACAAGACTGACCTGGATGACTCCCATAATGGAGTACCTCACAACAGGGAAGCTACTTGACAACATAAAAGACCCAAGAAAAATACTTTATCAAGCTTCGCGGTACGTGATAGTGGATGGAACCTTGTATCGACATGGTCATTCGTTACCTCTCCTACGATGCGTTCTGCCCGAGGAAGCCAAAACCATTTTATAAGAAACACACGAAGGCTTTTGTGGAGATCATGCTGGGGGGCAAAACCTAGCACTAAAAATACTGAGGCAGAGTTATTTTTGGCCCACTTTGACGAAAGACTCAATCCCGTATGTTCAGAAGTGTGACAAATGCCAATGTTTCTCTATGATTGGCCAAGCTGCTCCAGTCGAGCTAATAATGATGTCATCCCTATGGCACTTTGTGGTATGGGGAATCGACCTAATAGGTTCCCAACCTATGGGAAAGGGAGGAGTTCATTTTGCGATGGTGACAATCGACTATTTCACAAAGTTGGTGGAAGCCGAACCTCTGGCAACCATCACTTCAAAAAGATTCCTAGACTTTGTGGTGAAGAGTATTATATGTTGGTTTTGGCTTCCTAAAAAGATTGTGTCAAACAATGGGACACAATTTGACGGCGATCTCTTCACTGACTTCTGTGAAAAATATGGCTTCACTAAGAGTTTCTCCTCAGTAGCATATCCTCAGGCCAACGGGAAGGTCGAAGCTGTGAACAAAACCCTTAAGGCAAGCCTGAAGAAGAGGTTAGATGAAGCCAAAGGATTATGGCTTGAGCAGCTCCTGCAAGTACTTTGGGCCTACCAAACTTCTCACAGAACCTCCACAAGACATACTCCTTTTCCCTTAACTTTTGGAAGCGAGGTCGTGCTTCCAGTTGAAGCCATGGTAGCCACCCATAGGCAAAGGTCATTTAGTCAAGAATAGAGTGATGGACTACGTAACACATCTCTCGATCTGATTGAAGAAAAACAAGATGAGTCGCAGTTACAGCTTGCCCATTATCAACAAAAAATCACTCGCTATTTTAATTCTAAAGTTAAGAAGCGCAAACTCGGACTGGGAGACCTGGTTCTCCGAAGGGTCTTTTTAGCCAATAAAGATCCCAAGGACGGTGTATTAGGCCCTGAAATGGGAGGGACCATATCAGGTCGTTGAAGTTTTGCGTGAAGGAACTTTCAAGATAACTCGACTGAATGGCGAAGTAGTCCCGTGGACCTAGAATGCCCAACATTTGAAAAAGTATTATCAGTAGGACAACCATCAATGTAAGGCTTATTTATAAAATCCATTTGATTAAATGATAGATGGATTATTAAATAATTTTTTTAGGGTATATTAGTTCGTGTTGTAATATTTATAAAAGCAACCAAGAAAGTTTCTACTTTCTGGTTACTTGGGGGCACATAACCCGAGATTGGAAAAATTAAACCTACTTAATCAGATTAAGAAACTTAGAAGCTAGGAAAAATTGATTATTCAACGGCTTTTTAAAGCTCGAGTTTTCAATAAACCTAGCACGAACTAAGTTTAAAGTCATTTAATACCCTGGACGTAACCAGGTCCAAAACTTAGAATCTTGGGAAATTTGAGTATTCAACTGCTTTGTAAAGCTCGAGTGTTCAATAAACCTAGCACGAAATAAGTTTAAATCCTTTAAAACCCTGGACATAACTAGGTAAAAAGCTTAGAAATTTGGGAAAATTGATTATTCAAGGGCTTTTTTAAGCTCAAGTTTTCAATGAACCTAAACTGAACTAAGTTTAAATCATTAAAAAACCATGGATATAACCATGTTTAAGGCCTGATTCTTAACAGGTATGATTCAAATAATCAAACAAAAACATGGATATGACCAAGCTCGATAAAATCCATCTTGATCTAAAAATTGATTCCTAAAATCTCAAATGTACAAGTCTAAGGATTCATAAGCATGGGAGATAATAAAGGAAAGATAAGTGGATAAAAACATAGATATATATCAAAATAAAGCCAATAAATTACACGAGGAGAAAAAAAAAACCTTGAACTGAGCCCGAAGGCAATTGTTTAACATAAAAAAATTGTTAAATAATTACAAAGAAAAACAAATACAAAGGAGATCATTGGGCTCCTTCAGCTCACCCCAAAGAGGTGACCTCCTCGCCATCTCCCTCCACTACTCCAGAGGCATCACCTATCTCTGAGGGCTCTTGCAGAAGGCGAACCTTGAATTTAGCAAGATATGGGTCCCACAACCCGGGCTCCATAAAAGAGAAGTTCTCGTCCTGGTTGAAAGCCCAACACTGGTATAGAATCTCCTCCATGGAAGATGATGATGCTGCCCTTTCCTCCTTGGCTTTGATCTCGGCCTCGAGTAGTCTTGCTTTAAGCTCACCAATCTCGACCTAAGCTTCAGCGGCCTGAGCTTGTAAGGCAGATAATGCAGTTTTTGCTGCGTGCACATTTTCTTGGGAGGTGGTGAGAGCAGCCTTGGCAGCTTGCTCATTCTTTTGAGCAGCTGTTAAGGCAGCTTTGGCAGCCTCCTCACTTTCCTTGGCAGCATTCAAGGCGGCTCTGGCAGCGTCCAGCTTGGCCCGAAGCTTATTATTCCTGGTCTGAGCTCGAGTTATATTGCAGTATTGGGCCAGGACAGACAACAAAATGACAAAACAGGTTTGAACTCAGCAAAAATATAAAAAAAAAATTCCATCACCAGACTTGAGAAAACTTACAGTAAGATTCATCCCCATAGCAGACTTTGTACGCGTGGCCAACCATATGAGACGTCGTCTCATATATTTTTTCCCGAAAGGCCTTAGGGATCCTCTCCAAGTCCTTAGGATCCACTGGTATTCGGACAGTGGGAGCTTGGACCTGAATGACTTGAGGTGGTGAGAGCATCTCTCGAGAGGGGGGAAGGGAATGGCTCAGTAGCAACATTCACCGAAGCTGACTGATGAGTTAAGCTCGTGTCCTTGCTCTTAGACGGGGACATTGAGGTATTCCCCGCTGCAAGATTGGTCTTTTTTGCCACCCTAAGCCTCTTCACAACAAGGCCCGCACCAGCCTTCCTAGCCTGAAAGGTAGTTCGTAGGTCGGGAGCTCCTAGTTGTTCCATCTCTTCGCCTAAAAAGAATCAAAGGAGTTAGTTCACAAAAATAATGTTTCAAAAAGCATTTATAAAGAAAGAAAACAAAAATCCTACCCTCCGGGCTGAGGGAGGAGTCTATTATCACCAGCTCGAGTGTTTTGACCGGGATAGGAACCACCTTCGACCTCGGAACTAATGAAGGAGAATGGGAATCTATAGTTAATACTTCTTGGATCCTAAGGGGTTCAAGTTCTTCCTCGGGGCTTGACTCATCTACATATTTTCTGTACCCAGGGGAAAATGCACCCTGGAGCAGAGTAGGTCAGGCCCTACGGTTTATCCTGTATTCTTCAAAAATGGCGGATCTAAAATTTAGGGTGTTGTCAACTACGAATATGCCCCTAGGGTAACTATTGTCATGGCGTACCACTAGGTGGTCTATGCCAAGCTGATTCGGATTATACCGAACTACATTGAAATCGACAAAAACCCTATCTAATTCCCTAAAGGGGTATGTGTTACCTTGGCTGAAGGGGTCTGTTGCTGCCCCTGACACAACTCGATTTGGATCGGGTTCTCGAAAATCCTCAGGAGCCCGTCTTTTTTTGCATAAGAGGCACCTTGACCTCTTCCTCCTCGTTGTCCTCACAGGCTGGTAAGGTATCGCGAGGAGCGGGAAGCTCGTGGATGGTTTGGAACGGAGCCCGGGTCCTCAGAGCTAATGTCTGCACCTCTCCGATCAGCTTGCATGCCAACATGGTGGCATCGCTCATGACTTGGCGATAGTCCTTTTTTCCAGGGGGAAGTTTGGATAATTTTTCGTATTGACCCCCGAGGGTGACAAACTTTTTCGTCCTTGCAAATATGGCTGCACGAGAAACAAATTCAATCAAGACATGTATAAAAAAAAAAGAAATATCTTAAAAGGAACAAAAATTAACGAGCTGAATTTACAAGGATAGAAGTCTTACGAGGTCGATTAAAGTAATGGTGTTCGCAGTTACTAAAGCGATTCGACATAAAGAATTAATCTTTATAATTGTTTGGATGGCTGGGGAGCTCAATGACGGAGGCAAAGTTAGGGAATTGCGTGAGGTAGTAGAATTTGTCACTGCGTCCCCTCTGGTCGGGGCTTGCCTTAAGGAAGAAGAAGTACAATATGTCTGCCAGGGTGGGGACCTCCCACTTGGGGGAGCTGGAATGGAGCCAGCTTCACGTAATTCAAGAAATCTGTGAAGCACTGCTCCAGGGGAAGGAAGACCCCATCCTTTAGGTGTTCATTACTCCAAGCTGTGTAGTCTTCTTGGAGAGGGGAACAAATCCTTTCCCCATTGAACGTCGGTCGAGCGAGAGTTCCAGCTCCGACCTCTATGTTGTGGCTCAACATAATTTTATTCACTCTCCCCTGGGTCGTGATCTTGGAGATGATGCGCTCAGCCTCGAAGTACGCATTGGGATCGACCACGAGCTCCTTCTCCACCACCAGACCAAAGAGGGGGATGGGAGATTCATGGGCGTCCTTCTTCCCCTTGTTCTTCTGTTGGGAGGACAAGCTCGAGGTGTTCTTCTATTGAGGAGTCATCAGATCGCCTAATGATAAATTGGCCTAGTTAGTAGGCGACCTAGGATGATCTAAAAATATGACGCGATAATATGGAGAATGAAACGAGTTATTTTGGTTCTACGGGCTAAAGTTAGCTTTAGCCCCTTCGCGTGATGCCACATGAGGCCCTAGGCCATGCACCTAAGTTTCTTAACAGTCCTCTGATATTTAGGGATCTATGTGTCAGAAACGGCGGGCCACTACTTTCCTCTGAAAAGTAGTTTTGTGCAAAACCACTTAAGGAATCGTAACCCTTAAGCTACCTAGTTTTTTAACCTAGAAACCTTACGATTTCTTATGCCCCAAACAGGTATTTCCTAAACCAACTTGAGAATTAGAATTTCCCTAGATTGACCCAGAAAATTACCTAGTTTTATGAATACCTTCATATTCGGTTTCACTTATGGAATTTAAAATCGAAACCTATTCCCTACGAAGATTCAGAAATAGCTTACCAGTAACTACAATAAGTGTTGCGGATGAACATGGGTAAGAACAGAAATTCCATTGGATAAAAAAAAGAGGAAAAACTCTTCAAACGAAAGAATGAGATACTTACAGGAAGTGTGTTCGTCGACAGTAAGATGTAGACTCAGCAACGGGAAGCTCCAGGAAAGCTTCTGAATGTTTGGGCACAATGAACGGTTTTGGGGATTCTAGAAAAGAAGGGGTGTTTGGAAGTTCAAAAAAAGGAAAATTTTAAATACAAAGGTGGTGAAGTTGAAAATTTGGCCATCTATTTATACGTAAACTGTGGAAATTAATATGGGCCATCCAATGGGGTTAGTTTAAGATCCAAGGGCCAAGATTAAATAGACCAAACGACGACAAAAAGTTGATAAGACAATTATTGGAGTCATCGAAACCCAAACATATGCCAATTGTGGTGCACCATGTCTCCAGTACTCGAGTAGTAGGCAGGCGTGGTTTTATATGACAGAAGTCTAAAAGCCCCTACTGTGTAGGTCAGGAAGTGATGACATCAAACATGAGTAGGAGCTTGGGGGGCAAATGTAGTACCATGATTTTAGCATGAGTCCATGCACTCAGCTCAGGTACAGCTGGTAGATAAATATACGGAGACATAGCCGAGAATGATATCTAGTTTTATCCATGTGGAAAACTCGAGATTCATAGTGGTCATACGTAGTGTAAGGCGTCCCGAGTTTATCCCGAACAAAGGATGCAATGGCTGTGAAGCGCGAGCTCATAAATTTAATAGCTCTCGAAGCGCGAGCTTGGAGGAGATATCCAGCTCGTAGTAATTCTAGCATATTGCATACCCGCGAATCCCAAGAGACTAGGGATCCCTTTATACGTCCATTTATGACCAGGCTGTTGTAAATATTATCCGAGATAGCAAGAACCTATTTATTCTATTATCAAATCATATCCCAATATAAATGGGAATTATTTTTATTAAATGTGATCATTACGTAAATGCGTGATTGACTCACGCGGTTACCCAAACATGTCCATGGAATTCTCCTATAAATATTGGGAATATTGGACAGGAAATGAGACCATTATTCTGTAATACCAAAACTTAGCCAAAATAGAGAGAGAAACAACAATAATATTGACTCGAGGACTAGGTAGATTTTAACCACTGAACCACGCAAAAGTTTTGTGTTCTTGAGAAAATTCATATTATTATTCATTACGGTTTACTATTAAGCACTAATCTGCCTTATTATTTCTTAATACACTGTTGGCGAAAAACCGCGTCAACATATCTGTCTTGCTTAACAAGGATATTTTAGTAATTTAGTACTCTTGGGGGTAGTTTCGTAATTTATGTGATTATGATGATTTGATATGATTATAGTGTACATATGTTTTGATTAATGCCAGGTGTGGCCAGGGATATGTTTGAGTAGTAGAACAAGGTTCCTTTAAGTATTAGGGCCTAAAGTGTCACGAACATTTGAAATTTGGGGCTAAAATAAAATTATGAGTTTTATGGTAGAAACTATAATTTCAAAATTTTTAAAACTAGTAGTTTGAAGGAGAATTACCAAAAAGGGTTTGGTAAATTGTTGGAATAGCTTAGATCAAGGGTAGGAGGGTAATTTGGTGATAGTGAGATATTATAAATATATAAATAACATATAGATTGGGTTAGGGATAGATCTCTAATTTATTATCTCTCTCACACTTGCCCTAGCCTAGGGTTTAAACACTATGGAGGAAGATGAAGGAACTCTTCTATTAAGTTTGGATCTTTGGGAACATGTTTGAGACGTGATTGAAAGAAGAATTTCATGGCTAGGGTTCTACAGATTATTAGGTTAGAATTATATTATGTTCTTGAGTTTCCATAATAGATGGTATGATTAAGGTTCTTGAAGCTTTAATGCATGTTAATGGTGAAAAAGGTCAGAAAACATGTTAGGTTATTCTTAATGGATAGATATGCATACTAGGATCTATATTAATGTTATATAATGATTGGAAGCATGGTAGAAGTGGGTTTAACATTGATGAATGGTCTGGTATGCATTGTTGTTGAATAGCTTGGCGAGAAAGACAAAGTTAGTGTTCTTGAGTGTAATATCCACTTGCTCAGGATGATAGTTTTTAAATTTTTTTTTTTATTTTACATATTTAAGAGTTTAAATATGTATGGAATTTTAATGACAATTAAAATTTTTGATTTCATGAACATGAGTATATTTCCATGATAATAAAATCTTGGCATGAACATATTGCCTAGTAAATAATTAATTTTTAGGTTAATTTTAATTATTTATTTTTGTGAATATTATTATTGTTATGAGTATAATAATGATTATTAATATGATATGAATTTAATTCTATTTGATTTATCACATTATTATTATTAAAAAGGATTTAATAATAATAGTTGTGGAATTATGAAAAGACCATAATGACCCTAGAATTTAAATTTTCTTAAGGACAATTAAGGGAATGCTGGGTTTGAAATTATAAAATATCAATTCAAATTCAAATTCAATTTGAATATAAATGAATTTCCACTTAGCACATATTTTTCTCTATATATATATGTTATTTTGGAAAACAACATATCACAATCAATTTCTTCTATTTCTCTACTTAGATTTCAAATTTAAATTGTTTCTAAGTGAGAAAAACAGTGGGAAATGAGGGAGAAAACATGAGGGTCGGGTTAAGGTTTGTTCAAGAAAGACCCTAGAGAGAGAAATAGAGATTTCGAGTTTAATACAGTTGGGAAAATTATGGGCTATTGTGAGTGTTTTAGAATCATTCTTTAGGGTCTAAGAGCAACTTTGGACGTGACCAAACACTATTTTTGTTCTTGAAAATGGATAATTGGAAGATTTTGGATCTAACGGAACATAAGAGGTTCCAGGTTTGTTTGAAGTGTTTACAAAGCTTAGAGAGAGCCTAAGAAGAGTTTTGGACGTGAGAAAACGAAGCCAAGAGGTCTAGAACGCGAAAATACGATTTAAGCACCATTAAAACTGGTACACCGATGTTGGGGAAGAAGACCACGAAAAAGCGGCTGTGGTGCGTTTCTTTGGTAAGTTTTGGACGTGGAGAGATACTAGAGGACTTTGGAAGGTTCTCCACTCGAAGAAAGCAGCCAAGAACGTCATATAACACAATTTATAATCCATCGGTGCTGAAGAAGACTAGGATTTCAATGAGGCGCTGACGGAGCCCGATCTGGGCACTTGCAAAAGGTTTTTTTCAATTCTTTTTTTGTTTTATATTTTATATGATTTTAGGGATGTTTGGTGAAGTTTAAGAATGTTTTTGTAATTTTCTTGAATTATTGTGAAGTATTTGGTATTTTTCAAAGAATAAATATGAAAAATACTTAGACTATTGAAAAATGCTTCAAATAATTTTTAATGGGTTATTATGTGTTAGGAAACAGTTCTGGGCTGTTGATTTGAGTTTTTAGATTGTTTGTGTATTTATTTCTAATTACTTGATCTAATGCCTATAGTAATTATGAACATTACTTAGACCATGTTTTAGTCACTGTTTGGATTTTTGTGAAATTAATTATTGATTGTAAAGTAATTTGGAACTTTGAAGCTTAGAAGATACAGTAAGGGATTTTTAAAATTTAATTATTGATAATTGTTAAATAAATGAATTTAAATTTAAATAAATGGTATAATTTATTGCTCTCTATTTTGGTATTGTTTATATAATTTAAAAATAATGTTAAACTATTTAGAACAGATTTAGAAGCATGATTAAGATTGTTTATAATTTATGGATAATTATTTTGTAATTTATGCATTTTAAAAGTGTGATTTTATATGTAAGTAATTACAATAATTGGTGCATGTTTCTAAAATAAATAATTATGTTTTATAGTCTGTATAAGTGAATTAGAAGCATGTTAGATACTATGGTAATTTTATGGAATATTTTATGAGTAATTAAAGTGTTAATTATTGGAATAAATAATTAAAATAAATGTTAAGCATTAATCTGAGTTTATGAGATAAAATAAACTTAGGAGTTGTTTGGGTTTATTATAGATACGTGCATAAATTTATTTGATTTAAAATTAATTATCTAAATATTAGAATATATAAAAAAAGTTGCATATTAATGTGTTCATGTAAAGTTGTTCATTTGGTATAATTGTATTTAAATAAAGTTTTACATGGAGTATATTTGTATGATTGAGCTTGTGTGTGATAGTGGTTATTATGTTTGAATATTTGTATTATTGTCAAAAAGAAGCATGACATGGTGTATGTTGAAACATACAACTTTGTTCTGTTTGTTATATTTTTGTATTTCTGTGGTTCGATTAGTGGATTAATGATAGTGAAAATGACATGTGGATGGTGCTAGAGATGTATGAATGTTATGCATATTTTCTTTTGCTTCTTGTGTGAGCATAACACTTGCAGGACGTTCCAAGGGTTACCATGGATGAGTACAATTCATGGTTAGGAACACCCCCTTGAATGCCATGTGTGTATATCATGTGGTAGGGTAAATTCACATTTCATGTCTGATCAATATGAATGTATGGTTGATTATCGTATGTGAGAATAATGTGTGGTAAGAAATAATGATTGTATGTGTGTGAGCATAGCATGCATTGTGGTTACTTTGTGCTATTTTGGTTTATATCGCATGAGGTTTTGTATAATGATACGTTGTTATCTGGTTGGGGAGTTGTGTTTTACATAGCTCTTCTTACTGGGCGTTAGCTCATGGGTACTCTGTGTCGCAAGTAAAGGCATAAAAAACAGTGAGTATGGAAAGCTCTAGGTGTGGATTTCACATGTTAGAGGGAGGGTCACAATGTTTTTAGAGTTTTTAAAAGTATTTATGTTTTCTTGAAAAATTGTTATGGTATTTTTCTGAAGATGTTGAACAGTTTATGTTGTTTATGGTTTAAGGTTTAAAAATGTTTTGTTTTAAACAATGAGATCTCATGCCCAATTTATTTCAATAAATGAGTTTTAAAGGTCTTTACCATTTATTTTTTAAATGGACTTCTTAACGTGATTTCTCGGGATATTAGGGTGTTACATTGAACCCTAATAATGTTTGCATGAATATGTTTTTTTTTTATTGTGATTTCATGTTTTAATCGTACTAGGAATGTTATCTGATTGATTTAGGGTAAAAAAAAAAGGATTAAATGTGGATTTATAGAAGTTTGGGTTGATTGGAGAAGAAGAACATAAAGAATAAATCACATCAGCAATTTCCGGAAACGGAGTCGAGCACGACCGTGCCCAAGGGCCGATGCAACTGTGCTACTCACCCAAAAATGCAAAAATGTCCAGTTTTGTTTGTTTCGATTGAGGATTTGATGTTTTCTGTTTGATGGTTTTAGGACTTTCTTAAAGTTACTCTAAAGTGGAATGGGCCTTAGGAAGGATGAGAGTGATTGGGTGGCACTTGGTTTGAGTTATAAGTCTCTAAAGTATATGTTTGTATGTTGTGACTTAGGGCTTGGTAAGGGTACTTAAAGGAGCATATCTTTTTACAACTAGACTTCAGGTAAGAAGAGTGGATACATGCACACAGGGTGTACGCTTGTCGTACATGGTATTGAATATCATGTTTTATGATTATGTTATAATGATTGTGACATATGTGGAAAGGTTATGGAGGATATGTATTCGTTAACTTGGTATGTGATAAAATCCAAGGGGCTGTCACATGGGCAGTGGGCCGTTGTAAGGGCAGTATATTTATGGTTATAATAGCTTGAACAACACTGTTAAATGGTCGGCACGACACTGGTAATGCGTATTATGATTGTATAATGTTACGCTATGATATGCTACGATATGTTATATTATGCTATGACTATGTTGATACGACATGATATGTTATGGAACTCAATAATGTGAAGGTATTGATTATGAGTGGTGTATGATGTAAGTTGTGATAGTTTGAACTATTGTATATTTTATGTTTGGGCTTTAGAGATTGTGTCCTACATAGCTCTTCTTGTTGGGCATTAGCTCACGAGTACTATGTGTTACAGGTAAGGGCAAAAGCGTAGTTTGATGAGGCGATGAGTACGCTCAGTCAGATGTGTACTCTCTTATTTTAAATGACGAGATTGCGAGTTGCATATTTTAATAAGGGGTCTAAATCATGTTTGTTTTTAAAGAATATTTGTAAATGTATTTGTTATCCCCAAAAAATGGAGATCGATGACGTGGCAATAGAGGTGACAAGTGGCAGTACATGGTCCGTAAAAGACACATTAATAAGTCAATAAATATATTGGCTCCTCAGAGTTGTGATAAAGTGACTTGGCTTAGGAGTAGCTCAGTACGCCATGTTAGACCAGAGTGCCATGTTAGACGAGAGATATGGCATGCTAGACCAAAGTGCCATGTTAGACGAGAGACATGGCATGCTAGACCAGAGTGCCATGTTAGACGAGAGACATGGCATGCTAGACCAGAGTGCCATGTTAGACCAGAGGAGTGCGTGTCCTACCAGCAAGTGCATGTCCTACCAGCAAGTGCATGTCCTACCAACACTTGCATATGTCCAGCATGCATGTGTCCGACCAGCACTTGCATGAATAGTCAGTAGGGGTATGGCTGACCAGAAGATGATATTCATCAACCAAGTAGAACAGACTACGTCAAATTCCCAGAAACGGCTTCAACAAGAATCGGTCTGAGCATACGTGGGAATCTCTCATACTTCACACAAATTGGGGGTTCTGTTGCATTTTGAATATCTTTTGTAATTTAAATATAATACGAATAATAAAATATCCCGATCCTAAGGGATATCAATGTATGATCCTAAGCCTATAAATACATGGCTGATGGGATCAGAAAAGGACTTTTGGATTTTTGGAGTTTTGATCTTACTTTTCTAGAGAGAGAAAGTGCTTTTTCTTGAGAGAGAACTCTTTTGTATTATGAGAATTTACACTGTAGAAACTTAGTTGACGCAGGTTCATCTGATCTTGAGTGTAGATAAAATAATCAAATCTCTAAGTGGATTAGGCTATTACCAACATATTGGGGCTGAACCACTATAAAAATTGCGTGTGTTATTTACTTTCTGCTAAAAACCGTCTGTGTCGTTTTATTTCTCTTGAAGGTTTCATCGTTTTTGACGTTCTCACGTCGTTGGCCAAAAACGCGGTCAACAGTATTGTTTTCCTAAAGAAATTCATGTACACATTAATTTACTTCAATATGAAGTATTTAGTAAATTAATTGATTTTAAATCGGGTCGTTACAATCTTTTCCGAGTTAGCTTGGATTCACAAAGAGTTTACAATGAAACAAAGGAATTTTCTCAAACTTACTCCAAAATGTGCACTTCTGAGGGTTCAACTTCATATTATACTTTTTTTAGAATTGTAAAACATTGTGCCAGGTTGGCAATATGGTCTTCGGTATGTTTCCCCTTTACTAGCATGTCATCTACATATACTTCCATGTTATGTTTGATGTGGTTCGCGAACGTTTTGTTTACAAGCCTTTGATAGGTCGCTCCAACATTCTTCAATCCTAATGATATTACATTTTAAAAATGTAATCCCATATTTTTTATGAAAGATGTATGTTCTTGTTCTGGCGCATGCATCGTGATATGTTTATATCTGGAATAAGAGTCCATAAATGACATCAGCTCGTGGCCAGAGGTTGCATGGACGAGTTGATGTATTCGAGGTAGTGGAAACAGTCGTTGGGGTATTTGTTGTTTAGATTGGTATGATCAATACATGTCTTCCATTTCCCATTTGGCTTTTGAACAAACACCGGATTTGCAATCCAAATCGGGTAGGAGACTTTTGTTGGGATTTCTGCCCTTAAAGCATATTTCTGTATGAACGATTACTATTAATTAAATAAAGTTAATTTTTGCACTCATATTTGTATTTAATTATACATGCATCCAATATTATTGATGTGGTCTTAAATTAAGTACATGTATAATAATATATACGCAAGATGATTTAAATTAATATAATAATATAAAAATTGTCTATAATTGCTAAATAAAATGGGAGCATTATTTAATAATGATTATACGCATGGTATATCTTTTGTTTAAGACAGAATAATTTATCTGGGCTGTTACGTGTAGCGACACAAAGAGATAGATGTAACGCCCTACGACCTTAGAGCCGTTACTAAGTGAGTTTAAAACGTGTAATTAACTCGCTAATCGAGGTTTTTAAGACAAAATTTTAATTAAACCATAATCAGAGTCATAAACTTTGAAAATAAACCATTCATTGAAAATTGTAAAGTGTTTAACATTTGGGATCCCAAAAATATTGTCTAGAAATATTTAAAATTAAAAAATATAACCAGAGTCGGCTAACGACAAAATTTAAGTTTAGTACAATCATCCCCCAAAAGTACCCTTGGTCGTGGCAGCTAGGCAGACCAGACATGTACGCGCTGCTCATCATGCTCACCGTACTCAAGGTTGGTCGACTTTCCCCTTGTCTTTACCTGCACCATAGAGCACCCGTGAGCCGAAGCCCAGCGAGAAAACCCTCACAAGCAGATAATATATGCATATCAAGTACTTAACATATAAACAAGCCATCATCAGGCTATACACATACGGCCATGCCGTCCCAGGCACTTTACCAGGCCCTGGGTTCGCGGTCCACACCGTGAGGATATCCCAGGTATCCTTTGGGGTCTTGCCTTGGCAACTCGCACTCCGCGTACTAAATGTTGCCCTCGGCCCCTTGTCGTTTTTGGCCTTCGCCGTTCCCGGCCATTGCAGTTCATTCATATATATGTACACACAACATAACTCAACAAATACTTAAAAACATATAAATTCAATCAAAGGGCTATGCCCTGCAACACAATCATATAAGGCCGAGCCCTGCAGCTCAATCATTAAGGGTCGTGCCCTGCAACTCAAGCTCTATGGGAACAATAGTTTCTTACCTGTGTCCCAAGCTTTCAAAGCACCGATGTCCCGAGCACAGTCCCCTAGTCCGAGCCTCCCCGAAACCCTAGTCACAACGCATTAACAATTCCACCCATCAAGTTTTAATCCATTGAATAGCTTTGGATCATAATTCTAGTCTCCGGAACATTGAATTCTATCAATCTGAGTGATAAAATCCATCCCGAGCCTTAACTATTGAATTCCCGAGCCTAATACCTCTCTAGAACCCAAAAATGCACTAAGCGCAATGGCCCTAGGAACTCATGCTGCGGCCCCCAGCTCAACCCGAGGCCCTGCCTCAAATTAGCCTACACGCGCCGCGGCCCTTCCTGAAGGGCGCCACGACGCGCCTCCAATTCCAGACGCCCCTATGTTCTAAGGGGCCACGACACAACAAGAACAGCGCCGCGGCCCGACCCCTCGAGCCCAGAAAAGCACACCATTTTCACCTCAAAAACAAATTAACCCCAAAATCAAGCCAACAATCCAAACTAATCATCACAGAGGTTATACTATAGGTTCAGCAACAAAACTTAACAAAGAACTAGCCCTAAACCTCATCAATTCTCAAGAATGATCCTTCACCCAACACACATGCAAACTCTAAGAGAAACCAACAGCTACTCAATACAATTCAATGAGATTAAGGCTTACCTTAAGCTGAAGTGGATCCCCAAGCCAGTTCTCTAAGCTCCAAGCCTTTAGCTCCCAAAATCCCAGCTGAAATTCCTTAGTCTTTGATTAGATTCACAAAGGTTTCCCCAAGCTTACAAAGGATGAAACTCCAAGAGAGAGAGAGTTCAGAAAGGAGGGTCGGTTTTTTTTTTTTTTTTTTTTTCTAAAGGCTTCTTTTCGTTTTGTTTTACTTAACTCAAGTTCCTAAGGTTACCTCAAGGCTCGGGGTACCAAAAACGTCCCCGAGGGAAAAATGGTAAATTTCCCCAATATTCCCTCCTAAACATTCTAACCTCAAATAAATCTCCAAATATTTATTTCCATAACTCGATAACCCCATAAAATGTCTAATACCCAAAATGCCCCTCGACTCACCCTGAGTTAGATTTTCGACCCCGTTGTGACTTTCCAGCTAACCTCTCCCTAGGACTGTCTCGGGTCGCGAAACACAGATATATCACAATTATCACATTTATGCCCTCAATGGGCTAAAATTGCAAACATGCCTCTAATAACCAAACGGGGCCCACATGCAAATTTAATTCACCTAAACATGCATCACTAATCATATATTCACACAAATTCACATATTATAACTGTTTACCGAGTTTTTCGGAAACGAATACAAAAAAAACAATAAAAAGATAAGAACTGTAGAAGTGCAGAAATATAAACAGACAAATAGATTTTTTACGTGGTTCAGGCGTTAACGAGCCCTAGTCCACGAGTCGATGTTATTATACTTGTAGAGAATTACAGTACAATGGCTGGTGTACAAGAACCTCACAAACTCACAGTGTTTCTCTCGAGTTCTCTAGAAGAAGACGAAGCTAGAGAGATTTTGACAGAGTTCTTCCTATGTAATCTGTTCTCCCCCCTCTATTGCAAAATGAGGAGGTCTTTATAGCTAGAGTTTTTTTATTAGGGTTTTACTCTGCCCCCCATGAGTCTTAATTACACCAGCCATAAATAGGGGATACAATTACCGTAGTCGCCTGGCTACCAGGCTCTATGTGGGTATATTTACGTGAAAGTATGGGGAATGCACAAAGGCAGCTGTCTTTTCCAGGCTGTCAGCGGAACAGTAGGCGAAATAGTACTTCTAGGCGTGCTGGGATGTGTGCGGCCTCGACCTGTCGGGCGCGTCAGGCGGGATCCTGTGTCAGGTGGATATCATTCCAACTATGCCTCCTCCATGACTCGACCGCTTGGTCTTCTTCCGTGCGAGACACGGAACTGTATCCGCGAAGGTAACCTGAAGAGCTTCTCCTGGAAGGACCTTCCCCGAAGGATATCCCTTCGGGAGCCCGGGAGAATCGACGAGCTTCCGCGTCGCGGTTGCTTGAAAGAGTATGCTGGACACTAAACGGGAGAGGCGAAGCCTTTCTGTCCATCCGCGAGCTCTGGTCACCTTTCGTGAAAGACTTTGATAATTCTGCTTCCCCGAGGCTATCCATTTAAATGCTATCTGGAAATCTGGATAACAATAACAATAATTCACTTATTGCCCTCCAGGCATGATAATCAAGGCCCTAAGCCTTATTAGCAAATTTGGGTCATTACAACTATCCCCTCACAGAAATTTCATCCTCGAAATTACCTGAATAACTCGGGATACCGCATCCGCATCTCAGATTCAAGTTCCCACGTCGCCTCCTAGATCTTGTTTTTCCTCCACATCACTTTTACCAAGGCGATGGTCTTGCTCCGCAAGAATTTATCCTTCTGGTCGAGAATCTGAACTGGCTTCTCTTCATAAGACAAATCCTGATCCAGCTCCAAATTCTCATACTCAGAACATGCGTCGAGTCAGACACATACTTCTGGAGCATGGACACATGAAACACATCATGAACCCCTGACAAGGCTGGAGGCATCGCCATCTATAAGCTACCTCTTCAACCCACTCCAGAATCTTGAAGGGCCCAACAAATCTAGGGCTCAGCTTGCCCCGAACACCAAATCGTTTCACTCCCCTCAAAGGTGAAACCCTAAGGAACACATGGTCACCAACCTGAAACTCCACACTCCTGCGTTTCAGATCTAAGTAACTCTTCTGGAAACTCTGGGAGGCGAGCATTCGAGCTCTAATCTTCTCAACCGCCTCATTGGTCCTCTGAACCATTTTAGGACCTAAGTTCTTCCTCTCACCAGTCTCATCCCATTGGATAGGTGATCTACACTTCCTCCCGTATAGCATCTCATACGGAGCCACTCCGAGAGTCACCTGATAACTGTTGTTGTATGAGAACTCAATCAAAGGGAGATACTTACTCCAAGATCCCCCAAAATCTAGCAGACAGGCTCGTAGCATGTCCTCCAATATCTGAATCATCCTCTCAGTCTGACCATCTGTCTGAGGATGATAAGCGGTACTAAATCGTAACTGTGTGCCCATAGCCTTCTGCAGACTCTCCCAGAACTTGGAGGTGAAGGTGGGGTCCCTGTCGGATATTATCGACCTTGGAGCCCCATGAAGTCGAACAATTTCCTTCACATATAACTTAGCATACTGCTCCACAGTATAAGTCGTCCTGACTGGTAAAAAGTGGGCGGACTTGGTGTACCTATCCACAATCACCCACACCGAATCATGCTGTCCCACGGTCTTCGGCAAACCAACCACGAAGTCCATGGCGATATTTTCCTACTTCCACTCTGGAATCCCTAGATGCTGCAGCAACCCTGCTGGCCTTTGATGTTCAGCCTTGATCTGCTGACAAGTTAAGCACTTGGCCACATAATCCACCACATCCC
This sequence comes from Humulus lupulus, assembly GCF_963169125.1. Taxonomy (NCBI): domain Eukaryota; kingdom Viridiplantae; phylum Streptophyta; class Magnoliopsida; order Rosales; family Cannabaceae; genus Humulus; species Humulus lupulus. The sequence goes on along the minus strand of NC_084797.1, from coordinate 148,332,865 downwards.
TCTTCATGCCCGACCACCAATACAAAGCTCTCAAATCCTGGGACATCTTCGTCGTACCTGGATGTAAGGAATAGGGAGTGGTATGCAGTTCATCTAAGATCTCTCACCGGATATCTTAATCCATCGGAACACAGATCCGACCCTTATACTTCAGTAACACCATCTCCGAGATAGAAAAGTCCTTAGCCGCTCCGACTAAGACGTTCTCCCTGTAACCCCTCAACTGGGAATCATTCCCATGTGCCTCCTTTATCCTCTCAAGGAGCGTAGACTGAAGAGTGATGTTGGCTAATCGACCAACCAACAACTCTATACCCGCTCTAGTCATCTCCTCAACTAGCTTATTAGATATTTGTCTCGAACTGAACAGCTGTCTTGAGCCTTTCCGGCTCAATACATCAACAACTACATTAGCCTTCCCAGGATTGTATAGGATGTCACAATCGTAATCCTTAACCACCTCCATCCACCTTCTCTGGCGCATATATAGATCCTTCTAAGTAAAGAAGTACTTCAAACTCTTATGGTCAATGTATATCTCGCACTTCTCACCATATAGATAATGTCTCCAAATCTTGAGTACGAATACCACCGTTGCCAATTCTAGATCATGTGTGGGATATCTCTGCTCATACTCCTTTAATTGCCTTGATGCGTAGGCTATTACCTTCCCTGCTTGCATTAGCACACATCCTAAATCCTGCCTGGAAGCATCACAATAAACCACGAACTTCTCGTTGTCTGTCGGCAGACTCAACACTGGCGCGGTGATCAGTCACCGCTTTAACTCTATGAAACTGCTCTCACATCTGTCTGTCCAAACAAACTGTTGTTGAAAATTCTAACGTTTAAAATATGTGCAAGTATACACAATCGGCAACAAGTAATACAGTGACAAAGCGTCAAAGTTCGTATCCACAGGGACTTTTTAACTAAATTAATGTAAAATCAACCAAAAACAACTTATAAAATAGTAACCAAAACAAAGGAAAGAGTGGGTAATTAACTCTGAAAATAATTGTAGACAAACAAAGGAATTAAACCAAAAATCAGAGATTAAAATGACAAAATACTGGGTGGTTTTCAGATATAAGAAAAATGGATTCGGGTGATTAATTCCCCTCGGTTCGTTCCAGTTGTTACAGCAATGGCTCAGCAATGGGTTAGCAATTATGACAGTGTTAACAAATTTCGTAAAACCCAGCAAGTTTTTCCCAAAACGTGCAATCTAATGTCTATACTCCCCTTCTATACATTCCTGCATGAAATCAGATTATAAACATTCATTTAAGCATCAATTCTTAAGTTATGCAAGGTAGCAAAACATTCCTATTCTACTACTCAAAATCACCTAAAACTAGATGAATCTCTTGCATCAATTGAATGAAATCAGCTAGACTTCCCTTTTCCAAGTTAGATCTAGCTTAGTAAATGCTAAAAATGGCCAATAATTAACATTCAATAACAGTAAAGCACATTCAATTGAACAAAGACATAATCACTTAGCCATTGCATTTATATGTTGAGTTCATACTTGAGGGTTCATAATCACCCAAACCCTTAGGAAATTAGTTCATAGTTGCAAACTTAAACATGAAAATAATACAGAAGTAATCCATGGAGTTTGCAGAAATTAGATGAAATTAATACAAAGAGAAAGAAATGGTGTAGGAAGAATGAGTTGTGAGCTCAAATCCTCCTTATGGCATCAGCCTTCTTCCTTCTCTGTTGGTCGTACTCTTCTTAAATCTTCTCCCTGAAACCTTCTCTGTACTTAGCCAAAAATTCTCTCTGAAAAATATGCAGCAAAACTTGAATGATAATGGGTGTCCTCTATTTCGGCTAGTACCCTTCTTTTTAGGGTACTTTCCTTTACCCTAATAGGAAAGTCAATTCCCACTTTGTCCTCCAAGTGCCACATCACCCAGCTGACTTAAGTTATTAAAATTCTAGCCACATAGGCGCTGATTTCACTCATTAAGCCCAGCTGTCTTCTAGCCACGTCACCTGCCTGATTCCTTGAATTGCTGTGGTGATGCTACAGCATTGAAGCAGCAACACGCCCCTTTCAGAATTCGTTTTTCCCCTTGCTTCCAGCAGTTCCCTTTTACATATTGTGTAAGCTTCCTTTCTTGATTAACACAACACAGTAATTTACATAAAAAACACTGAAAAATATTACAATACAAACCTAACTCTTACCCAGACTCACTACCTAGAATAACACACTAAAACTGACAAAATTACATGAAATAAGGACTCATTACTCTTTTTAGTTTTGAAAAGCAAGTTCAAAGATTATAAAAATAACTCTAAATCCTAGAGTTATCACAAACTTTGTCTTCTTCTTTGTCAATTCTGTCAATGGTGTAGCTATCCTGGAGAACCCCTCAACAAACCGCCGATAATACCCTGCCAATCCCAAAAACTCCTGACCTCAAGAACACTGCTTGGTCTAGGCCCGTCTCTCACTGCCTCAATCTTATTTGGGTCGACTAGAATCCCCTCCTTACTAACGATATGGCCTAGAAATGTAACTTGCGGTAACCCGAATTCGCACTTGCTGAACTTAGCATATAACCTATGCTCCCTTAACCGCTGTAAGACCAGACGTAGATGCTGCTCATGCTCTGTCTTTGACTGAGAGTACACCAGAATGTCGTCGATGAACACAATCACGAACTTGTCTAAATAGTCCTTGAAAACCCTATTCATCATGTCCATAAAAGTTGTTGGGGCATTGGTTAATCCAAAGGACATAACCAGGAATTCATAGTGTCCATACCTCGTGTGGAAAGCGGTCTTTGGTATGTCCTCCTCTTTGATCCTTAACTGATGGTAACCTGACCGGAGATCTATCTTACAAAACACTGTCTTTCCCTGTAGTTGGTCAAACAAATCGTCAATCCTAGGCAGTGGATATTTATTCTTAATGGTCAACTTGTTCAGCTCCCTGTGGTCAATACACATCCTAAGAGATCCATCCTTCTTCTTGACAAACAACACTGGACACCCCATGGCGAGAAACTCGATCAGATTAACCCCAAATCCAGTAACTTCTGCAATTGAATCTTCAACAACTTCAACTCCACCGGGGCCATTCTGTAAGGTTTCCTAGATATTGGCTCCACTCCTAGTACCAACTCTATAACAAAATCAATCTCCCGCTGCGGCGGCAGCCTGGGTAGATTTGCTGGAAATAAATCTGGAAACTCGCATACCAATCTGGTCTCCCCCGGTCCAACCGACACAACCCTAGAGGTATCCACAACATTCTCCTGGAACCCTATGATACCTCCCTGCATCAGGTCTCTAGCCTTTAGTGCTGAAATCATAGGTACCCGCAGTCCACTAGCTGTTCCCACAAATACAAAGGGTACCTCCCCTTTCGGTTCAAAGGTCACCATCCTGCGCTTCCAGTCAATCGTTGCCCCATACTTTGATATCCAGTCCATCCCTAGGATCACATCGAAGTAATCCGTCACAAGCTCAATCAAATCAACAAACAATTCCCTACCATCTACCTCTACTGGTAAAGCTCTGATCCACCTCCTAGAGACTACCAGTTCCCCAGTCAGCAACAAAGTTTGAAAACCCCTAGCATACAGAACACTAGGTCTACAAAGTTGATCTATCACTCTAGCAGACACAAACGAATGAGTAGCTCCCGAATCAAACAATGCAGTATAAGAAGAACTAGCACTAGAAATTTGACCTGTCACAACTGAGGGGCTAGCCTCTGCCTCATTCTGAGTCAAAGTAAACACCCTGGCAGGAGCGAGACTGTCGCCCTGCTTCGGCTCCTCCTTCCTGGCTTGTGGGCAGTCCTTCTTCAAATGATTGGCACTCCCATAGACAAAGCAGGCCCTAATCCTACACTCACCCTGATGTCGTCGTCTGCACCGAGGACACACCGGAAAACTCCTCCAGTTGTCACTTCTGCCCTGACGGCCACTAGAGCCACACCGTGCCCTCCTATCTGAACTGCGAGGAACAAAGGAATCTAGGGCCTTCCTCTTCTGCTCGCTGGAGCCACTACCCCGACTGGATCCAATAAAAGGAGGCACCGTCCTCTTGGCATCGCACCTAACAGCGCTCTCTCTCCAAGTATGGTCCTCGGCCCACTCAGCGGTAAGGGCCTTGTCTACAACCTGAGCATAGGTAGTAGTCTCTGGATCCAAGGTGATCCTCACATCACGGGTGATCATAACATTCAATCCCCGTATGAATCTGTCTCTTCTTGCCGCATCTGTCGGCACTAAATCTTGCGCAAACTTCGCCAATCGGTCAAATTTCAGAGCATACTCTGTCACTGTCAACCGGTTCTGGGTCAGGTTGATAAACTGATCAACCTTCGCAACTCGGACTGCAACACTATAATACTTCTTGTTGAAGGTGTTCCTGAAATCTTCCCAGATCATAGCTATCACATTTTTCCTCTGAACTACTACATCCCACCAGATGCGGGCATCCTCTCTGAACATGTAGCTTGCACAAGCTACCCTTTCGTTCCCCTCAACCCTCATAAAGTTTAGAATAGAGGAAATCATATTCATCCACTACTCTGCCCGCAGTGGGTCTGTTCCACCCTCAAAGGTGGGAGGATGCTGCTTTCTGAACCTCTCATATAAAGGTTCCCACTTGTTCTTCACAACATGTTGAACTGGCATTGGTGCCATAACCTGCTGAATTGGCAACCTAGTGACCTATGGAGGGGCCTGTTGTCTCAACTGTCAGAGCTCTTCTTTTGTTCATTGCAATCGTGCTTCTGTTTCGGCAAACATATGCTGCCAATTCGGTGGGGCAGGTGGAGGGTTCTGACCCTGGTTATCATCCTTAGCCCAACTGCCGCAGAGTCTAGATGATTTTCGAGGCATCTCAACAAATATGCCTGCAATCAATGACGCCGCTCATCAGGCATGATAACAACATCCAAATCCACCTCCCAATCACACCAATCAACCATAAGCAACAATCCATATAACACAGAGATAGCATATAACACACAACGGGCCATGCCCGGACATCATGCATATGTTAAATCATTCATCATGCTCTATATGGAATAAGCAGGCAAACAGGGCATTTAAGCACATAATCAGACATACAATTTAATTATTATAAACCAACCCCGAGTCGAGCTTGCCACTGACAGCGAGCGTACATGTTTGGTCATTCTCCAGAAACCATAAACCTTGGCTCGCTCTGATACCAAGTTATAACGCCCTACTACCTTAGAGCCGTTACTAAGTGAGTTTAAAACGTGCAATTAACTCGCTAATCGAGGTTTTTAAGACAAAAATGTAATTAAACCATAATCAGAGTCATAAACTTTGAAAATAAACCATTCATTGAAAATTGTAAAGTGTTTAACATTTGGGACCCCAAAAATATTTTCTAGAAATATTTACAATTCAAAAATATAACCAGAGTCGGCTAATGGCAAAATTTAAGTTTAGTACAATCATCCCCCAAAAGTACCCCTGGCCGTGGTAGCCAGGCAGACCATACATGTACACGTACTCATGGTTGGTCGACTTTCCTCTTGCCTTTACCTGGACCATAGAGCACTCGTGAGCCGAAGCCCAGTAAGAAAACCGTCACAAGCAGATAATATATGTATATCAAGTACTTAACATATAAACAAGCCATCATCAGGCTATACACATACGACCATGCCATCCCAGGCGCATTACTAGGCCTTTGGTTCGCGGTCCACACCGTGAGGATATCCCAGGTATCCTCTGGGGTCTCGCCCTGGAAACTCACACTCCACGTGCTAAACGCTGCCCCCGGATCCTTGCCATTCTCGGCCTTCGCAGTTCTCGGCCATTGCCGTTCATTCACATATATGTACACATAACATAACTAAACAGATACTTAAACACATATAAATTCAATCAAAGGGCTACGCCTTGCAACATAATCATATAGGGCCGAGCCTTGCAACTTAATCATTAAGGGTCGTGCCCTGCAACTCAAGCTCTATGGGAACAGTAGTTTTCTTACCTGTGTCCCAAGCTTTCCAAGCATCGATGTACCGAGTACAGTCCCCTAGTCTGAGCCTCGCCGAAATCCTAGTCACAACGCATTAACAATTTCCACCCATCAAGTTCTAATCCATTGAATAGCTTTGGGTCATAATTTTAGTCTCCAGAACATTGAATTCTATCAATCCGAGTGATAAAATCCATCCCGAGCCTAGCCTTAACTATTGAATTCCTGAGCCTAGAACCTCTCTAGAACCCAAAAATGCACTAAGCGTCGTGGCCCTAGGAACTCATGCCATGGCCCCCAGCTCAACCCGAGGCCCTGCCTCAAATCAGCCTACACGCGCCGCGACCCTTCCTGAAGGGCACCGCGGCACACCTCCAATTCCAGACGCCCCTATGTTCTAAGGGGCCGCAGCCCAACCCCTCGAGCCCAAAAAAACTCACCATTTTCACCTCAAAAACCAATCCAATTAACCCCAAAATCAAGCCAATAATCCAAACTAATCATCACAGAGGTTATACTATAGATTCAGCAACAAAACCTAACAAAGAACTAGCCCTAAACCTCATCAATTCTCAAGAATGATCCTTCACCCAACACACATGCAAACTCTAAGAAAAACCAGCTGCTACTCAATAAAATTCACTGAGATTAAAGCTTACCTTAAGCTGAAGTGAATCCCCAAGTCAGTTCTCTAAGCTCCAAGCTTCTAGCTCCCAAAATCCCAGCTGAAATTCCTTAGTCTTTGATTAGATTCACCAAGGTTTCCCCAAGCTTCCAAAGGATGAAACTCCAAGAGAGAGAGAGAGTTCAGAAGGGGGGGTCGGTTTTTTTTCCTTTTCTAAAGGCTTCTTTAGGTTTTGCTTTACTTAACAAAAGTTCCTAAGGTTACCTCAAGGCTCGGGGTACCAAAAACGTCCCCGAGGGTAAAATGGTAAATTTCTCCATTATTCCTCCTAAACATTCTAACCTCAAATATATCTCCAAATATTTATTTCCATAACCCGATAACCCCATAACATGTCTAATACCCGAAATGCCCCTCGACTCACCTCGAGTCAGATTTTTGACCCCGTTGTGACTTTCCAGCTAACCGCTCCCTAGGATTGTCTCGGATCGTGCAACACAGATATATCACAATTATCACATTTATGCCCTCAACGAGCTAAAATTACAAAAATGCCCCTAATAACCAAACGGGGCCCACATGCATTTTTAATTCACCTAAACATGCATCACTAATCACATATTCACTCAAATTCACATATTATAACAATAATTCAGTTATTGCCCTCCAAGCACGCTAATCAAGGCCCTAAGCCTTATTAGCAAATTTGTGTTATTACAATAGATGTACCATATACAATATTCATTGTATAAGACTAGGACACAATGAAAGGAAAAACTTATGATATTCTCTGTTAAAATATAGAAGTTTAGCATTCATCAATCGATGGTCATTTAAGACTTGACCTCACTCCTAAAGTGAGTAATGGACTCTTGTTTGTGCTTTTATGACTTTTGACTTATCGGGCAATGTTCAATATTCCTATGAATGAATTCCTAATATCTTGGAGTCATAGACAGATATGAAATCTGCTCCTGACTTAAATGAGAGCAAATTAGTTTTTCATTGATCATCTAATGAATATTATTCTATAAATATAATTACATAATGAAACTTATGTTCTCTAACATAAATTGAGTGCTCTATGTTCAAGCCCAACAAATAGCATTTTAAACAGATAAAATACCACAGGGGCCAAAGCCCTGTAGTTGGCACCAACCACAATCTGAATGGACTGTGACCCGCACATAAGCCTAATGAGATTAGGGCTAGGTCTTCTTTTGATTTTTCTATAGTTAGAACATAACATCAATGAGAGAAGAGAGATGATCCAATTTCACGCTATTTTCCAAGAGAAAAAAAAGTAGAAAACTTCGTTCTCTCTGTTTTGTGAGAAGAACACCCTCTCATGTGTTGATATTCAAAAGTGTGTTCTTGTGTATCCTATCAAATAGCATAGACATCCACCCTTTTCTTTCTCTTTGTGCAAGCCATAGTATGGAGGATGGTAAGTTAAGAGGTTAAGACGTTATTTGATATACACGTGTTCTACATCAAGAAAATGTATTTGTTGATTTCTATTTCATTCAGATTCATGTCGCATGAGAAAGATCTCATTCTAGTTATGGTTCTTATAGTGATTCGATCTCGTGTTTTAATAATTATTATTATCGCATCTAAATGTTATCGCACGCTTCTGCGGCACTGTCAATCACATGATAAAAAAACCAACAACTTCCTTTATAAATCTATTTGCTAGAAGTTTTTCGACCTCCTCTTTCAATGACTCTTATCGGTCCTCATCATGTAAACTCCTCTTCTGTTGCTTTCTAGGGATATCAAGATCAACGAGAGAAGGGAAGGCTTATGAATCTAGTACTAATTCTCGCCATGTCGGAGCGAGCCCAAGTGAAGATGTCCTGATTGTCTCTCGAGAACTTAGCCTGCTTTATTTTCACCTTATCCTTGAGGTTCTTCCCGACCTTCACTACTCTTGATATATTTCTGACATCGAGTACAAAATCTTCGAGATCCTCAATAAATCCAAGTTTTGCTTAGTCTTCTTCGACTTACGGATCGTTCCAAGGTGATTTTGTGCCACAGGCGTATGAGACCTAATAAGTGCTATGCATAGGTTATGATTCTCCCGAGTTGGCCCTTGGTTATAGTGAAAATTCTTATCATGGTTATAGGGCTTCTCATGGTAATATGTGTACTACCGAGAAAGTACTAGTTTTTTTTTATGTTGTTAATTAGTATGATGTGTTTATAAAATCGTGGTTGATTTAACATTTAACAATGATGTTATTTTAAAAACATGAGATGATTTCATGGGATTTGATATATGGTACTGGTTTATGAGTAAATAGTAGTATATTTTAGTTTTCTAAAAATGAGACTTTAGAGATTTGATCTATTACTTTATGAGAAATATTTTCAAAATTTAATTAGAATATTAGGCATAATTTAAATATTATAAAGGTAAATATTTATGTTATTTTAATTTATTGGATATATTTTAGCAATAAGGTTCTAGATTTTTAAGATAAATTTAGAGTTAGTTTTGATTTTTTTTAAGAATATTAATTTATGATATTTTAGATGTGGTTAGAAGCGTAAATGAGATATAAATTAAAAAAATGTAACTTTTATATTTATTTCGAAAAATAAGTTAGAGAATAATAAGTGTATTTTTCGAAAGTATCATTTAAATAAATTAGGAAAAAAATTTAAATTAAAAAGGAAAATACATACTTGGGGAACAAGTTATAAATTAAAGATATTTTATTGTTTTTATTGAGAATTTTCGAAAATAAGTTTAAATATTTATAGAGTGATTTTTTAAAAAGGTAATATAAAAATATGTTTTCCTTGATATTTTATGGTAGATATTTATTAAAGGATTTGGGGATTATTTTATTAGTAATATTTGGCGAACTATAAGAAAATTAGTATTTTGATTATTTTAAAAATAACGACGGTTATTAGATATTTTATGTGATTATTTTAAATAATTACTGTAATGAGATTGTTGTCTAGATTTTTATTAGGAAAATATATTGAATAAATGCTTGAGATATTTTATGGTTTGTTGAGTTTGTGTGGAAATAGGGTTTGAAGTTACATGAGACTCTATATATAGTAGTAGCGGTCAAAACCATAGAGTATAACAGAGAGATGAACTTGGCGGAAATATATAGAGAGAAAGAAAGAGAGAAGAAAGCACACACTAAGAAGAAGGGAGTTCTGGTCTTCTCATCGTATGGAAAACTCAAGTGGCTAGTGATTAGAGTAATAGTGTTCTCCATAATCCCATACTTTCAGGGTTTTGGTTCTCAGCAATCTTTCACATTAGTTTCAGTTCTTGAGGTAAGGAAATTAAGTAGTTAGGTTTATGATAGTATTACGAATCTAACCTTCAGGTAATAATTAATGCAAATATGAGATATTAGACAAGGTGGTCTTATGGTAGTGGCTGCCTTATATAGGACTTGATGGTCTCATGTCAGTGGCTGCCTTATTTTAGAACAGGTGGTCTCCAAGTGGATAGTTCCCTCACCAGTACTTCTATCCCTTAACTTGTTTATAGTATTATGTATGATATTGTTTCTAGGGTACTTATAAATATTATGTTAGATACAAGTATTATAGAAACTATAGACTTATGGATTAAGTTTTATTGTATGTCTATTAAGTGTTATGATATGTTGATGTTTGTTGTGATATGTGTTGTTTATGTTGTGTGTGTACTTCCTTACTAGGCTTTTGAGCTCACTCGTTTAGTTATTTTATGTTGCAGGTATGATTAGTAAAGTGTAGACGTAAAGCTATTTGTCCTGGGAGGCGGTGAGCTGAGAAAGGTCCAGAGGACATATGTATGTTGCGAGGACCATTTAATTAGGGGAAGCTCAAGGAATGAAGCCATAGTTTCAGAGTTTTTATTTTGATTATTTTAAGCATAGTATTTAGTTTTCAAATTTCTTTTATAAAGTGCATCAAGATACTATATATTTTGTTTTCTTCAATATGGATGTATCTGACAATTTACATATTTTTAAATAATGCTTTTATGTAATTAATTTAAATGTTTTATTTTTGGTTTAAAAGTGTAAAATTATGTTTTTACCCCTAGAATACTTATTCATTATGTTAGAAAATCAGGCTATTACAATATGGTCCTTGGGTTCAATTATTCTAATAGCCTCTTCAAGCATTTAGATGCTCGCGGAGGTCAGACGCAACCTTGTAATTATCAGCTTGTCCCTTGTTCAAGTGATCTCTTAGGTCAGGTTCATGTTGCTCGATGGGGTAATTGTCATAGTATTGGGGCTTGGTATTATAGACACTTACCAACCTACTGAGAGGTCGACTATCTGTTTGGTAATTTTCTTCTATAAAATTGACAGTGCGTTGTTGTTTTCGTGGATTATTGTCCATGTGGACCTTGATGGCAGTTGCTCGGGACATAGAGAAGTATGGTTTCCTGATGTGGTATATTCTGGTAAGGTCAGGGGTGCTCATCCGGTTGTGCCCCCTGTCGAGCCAAATTTCATTGTCTCCAGGCATCATCTCTGGGATTATTAAGGGGATCAGCATTGGCCCTTCTTTAACCCCGAGTTATCCTATGGGAATTGTCAACAGTCATTCTTCTTCCATGTTGGATTGAGATTTTTCGTGGTCTGTTAGCATGTGGATTCTGCGGGTTATCTCGAATTGGAGACAACGACCTAATTTGTGACAACAGATGTTGGATATGAGATGGGGGAGGTTGGACATTGTTATGTCTTATACTTTGAGCATTTCCTCAAGGTGCCTCTAGATGTATTTCTCGAGGTACTTATGGGTGCATCTCCTGAGGAGATGGGGTCGGTGGCACATTCTCACAGATTTCCCTAACATGGATAGTAGGTCAAATAGCCGTGTTTTAAGGCCTACTATTGTGTCATGATGTTCTTTGATTATTCCCGACATTACCAGCCATCTGGGATATGCGAGTCTGTCTCTCTGCCATAAGAGTCGTCGTACTTCCCTGAGGTCAGAAATGAAGAAGGTAACCGCTTAATGCTCTCAATGAAACAACCAAATTGTTGAGGCAGATTTTAGTAAACTTAGAAAAGAAGAGAGATTAAGTAATATAAAAATAGATACCATGAACACTGGGAACTTTTACATAGTTTAGTAGTTAAAATCCACCTAGTTCACGAGTGACTTTTATTAAGTGCTCTGAGTTACAACTATGAAGCTATTATCCCAGAGTTTCAATACAATATTTAATGCGTGAAAAATAAACAATGATGACTAGTCCTATTTATAGAGGACTTGGGGTTAGATTCTCCTCCCACGAATATATGTAGAGGTTACAAGATATTTGTTTTAAAATACAAATAAATAATATTCAAATTAATATCAATAACTAATCAATCTCTTAAAAAGTGGAACTGATTTGCGATAACATAGATATTTATTCCTATTTCGTTATCTTGTTACGTGTATTCCATTTGAATTATATGCATAAAATATTTCTGAGTTGAACTAACCAATACCCTTCAAGTTGAATAATTTATTGATAAGGTTTCGGCCATGGATTATTGTCTGCAAGTTGTTACATCTTAGTTGAACTATATAGTAATTATAAATGTTGTCCGTGATTTCATCATTGGACACATGGTAGTCATTACAGAAGTAATTAAGCTCCTCAGGAGATAGTAATATTCTGTAGAGCTTGCCCAGAGCTCCTCTGAGTGTAGTCTCCTCCTGGCAAGTTGTGATCCCTTTTTAGGCATGGATGTCTCCAAGTGAGGCCACGTCCCGAGGATCACCCTAGCGATAGTCCTCCAGGTCTAGGAATTTTTTCCTCGGGGCCTGGAGAGAGCGCCAGGTGTCAATCACTGCAACCTTGGGCTACCAAAAGATCGTCTGACCGCTTTTTGGGTGTCTTAAGTAGTGATGTCGAGTTTGTACACTAGACAATCGACATTTCCCACAACGCCGCCTCACATAGGAAAATGTGCAGCCACATTCTGGCAATGTCAGGGACATGCCTCCCTTGAAAGAGCGGGTTGTGATATCGCCCAATAAACTCCTAAGCGGTCGCAGTAGTAATCGGGCTATGTCGTATCCACAGAGAGGCAAACACAACTAAATATTAGATTAGTAAATAAAAGATAAAAATAAAGTAGAATTCAAGAGATGGGTTTCATGAAATGAAAATGATAGATTAGAGAAAGCGATCAGATAAAGAGCATGGCAAGGTAGAGATGCAGTGCTGTAAAACCTATTCTAACATTGATATTAATTCAAAACACAGCTGCAATTCTACGCCATTAATTGCAACTGGAAGATGTATATGTTAAAAACACAAATTAAATAATCTAGATTAAATTGAATCTAACTCCTAATTTCATAGCATATCATATTATATATCTAAGAGCGACAAAATACCACTGGCAGAATGCAGTAAAAGACATACAATATAACAAATATACTAAAATAAATTAACAATCTAAGTTACATAAGAAAAGCATGACTGAACTTATGTAAAAGATGCTAAATAATTTTAGAAAAGAAATTAGAAGATGAGAAATAAAATAATTGATGAGATATGGAAATTAAGCATAAGAAGAATCAATATCACTATTGAGAATAAGAAGTGCAAAAACTACACTCTAACTTCTCCAATATTTCTAAAATAGTTCACTCATTTTGTCACCTAAAACAAGTAAAACTAAGCTAGAAATAAGAAAAGCAATGAAATAACAAAGTATATTTTTCCACTCTAAAAAATCTGACGATATTACACTGGTTTTGATTCCCTATTTATAGAGAAAATTTGCTCCAAAGGTTGTATTTTCGTGCATTAGAAAGTGGAGAGAGTGGCTTCAAAATCTGATGCAAAATGGGACAAGTGGGACATGTGTCGGCCTTGGATTGGCTTTGGAAAAGGCTGCAGGTGGAGTGGGGGACACGGTCAGAACGTGGTAGGCTGAGTGGCAAGGTGGCAGGCGACTGGTCGGGCGCGTGGGGAGCAGCTGCAGGCGACTGGGGGACAGAAGGCCATGTGCCGCGTTCTGACTGGCTCGGCAGAAGGCGTGGCAGCGGGTCAGGAGGTGGCAGGTGTGCGTCAGGCGGCTCGGTGTTGCTCGCGGCTTGGCTCGGCTTGGCTCGGCTCGGCTCGACTGCTGAAGACTTTGGGCCTGGGCCGTTTTGGGCCTAATTTTGTCAAAAATGCCATTTTCTTCATTATTTCTTCAATTTTAATTCTTTCTTTCTTCTTTCTTTTTCTTTGTGTCAAAATACATTTTATTTCCTGAAAATTAAACACAAATTAAATTAAAATTAATATTTTCAAATATAAAATATATGACAAAAAATCCATGAAAATATTATTTAAAACTTAATTAATTTTAAACTTTAAGCCTAATAAAATGATACTTTTGAGCACTAATCACAACCCCCAACCAGCTTATTGCTAGTCTCTAGCTATTCAAGCAAAATAATAAATGTCAACATGATATATTTCAGGTCAAAAATTATAAAAGAACTTAAGTACTAACACAAAATGTTAGTAACAAGTCAACAAGAGTTATCAAAATTACTTTGAATAAATCTAGAGTTGTGAGTGTGTGCACCAAACTTAAATTTTTTTACCGCAAACCATAGTTCATAAAGCCTTCGAAATTATGCCAAGTAAAAGTCTCAACTCCATTAACCTCTCATGTAATAGAAAATATTTAAAGTTTAAGGGTTTCACTCATGGAGTTGGAAAAGAAGTAAGCACTCATCAAATGGGTATATATTTAGGACAAACTCTTAAATAATTATTGAAACGAAGATAGGAAATAAACTATTTGGACAACCACCATAAAGAGTACCACAAAACCAATTTTTCGGGAATTCTAAGTTAAATAGACAATCTTAACATTTATTCTAAGAGCCATAAAATAGAACAAGAAATTAATAAACACACATTTTTTTTTGGACACAAGAGACAATATAATTGAAAATGATAGAAATATTGCTCTTGTGTCTTCTCCTTTTTTCTATTTTTTTTCTTCTTCTTTTTTTTTTTCATTTTTTTATGAACAACATAATAAAAGGCTCTCTAATAAGATTTGTCTATAGAAAATATTATCCCTAAAACATCATTCATTCATACCACAATACCTTGTCCAAATAATTATAACCATTTCTTAGAATCAATAAAAAAATTTAAGTTGTTTTCTCAAGTCTCAACTCTCACAGAAAAGAATGAATTCTTAAACATGGAAAATTTCTAAGCCAATATGTGCTAACAACCATCTTACCACAATGTTTGGCATGTGCATTAGGTAACTCTAGAGAAACTCTTAGTAATATAGATAACAAAAATTGACTCAATAGTAACATTTTGCAAGAATAAATAAGTAATTTTCAAAAAAATTGACCATGAAAATATTAGTATGACAAAAATCAACATGAACGTGCATGAATATGCTCACCACCCCCAACCAAAATTAGACAATGTCCTCATTATTTAAAAATATATACATGAAAAGCATGAAATGAGAACATATAGAGAGTGAGCTAATGCATAATGATATGATATTGATTCTTAGAAAAAGAAAAATAAATAACAAGGCAAACTATCATAATAAAATAAAAAGGAAAAATAAAACAAATAACAAAAATAAAACATACTAGAAATAAGGAAAGCAAGGAAAGATAGAACCTGATTAGTCTTGGAAAACCGGAGAAAAGTCTCCTCAGGTTGGTTCACCAACTCAATATTCTTGACTATCCAGTATCAAAAATGAACTTTCTTTTATCCTGTGTCTAAAAAATGGAAGCATTAGTAACATTCTCAGGATAAAGAAAATGTTCGTTTTCAGTATCGTGGAGGAAATAGTGTGATTGATTCTTTGAGAAAAGTTTGTGAATTTCCTCCACAATATGGTTTATCACATCAGTATGATAACACTTGTTTTCATTCAGAGTTATTGGAAGAATTTCATCATGAGAAATATTTTTACTCCGAATAGTAATGGCATCGTCCTCATCAAATTTGTAGGAAATAGGATTAGAGATTGGTGCCATTGTTTCCTCATCTGATTGGAATTGACTGAAATAATGTGAATTAACTTTGTCGGTCAATTCTGAAAATTGAGTATGAATTTCTCTAAGTTCCTCCATCATGTGTTTAGTAATGTTTCTTATGTGTTTAGTAAAGTTTATTTGTTCCTCCATAATTGTGTATAATGCTTTTTCTAAGGAATTCGTATTAGTCCAAACATTATGTGGAGGTTCATGGTAAGAGTTAGAAAATTTGTCCTCAACATTCCTACTAGATGGTGCCAATTCCCAACCAATCGGTGTACGGTAGTTGTACTTAGACTTCCAACTTGAAGCAACGGGGTATTTCCAGCTAAGATTACTGTTCTTGTAGTAAGAATAGTATTGAAAAGCTTCCTCCCTTTCTCAAAGAGTTGAGTAATCTTGAGCAAAATGAGCGACTCTTTCACAGTCAAAATATGGTTCATCATACTCTACCCTCATGAATTCGTTACTTTCACGACCATACTTAGCTTTCAAGTTTTCGAATTCTCTAGTCAAGAATTCTACTTCAAATTTAAGGTACTCTTTTTCGCTAAGTTGGTGGACACCTCTAAAATTGCTAGTACCCTCAGTAGCACTAGATTTTGGATTGTTTTGAAGTGAAGAGAGATATTTTGGATAATAGTATTCAAAATGTCGATTATCTTCTTCATTCATTTGTTATATTTTATCTTTTTAATTTTTTTTGTAAGCATTATAAGCGCAAGTGTGTAATAGCGTAATAAGTATACACCAAAAATGTTCTCAGGCCAATTGGGAAGGCTGCCAAGGTACCACTTTAGGCCCAAAAGCTTTTCCAGAAGTCCCCGAGGTTCTTAGAAAAGGTTGGAGGGTAACACTAACGCAGACCTTATTTAAGAACCAATTTTTCTAAGACAGAACATATTTGGTTTTTACTGATTTCCAAAATTACACAAATGTTCTCAATACTTTGTTTTGATACAAAATTTTATTTTTATTTTTGGGAAAAAAACTAAATCTAAAAAAAATAAAATTCTAAACCTAAACGTAAAATTAAAAGTAAAACAAATAAATAAACTAAAAAAAAGAATGAATAAATAAATAACTAAAAATGAGCCTAAAAACAAAAATTAAAAACAAATAAAAAAATTTAAAATGAAAATAAACCTAAAAGTAAAATAAACAAATAAAATAAAACAATTAAAAAAATTGAATAAATAAAAAAAATAAAAAAAATAAAAAATAAAAATTACTAAGGAAAAAAATTAAAAGAGAAATTAAAAAAAAATTATACTACTTTTTTTTAATAAAAAAAATTAATTTACTATGCAAACCTTTAATTGTAGAATTACCTCCCCAGCAACGGCGCTAAAAATTGATATCGCCCAATACACTCCTAAGCGGTCGCAGTAGTAATCGGGCTATGTCGTAATCACACAGAGGCAAACACAACTAAAGATTAGATTAGTAAATAAAAGATAAAAATAAAGTAGAATTGAAGAGAGGGATTTCGTGAAATTAAAATGATAGATTAGAGAAAGTGATCAGATAAAGAGCATGGCAAGATAGAGATGCAGTGTTGTAAAACCTATTCTAACATTGATATTAATTCAAAACACAGTTGCAATTCTACGCCATTAATTGCAACTGGAAGAAGTATATGTTAAAAACACAAATTAAATAATCAAGATTAAATTGAATCTAACTCCTAATTTCATAGCATATCATATTATATATCTAAGAGCGACAAAATACCACTGGTAGAATGCAGTAAAAAACATACAACATAACAAATATACTAAAATAAATTAACAATCTAAGTTACATAAGAAAAACATGACTGAACTTATGTAAAAGATGCTAAATAATTTTAGAAAATAAATTAGAAGATGAGAAACAAAATAATTAATGAGATATGGAATTGAAGCATAAGAAGAATCAATATCACTATTAAGAATAAGAAGTACAAAAACTACACTCTAACCTCACCAATATTTCTAAAATAGTTCACTCATTTTTGTCACCTAAAACAAGTAAAACTAAGCTAGAAATAAGAAAAGAAATGAAATAACAAAGTATATTTTTCCACTCTAAAAAATCTGATGATATTACACTGGTTTTGATCCCTATTTATAGAGAAAATTTGCTCCAAAGTTTGTATTTTCGTGCATTAGAAAGTGGAGAGAGTGGCTTCAAAATATGATGCAAAATGGGACAAGTGAGACACGTGTCGGCCTTGGATTAACATTGGAAAAGGCTGCAGGTGGAGTGGGGGACACGGTTAGAACGTGGTAGGCTGAGTGGCGAGGTGGCAGGCGGCTGGTCGGGCGCGTGGATAGCAGCTGCAGGCGACTGGGGGACAGAAGGCCACGTGGCGCGTTTTGACTGGCTCGACAGGAGGCGTGGTAGCGCGTTAGGAGGTGGCAGGTGTGCGTCAGGCAGCTCGGCGTGGCTCGTGGCTCGGCTCGACTTGGCTTGGCTTGGCTCGGTTGATGAAGCCTTTGGGCCTGGGCCGTTTTGGGCCTAATTTTGTCAAAAATGCCATTTTCTTCATTATTTCTTCAATTTTGATTATTTCTTCTTCTTTCTTTTTCTTTGTGTCAAAATACATTTTATTTCCTGAAAATTAAACACAAATTAAATTAAAATTAATATTTTCAAATATAAAATATATGACAATAAATCCATGAAAATATTATTTAAAACTTAATTAATTTTAAACTTTAAGCCTAATAAAATGATACTTTTGAGCACTAATCAAGTTGCAACCTGCGAATGGGGCCCCGTGCTATCTGCATGGGCCTATCGCCATCATTGACATAGAAAGGTGTATTAATTACGCTTTTAATCCCACTTATGTGGTAATATTCTTGTAATAACTCCTCATTAGGAGAGTTAAGGACCCTTAGCCTCTATAAATAGGGCTAAGACACATATCAAAAGCGTTCACGACTTTAGTTTTCAAAGCATTGCATATACGCTACCTGAACTCCATTAAAGCTTGCCCAACCAAGCTTTATAGATCCTAATATTAAAAGCCTCATGGACTAGGGTTGTCTTATAACCTGAACCACATAAAATTCTCAGTGTAATTCTTCTTCATTTTCTTTAAGTTCCGTTATTAAGTTGATAGTGAAAAAGGCAATGAACATTTCGGTGCTTTCATTAAGAGCTTGAAGAAATTGTCTTGGAGACCGCACGTAGAAACCCCTCAGATGACATTGCTCCTCTCGTTGGAGCTGAAAGAGGAAAACAGAGTCGGCCACCTCCACAAGACCTCCCAGAGATGGCAAAGGAGGATTACGACAGGAACGCTGACTACAATGACGAAGATGGAAAGTTCTATCCGGAGGATCCGCAAGAAGTGGTGGAGCTCCTCATCTAGGTGGCCTCCTAGCAGCAAAAGATTGATGCCTAGGATGGAAATTTCACCACCTTCTAGGAGAAGGTTAACGCCGTGAGGTTTGCTCTGCCGCCTAAGGGCTTCGAGTGGACCCGCATGGCAAGGTACCACCAAGGAAGCCAGCTAGCGTGCCACCTATGCACTGAGCTGGAGTGCAACCTCTCAATGTTGCGGGCATGCCTCCTGAGCACCCAATAGGCATGTCGCAAGATCCGCCAACTGGCGTGCCACCTATGCATCCAGATGTAGATGGAGCCCCACCTACACCATAAGACCATGGCAAAGGAAAATTAGTCGAAGACCTTGCTCAAGGGCGGAAGAAAGTTTGTCAGACTTCCAAGCCCATTCAGCCCCCAAGATGGGCCAATGATGGCCAAGGGTGTGGTGCCTGAGGACAACGCCTGGTCCCCAACATTCGCGGAGCCCAAGGTATCTTGCCTAGGCGCACTGTGATAAAATTGCATTAGACCTGGAGGTGGTGTCCCCCCAACACCTCGCCAGCCTCACAAAATCTTCGGCCCTGCTACCCGGAGAAATTTCTCCGCCAACCGAGCACAACGAATTAATATCTCTGTCAATAATGAATATGTCGAGTCTGATGGGGAAACAAAAGTAGGATACCTTGAGGATGGTGGTCGCCACCAAGATCAACCTGGCCTGCGAGATTACTTGAACTCCCGCAGGGGTAGGGCAGCTCCCGATGACATTTCTGGGAGA
The DNA here is from genome assembly GCF_963169125.1 of Humulus lupulus. Lineage (NCBI taxonomy): Eukaryota > Viridiplantae > Streptophyta > Magnoliopsida > Rosales > Cannabaceae > Humulus > Humulus lupulus. The sequence goes on along the minus strand of NC_084797.1, from coordinate 148,313,132 downwards.
CAACAACAACCAAAACATCGAGATGACCTTAATGCTCGGAGGAGATAACATCCATCGTAGAGTGCCAATCAAAACCGCAATCCTGTCTACGTAGAGTTGGAGAGTTTGAAAATGATAATGTTGTAGATGGCCCGGAGACAAGGTCATGACTCAGACTCAGAGGATGAGGATTGGGGAGCCTTGTGCTCCCCATATTGTGGAAGCCCCACTACCTCGAGGCTTCAAAATTCAAAACATCGATTTGTACAGTGGAGGCACAGATCCCACCGACCATCTCTCAAAGTTCAATGGATTGATGTCGGTCCACTGCGTCTTCGAGGACACCAAGTGCCACATCTTTTTGTTGACCATGACAAGATCAACATATTAATGGTTCATGAAGTACAAGCCAGGATCCATTCAGTCCTGGCTCCAACTCTCCTCCTCCTTCCGAAGACAATTCATAGCTGCGTGGAAGGTGAATTTTGAGATCAATGCTTTGGCCAACATAAAGTAGGGACCGCTTGAAACCTTTAAAGTCTACGTTAAATGCTTTAAGGAAGAAGCACACATTCGAGCAGGTCCCCACTATGGGGTGACCTCCAGCAAATAGGATGCCATAGGCTCAATGACTTCATACGTCAAGCCCAAGAGTTCATTAACTAAGAGGATTCCTAGATTGGAGCATTCAGAGGACCAGTCCTTTTCCCCATTCAGTTGTTCCCAAACATTGTGACTCTGGGAACATAATACTCCTCATACACTCTAGCTCAAATGAGTATTATGAGCACTCTACAGTTCAGCCATGTTGTTCAACCAGTTGGTTTCAACACCATGCCAAATGCTGGTTTTAGTGCCACCCCAATAGGCTATGGAGCAGCTCCCACTAGATACAGTGCTTTTTAGCCCGCATTCAGTGTTGGAGCTGCGACTCTGGCCCAGTCTAAATGAGACCCCTAGCAGAAGCAAACATGGAGGAAAATTCAAGGGCAAGAAGCCCAAGAGAACTGGAGTAGCCCCTGATGAGAAGTACGTCCCTAAATACTCCAAGTACACAAACCTAGTGGATTCTCGGGAGAATATTTTCCAGGCCACTTAGCAACAGGCCCACTATCGGAAACCACAACCTATGCAGAGGGATCAGAAGAAAAGAGATTCCACTAAGTTTTGCTGGTTTCACAATGCTATGGGGCACCACACCAACAAGTGCAATCAACTTAGAGATGAGAATGAAAGTTTCATTACACTGGGGCATCTCCACCAATATGTTAGGGTCGGCATGTGCCCAGCCTAGGCTCCGGATGTAGTATTTCCTCCTCAGCAGGTGGTTCCACAGCCCTTGAGCTAGGTCCTCGCGACCTTGCAACCTCATATAGCCCATGTACCTTCCCCGGAGTATGAGAGAGTAGGGACTATCTCTGAAGGACCCCATTTGAGGGGCACCTTCAGGGACTCGCAGAATTGATATGCGTGTGCCCTAAACCATGACGATGAAGTGCTAATGTTAACCCAGTTACTAGCACAGATGCCTCGAATGGCTGACCAAGTCATCACTTTCTTTGAGGACGATGCTCAGAGGGTTCATTTTCCCCACCACGATCCTTTTGTGGTCGAGAGCCAGAGTTCCAACAAGATGGTAGTTGGGATCCTGGGGGACAATGAGAGTTCAGTGAACATCCTGTTCAAGTCAACCTACGAGAAGATTGGGTTGACCACTGGTGATCTGTCCCCTTGCACCTCCACTATTTACGAGTTCTCCGGAGAAGGTCTCATTCCGATGGGGAAAATTAAACTGCCAGTGACACTTGGAGAAGTGCCTCGCTAGACCTTCAAGTATTGCACTTTTGTGGTCATGGACTGCTCCTCTGTGTACAACGCCATCCTAGGGTGTCCAGTCCTTGTAGAATATGGAGCTGTCACCCCCATACGCCAATTGTGCATGAAGTTCCCTACTGAGGCGGGAATAGGCCCAGTCTGTGGAGACAAAAGAAGGCCAGGTAGCGCTACAATGTGACCCTTAAGTATCCAGTCATGGTAATTGAGGCAGTAGCCCCCAAACAACCTCCTCCCAAGGAGATGGAGGTCCTTGCTACTTAAGCAGAAAGGGAGTCCAATGAGTTGGATCCTAGATTTCAAGAAGAGAGGGCCATCGAGCCTATGGAAGAGACAGAGGAGGTGATCCAATGTGTTGGATCCCATATAGAATAATGAAGGTCGCGAAAGATCTCAAGGAGGATGTCTGAGAAGCCTCAGTGAGCTTTCTCATTGAAAATAAAGATGTCTTTGCCTAGTCTCACTCCGACATGATAGGCATTGATCTGAACATCAAATGTCACACTTTGAAAATTGATCCTAACAATGCTCCAATACAACAAAAATGAAGAAAGATTGACCCGACCCGAGCACTGGATTTAAAGGAAGATGTGGATAAGCTCCTTGTGAAGAGGTTCATCCGAGAAGATCAGTAGCCGAGGTGGTTGCCTAACCTTGTCCTGGTGCCCAAGCCAAACGATACTTGGAGGACATGTATAAATTTCTCTTACCACAACAAAGCTTGCCCAAAGGACTATTTTCCTCTACCCAATATTGATCAAATGGTCGACGCTACCTATGGATACGATCTCTTGTCCTTTATGGACACGTACTCAGGATACAACCCAATTTCCATGCATGTTTCGGATCAAGAGCACACTAGCTTTCGAACCAACAGAGGGGTATATTGCTACAAAGTGATGCCTTTTGGACTCAAGAATGTAGGTGCCCCCTATCAGAGATTGGTAAATCGAATATTCAAGAACCTTCTAGGTCGGAATATGGAGGTTTACACAGATGACATGCTGGTAAAATCTAGAACAATCTTTAACCATGTGAGAGATCTGGCATAAGTGTTCTTTGTCCTCCGCAGAATCGAGATGAAGTTGAATCCCCAAAAGTGAACTTTTGGAGTTTCCTCTGGGAAGTTTTTGTGCTTCATAGTTAGTGCCCGTGGAATAGAGGCAAATCCCGAGAAGATCAGACCTTTGACCGAAAGGCCATCCCCCTAAAAGCATAAAGATGTACAAAGCCTCACCGGGAGGATAGCAGTGTTGAGTCTCTTTATCTCCAAGGCAACTAATAAGTGCATCCTGATCTTCTACATCCTCCAAGGAGGTCAGAGATTCTAGTAGGCGGAGGAATGCAAGAATGAATTCCAACAATTGAAGGTGCATAGTCAAAATTCGTAGATGGAGAACCCCTCCTCCTCTACATGGTTGTCTCGAAGAATGCCATCAGTCTAGTTTGCGAGGAAGGCCCCATTTAGCACCCGGTGTACTACGTAAGTAAGAGAATCTTCGAGGTGGAATCCAGATATCCACTTATGGAGTAGCTAACTTTTTGCTTAATGGTTGCTTCTCAGAAGCTAAGGCCCTACTTCCAAGCGCATCCCAACAAGTTCCTCACTAACCAGCCCTTGCAGTAGATCCTTCAGAAGCCAGAGGCCTCAGGGAGACTCCTCAGGTGGGTCATCAAACTAATTCAATTTTACATCACTTATCACCCGAGGACTGCCATCAAGGAACAAGCACTAGCAGATTTCATTGCCGAGTGCACGGGAGTTCATGAGCAACCTGGGAATTCCTCAGTTGTCGGGCCCACGTGTAAGTTGTATGTAGATGGGTCATTCAATGAGAATCGAGCAGGAGCAAGCCTAATCTAGTATCCCCTAATAAAGGGCACAAGGTTGACAGTGCCCTAAGGTTTGGGTTTGATGCCTCAAACAACGAAGCTAAGTATGAGGCTCTCGTTGCTGGATTCCGAGTGGCCCTAGAGCTCAAGGCCGAGGGCCTTGAGGTCTTCAATGATTCTCAGCTCGTTGTGAATCAGGTCCTCGGATAGTACCAAGCCCGAATGAAAAAGATGGCCACTTACTTAGCCAAGGCCCAGGAAATGCTACACAGCTTCAAAAAGTTTTCCATCCGACAAGTTCCAAGGAAAAAAAATTCTAATGATGATGCCCTGGCCAAGCTTGCTACCACCAAGGATGCTGAGTTGATCAACTCTCAACCCCCGAGGAGGTAGAAGCAGTCCAGCCTCAGGACGGTTGGATGAAGCGTATTGTGAAGTACCTAGTCTCCAAAGAGTTACCGCAGGACAAGAAAGTAGCTCAGAAGCTGCTTTGCCAAGTCCCGCAGTACGTTAGAATGAACAGAAAATTGTACAGATGAGAATATTTTTTGCCCCGTCTCCATTGTGTGTCCAAGCAAGAAACCAGCCTTATACTCCGATAAGTACATGAGGGCTTTTGCAGGGAACACACTGTGTGGCAGAGCCTCGCCAATAAAATCTTAAGACAAGGGTACTTATTGCCCACTATGAATAGTGATGTGATCGATTACGTCAATAAGTGAGAAAAGTGCCAATGCTACGCCAACATACCCCGAGCTCCTCCAAATGAGCTCAACCAAATGACAAGTCCTTGGCTCATCATAGTATGTGGGATTGACCTTATTGGGTCCTTGCCCACCGGGAAAGGGGGAGTGAAGTACACTATTGTGGAGGTCGACTGCTTCATGAAGTGCGTCGAGGCCAAACTGCTCGCTACAATCATTTCCAAGAAGGCACTAAACTTCATCATTAAGAACATCGTTTGCCACTATGGGCTCCGGAGAAAGATAGTCTCCAACAACGACCGACAACTTGACAATGAGTTGTTCATAGAATTCTGTCAAAGGCATGGAGTTATGAAGAATTTTCCTCAGTAGCCCACCCACAAGCAGACAGACAGGTGGAAGTTGTCAACAAGATGCTTAAAGCCACCCTAAAGAAAAGGCTGGAACAGGCGAAATACACTTGACCCGAGGAGCTTCCTAAGGCATCGTGGAATTATCACACCACTGCTAGGACCTATATTGGCCATTCACCATTCTCCATGGACTACGAATATGAATCCATGCTACTAGTAGAGGCGGCAATCTCCACTCACCGACAAGATACATATGATTTGACCACAAACCACGCTTTATACTCCGAGAGTCTCTAGACCTTGTGGAGGAGCTTCAATGAGCTTCACAACTGCAAGTAGCATCCTACCAACAGAAGATGGCAAGATATTTCAACTCTAAGGTGAAGGATAGGAAGTTTGGGGTCAGAGATTTAGTGTTGCAAGGAGACTTTTTAGCTACTCGAGATCCTGGTGCTCGAGTATTGGGCCTTAACTGGGATGGTTTGTATCAAGTCAAGATCATTGTGTGTCCATGGACATACAAACTGGTTTGACTACATGGGGAGTTTGTGCCCCACGCCTAGAGTGTCGTGCACCTCTGCTGGTATTATTAGCAATATAAGCAATGTATTTTCTAAGTTTTGTAGTCATTTTGTAGCCTCTGGCACAACAAATGGAAATCGTGTGTGCAAAACACGAAAGATGAAATTCAGAGAAACTGTTTGTATTTTAAATTTTAATTTAGTCATTTCACTCCCCTAAGTGTCCGCTTGCTGGCTTTGACAAGTGAATGCAGATTAGTCTCTGATCACTTGGGGGGCATAGTTGGGTCTCCCACAGGATAGCCGCTTGCGGAGCATGACCTAGGAAGCTAAGATTATCATGAGCGGAGCAAGCCTAGTGTCAAAGTTGGCATAAGCAGGCTTAAAAACCAAGTAACCTATGGGCGAAGAAGTTGAGATATGTCTTGAGGACTAACTACAAGTTCCCAACTTCTAGTAGGCAAACAGACCCCTGAGCCATCAATACTCGGGGAAAATTTGTTCGATGAAACCTCTTGAGGACCATGTGCCCCAAGAGTAACACTAAAGGTAACCTAGGAAGCTAAGTTTGTCATTAGCGGAGCAAGCCTAGTGTCAAACCTTCCATGGATAGGCTAACATATGGGCGGGGACTTGTGTTATGTCCCGAGGACCAACAACCAGTTCTCGACTTCTAATAGGCGAACAGAGCCTTGAGTTATCCAAACATGAGGGGAGCCTTATTTTTCATAATTATTCAATGTAACTTCTTGAGGACCACGTGCCCCATGAGTGGCACTGAAAGCAACCTAGGAAACTAAGCTTGTCATAAGCAGAGTAAGCTTGGTGTCATAACCCATAAAAATGGAACAATGTAGCATTGGGTGAATTGGGGCTACCTCTCAAGGACTACACTTCTGAGGAGCAATAACCAGTTTTTGAGTGCCGAGTCACTAGTAGTCGGGCACAAACCTCAAGTTGTCAAAAACTTTATCACAAGGCCTTGCCTAATAAGGCGAAGAACTTGACCCACTTCTTGGGGACTATGAGCCCGAGGACTGGCAATAGGCTTCTGATTTCTAAAAACTGAGTAACCTCTACTCACGGATGAAGCCATAAAAATGAGATGATGTAACCTCTTGAGGACAACAGGCCTAAGGAGTAACACTCTGTCTTCGAACCCTAAGTAAAATTGACCTCCTAAGGCCCGAGTTGTTGGAACTCGTGAGTGTAAGGATATGTCGAGTGCTCCCACTTGAGAGCGCACTAAAGTTACTCCTGAGGACTGCGAGCCTGGGAAGCAACACTAAGTGCTAAAAAGCATCATAATAATAGTCGAGTCGCCAGAACTCGAGCACAATTTTTTCGTTTAATTGACCAGGGCAATCAATACCCAAGTCTCGAAGACTAAGGCCCATGAGTAGTGGACTGATTAAGGTTTAAATTTCCCGTGGCGTTAAGTTACGTTGAATTACATGTTAAAACCTTGTCAAATTTGTAAGACCAAATTGCATAATTACTGAATATTAAATATGATAGTAATAAAACAATAAAGGCAAAGAAATAGAGCAAGAAAAAGCCATTTACAAAGAGAAAAGTATTTACAATTGCGCTTGGGCGCTCGAGCGATAAACTTGCTTGTACCCCAAAAGTGAAAAGTGCATGCAGGCCTATCAAAAGTAAAAATAAAAAAATTACAAGGGCCTACTAACCCGGAGGAACCTCTCTCATGAGCTTGATCACAAGAACGACCTCGAAAGTCTGGCCTACTGCCCCAGGCTCTCATGCCTTGGCTGCCTTAGCCTGGTCTGCTTGAAGACGCTCCTCGAGCAACATCCTCATGTTGGGCTCCCCCGTTAAGGGCAGGTCCATCGCCTTGTCTCTTTGCCACACAACGTAGATAATGTCCTTAGCAATCACGTTGAGTTCTATCTTTAGCTCCTCTATTTGAAGCTTCAGTTCCTCGATCTCCTTGGCAGTTGCCTTAGCTCGCAAAGCTGTCTGCACAGCCTCCTCTTAGGATTCCTCGCGGGTGATGCAAAGATCCTCCCAAGAAGCCACAAGATCCTCCGACACCTTGCTGGTGGCTTCCTCCATGACTTGGGTGCGACCCGCCACATCCTCCAACAACTTCAAGGAAGTGTCCTCGAAAGTTTACAACTTGGACCACTCCGTCGCAAATTGGGTCTCCATTTTCAGAGGCATGATTCTTCTCATCCTCCATGGCCTTCTTGAGCAGCAAGTGCTCCTCCAAGGGAACCGAGGTCTCCTTGAGCTCCTTGAGCTCACAGGACCTTGTAGTGACAATGTCCCCAAGACTCTAACAAAACATCGCGACATGCACAACAAAAACATTTAGGTCCAAGAAAGTACTTGGCAAAAAAAGGAAACTTTGAGAAATTCAAGTGCTATTTACCCGTAGAGTGGTGTAACGACAGAAGGTGAGGAATGATATCTTATTATCATTACCACATTGGGTGTAGCTACGAAATGTCATGTTGTCGAGGGAACCCACTAGTCCCTAGAGAAGCTCCATCGATAGTGGAGCTGTTTGATCGCCAACTTTCCCTGTGAGGAGAGGCTCCAACAATTCGTGGTTGGGAGGAGGTATCAGGAGATGCAGTTTGTCTTCAAGCATATACTCTGCCAGGACTTTGAAGTCCTTATTCCCTTCGTCAATACGAGCATTGAAGTACTCAACTACTCACTTGTGCCTTTCGAGTTCTTCCCCTTTGTAGTTCTTAGCGAAAATGATGAGGGGAGGTGTCGTGGTTGGAGGACTACCAGGCAGTTCGGAGGAAGGGATCTCCTTTCCCTTCTGAGAAGGCCCCTCACTGCGTAGACCCCTCTAGGTCAATGACATCTCCGAACACCACTAGTCCCAAGGGATGGACCAGTGGAGTAGTCGCAGGGGCTGTTGAGGCTAAGGCACAACTCCTGGTGTCGCTGATACTTCAATTTTGGAGGGCCCCAACACCCTCTGACATTTTTCCCGAATGAAGTCAAACAAGCCCATGTGGTCTGGAAAAGAAAAATGAGTTGGTTAACACTCGGAAGGAAGGAATGATAGAGAAATAATAATAAAGGTAACTAAACGAATTCAAGGAAATCTAAGTGCATAGAATCTCCTCGGGAGCCCCACCGCTATAAGGCTCTTCCAGGTGGAGAATGAAGTGGGAAAAGTCTCGGATCAATCGGCCCATCTCCTGCATGGTGTTTGTCTCGTATTGAAAAAACCATCATGAATGTGTGGACGTCACCTCGTCCAGAGGCATGAATCCTCGGGGATGAATTCTCCTCTTCAGGTTGTGGAGGAAGATATCGATTAAATCATGGTACTCTCGGACAAGTCGGCCCATCTCCTACGTGGTGTTTGTCTCGTATTGACAAAACAATCTTGCATGTGTGGACGTCACCTTGTTCGAAGGTGACATCCCGAGATCTGCCCACACTCAAGGAGTGATGGTGAGACCCACATGTGTTTGGGAATAACACCACCCCTACATGCATAACATGGTAAATGGTTATGGGGGAATTACCTTGAGGTATAAAGGAAGAATCTATCCCCACCTCAAGCTCTGCGTCGAGCTCCTTGTCCTCTAGGGCCTCAACAACTGCGTGGACGGTGAGTATTGTCTCCATGTGCTCCTCGTGCATTCTCTGGTTGAACTGGAAGAGCACTTACACTGCCACATACTCCGTCTGAACCCTGGCATCCGCCAATGATTTCTTCGAGTCGCAGAAGCTTGACAGGTTCACAAGGCTTATGTGCTGACTCTTCTATAGAAGCCCGTACTGGTGTAGATGATCCTTCGTGACGAGGAATGCAAGAATCACCTCCTTGTCTTGGAGGGCCTTCATTCTTTGAAACCTCTCGTTGTAGGTGTCAACGTGAGGAGTGCGGCAGAAGGGACCTCCAAAATACTCAACTCATAAGGACCAGCAACAAAGGGAGGACAACTAAACAAAAGCAGCTCGAGCAAAAACTTACCAACCTTGGCGAAGTCCAGGAGTAATGTTGGATTGGTCTGCATGGGAAAGCCACTTGTCCAGAAAAAGTGGTCTTTGTAGACCCGCGCATGGTTCTCATTGCCACACGGAGCCTTATAATACTCATCATGGTTCCCCTTCTTCAGGCATGCTTGGAAGTTGTATATGTAAATGATCTCTGCCAGAGAAGGGAGAGCCAGTTCTACCTCCTGTGCAGAACGAAGAGTCATGCTAACACATGATATCCATTTGGAGATAGCTAGAAGGGGGCTATGCTAACGAACTTCAGGAAGTCGACATAGTATTGATAGAGTGGTAGTGCGGCTCCCGGCTGGAGGTGAGAAGCACTCCATGCCCCGAGGCCATGGACGCTCTTGTTCTCTCAAGACGAGCGCACCAGCATGTCCTGGGTGTCCACTCCAAATTGGGCTATAATCTATTTAAGAGTTCCCCAATGTCTCAGCTTGCTTGGAAGCTCATCCGCCTCGAAGCCATCAGCACTATATTTGTTGTCCCCTACCAGGGGACCCATGTTAGCCTCCTCCTCTAAGATGCCAACTTGGAGAGGCCTCTCCGCCGTTGGAGGATTTTTTTTCCCTCACCACGAGGGCCCTATTCTGCTCCACATCCAATTTTTTTCCCTTCTCGAGAATTCGTCTCGTGTCTCATTCCATCTCCAATATTTCGTTGTCAAGGAGATAGAATCCTTGTTGGTGGAGGTGGTATAGCTCTTCGGACATGTGAAATAAAACCAAGCAGTTAGCGCCTTGACTAGAAGAAAGTTAGGCCAAAACGAGAACCCTTAAGACTACTTCTTAGAGAATGGAGGAGAAAGAATTCTAAGCGACTTGGGTGTCCTCATAACCAATGAATTGGGTTCGAAGAACACAACCAGAGTTCATGAACTTTGCTGAAATCCAAAAATATTCCAGATTCTGGTCAAATGTCCATAAATGCGAAAATCGCATAAGGCACAGAATAGGCCATTTCAAAAAATTTAAACATCAAAATAGGCCCCAAATAACTAAAAAAAGGTAAAAAAAAAATACCTCCATATGATAGAAATATCAAAGCCCTAAGCATGAAACTACACACTCAACAAACAAGAACGTAAAACAAGAAGGGGAATGCATACTTACTTGATATAAAGTTCTTGTAGGTGTTGTGCCGTGTGCGGACATGAAATAACTTCTTGTTATTCGACCAGAAGAATGATGATTCCCTCCAGCCGTCCAAGTCCTCGGAAACACAAGAACTAGTGAAGATTTTGGGGTTTGGGAGTGATGAAGCTTCGGGAGAGTTTGAAGGCTCTGGTGTTTTTGAATTTCAAATGACCAAAGTAAATATGTGAGAGGCGGTTCTCAAGTTATATAGTGGAAGAGCTTGGGGTTGAAGAAAATCCACCTCGATCATTGATCACCTACGGAGTAGGCACTCGAGCGTGATCCAACCATCACAATTATCAAGCGATGGATTGCGATCATTAGCATGGGAAAAAGAAGCCTCGGGTAAAGGGCGAAAGGACACTTCAAGTATGGATTGGACATCTTGGGCATGCACAGACTCCTCATTAATTGCACTGATTGATGGGCCCAAAAATGGGGAGTCGACATGTGGCGTTACCTTTTTGGAAGTGCTACGTCATGGAGCCAAAACGTCACCTCCCAAAGACCTTTGAGGTTACTCCTTAGTCTTAAGTCTCCACTGCCCGAGGACAAGTGAAGGCTTGGGGGCAAATGTTGTTTGTGATTTCATCATTGGACATCTGACATTAATTAGAGAAGTAATTAAGCTCATTGGGAGATTGTAAAGTTCTATAGAGGCCGCTTAGTGCTCCTCAGAGAGTAGTCTCTTCCTAGCAAGTCGTGATTCTTTTTTAGGCGTGGATGTCTCCAAGTGAGGCCACGTCCTGAGGACCCCCCTAGCGATCATCCCGCCTTCTTGACTCGATAGTCCTCCAGGTCTAGGAATTTTTTCCTTGGGGCCTGAAGAAAGGGTCAGGTGTTAATCACTGTAGCATTGGGCCACCACAATATTGTCTAATAGCTTTTTGGGTGTCTCGAGTAGTAGTATCGAGTTCGTACACTCGACATTTTACATTTCCCACAACGCTTCCTGACATAGGATAATGTGCAGCCACATTATAACAATGTTAGGGACATGCCTCCCCTGAAAGAGTCGACTGCAACCTGCAAATTGGGCCCCATGTGATCTGCATGGGCCTACTACCACCTTTGTCATAGAAAGGTGTTTTAATTAGGGTTTTAATCCCACTTATGTGGGAATATTCTTTTAATAACTCCTCATTAAGAGAGTTAATGGCCCTCAACCTCTATAAATATGGCTAGGGAACCATTGTAAAAGGGTTCACTATTTTGGTTTTCAGAGCATTGCATATACATTGCCTGATCTCCATTAAAACTTAACCAACCAAGTATCACAGATCCTAATACTAAAAGCCTCATGGATTAGGTTGTTTTATAACCTATGTTGGAGATGTGCCCTAAAAGCATATGTAGTAGACATTGTTTTTATGAAATAAATAAATAAATTGAATTTGTTATGCATATATTTTATGGACTATATTGTTCTATGACAATATTATGTAAATATCAGGAAAATTCCTAAGTTCATGTATGTAATCTCAAACACGTATTAGTACGAGAGGATTGTGTTTGAGATAAATGAACTTGAATAGTTCGCAGTAAAATAAAGTTATGGAATCTTTAGATTAATTACTGCAAGTACGGTCCACTAGTATTATGAATACATGTGATCTAGATCCGGATCACTAGTGTGGTAGGACACTTTAGTGGAGGTGCTTTATATATTAGAGAATATATAGAACTGGACCAGATATGTTTATTAATACTTAGTTAAATACCGTTTCGAAGTATTAATTAAATATATCAACTGATGATCACATACAAATAGATCTTAATCCTGAGGTTACTATGAACTCCTGTTTATGTTATATGACTTCTTTGATTCACTTGTTAGGGTCTGTCAGAATGATCAGGCTAAAAACTTTTGTTTTGGGAACTCATTAATATAGATGGCTGGGGACATAGTATACGGATATGGAATCTATACCTTCTCGCAAGAGATTGAATGATGGTTCTCTTAAGGGTTGACTTTTGGGACTGAAAGGTTATTGAGCTCAAATTCATAATTTAGTTATGAATTAACCTTCACTAGTAGAGTCAATGGTACTTAAGGAAACAAGACATAATTAAAAGGGTAAAACGGTAATTTTATTCCCGATTAATTATGAACCATTATTAGAGGGTCAAGTTGTATGCAATGATTAAATCAATGGACGCTTTATGATTATAAAGTACTCAGTAAATGAAATGTCTATAATTACAAGAGTTCAATCTCATATTTATAGTGGAATAATCATGAGATTAATAAATTAAGATTATTTAATTAAAGAGTTTAATTAATAATCTCAAATTTATTGGAGCTTGGAATTATAGGTCCATAGGTCCCCATAGCGGCTCTATCAACACTGTTCAAGGTAAGAGTTGATATGAAGGGAAAATAGTTTAATGACATATTTAGGAAGAAATTTGTTCTTCAGGCCAAATATTCAATTATATGATAATGGTGATTAATTAATTAATTACAAATTAGTTGTAGTTAACCAAATTAATTAATATTTAATTATTATATAATTTTCGAAATTATATTAAATAATTAAATTAATTTTTGAAATTTAATTAAATAATTAATTAATTATAATTTTTTGAAATTATAATAAATTAAATATTTAATATCGAAAATTTGGGTTTAATTAATTAGTAGAATTAATTAAGTATCTTTATTTGAGTGGGAGATGATAATCTGATAAGTTCAAATTGGATTTGAATTTAAAAGATTGATATTTATTCAAATAATTAATTATATTTGATAATTAATTAAAAAGATAGTTAATTTGAATTCAAATTTGAATTAGCTATCAAGTTGTTAGATCTTATCTGACAAAGAAATTTGAATAAATAATTAAATAAAATTTGAAAAACTAATATCCCTAGAAATTAGGAAGCTACACGTTCACACACAGTCCATAGACTGTGTGTGGCGTGTAGAGCAGTATTTTTTCAGGGATGGGATTTTCAATTTTATTTGTTTAATTAATTAATTAATGGATAATTCAAAAATTGGTTTTTCGTATTTTTTCATTAATGGAATAATTAATTAATTAAAAATTAAATTGTAAAATGGTTACAGATTTAATTTTTAAATTTTGAATTTTTTCTGTTAAGTAAGACTGATCAGATTATTATTCAAAAATAAGAAAAAAGAGAGTGAGACTACTCTAACAATTTCGCTCTGTGAAAATAGAACGATAGTTTTCTCTCCCTGAAAATAAAGAACTCATTCTCAGGCCTATTCTCTTGATCTCATGTGTTGAGTACATCAAGTAGAATCACAAATAAACTATCCTTCATTCTCTAAGTGCCCACACATTTCTTGAGGTGTAGAGAACGCTTTGGAAGATCTTGGTGTGAGTACGTGGAGCGGCTTGGATAGGAAGATCGTTCTAAATACGAGAAGATAGCAAGGACACTTGATAGGCTTCAAGAGGTATGATTTCTATCACTATCTTGCTTATGATTAATGTATGTATATTAATGGATCTGCATATTTAAAGGTAGTTTAAATATGTTACAAAATTTTTGTTGTACACTGGGCCAACCACACCACCTTTCCGCTGCGTATTAGAAAACTCGTTCCTAACAACCTAAACCACATAAAAATATCGGTGGTAATGTTATTTATTTTCTTTAAGTTCTGTTACTAAGTTGATAGAAAAAAAGGCAGTCAACAATAACCAAGCCAAGTTTCTATACTTTGGTTAAACAATATAAGTGGTATAACACACACTAACTTATTAATGATGGTTAAGCGTAATACACCTTCTCTGAGCTGATTACTTGATGCACTCATACATTATAAAAAAAAATATATGTCCAATACATTACATGCTAATATATATTATTTTTCTTTTTCTATTTTTTTGAACAACGAAATTCAACTAGGACATATATATATATATACACATTGGTTTATGCAATGACTAATTCATTTTTTCTTATCAAAATAAAAGAAATAAAAGAAGGCCACCCCCAAACTTAAACTAAAATATATCTAAAACAAACTAAGCAAAGATGGAATACGGAACAAAATATTGGAAATGTAAAATGAAAAGGGATGCAGCTAAATGCTTTAAAGGTATTTCAACAAAGAGTAGGCCAATTAGCTCAAATTGGGTGACAAGGGACAACGATTTCGAGGGTAGGCTAGATAGGCTCAAACGATCCAACAAAATGTACCTAGGTCATTTCTAGTTTGCTAAGCCTCCTAGGATTTCGCCTAAAGGAAATTAACTAGTCAATTCAAATATCCTAGGCTTTCACAACAAACTAGCATCTTTAGAGTTTCTAGGATTCGTGATAAAGCCAAGCACACTTTTTCTTAGAGTTTCACACACCCATGGGATAATCACTCTTCACATTTCATTATTTTCCAAAATGTTTTCTAAATCATGCTAGCTCCAAATAATTAAGATCTGCTCTTATTTTTTATTATTATTTTTTTTTCATTTTCATCATTGATCCCCTAAGATTTTGGCTCATTTCCTGCTGCCAAAACTAAGTTCACAGCAGATCAATATGCAGACGTTTATGTCCAAGAAATAGTACGATTTCATGGAATCCCTAAAACAATAGTATCTGATAGAGGATCAGTGTTTACATCAAGATTTTGGGGAAGTTTACAGTAAGCCATGGGTACCAAGTTAAGTCTTAGTACAACATTTCATCCTCAGACAGACAGTCAGTCTGAGTGTACCATACAAATTTTAGAAGATATGTTACGCGCTTGTGTACTTGATTTCGAAGGATCATGGAGTAAGTATTTTCTGCTGATAGAATTATCCTATAATAATAGCTACCAGTCAACGATCAGGATGTCACCTTACGAGCTACTTTATGGAAGGAGGTGTCGATCGCAGTTACATTGGGACGAGGTAGGAGAAAGGCAACTACTTGGACCCAAAGCTGTTAGAGTAGCTCAAGAAGCAGTAACACTGATTAGAAAACGTATGCTCGCTGCTCAAAGCTGTCACAAAAGTTATGCAGATGCCAAGCGTCGTGATGTGGAATTCAAAGTTGGAGATCAAGTCTTCCTAAAAATATCTCCTATGAAAGGTGTGAAGCGGTTCGGGAAGAAAGGCAAGCTTAGTACAAGGTTTATAGGTCCTTTTGAGATATTGGACAAAGTGGGAGCAGTTGCATATAGATTAGCCATACCGCCAGCTCTAGTAGATAGCCACAATGTGTTCCACATCTCGATACTGCGTAGATATGTGTCAGACCCATCTTACGTCCTCAAGTATGATACGATAGCACTCCAGAAAGACTTGAGTTACGAGGAACAGCCGGTTAGCATCCTAGATAGAGGGATGAAGGAATTATTGTCGAAGAGTATTCCGATAGTCAAAGTCCTATGGAGAAATAGTTCTGAACAGGAGGCAAGTGGGAGTTGGAGGAGGACATGCAAGCTTAGTATCCGGAATTGTTTGGTAAGTAAATTTAGGGGATGAAATTCTTTGTAGTAGGGGAGAATTGTAGAGTCCCAGAATGATACTTAGTTATCTAGTTAGTAGTAGTTGTAGTATTTTAGATTTCGTGGATTTTGGTTCAAACCGAGACTTAGTTGGAAACTCCTAGCAATAGTTATGGATTTTATAAGTTTAACCTATAGTTTAAAAATATTAATTATAACATAAGGTTTGATTAATATTGCTGGTCATAAATATGATATTTATTATAACCTAAGGTTTAGATAGAGCCAATAGGAATATGACACTTGTCATAAGCATGATTATTAATGAATTAAGTATTTTAATGATAAAATAAGGAAATATAAGCTTTAGTATTCACCAGAAACTGTTAGGGTCGTAGTTTGACTCAGTCAAAGTAGTTATCCAACTTTAATTATGCTGAAAAAGTGCAATTACGTGTTTAAAATATTCACATATGCCAATATATCACAGCATTGGAGCCGATATATCGCCCGACGAAGGATACGGAAAACATGTTGAAGTTGCACGAACGTATGAACGGAGGCTCGGGACTAGGCCAGAGCCGATATATCTCCACATAGGGGCGATATATCGGCTGGAGTGATATGATTTTTGAAACTTAGTTTTTTTTTTATTTTAAAATAAACCTTAACTACTTAGACCTGCCCCTGAATAGTTTTGACCGAGTCTTCAGCCTCTGATTGACGAATATTAAAATATTTTCAATTATATTAATTATTTTTATTCAAATCAAAATGGGGTTAGTTTCACTCCTTACCTTTATAAATAGGACCTAGTACCCAACCCTTCCCCTCATTCTTCAAGCTGTGATCAGAGACTCCAAAGTGCTAGTACTACCATAGAGTGATAAATACTTGGGTTGGGAAAAAGCTTTGCCATTCTTAAGCTTTATAAAATACTTGGGAAGTGAGGTTTAGTGTATTTCGGTATTGCAGATAGACCAATCCATAAGGTCAACTAAGGTACTCTCATTCTTTAAGTCCAGTTCTCTAAAACTCTTTAGTTTTCTTGATTTCCTTTTATTCAGATCCTAACTTTTGATATTGGTTTTGATTAGGTTCTTGAAACTAAAAAATATTTCTTGGTAAGTCTCTTATTGAAGGTTTAGTTTCCACAATTATTCTTTACTCTTTAGAAATACTCACCGCTCTTATTGTTTGTTTTAGGAGAGTTCCAAGTCCCACATTTGTTCTGAAATATCCCGGTTTTGGTAAGGAAAATAGGATAGAACTTTATATGTTTATATGATATGATATGTTATATTATCTAATGTTATGTTATCTTATGTTATGTAATGTTTACATTATAGTAAGTTTATAGAACTTGGGCATATGACTTGTCTAGCTAGCAAGCCCCAATAATTTATGGGCATATGACTTGTTTGGCTAGCAAGCCCCACAAATCTATTAGGCATATGACTTGCATAGTTAACAAGCCCCCAATAGTATAATGGCCATTGTAATATTATATGACATATGTTTATAGTATATGTGTTTATGATATAATTTATGTATATGTTTTATGTTGTTAGTAGTTTTTCCTTGCTGGGCATTAGGCTCACTCCTTTACTTTTAGTGTGAAGTAGAAAAATAGATACAAATGTGGAAAGATTCTTGGAAGCTTGGCATGTATGTTGAGATGAACAGAGTAGATGGGTTGTGTGTTGATTCAAGGATGACGCTATTGTCTTTAGTCTCTTAAAATTACATTTTTATGTGTTTTCCGAATTTATCTTTGTATACAATTTCATTTAAAATTGTGTTTTTTTTTTAAAGAATGAGCTCATTTATGTATTACAAATATTATTTTAAAGTTTCAATAAAGTTATGAATATTTCTCATATATGTTCTCTTCAAAGTAGTAATTATGTCTAGTAATTTTAATGGTCTAAGTCTGAGAAATAGTTGAGTCATTACAATGATTCCTTTTAAAAAAACAAGACACAACAAAACACAAAACAATAAATAAATACCCCCAAACATAAAGAGCACAGTGTCCCCAATGTGAACCACGCAAAAGACAACACACATCTAACACAAGAGGGCAAAACTACAAGTGCAATACAACAAGAACTAATTAGCAAGCAACAAAAACTAAATAAAAATAAAACACAATGCTAAGAAAGGAAAGAAAGATCTCCCTCAATTTACTCATCAGACTTTGCATCAGACGGAGGATGCTCAGGCTCAGTGGGAGTGGTCTATTGTCATAGGATGGCATTGGGAAAGTTTGGGAATGCAGGGAAGGGTTGGGTGAAATTGTTTTGGACTGCCTACTTCATGACATCTGTAACGCCTCAACTCCAGGGACCGTTACGGTGTGCCTTGTAAACAGTACTAAACTCGCTAATCGAGTCATTTGGCCAAAATCGTGTAACTAAGTATGATTAGCGGTTTAGGGATTAAAAACTTTGGATAAGATGTAACGTTTCATTAGAACGTTTAATTTATATATGTTGGGATCCCAAAATTATAATTTCAGAGTCTATTACAAGAAAATAGTTACAACAGGCCGTTCTACGCGGCAAAACAGGGTTTAACCCTAGTTCCTTCTCAACCTCGGCCGTGGTGGTCGAGCAGCTGCATATGTACACCTCATCACCTAGGCTCTCCAACTCAAGGATGGTCTAGCTTTCTTTTGCCCTTACCTGCACCACAAAGCACTCGTGAGCCGAAGCTCAGCAAGAAAACTTAATATGCTCATGAACAGTTATAACATGTCATCGGATCATAAGGCACACGCCCTACTCCAACAGGCAACATATCCACATAATGTTGAGTATAACACATCAACCAATGATCATAATAATCATCCAGGACTCTTAGCCCCAATAAATAGAGATGCGATGTTGAGTATAATACATCAACCAATGATCATAATAATCATCCAGGACTCTTAGCCCCAATAAATAGGTGACAATCGTAAAAGTCACAAAAGTGGGTACAACCCCCTATAGCCATGTGACGTTAGGGTCATTCGGGCTTAATTGATAAGTGAACCTTTCATAAGTTTGAACAGGATAGGTGTATGGTGAATAGTCACCAACATAACCTTCCTCATGACCTTAGAGTCGTAACCTTGGAACAACGTTCCCTAGCCATGTGACAAACAGTCACCGGGCCATCTGCCCTAGCTCTGAATAACTAGTCTCAGACTAGCCAAGCGCTTATAAGTTCATCGACCTTAGGGTCGGTCCAGCATTAATACCCCATATGAGTCATTCTTGCTGATATCGATTAGATCTAATCTTCATTTGGCTCGGCGTTCATGACGCTATGCCATTTCTGACTCTTAGGTCAGTAAAACACGACCAGTGTTCAACTCATTGTGAACTTGACTAATAAATCACAGTCTCACAGATGGATCTAACACCATTGTAGATTCTAACTAATAAGTCAGTGCCACACACAAGTAAGCCATGCCACCAAACATGTATCACATATCCAATATCCATAACAAGGTATTCAGCATGCTTACCTAACAAGTACTAGTACAGCTAGGACTATGCACGAACACAGAGGCTCAAGCTCTGAACGATATCATACTCAGTATATAAAGCATGTCCTAATCACATGTTTCTCATGCATCATATGCATTATATTTAACAATCCAACATGCACCAATAATAGCCATGCATGTCACGTATACATAGGGTGCAGTTTTCTTACCTCAGATTCGAGCTAGAACCAATATAAGAACGACCCTTGAGAACGATCAACCTTTAAGCCCTTAGCGGTCACCTAATCATAGCCAAATATGGGACACCATCAATAAAATGATTAACATACGTTACCAACCAAAATCTAGCCTCCGGGACATCAATCCAAACTAATCCAAGTAGTAGGAACACTCCCGAGGCCTATAGCAAAGTTCCCGGGGTCAAAACGAGCAAACGGGGTGAAAACAGGGCAAGGGCTGCGGCCCTAGCACCTTGGGCCGCGGCCCCCAGAGCTCCCTGAGGCAAGGGCCACGGCGCCCAGCAAGACCAATTTCCTGACACCTGCTTCTTCGAGCTAG
This sequence comes from Humulus lupulus, assembly GCF_963169125.1. NCBI lineage: Eukaryota > Viridiplantae > Streptophyta > Magnoliopsida > Rosales > Cannabaceae > Humulus > Humulus lupulus. Next base: position 148,293,310 of record NC_084797.1, on the reverse strand, counting down.
GGCTGCGGTGCCCAAGAACAGGGCCGCGACCCCCAACCCTGGGTCATTCCCAAACTCAATTTTAACACTCCAAAGCCTCCAAAATCATACCTAAACATTCCCCAATCATCAAATCAAAGTTCCCAAGCTTCCCAATACTTCATAACCCTCAAAACCCAAGGTTCATACCAACCAAAAACTCCACAATTTACAAAGTCCAATTCTAAGCTTAAAAACTTTAGAAACTCAAAACTTCAAACTTAGATTGCTTTTGATTGGGTTGTTTTCCGTCAAATCCTTCGGTTAAGAAGCTTCTAATCTTTCCTAGGATCACTATGCCTCAACCCTCGCTTGATTTCGACTCCTAGAACTCGAGATTCCTTCAAGAAAGCTTCGAACGGTAAAATAGGCTATCAGGAAGGAAGAGAGAGATTTTCTAACGTACGTTCTTATCTGAAAAGCTACTTCAAGCTTAAGTAACCTCAAATAAATCCTAAGGCTCGGGGTCCCGAAAACACCCCCGGGGACATTGTAGTCAAAACTTCCAGAATTCCATCCTGATCTCAAATACTCCCAATTTATCATCAAATAAACATTCTATTACCCCAAATTTGACCCCGTTATGAAAAAACCGCTAACTCATAATCTAAGATCGTCTCATGCCAAATAGCTCGAATATATCTCCATAATAATAAAATCTCATTCACAAATTAAAACATGCACCCAATTAACAAATATGCCCTCAACAGGCCAAATTACCAAAATGCCCTTATCATTATAAATACACCCATATGCATGCATTTATCATCATATAATAAAATAATTCACATTAACACACATATGATCATTAAATAGCATCATAATTCAATTATGGTCCTCCCGGCCTCCTAATCAAGGTCCTAACCCTTATTAGGAAATTCGGGGCATTACAACATCATCATATTCCTTTATGTAGGTCGAGAACTTGTGCAATCTTTCACAAAGCAACCCCTGTCAAGCATCTTGTTGATCCAAATGAGCGTAGATGCTTGCATAACGCTCAAGATGGCTAGAACTAGCCCAGTGGATGAGTCATGTGGATTGCATTCGGGGGACTCTTGCCCTGAAGCTCCCTTTAGAACCTTGTGGATGTTCCCATGAGAGAATTTTCTTGTATTGGCCACTAATTTTTCAGATGGGCCATCACCAATAGGAACACCAGCTGCTCGGCAAAGCATTGTGATGGTGAAGGGGAAGAAAAGTTTACCAGCAGGCTTTGAAACCCTTTTCTGCATTGCTCGACAAATGATGGTACCCACATTAATGGTGATGGTGTCTTCGATCATCAAAGCATATAACAAAAGTAGTCTTTCTTTAGACACCATCTGATCATGAGTAGTGAGGTCCAATCAACGATGAAGGAAATTGCACCATACTTTTGCCTAGGGGATAAGTCTTTTTTTATCACAATCATACCTCCCTTGTTTAGAGACCTTCCATTGAGTGCCTTCAATGGTCAATGTCAATAAAGCTTGGTTGATGTTTTCCTCTGAAAGTGTTTGCATGAAACATGTATACTCATCTGCTATAATCACCAAACCATAGATATCATTAATTTTTTCTAGAGAGCAGTCAATGGGAATCCCTCACACCATGACTATCGAGTCCTCAAGGTCAAGCCAGTTAGCATAAAAATCTTTGACAACAGCAACTGAAACTAAGGTTTTAGGGAGCTTACAAAATTCTTGCCAACCCCGCTGAAGTATCACGCTTGAAATGAAAGATGGAATACCCAAAGTCAGGGGGGTATGATAAAGGAAAGCCCCGTTCATGCAATAATTCTTTGGTCTAGACTATTGTAGCAAATTTGGCTGGTGGAGTTTCTTAGGTAAATCGACCATCTTCACCCTGGTTGTTGCTAGACCTTTTCTTTCTCTTGTTTGCTTTACACTATTCTGTCAAGGTAACTTCTTAAGTTCACAACTACTCAATAGATCAAGCAAGGCAGCAGCTCATAAAATCCACTGGGCAATAGAAATCCAACAATCAAAGCTTAAATTGATGAAAAAAATTCTGCTCAAAACAGCCCCTAAATACTAACACAAATGATTCAAATCTTGCCCAATAACCAACTTAAGAGCATATCAATATTCCCTTAAAAACACAGTTCAACTAAGCATATGAACCAAGCAGTAGAGATCTAATAAAATTACTTGCATTAAAATCAAATGACAACAGCAAAATCAACTCAAGAGATGCCTCAAAATGCATCTTAGACCAACATAGGGCCTCACCAAAAAATTCACTTCAAATCGAACACATACTTTCAGAAAAGGGAAACTTCAATATCAACTCAAAGGAAGCATCACAAATTACAAAGTAGCATCCAAGATTAGTAAAAACTTAGCAATCACATGTCAAACTGATCCCCAAATATTTGGCTATAGTTGATCCATTCAAAACAGCCCCATAAGAGGCACACATGACTCCAAATTTCAGCATAAATCCACAAATAAGGCCACCCCAAATTAGGTCTAATCTCAACCAAAATGCAACTCAATGAAGGAAATATCCTCAACAAATATTCAACTCAAATGAACAATAAATCTAAGCAGTAAGGACCCCAAATTGCATCACAGTGAAACATAGCTCTAAAAAATGATTACCAAATATATTTAACAAGTGGCTAGCAATACTATTAACCAAGAGTTGGACCGCCCTCATGGGGAGAGCTAGGATGTCGGCGATGGGGCTCTCGGAGGCGACGAGGTGGAGCTCGGCCTGGGTGGTGACTGGCAAGCGACAGAGAAAAATGGAGGGGGAGGATGCGTCGACTGGTTCAACTATGACGAATGGGCACTAACAGAGGGCAAGGGGTGGTGGGTTGTGGTGGTACGACGAGTTGGAGCATTGGCCAACGATATGGTGGTAGGAAGCTGTTGACGGTGAAATCTCGTCAACGAAATTAGATTGGAAAACTCAAAGGTAAGTTAGGTGATGTTTATATAAGAACTGAGAATAAAATTTAAGGAAAAGTAAACACAGATAAACAATGGAGCAAGCCTTGGTATATGTCTCAATAGCCTCTGCATACAATCAATTTTCCAACCCCCTTCCATGTGGAATTGGGATTTATAATATAGTGGGCTCTAATGGCCCTAGATACATTGTGGTCTAGGGGACCAGGTAGTACATAGGTACACTTTCTGGAGAGTGGTTTCAGAGGTTGTGGTCTTACAACCAGTACAGGGATAGGTGCCAGGAGGATGTCTCCACTATTTGTCCGTACCAATGTCAGAGGAGTGGTGCAGGTGGTAGTGGTGTCGACTCTGACATTTGATTGGGAGTATGCAGGCCATGTCCTTTCTCCTAGTGCCCCCACTACCTAACTAGCATGAGTGCCACGGTCAGACGTACGGGGCCTTACAAGCCGTACCCTGTACGAGATTGTACCATCATGACCCTTCGGAATCATACTTTGGCTTTCACTTCTAGACGGTGGCGTTTCCATAGGAATCTCCATAGGAGATGCCTTCTCGAGATGAAGGGCGCGAGATGTTATCACGTGAGGCCCTCGTGGCTTAACCATGGCAGGGCTATACGAGGCCACCCCTCGTGGAGATGTCATGAGGTGCTCCCACACGAGGCTGTCGGGGCTAGGAGAGGCCCCCATGCGAGGTCGCAAGGCTGTGGGATGCCCCCCCACGCGAGGCCGCCCCTCGAGGCTAGGAGATGCTCCATTCGGCGAATATGGCCCACTTTGCACCGAGGCCTCGCGAGGCACACCCTTGCGTGCCATATGCAGGTGTCTCGCGAGGCACACCCTTGCGCCCCCATATGTAGGCGTCTCGTGCCAGCGCCTCCATATGTAGGTGTCTCGTGCCAGCGCCTCCATATGTAGGCGTCTCTTTCCAGCGTCTCTTGCCAGCGCCTCCATATGTAGGCGTCTCGTGCCAGCGCCTCCATATGTAGGCGTCTCGTGCCAGTGCCTCCATATGTAGGCGTCTCGTGCCAGCACCTCCATATGTAGGCGCCTCGTGCCAGCGCCTCCATATGTAGGCATCTCGTGCCAGCGCCTCCATATGTAGGTGCCCCGTGCCAGCGCCTCCATATGTAGGCGCCTCGTGCCAGCGCCTCAATATGTAGGCGTGTCATGCCAGCGCCTCCATATGTAGGTGTCTTGTGCCAGCGCCTCGCGAAGCACACCCTCGCGCGCCATATGCAGGCGTCTCGCGAGGTACACCCTTGCGCCCCCATATGTAGGCGTCTTATGCTAGTGCCTCCATATGTAGGCGTCTCGTGCCAGCGCCTCCATATGTAGGTGCCTCGTGCCAGCGCCTCCATATGTAGGCGTCTCGTGCCAGCGCCTCCATATGTAGGCGCCTCGTGCCAGCGCCTCCATATGTAGGCGTCTCGTGCCAGCGCCTCCATATGTAGGCATCTCGTGCCAGCGCCTCCATATGTAGGCGTCTCGTGCCAGCACCTCGCAAAGCACACCCTTGCGCGCCATATGCAAGCGTCTCGTGAGGTACACCCTTGCGCCCCCATATGTAGGCGTCTCGTGCCAGCGCCTCCATATGTAGGCGTCTCGTGCCAGCGCCTCCATATGTAGGCATCTTGTGCCAGCCCCTCCATATGTAGGCGTCTCGTGCCAACGCCTCCATATGTAGGCGTCTCGTGCCAGCCCCTCCATATGTAGGCGCTCGTGCCAGTGCCTCGCACACTTGCCTTACCAATCTACCTAGGCATAAGGACCTCGTCTAGCGAGGTACATCTCGCCTATCTTTCATAATATTGCTCAAGCATAGGGCCATATGCTATTTTCCAAAGCATCCCTAGGCAAAGGGATGTCTCGCCATAGGACCATAAGCCTCGCTATGCGAGACACCTTGCCTTGTGCTCTAGGGTCCATATGAGATCCCACTTCTTGACGGGATGAAGACCTACAAAAGGCACCTTTCCTCACCATATCTTCCGTGATGGCCCATAGGAGAGTGTAGCGACCCAATTCGCTATTAAGGCTTAAGGGCCTTGAGTAGTGTGCCTGGAGGGCATAATGGGATTTTGTGTGTGACTTTAATGAGTTTAATGCATGATTATGATTTAATGCACGTTATATGACTATTTCATTATTTGAGATGCATGACTATGTGAATTAGTATGCATGTAGACCTGATTATCTTAGAAAGAGCATAATTGTAATTTGGCCATTTTGGACATGACTGTGTTGATATCTGTGATCTGTGACTCGAGACGATCCTAGAATGAGCGGGTTAGCGGAAAAGTCAAAGCGGGAATCTATACCTGGCTTGGGTTAAGCCTGGGGAGTTTAAATGAGAATTTGGAAAATATATTGAGGTTAATCTTGATGATGAGGAATGTATATTTGGTGATTTATCAGGTATTGGGTAGCAAGCGGGAAATTATTAGGAACACTTGAGGAATTAGTGGGAATTTGGGTAATATGACTAAAATGTCCCTTTATGGGCAAAAAGTTTTAGAATTATTAGGGAGGGCATTTTGGTCTTTAGGCTTGTTAGAGATAAGTTAAAGGGGGCTTTATACTTAGTGGATTTTGTAGAAAAAGAGTTAAGGCTGAAAAAGAAAGAAAGAAGGAAGAAAAAGGAAAGGAGAGAAAAGCTGAAGGGTTTTGTTCCAAAAGAATCGGTTTGTGGCTCTCCCACCATTTCCCTTCATTTTTCTTGGAGTTAAGCTCAGTGGAGAGCAAGGGTAGGCTGAGCATCAAGGATCCTAAGCTAGACTTGAGGATTGGCAAGGGGTTAGCAAGATCACATCAGAAATTTGAGGTAAGTTCTTGGAGATTTCAGTTTTAGGGCTTGACTGGTTTGAGCTGTGTATTTGAGCTAAATAGATGGGATTTTTGGGGAAATCAGGTCAAGGTTGTGAAGGAGCAAGCTAAGGAGGTCTAGGGTTCAACTCAAGGTCAAATTTCCATCCACGGAATGATTTCTAAGACCTTATCTTTGATGTTTGAATGAATTTATGGTTTTAGGGTTCATTATGGTAGATCTTGAGTTGTGGGTTGCTTGAGCTTGGGGTATGAGTTCTTGGGATGCTTGGGATGAGTGTGAGGAGTTGATAAGTTTTTTTTTGGGCTTGGGAAAGATTTGGACAAGTTTGGGGTTGAAATGGTAGAAGGAAATCGCAGGAAACGATTTTGGGTATTGCTGGTCTGCAACTAGCGCTACAGCGCTAGTCAGTGGGCACTGTAGCGCTAGCCCCTGTTTCTGGGGGGTGTGGTTCTGCTTGTAGCGCTACAGCGCCCTCTTTAGAGCGCTGTAGCACTGCACTGTTCACAGAAGGGGATTGTTGAGGGATTTTGACCTAGGGTTCGGGGCTTGATTCCACCACTTTGTTTTGGGGATCTAGGACTTCCCGGGGGCTCGGGATTGGTCCCGAGGCTAGGTTTTGGACTTGAGGTTTGGTAATGACTTTGACTTATGGAATTTATTTAGGTAAGCGCTAGGGCTCGAGTAGGATCGTGCTCAAGGAGTCAGGTGATCAAGGCTATCGAATTTAAAGGTAAGAAAACCGTAACACCCGAGAAGAGGGCATGGGCCCACAGTGTTATTGCAGGGCATGGCCCTAGATTGTATTACGTGCAAATGTATAACCTTAAATGAATTATTATATGTTTGAATGATTATTTTGAAATGTACTATATGTGTGATTATAATGAAATGAATGGCTAAGGCCGAGAGCGGCGAAGGCCGGGTATGGCCTTGGGGCCGGAAGTAACACTCAGCACATGGGGTGCTTATAGCCAGGGTGGGACCCAAGGGATACATGAGTTATCCTTACGGTGAGGACCGAGACCCCAGGCTTTGGTAAGGCCTCTAGGGCGGCATGGCCGTGCTTGTTCAGTCTGATGGTTTTCCTATTTATCAGTGGATTATGTCAGCTATATTCTATGCATATGTGATGTACTATTTGGGTTTTCTTGCTGGGCTTTGGCTCACGGGTGCTCTGTGTGGCAGGTAAAAGCAAGGAGTCAGTCAACCGGCCATGAGTATGGAGAGCGTGGGGGCGGCGCGTACATGTTCGGCCTGCCCGACTGCTTTGGTTGGGGGCATTTTGTATATGGCTGTATTAACTTATTCTTTTGATAGTTAACCTGGTGTAAATCTATTTTTGAGTTGTAAATATTTTGTAAACCTTATTTTTGGGATCCCAGATGTTGGATACTTAATGTTTTCAATGAAACTAAACATTTTCAAAGAGTACAGCCTTAAACTCTGGCTTAGTCACACTTTTGGTTTTAGAAACCACGTAGAGTCAGTCAAAAGCACGATTTCTGTTTTAAACTCACTTAGTAACGACTCTAAGGTAGTAGGGCGTTACAGAGAGCATCCACACCTTTAGTCATTCATGGGCCTAAGCATGTATTTTGGGTCTTTTACAGGCATGGAATATTGAGCATCCACACTTGCCCCCAGTCTATAGGGAGGCCTTTAGGCGTTCTTGTAGACTCTTCTCTTCCTTTTTATCATTCTTTTATTCTTCTTCTTCTTCTTTCTTCTTTTTTTTTATATATATTTTCTTTTTTTTTATATTTATCATGTTCGAGGTCCTTTGGAACCCATGTGAAAGGGGGTTCGGTAGGTCTTTCTTTGGTGCACCTTGATTGTATCTATAAGGATATATTGACTCCTTGGGTTCTAGTTATCCTTTTATATATTTTCGCGCGCGCTTATTACATCTTGCGAGAAGCGTCCTTCTCGTCATTAGGCATAGTACTATTTTTGCAAGCGTCTTCTTTGAGACCCTTTTAGCAAGCGTCTTCTTTGAGACCCTTTTTGCTAGGGTCTACTTTGGAGACCCTTTTCTCAAGCGTCTACTTTTGAGACCCTTTTCTCCAGCGTCTACTTTTGAGACCCTTTTCTCAAGCGTCTACTTTGGAGACCCTTTTCTCAAGTGTCTACTTTTGAGACCCTTTTCTCCAGCGTTTACTTTTGAGACCCTTTTCTCAAGCGTCTACTTTGGAGACCCTTTTCTCAAGTGTCTACTTTTGAGACCCTTTTTGCAATTTTTGAGGTGAACTCCCCTCGGGTCAGGACTTTCATGGCTAGATGGTCTCCGTTCAATCTCAAACTTGGTCAGCGACCCCTCTAGCATGATGCCCCCTTCTATATGGAATCTTCAGACGTATTGGTAGTAGGGCAACTGGAGGAAGGTTCGCTTTCTTCCACATAGAAGTTCTTATGGCCCTCTTCCACACGTATGTACTTCTGTGCTCTCTCTCGAAGTCATCCAAATTCGAAACTTCTCTTTTGAGCATGTTACCCCACAACTTGCTCCCTGGACGAACTCCGGCTGTAATAGCCATTTTTTGCTCCGCTTTGGTTAAACCTCCCACCTTTGTTGCTTCTATACTGAACCTATGGATGTAGTCCTTCAAACTTTCATTCTCGCCTTGTTTTATGTTAGCGAGGCTGGTAGTTGGCATGACGTAATCACAGGCTGCATGGTGTTGCTGAAGAAATTCGTCAGAGAATTGCTGCCATGATTTGATTGTTCTTGGCCTTAACCTCTTGAACCACTTGTACGCCACTCCTTTAGGCGTAACGACAAAGCAATGACACTTTGCCCTGTTGCTGACCCCTCTTAACCTCATCAAGTTATTGAAGGAGTCTAAGTGATATTTTGGGTCTGTAGTACCCTCGCACAGAGTCATGCGAGGCTCTCTGAAGCCAGTGGGCATTTGCTCAGCCTGAATCTCCCTTGTGAAGGGTGAATCATGGTCGAATTCTTCGTCATCCATGTGCCCCCCAAGTGCAGTGGTGATCTTGCCTTGAGGGCTTCGCATTTTGGTGTCTAGTCCCCTCCTCTTTTTGCATAAGGAGTCTTGCGGGTTCTCGGGCTGATCCCTTGCCTTGGTTGTGTTCCTCGGGGGAACCGCGGGGGGTGCGTTTCTTACTTCGGACCTCTTCCCATGGGGCTCTTTCTTAGGACAAGGGGTGCCTCTGTTGCGGGGACTTCAGCCTCGTTCTCACGACCACCATCTTCCCTCCGCCTTTGCTCCCGGGGACATTTCATCGACCTAGGTCCCCCATGGTACTCTGACTGGGGGGTTTTACTGGTAGTAAGTTGGGTTCCCCCATCATCTACGGGGACAATTTTTTCCCTTTTTTCATGCTCCTTCCCTTTACGCTTAGGGAGGGGTATGCTTGACTTCCCTTGCAGTAGGTCGTTTAAAACCTCCTGCATGTTCTCTATCGTGGTTTCCAGCCTTCGAGTCTTTTTATGCAACTCGCGAATCTCATCCTTGTAGAAGCGCGTCCTTGAGCTGGAACTTACCAGGCGCACCCCGGGACCCTTGCCAGGCCAGTGCGTCGAGGGACCGGGGTCCTGGTGGCCTGAGCGTGGGGTCAACCGGGGTCGGTTAAGTGGATACACTAGCGGCTCTAAATGACCTCCGTTGGGTTGGATAGCTGGGGACGATGCTTCCCTCTCCTCCCCTAGGGGAAGAGGTTCCTCCAGTTCACCTCCATGCTCGGGCAGAGGGGGGTCTTTCTTGGAAGCCCTCCGCTCTACTTCATCTCGGCGAACCTCAACCTCTTGTATCTGCCGTAGGCGTTTTGAACGTCCTAGCATCTTTCTTTGTTGGAAGTGATGGAAGAACACTGGCTTGATGCTTGTTCTTCCCACAGACGGCGCCAAACTGTTGACGGTGAAATCTCGTCAACGAAATTAGATCGGAAAACTCAAAGGTAAGTCAGGTGATGTTTATATAAGAATTGAGAATAAACTTTAAGGAAAAGTAAACACAGATAAACAATGGAGCAAGCCTTGGTATATGTCTCAATAGCCTCTGCATACAATCAATTTTCCAACCCCCTTCCATGTGGAATTGGGATTTATTATATAGTGGGCTCTAATGGCCCTAGATACATTGTGGTCCAGGGGACCAGGTAGTACATAGGTACACTGTCTGGAGAGTGGTTTCAGAGGTTGTGGTCTTGCAACTAGTACAGGGACAAGTTCCAGGAGGATGTCTCCACTATTTGTCCGTACCAATGTCAGAGGAGTGGTGCAGGTGGTAGTGGTGTCGACTCTGACATCTGATTGGGAGTATGCAGGCCATGTCCTTTCTCCTAGTGCCCCCACTACCTGACTAGCATGAGTGCCACGGTCAGACGTACGGGGCCTTACAAGCCGTACCCTGTACGAGATTGTACCATCATGACCCTTCGGAATCATACTTTGGATTTCACTTCTAGACGGTGGGGTTTCCATAGGCATCTCCATGGGAGATGCCTTCTCGAGATGAAGGGCACAAGATGTTATCACGCGAGGCCCTCGCGGCTTAACCATGGCAGGGCTATACGAGGCCACCCCTCGTGGAGATGTCATGAGGTGCTCCCACACGAGGCCGTCGGGGCTAGGAGAGGCCCCCACACGAGGCCGCAACGCTGTGGAATGCCCCCCCACTCGAGGCCGCCCCTCGAGGCTAGGAGATGCTCCATTCGGCGAATATGGCCCACTTCGCACCGAGGCCTCGCGAGGCATACCCTCGCGTGCCATATGCAGGCGTCTCGCGAGGCACACCCTTGCGCCCCCATATGTAGGCGTCTCGTGCTAGCGCCTCCATATGTAGGCGTCTCGTGCCAGCGCCTCCATATGTAGGCGTCTCTTGCCAGCGCCTCCATATGTAGGCATCTCGTGCCAGCGCCTCCATATGTAGGCGTCTCATGCCAGCGCCTCCATATGTAGGCGTCTCGTGCCAGCACCTTCATATGTAGGCGTCTCGTGCCAGCGCCTCCATATGTAGGCGCCTCGTGCCAGCGCCTCCATATGTAGGCGTCTCGTGCCAGCGCCTCCATATGTAGGCGCCTCGTGCCAGCGCCTCCATATGTAGTTGTCTCGTGCCAGCGCCTCCATATGTAGGCGCCTCGTGCCAGCGCCTCAATATGTAGGCGTGTCATGCCAGCGCCTCCATATGTAGGCGTCTTGTGCCAGCGCCTCGCGAAGCACACCCTCGCGCGCCATATGCAGGCGTCTCGCGACGCACACCCTTGCGCCCCCATATGTAGGCATCTCGTGCCAGTGCCTCCATATGTAGGCATCTCGTGCTAGCGCCTCCATATGTAGGCGCCTCGTGCCAGCGCCTCCATATGTAGGCGTCTTGTGCCAGCGCCTCCATATGTAGGCGTCTTGTGCCAGCGCCTCCATATGTAGGCGTCTCGTGCCAGTGCCTCCATATGTAGGCTTCTCGTGCCAGCACCTCGCAAAGCACACCCTCACGCGCCATATGCAAGCGTCTCGTGAGGTACACCCTTGCGCCCCCATATGTAGGCGTCTCGTGCCAGCGCCTCCATATGTAGGCATCTCGTGCCAGCGCCTCCATATGTAGGCATCTCGTGCCAGTCCCTCCATATGTAGGCGTCTCGTGCCAGCACCTCCATTTGTAGGCGTCTCATGCCAGCCCCTCCATATGTAGGCGTCTCGTGCCAGCTCCTCGCACACTTGCCTTTCCAATCTACCTAGGCATAAGGACCTCGTCTAGCGAGGCACATCTCGCCTATCTTTCATGATATTGCTCAAGCGTAGGGTCATATGCTATTTTCCAAAGCATCCCTAGGCAAAGGGATGTCTTGCCATAGGACCATAAGCCTCGCTATGCTAGACACCTTGCCTTATGCTCAAGGGTCCATATGAGATCCCACTTCTTGACGAGATGAAGACCTACAAAAGGCACCTTTCCTCACCATATCTTCCGTGATGGCCCATAGGAGAGCATCCACACCTTTAGTCATTCATGGGCCTAAGCATGTATTTTGGGTCTTTTATAGGCATGGAATATTGAGCGTCCACAGCAGCGAGTTTTGAGCTCAGGAGCGGAAGGGTTCTGATGGGGGGTAGCGGTGATGGTGGTTTGGGTGATCGGCATGGGGGTCAGATCGGAAAGAGAGAAGGGACCGAGGGAGATGGTGGTGGGTCGGATGGGTGCCTCACGAAAAAAAGGGTGGCAGTAAAAGCTAGGGTTTTACAGTTATGGAAAAGTAAATGTAATTTTCATTTTTTTTTTCAAATGTTGCAAGCCCACGCCACTTTCATGCGAGCCATCGCATGGCCCTCTATTTTTCCACTCTAAGTGTGGCCAAATTTTCTTTTGAACTTCCAATGCTAACAAATGCTGCCTAGAAATGTGACCGCAATGCTTTTTGTAGCAACTAGGAGAATGAAAATTTACACTTTAGTGCATGAGCGAGCCAGCTCAGCTTCCCTCACATTCTCAGGAAGGTAGTCAAAGTTGGCACCCTGATTGTGCTTCCAGAAATCTTAGAAACATCTCAGGGTGGCATTTTTGTACCTCTCTAAGTTAGCAGAGTTGGTCTTCTCCAAGTCCTTAACTCGACCCTCTAAGTCTCTGGTTTCTTGCTTGCTCACGATCAAGTCTAGCTCGAGCTGCTTAGCCACTTTGAAGTTAGAGCGGTTGGACTCCTTGTATTGGTCCCTCTACTCGCGGGCTTTTTCCAGAGACTTCAACTTCTCCTCCAACTCCTTAGCCAATTGGGCCTTTTCTGCAGCCACCACCTCCAGCTGATCAGCACGTCTGGCCTCAACAGCTTTGAGTTCATCCTTGTGTCGTTGCTCCGAGGTCCTGGCCTGCTCAGTGACTGCACCCAGGCGGATGCAGCCGGCAGTAAGGGTTAACATGGCCTGCAGTCAGAACAAAAAATTAGACCAACAGTAAATTAATGAAGACCTGTTTTCACAAAAGGAGATAACTTACACTAGTGAACTCGTTTAGGGCATGGTTCAGGATTGGGTTAACACCCATCGTCTCCGTAGCCGCAATTTCCTCTTAGCAGCGTTCGTGCTTCACGATTTTGGTGACCCTTTCCTTGATCAGCTTAAAGGGGCGACCAACCATCAAGTTCCCGGGTGAGGCAGGATCCTCCTGCTGAGGTTGGTCAGATGGGGGGTCGGGAGAAGGAGTCGACCCGCTCGCAGCAGATGGAGTCTGCTGCTCGCGGGGAGAAGACGGAGTCACGGTGGCAGAGGGCCTGTCTTCTGAAAGGCCTGTGTTCCAGGCCTTCTTCGCCTAAGGCTGTTTGCTGCTCTCCCCAGTATGTCTCTTACTGGTTTTCTTTTTGCTTGGAGGGGCAGCAGCAGCCTCTGGGGTGCTGTAAAAATCAAACATGTTGGTGGAGTCCATGCCTGAAAAACAAGAATGAAGTCAAATAGTGAGATAGCATGAATAGCCAAACACATTACATCAGAAAAAGAAACAAAAAAGGATTGCAAAGTCCAATACCCGAGCTATTATTACTGGTCGCTACACTATAGACTTTACTAGTCTTACACTCATTCTTTGACACGAAGAAGTCTGGCCCTAAGTGTGGAGCATATTTAAAATTGCCGTCCCCGTCGAATAGATGATAGAGAATTGGCAAGTTGTCTAAAAGCAAAATTACTATACCGTTGTCATCCGACGAGTCGTCAGAGAGGTCGGCAGGCTCGGTGGCCTTCTGCTTTCCTTTCCCTAAGGGGGCCGAGGGCCTCTCCACTCAAGGAGTGCTAGCAGTTTCCCTGATCGTTACCCCAGTCGGTCTCCTCCGTGGAGGTGACGCTTGAGGTTGCTGCTCCGGTTCCTCTTTGGTGTGAGCACTCCCTGTCGAAGGCCCCCTCGTATCTGATTGAGGGGCCCAAAGGCCAGCCAACCTAAGGTTAGCCTCTATAACCAGATTCTTGACACTCTTTTCAGCATCTGACATGCTTGCTAAGAGTGCCGTTCTCGACTCCATTCCCGAAGTTAGGTTTGGTCGCAGCCACGGGCCTGGAAGACATCAAAAGTTTAAGACATTATGGAGGAAAACACTAAGTGAAGAAGTCAGCCAGCGATACGAAAGTTTTACCTCCTCGTGCGAAAGCCAGGTCAGCCGTAAGGAAGTACTCTTGGTAGTACCTCCCCACGTTTGAGATGTGGGTCGTGTCAGTCAGGAAAGTGCACCTAGTTTCCTGATGACAAAGGTGGAAGAACCCCGTGCCTTCATGGTTGGGGTTAGATTTGAGGTCGAACAGATAGTTGACCTCATGAGGCGATGGCACGGGCCCTTTTTTCTGGCTATACAGGATATAGAGAGCAGCAAGCATCCTATATCCATTCGAGGTTATTTGAAAGGGGGCAACTCCAAAATAGTTGGCCACCCCTTGAAAGAATGGGTGAAGAGGCAAGGTGGCCCCTACCTCAATATGAAACCGCGACCAGGCGCTATAGCCGCCTCCAGGCAGATTAGCCCTTTGGTTTGGGTTGGGCTTGACTAGGGTCACCCCTGGCAGACCGTATTTCCTTAAGTAGTTGGCGATCATTCTGACCGTCACCCTACTTTCAAAGACTACATGCCACTCAACATTCGGCTGAATAGCGTTTCGAGGGAGGGCATGTCTTTGGATGTTTGGGTCGGGAGCATTTTCATCTCGACCACTGGTCGAAGGAGCATCAGCCGTAGTAGCAGGCTGGTGAGAAGTGTCGGAGGTTTTTATTTTCTGGGCCTTGGTTTTGGTGCGAGCCATGTTTCGGGTCAAGACTGGGGAAGTGTTTGGACTAATACGAGAAAAGGGAATATTGGGTATCAACATCGAGGGTTGTTCTTCGTTCTCGAGTAGTTGAGCTAGCAGATCGTCGTTGATGGGTCTTTCTCCTCTCCACGGGTCTTGCATATAAACTGCAAACAGACAAAGGAGGAGATAAGACGCACAGCCTGAGAGCTTATGTCGAAAGTTGGAATAACGTTGCTCGCGTCTATCGACCAGCAGCATTCTAACCGAAACACTAAGTTTTATGCGAGCAGTTTGAAAAACCGATCAAAAAGTGAAAGTAAAAAGTTTTTCTGAAAAAAGCTTTTTCAACTCCAAAGGGGCGGGAAAAACCCAATTTTTCAGCTAGTCTAAAAATTAAATTTTTACTTCGATTTTACGCCCTAAACCCATGATCCTGACTATTAAACTGATTCCTAAATTTTACAGAGAAAAACTACACTACCCTATCAAGCATCAAATGGTATATACAAAATCTTCACAAATTTCTACCTAAGAACACAAAAAGTTTCAGAGCACAGAAGCAGCATGCATGGCATCTCAGAGGTTAAACGTTGAAGAAAATTTACCTGAATGAAGATTGGAGATCCTGAAAAGGAGTAGGTTTGGGTTTGCAGGCGAAAGATCCTTAGCAAAGCGACTGAAACTTTGAAGTTCTGGGCTCTGGAATATAGTTCTTGAGAGTTCTTGGAAAAAGATGGCGTGTAAAGAGTTAAAAGATGAATGTGGGGATTATTTATAGAAAATGAGGTGTGCTGAAAAGGGGTAATCATGAGTTACCTTTTTTAAGGCATGGGGGAGTGTAACAGCCGTAGGAATGGTTTCTTGAAAACTGAAAAGGCCTGATTGGACGTGATTAGGTCACAATTTTCAAGATCGCATGAGAGGCTCTGACAGATTTCATGGGGCATACGAAAATTTATTTTCCTAAAGTTTACTTATTGCTGGTCGCAATAAATAAACTTGGGGGGCAAATGTTTATCCATAAATCAGCTGCTGATGATGTGGCAAGGATTTTCGACACGTGGCAAACACATAGCAGAAATACGGCTCGCCTATCGACCAACATTATTTCCACACGAAAAGATCAAGTTTTATATACGACCAGCTTAGTCGTATATTTCGTTTATTTATGTAAAGATCTGTACAGTTGTGATGATATCCGAGAATATCTCTTCATTATGACCTGCAGATCTGATCATTAAGGATAGATATTATTTCCTAATTCATGTAACTCTTCCTGAGCTTATAAATACACAAGAAATAGCTCAAGGAAGGGGATCGATCTTTTTCTTTCGGAATTATACTACTATTATCCATCGTTGTATTGCTTTCTTCTTCTAAGGTATGTGAAACTCAGGAACCCTAGTTCTTTGATCACTCCTTTGGAGCTCAATATTAATAATAGTATTAAGTGGACGTAGGTCATTACCAATCATTGGGGCCGAACCACTATAAATCTCTGTGTTCTTTATCTTTCCATTAGATTATTTTCAAGCTCTATATCATTTTCCTGTCGTTTTCTAGACTCTGTGTCGTTGACCAAAATCAGGGTCAACACATTCCTTCTAGAAATATTACCAACCTTTGGCATCGATCACATCTCAGCACAATGGCATGAGCATCTTTAAATAAGGAAAGCCAAAAGAAACCACATTGAAGTACCTTAGATGCGGTGCGAGTTCGCCCAAAATGCCCTCCACAAGGTGAAGAGTGGCGATGGTGTAGGACATCCTCCATCTCTTGCTCGGGGCACATCTCCTAATCATTTGGTCAGCACATTGTTTGAACAAGTATGGCTCCTCCAAAAAATAGTGTCTTACATCATGCAAAAACTTCTTCTTTTGTTGGCTTGTCAAATTTGGAGGCAACAACCCACTAACCAAATAATTAGAAAAATATGCAAACCAAGGAACAACTTGAGAGTGGTTTACCTCAAATAATTGTTCGTCCAAGAATGTCTCCTTGATGGAAACTAAAGAACTTGATTCATTATCACCTTCTATTCTTGACAATTGATCTGCTACTTGGTTCTCCACACCTTTTCTATCTTGAATTTGCACATTAAACTCTTGGAGCAAAAGCACCCATCTATTCAACTGAGGCTTAGCATCCTTCTTTTCAACCAAGTACTAGATTGCGGAATGATCTGTATAGACTATCACTGTAACGCCCTACTGACTTAGAGGCATTACTAAGTGAGTTTAAAATCGTGCTTTCAACTCGCTAATCGAGGTTTTAGGTCAAACAATGTAATTAAGCCATAAACATAGGAAAAACTTTAAAATTAATTTCATTTCATTGAAAATCATAAAAGTTTGACACCTGGGATCCCAAAATATAGTTTATAATCATTTACAACATACAAATTGAACCAAGTCGGCTAAACGACAAAATCTAGATTTAATTACAAACATCTCTCAAAATCCTCTGGCTGTGGCAGCCAGGCTGGCCGAACATGTACACGCCGCCTCACGCCTGCTACACTCATGGTTGGCTGACGTTCTTCTTACCCTTACCTGCACCACAGAGCATCTGTGAGCCGAAGCCCAGCAAGAAAACCCACAAACAAATAACATATGCAACACATATACCAAGCATATAATCAGGCCACCAATGGGCGAAACAAATACGGCCTAGCCGTCCCAGGCGTTTACCAAGCCCTGGGTTCGCGGTCCACGCTGTGAGGATATCCCAGGTATCCTTTTAGGGACTCGCCCTAGCAACTTGCACTCCACATGCTCAACGCTGCTCCCGGCCCCTTGCCGTACTCGGCCTTGCACTCAACATGCCTAACGCCGTTCCCGGCCCTTCGCCGTTCTCGGCCTACACCGTTCCCGACTCTCACCGATCATTCACATAACAACATACATAGCATAACAAACAAGTACAATACTCTATCATATTCAGTTAAAGGGCTACGCCCCGCAGTTCAAACATATTGGGTTCAGCCCTGCATACTAGTTCTATTCAAACACATTTGGCTCAGCCCTGCAAACAAGCTTTATGGGAACAAGGGTTTTCTTACTTGAGTCCCAAGCTCTCCAAGCACCGATGTCCTGAGCACAGTCCTCTAACTTGAGCCTCGCCGAAACCCTAGTCACAACACATTAATAACATCCATCCATCAAGTTCTAATCCAATAATTAACTTTCAACCATAACCCTAACCTCCGGAACCTTGAATTCTATCAATCCAGGTGATAAAATCCATCCTGAGCCTTAACCATTGAATTCCCAAGCCAAAACACCCTTAAAAACACAAACTGGCTCTAAGGGTCGCAACCCCACCCACAAGAGTCGCGACTAGCCTCAAAACAGAGGCTAGCACTCCACTACAACACACACGGGCCGCGGCGCGCACAACAAGCACCACGCCGCGCATGAACTCTTCGGCCGCACATGGGCCACGGCGCGCCTCTCCTAGGGCCGCGGCCCTCACCTCCGAACCCAGATTTTCTCACCATCTTCCAACACCTTTCCTCAAACCAATCCACCCAAAACCTAGCTAACAATCCTAGATAATCAACACAGTTATTTCAGCTCAATAATAGCACCAAAACCCCATTAAAATCCCACTCCAAAGCTCAACTACAACACTTAAGACAGATCAAACTCAACCTACAAGAAACTCTTACAAACCAGCTGCAAATCTAGCATAATCTTATAATTAAAGCTTACCCCTTGCTGAATTAAGCTTCAGAACCAGTTCCCTATGCTTCAATCTTCAAGCTTCAAGCTCCCTTAAATCCCCTAGCTGCAATCCCTTAGCTTTAAGTTAGTTTCCCCCAAGTTTCCCTTTGGATTTGCCTTAGAGAGTGAAAGATAGAAAAAAATAAAAGCTATCCTTGGCTGAGAAGAGAAGTGCAAGTCGGTTCCCAAAGTTTCTAATTAATTCTCCCTTTTTGTTTTATTCAGCTTAATTCTATGTGGTTACCTCAAGGCTTGGGGTACCAAAACGTCCCCGAGGGAAAAATGGTAAATTTCCCCAGTATTCCCTCCTAGACATTCTATCCTCAAATATATCTCCAAATATTTATTTTCATGTCCCGATAATCCCATAACATACCTAGTACCCAAATTACCCCTCGACTTGCCCCGAGTCAGAATCTCAACCCCGTTGTGACTCTCTGGCTAACCGCTCCCCAGGACTGTCTCGGATCGTGCTGCACAGACATATCACATATATAACATTTATCACATTTATGCCCCCAATACCTAGACGGGGCCCACATGCACATTTAACTCAACTAAACATGCATCATTATCATATATACATATAAATCCACATATAAGCATATTAAATCACTTATTGGCCCCCAGGCACACTAATCAAGGCCCTAAGCCCGATTAGAAAATTCGGGTCGTTACAACTATCCCCTCCTTACAGAAATTTTGTCCTCGAAATTACCTGAACAACTCGGGGTAACGCTCCCTCATCTCTATCTCAAGTTCCCACGTCGCCTCCTCAACCTTGCTGTTTCTCCACAGCACTTTTACCAAGGCGATGGTCTTGCTCCGCAAGACTTTATCTTTCCAGTCAAGAATCTGAACCGGCTTCTCCTCATAGGACAAATCCTGATCAAGTTCCAGATTCTCAAAACTTAGAACATGCGTAGAATCTGACATGTACTTCTGGAGCATGGATACATGGAAAACATCATGAACCCCCGATAAAGCTGGAGGCATCGCTAACCTGTAAGCTACCTCTCCAACTCGTTCCAGAATCTCGAAGGGGCCAACAAACCTAGGGCTCAACTTGCCCCAAACACCAAACTGTTTCACACCCCTCATGGGTGAAACCCTAAGGAACACATGATCACCAACCTGAAATTCCACGCTTCTACGTTTCAGGCCCGAATAACTTTTCTGTCGACTCTGGGAGGCGAGCATACGCGCTCTAATCTTCTCAATCGCCTCATTGGTCCTTTGAACCATCTCTGGACCCAAATACCTCCTCTCACCTATCTGATCCCAATGAATAGGTGATCTACACTTCCTTCCATAAAGCATCTCGTCCGGAGCCACACCAATGGTCGCCTGATAACTGTTGTTGTATGAGAACTCGATCACATGGAGATACTTACTCCACAATTCCCCAAAATCAAGCACACAGGCTCGCAGCATATACTCCAATATCTGAATCGTCCTCTCAGACTGCCCACCGCCTGAGGATGATAAGCGGTACTAAATCGTAACTGCATGCCCATAGCCTTCTGCAGACTCTCCCAAAACTTGGAGGTGAAGGTGGGGTCTCTATCGGATACTATCGACCTCGGAGCCCCATGAAGTCGAACAATCTCCTTCACATACAACTCAGCGTACTGCTCCACAGTATAAGTTGTCCTAACAGGCAAAAAGTGGGCGGACTTGGTATACCTATCCACAATCACCCACACTGAGTCATATTGTCCCACAATTCTCGGTAAACCAACCAAGAAGTCCATAGTAATATCTTCCCACTTCCATTCTGGGATCCCCAGAGGCTGCAACAACCCTGCTGGTCTCTGGTGCTCAACCTTAACCTGTTGACAAGTCAAGCACTTAGCCACATAATCCACCACATCCCTCTTCATGCCCGACCACCAATACAGAGCTCTCAAGTCCTGGTACATCTTCATCGTACCTGGGTGCAAAGAATAAGGAGTGGTATGCGATTCATCCAAGATCTCCTGCCGAATATCAAAATCCATCGGAACACAGATCCGACCCTTGTACTTCAGTAACCCCATCTCTGAAATGGAAAAGTCCTTAGTCGCTCCGACTAAGGCACTCTCCATATGACCTTGCAGCTGGGAATCTTTCCCCTGCGCTTCCTTGATCCTCTCAAGGAGTGTAGATTGAAGAGTGATGTTGGCCAGCTGACCAACCACCAACTCTATACCTGCTTTGGTCATCTCCTCAGCTAATCTATCAGATATATGTCTCGAACTGAACAACTGTCCTGGGCCCTTCCGACTCAATGCATCAGCCACTACATTAGCCTTCCCAGGATGGTATAAGATATCACAATCATAATCCTTAACCAACTCCAGCCACCGCCTTTGGCGCATATTCAGGTCCTTCTGTGTAAAGAAATACCTTAGGCTCTTATGGTCGGTGTATATCTCGCACTTTTCACCATAAAGATAATGCCTCCAAATCTTAAGTGCAAACACCACCGCTGCCAACTCCAGGTCATGCGTAGGATATCTCTGCTCATATTCCTTTAATTGTCTCGATGCATAGGCTATCACCTTACCAGCTTGCATCAGCACGCACCCCAAACCCTGTCTGGATGCATCACAGTAAACCACAAACTTTTCATCCTTTGTCGGCAAGCTAAGCACTGGCGCTATAATCAATCGCCGCTTCAACTCCTTAAAACTGTTCTCACACCTGTCCGTCCAAACGTATCTGGTCTTCTTCTTTGTCAATTTTGTCAATGGCGTAGATATTCTGGAGAACCCGTCAACAAACCGCCGGTAATACCCTGCTAAACCCAGAAAGCTTCTCACTTCAGGAACATTGCTCGGTCTAGGCCAATCTCTGACCGCCTCAATCTTACTTGGGTCAACCAGAATCCCCTCCTTTCTGACGATATTGCCCAGAAATGTAACTTGTGGCAACCAGAACTCACACTTACTGAACTTAGCATACAACTTATGCTCCCTTAACCGCTGTAGTACCAACCGCAGATGCTGCTCATGCTCTGCCTCTGACTGGGAGTACACTAGAATGTCGTCGATGAATATAATCACAAACTTGTCCAGATAATCCTTGAAAACCATATTCATCATGTCCATGAAGGCTGCTGGGGCATTGGTTAATCCAAAGGACATAACCAGGAATTCATAGTGTCCATACCTCGTCCGGAAAGCGGTCTTTGGTATGTCCTCCTCTTTAATCCTTAACTGATGGTAACCTGATCGAAGATCTATCTTGGAAAACACCGTTCTTCCCTATAGATGATCAAATAAATCGTCGATCCTAGGTAGTGGATACCTGTTCTTAATGGTTAACTTGTTCAGCTCCCTATAATCGATACACATCCTAAGGGACCCATCCTTCTTCTTAACAAACAACACTGGAGCCCCATGGAGAGAAACTCGGTCTAATGAACCCCAAATCAAGTAACTCTTGCAACTGAATCTTCAACTCCTTTAGCTCTGCCGGAGCCATCCTATAAGGTGTCCTAGAGACTGGCTCCGCTCCTGGTACCAATTCTATAATGAAGTCAATCTCTCACTGCGGCGACAATCCCGGCAAATTCGCTGGAAACAAATCCGGAAACTCACACACCAATCTGGTCTCACCCGGTCCAACCGACGCCACCCTAGAGGTATCCACAACACTCGCTAGGAATCCTATGCAACCTTCCTGCATCAGGTTCCTAGCCCTTAGGGCTGAAATCATTGGTACACGTGGTCCACTAACTGACCCCACAAACACAAAGGGTACCTCCCCTTCTGGTTCAAAAGTCACCATTCTGCGCTTGCAGTCAATCGTTGCCCCATACTTGGATAGCCAATCCATTCCCAAAATCATGTCAAAATCATCCATCTCTAACTCAATCAGATCAACATACAATTCTCTACCATCTACCTCTACAGGCAATGCTCTAATCCACTTCCTAGAGACTACCAATTCTCCTATTGGCAACAAAATCTGAAATCCCCTAGCATACACACCACTAGGTCTACAAAGCTGATCTATCACTCTAGCAGATACAAATGAATGGGTAGCCCCTGAATCAAACAATGCAGTATACAAAGAACCAGCACTAGAGATCTGACCTGTCACAACTGAGGGGCTAGCCTCCGCCTTAGTCTGTGTCAAAGTGAATACCCTGGCAGGAGCAAGATTGTCACTCTGCTTCTTCTCCTCCTTCTTAACTTGAGGGAAATCCCTCTTCAGATGGTTGGCACTCCCACAAATAAAGCAGGCTCTGATCCTGCACTCACCCTGGTGTCGATGCCTGCACAGCGGACACATAGGAAAACTCCTCCAGTTATCACTGCCACCCTGATGGCTAGTAGCAGCACCCAGTGCCCTCCTATCTGAGCTGGGAGGAACAAAGGAATCTAGGGCCTTCCTCTTCTACTCACTAGAACCACCACCATGACTAAACCCAACAAAAGGAGGCACTGTCCTCCTGGCATCGCGCCTAACAGCGCTATCCTTCCAAATCTGATCTTCGACCCTCTCAGCAGTAAGGGCCTTGTCCATAGCTTGGCCATAAGTAGTAGTCTCTGGATCCAAGGTAATGTTCACATCGCGGGCGATCATAACATTCAATCCCCGCACAAACCTATCCCTCCTTGCCGCATCAGTCGGCACTAGATCTGGTGCAAACTTCTCCAATCTATCAAACTTTATTGCATACTCTGTCACTGTTGATCGATTCTGAGCCAGGTTGATAAACTCATCAACCTTCGCAGCTCGCACTGCCACACTGTAGTACTTCTCATTAAACAAGTTTCTGAATTCTTCCCAGGTCATAACTGATACATCCCTTCTCTGAACCACCACGTCCCACTAGATGCGGGCATCCTCTCTAAACATGTAGCTAGCATAGGCTACCCTCTCATTCCCCTGAACTCTCATAAAATCCAGAATTGAGGCAATCATATTCATCCACTGCTCTGCCTGCAGTGGGTCTGATCCAGCCTTAAAGGTGGGAGGATGCTGCTTCCTGAACCTCTCATACAAAGGTTCCCACTTATTCTCCATAGCAGACTGCACTGGCACTGGCACTGCAACCTGTTGTACTGGCAGCCCGGTCACCTGAGGCGGGGCCTGCTGCCTCAACTGTTGCAACTCTTCCTCTGTTCGCTGTAATCTTGCTTCCATCTCAGCAAACATCTCTTGCCAATTCTGTGGGGCAGGTGGAGGGTCCTGACCCTGGTTGTCATCCTCGGCCCTACTGCCGCAGAGTCTAGCTGATTGACGAGGCATCTCAACAAATATGCCTGCAACCAGCGACGCCGCTCATCAGACATGATAACAACATCCAAA
This sequence comes from Humulus lupulus, assembly GCF_963169125.1. Taxonomy (NCBI): domain Eukaryota; kingdom Viridiplantae; phylum Streptophyta; class Magnoliopsida; order Rosales; family Cannabaceae; genus Humulus; species Humulus lupulus. Next base: position 148,269,791 of record NC_084797.1, on the reverse strand, counting down.
ACCACCTCCCAAACACATCAGTCGTCCATAATAATATCTCATATAGCATATAACACACAACAGGCCATGCCCTAGCATCATGCATATGTTAATTCATTCATCATGCTCTATATATAAAATAAGCAAGCAAACAGGGCATTCAAACACATATTTAGACATATTAGCCAATCTTACCAACCAACCCTAAGTTGATCCTATCACTGACAGCGTGTGTACATGTTCGGTCAATCTCCAGAACCAATAACCTTGGCTCGCTCTGATACCAAGTTGTAATGCCCTACTGCCTTAGAGCCGTTACTAAGTGAGTTTAAAATCGTGCTTTCAACTCGCTAATCGAGGTTTTAGGTCAAACGGTGTAATTAAGCCATAAACAGAGGAAAAACTTTAAAATTAATTCCATTTCATTGAAAATCATAAAATTTTGACACCTGGGATCCCAAAATACAATTTATAATCATTTACAACATACAAATTGAACCAAGTCGACTAAACGAAAAAATCTAGATTTAATTACAAACATCTCTCAAAATCCTCTGGCTGTGGCAGCCAGGCTGGCCGAACATGTACACGCCGCCTCACGCCTGCTACACTCATGGTTGGCTGACCTTCTCCTTACCCTTACCTGCACCACAGAGCATCTGTGAGCCGAAACCCAGCAAGAAAACCCACAAACAAATAACATATGAAACACATATACCAAGCATATAATCAGGCCACCAATGGGCTAAACACATACGGCCTAGCCGTCCCAAGCGTTTACCAAGCCCTGGGTTCGCGGTCCACGCCGTGAGGATATCCCAGGTATCCTTTTAGGGACTCGCCTTGGCAACTCACACTCCACGTGCTCAACGCTGCTCCCAGCCCCTTGCCGTACTCGGCCTTGCACTCAACGTGCCTAACGCCGTTCCTGGCCCTTCTCCGTTCTCGGCCTACACCATTCCCGGCTTTCGCCGATCATTCACATAACAACATACATAACATAACAAGCAAGTACAATATTCTATCATATTCAATTAAAGGGCTATGCCCCGCAGTGCAAACATATTGGGCTCAGCCCTGCATACCAGTTCTATTCAAACACATTGGGCTCAACCCTGTAAACAAGCTCTATGGGAACAAGGGTTTTCTTACCTGAGTCCCGAGCTCTCCAAGCACCGATGTCCCGAGCACATATCTCTAACTTGAGCCTCGCCGAAACCCTAGTCACAACACATTAATAACATCCATCCATCAAGTTCTAATCCAATAATTAACTTTGAACCATAACCCTAACCTCCGGAACCTTGAATTCTATCAATCCGGGTGATAAAATCCATCCCGAGCCTTAACCATTTAATTCCCAAGCCTAAACACCCTTAAAAACACAAACTGGCTCTAAGGGTCGTGGCCCCACCCAAAAGAGCCGCGGCTAGCCTCAAAACAGAGGCTAGCACTCCACTACAACACACACGGGCCGCGGCGCGCACACCAAGCGTCGCGGCACGCATGAACTCTTCGGCCACACTCGGCCACGCGCGCACACAGGCCGCGGCCCTCACCTCCGAACCCAGATTTTCTCACCATCTTCCAACACCTTTCCTCAAACCAATCCACCCAAAACCCAGCTAACAATCCTAGATAATCAACACAGTTATTTCAGCTCAATAACAGCACTAAAACCCCATTAAAATCCCACTCCAAAGCTCAACTAAAACACTTAAGACAGATCAAACTCAACCTACATGCAGCTCTTACAAACCAGCTGTAAATCTAGCATAATCTTATAATTAAAGCTTACCCCTTGCTAAATTAAGTTTCAGAACCAGTTCCCTATGCTTCAATCTTCAAGCTTCAAGCTCCCTTAAATCCCCCAGATGCAATCCCTTAGCTTTAAGTTAGTTTCCCCCAAGTTTCCCTTTGGATTTGCCTTAGAGAGTGAAAGACAGAAGAAAATAAAAGCTATCCTTGGCTAAGAAGAGAAGTGCAAGTCGGTTCCCAAAGTTTCTAATTAATTCTCCCTTTTTGTTTTATTAAGCTTAAGTCTATGTGGTTACCTCAAGGCTCGGGGTACCAAAACGTCCCCGAGGGCAAAATGGTAAATTTTCCCAGTATTCCCTCCTAGACATTCTATCCTCAAATATATCTCCAAATATTTATTTTCATGTCCCGATAATCCCATAACACACCTTGTACCAAAATTACCCCTCGACTCACCCCGAGTCGGAATCTCAACCCCGTTGTGACTCTCTGGCTAACCGCTCCCCAGGATTGTCTCGGATCGTGCTCACAGACATATCACATATATAACATTTATCACATTTATGCCTCCAATACCTAGACGGGGCCCACATGCACATTTAACTCAACTAAACATGCATCATTATCATATATACATATAAATCCACATATAAGCATATTAAATCACTTATTGGCCCCCAGGCACACTAATCAAGGCCCTAAGCCCGATTAGCAAATTCGGGTCGTTACAATCACCTTGGGACCAACTAAATAAGACCAAAACTTGTCAAAAGCAAAGAGAATGGTCAAAAGTTCTTTTTTCTTTCACTGTATAGTTGAGTGGAGCACTTATCAAAGTACGACTAGCATAGTAAATGAAGTGAAAAGGCTTGTTTCTTCACTGCCCCATCACCACTCCCACAGCAAAATCACTTCCATCACTCATCAATTCATAAGGCAAGTCCCAATATGGAGCCACAATAATTGGTGTTGAAACCAATCTACTTTTCAAATCTTCAAAGGCTTTCCTGCTTCATCAAATTGGAAAGATGTATCCTTCTCTAATAAGTTGCAAAGAGGCTTAGAGAACTTGGTGAAATCTTTTATGAACCTCCTATAGAACCTCGCATGGCCAAAAAAGCTTCTAATATTCTTCATTGAGGTAGAAGGTAGAGATTTTCAATAGCCTCAGTCTTGGCTCTATCAACTTCAATACCATGCTTTGATACTTTATGGCCCAAAACTATACATTCCTTAACAATAAAGTGACATTTTTCTCAGTTATAGACAAGGTTTGTTTCTTCACATCTTCGCAAAACCTTAGCCATATTACTCAAGAAATCATCATAAGAATCACCAAAAACAGAGAAATCATCCATGAATACCTCAAAGAATTGCTCCACCATATCATTGAAAATAGCCATCATACACCTCTGAAATGTGGCAGGGCCATCGAATAAACCAAAAGGCATCCTCCGAAATGCAAAAGTACCATAGGGGCAAGTGAAAGTGGTGTGTTGATCTTCTGGAGCAATAATAATCTCTCCCTGCAATTCTATCCAACATCTTATCAATGAAAGGAAGAGGAAAATGATCCTTCCTAGTGGCCTTGCTCAATTTTCTGTATTCCATGCATATTCTCCACCGTGTCACAATTCTAGTAGGAATAAATTCATTGTCTTCATTCTTCACCACCATGATTCCATCTTTCTTTGGTACACACTGAACATGACTAACCTTGAGCGATTGAAAATGGGGTAGATAATTCCAGCATCAAGCCACTTAATGATTTCCTTTTTCACCGCCTCTTTCATGATAGGATTGAGCATTCTATGACCTTCAATTGATCCTTTCTCACTATCTATTATATTATTTTATAATATAATGTTTTAGATTAAATAAATGTGACAAAGAGTGTCACATATTGTAACATATAACAGAGAGTTACAATATTTAGATATATGAGATATATCTAAATAATGTAACATATTTGGTGTTATAAATTTGTAACTTCCAAATATTAACCTTTATTATGTAAATTTGGTGTTACACAATATTGAGATGAATTTCATAAAGCCATATGTGAAATGGTTGTTAGAGATATGATTTTAACCCCAATAATGTGTTTTGGGAGTTACAAAATCATTTAGGAGGGTTTGGAACTGTTTGGAAAAACAACACATTTTTAAGTGCTGAAAATGGTTAGTGGCCACGACCACTGAATGTTGGTGGCCGCGGCCAGTGGGACAGAGAGTAGTGGCCACAGCCACGAGCCAAAGCTGACCATTTTTTTTTCTTCAGTTTTTTCAATCTTTGTTGAACGGCTCAAAAAACCCAAATAACTCCCAAATCTCATTTTTAATTCCATATTAATCCAATTAAACATTGGTAATAGCCATGGGGGTTGGTACAATTTGAAATTCAAAGGGTGTCTCTAAACTCTATAAATAGAAGCCTATAGCTCACTTGAAAGACGCAATATTTCTATCCATTACAACACTTGGCTAGAAACACCTTGAGGCTTGATAATTCCATAAAGCATTTCCAATATCTGAGAGAGATCCCTTAGTGCTTGAGGTAGGGGGAAATAAACTTTTGGACAAAGGTTTTAAACCTTGTTCAAGTTGGTGATCCCCAACCCTCTTCACTTAGGTTGTGTAAGTGAGAGTTTACTTGTGTTTCTGTTCTTCATTTTATTCTATTGTTTTTCTTCTTAATCTCTTGTTCTATTTACTTGTATATATTTTTTTTAAGAGTTGTAATCTTTTCTTTTAGTTCAAACACTTTATTTACTTGTAATCTTTTGCTTAGAGTTGTATTCTCACTATTCTCTTCTTCTTCTTCATCATCGTCTTCCTCTTCTTTCTTTATTTGTAATTTTCAGTTATAGAGTTGTAACCTTATTTAATCAATCTATATTTATTTGTAATTTTATTGCATAGAGTTATAATATTCTTACCTATTTCAATTGAGGCAATCTAATTTTCGCAACATTCAAAAGCTTATCCCATTGGTTGTGTTCAATGGAAGGTGAGACCATCAAAATCATGAATCAAGACCTAGTGAGGTTGGATAGGTTTGATGGGTCCAATTTCACTAGGTGGCAAGACAAGGTGAGATTCCTTTTGACCACTCTCAAAATCGCCTACATTCTAGAATCCACTCTAGAACCTCTCCCAATGCCATCCGACAAGGACACCCCCGAGGAGGTGGAGAAAAGAAGGAAGAGGGAGGAGGAAAATCTCCTTTGTAGGGGTCATATCCTCAATTCCCTTTCCGATAGGCTCTATGACCTCGACACCGAGACCAAATCGGCCAAGGAGATATGGGATGCACTTGAGAAAAAGTTTAAGGCGGAAGAGGAAGGTACCAAAAAGTTTTTGATATCTCAATACTTTGATTTCAAATTTTTTGGTGATAAACCTATTCTTCCTCAAATTCATGAATTGAAAATAATTGTTAACAAACTGAAAGTTTTAAAGATTGAGCTTCCCGAGGCCTTTCAAGTTGGTGCTATAGTGGCTAAATTACCACCAACTTGGAAGAGCTATAGGAACAGAATCCTTCATAAAAATGAGGATTATTCTTTGGAGGAAATCTAAAAGCATATTCGAATCGAAGAGGAATCGATATGTAGAGATAAACTTGTGGAGGGGTCTAATGGAGAGACTTCCAAAGCAAATGCGGTGTCACAACCAAAACATCCCAAAAACAAAGGGAAAAAGGGTAACAGAAACCTTTGGGTCCAAAAATCAACCCAAACAAGTTTAAGGGCAAGAAAGGTCCTTGCTTTGTGTGTGGGAAAAAAGGTCACTATGCTAGAGAGTGTAGGCATAGAAAAGACCAACAAGGACCTAAGGTGAACGCAAATCAAGAGGAAAACATAGTTGCTACCCTTAGTGAGGTGAATGCGGTCCAAGGCAAGGTGAAAGGGTGGTGGTATGATACATGTGCCACCGTCCATGTCACCTATGACAAATCATTGCTCAAGACCTTTGAAGAGTCAAAGGGAAACCATGAGATTCAAATGGGCAATGAGGGAAAATCCAAGGTACTTGGCAAAGGTACCACTGGAGTCTTTTTCACTTCCGGCAAGAAAGTTACATTAGTAATGTACTTTATGTTCCCGAAATGAGTAGAAACTTGGTAAGTGGTGATTTGCTTGGCAAGCCCGGCATTAAAGCCGTTTTTGAGTCTGGTAAACTTATACTTACCAAATCAAATGTATTTTTGGGAAAGGGGTACTCTTGTGAGGGTATGGTTAAATTGTGCACCAATGATGTAACTTTCAATGTTATCAATAAAAATGTTAATTTCGCCTATATTGTTGAGTATGTTTCTTTACTTTTGTGGCATCTTAGACTATCGCATATAGGTTTTTCAACCATAAAAAGAGTAGTTAAATGTGGTATGATTGCATGCAATATTAAAAACTATGGTAAATGTGAAACATGTGTTACGGCAAAAATGATTAAGAAACCATTTCCTAGTGTAGAAAGATCATCTAATTTACTAGATTTAATCCATAGTGATCTTTGTGAATTAAATGGTGTTTTAACTAGAGGTGGGAAAATGTATTTTCTTACTTTTATAGATGATTTTAATAGATATACCTATGTGTTTCTTTTAAAGCATAAAGATGAAACTTTTGATGCTTTTAAATTGTATAAATTAGAAGTTGAAAATCAACTAAATAAAAATATTAAGGTGCTAAGAAGTGATAGAGGAGGAGAGTACTTCTCTAATGAATTCAATACATTTTGTGAAGAAAATGGTATAATTCATGAGTGCACTGCACCTTATACACCACAACACAATGGTGTTGCCGAAAAGAAAAATAGGACTTATCTAGAGATGATAAATTCTATGTTGGTGTTTTCTAAGTTGAACTTCAACTTATGGGGTGAAGCGCTTTTAACCGCTTGTCACATTCTTAATCGAATACCGATGAAGAACAATGAGATATCTCCATATGAGTTATGGAAAGGAAGAAAACCCAACATAGGGTACTTCAAAGTGTGGGGGTGTCTTGCATATTGCAAGAAAAACGAACCTAATAGAACAAAGTTAGGTTCAAGAGCCATAAAGTGTGCTTTTGTTGGTTATGCCAACAATAGTAAAGCTTATAGGCTATTAGACTTAGAGTCTAATATTGTGATTGAATCTAGAGAAGTTGAATTTTTTGAGAATATGTTATGTGACAACAATTCTCAAGCTTCAACATCTTTAAAGGAGAATTTGTTATATGAGAACAATTCTCAAGCTTCTACATCCAAAGTTGATTCTCAAGAGGAGAATTCTCAAAAGGATGTAAAGCAACCCTTTGAAACTAGAAGAAGTCAAAGGCTTAAAAATCATAAAAGTCTAGTAGTGGATGAGATAGATTCTCAACGAATTTCATTCAACATGGTAGAAGGAAATAGAGAGGAAGTTATTAGGAAAATTCCTATTGTACTTCTCGTTGAGGATGATCCTACGACTTATAGAGAAGTTATGCAATCGAGAGATAGTGCATTTTGGAAAGAAGCCATCAATGATGAGATGGATTCCATTATTTCCAATAACTTGGGAATTGGTTGACCTCCCACTGGGGTCTAAGCCAATTGGGTGTAAGTAGGTATTTAGGAGAAAATACCACATTGACGGCACTATCCAAACCTTTAAAACTAGATTAGTAGATAAAGGGTTTCGGCAAAAAGAGGGTATCAATTATTTCGATACTTATGCGCCTGTTGCAAGAACAACTTCTATAAGAATTTTGTTCGCTTTAGCTTCTATACACAACTTGTATGTTCATCAAATGGATGTCAAAACAGCATTCCTTAATGGTAACCTCAATGGGGAGGTCTATATGGAACAACCCGAAGGGTTTGTCCTACCAAAATATGAACATATAGTTTATAGACTTGTAAAATCCTTATATGGATTGAAACAAGCTCCTAAGAAATGGCATGAGAAATTTGATCAAGCCATCATGTCTAATGGGTTTAGACATAACAATGGAGACAAGTGTTTGTATTCCAAAACTTGTAAGGGATATGTGATCATTGTTTGATTATATGTGGATGACAGGCTTATTCTAAGTAATAGCATGAAAGGAATAGAAGAAACTAAGAGGTTTCTATCATCAACCTTCAAGATGAAAGATCTTGGAGAAGTTGACACCATACTTGGTATCAAAGTAAAGAAACATAGTGGGGGTTTTGCATTAGGGCAAGCCCACTATGTTGAGAAAGTATTGAACAAATTTAACCATGTCAAGGTTAAAGATGCCAATACTCCATTCGATCATAGTGTAAACCTAGAGAAGAATGAAGGAAGAGCAGTGGCTCAATTGGAGTACGCTAGTGCTATATGGAGTCTAATGTACACTGCCCAATGTACTAGACCTGATATAGCATTTTCAGTAAGTAAACTTAGTAGGTTCACAAGTAATCCAAGTGTGGATCACTGGAAGGCAATTGGAAGAGTCATAGGTTTTCTCAAGAAAACCAAAGGATTAAGCCTTCACTACTCTAAATTTCCTTCGATTTTAGAAGGATATACCGATGGAAGTTGGATATCCAATCTTGGGGACAACTTGTCCACAACTGGTTGGGTATTTACACTTGGTGGAGGTGCAATTTCTTGGGGTTCCAAGAAACAAACCTGCATTTCTCATTCCACTATGGAAGCAGAGTTCATAGCTCTAGGTGCTACCGGCAAAGAGGTCGAATGGTTAAGGGATCTGTTGATAGAGATTCCCCTAATCAAAGATAATGTATCTACTATATCGATACATTGTGATAGCCAAGCGACATTGGCTAGAGCATACATCGAAGTGTATAACGGGAAGTCTAGACATATTAGTCTAATACATGGATATGTAAGAGAATTGATTCAAATAGGAGTCATCTCAATATCCTATGTGAGAACAAGTGAAAATCCAGCGGATCCTTTCACTAAGCCACTAACAAGGGATTTAGTGGCTGCATCATCTCGAGGGATAGGACTTAAACTCCCTAAAGAGATTCACGATTGATGGTAACCTATCTTAACACTAGTTATTCAACTAGTGTTAGGTTCAATAGGTAACAACAATTCAATCAAGTGAATATTAGTTGTACTCAAAACAAGTCCCATCTGAGATATAGAGTACTTGTGTGTTACCAAGTTGAGGGTTAAAACAGAAAGGTTTTTTAATAGAATTCAGTCTTGTGAAGACAAGTATTTTTTGTAACAAAATACTGTAAGAATTCTACCTATATGGACCTAGGGGTGGTGTCGCCTCTCATGAGAATTGTGAGTATTCTCTAGAACGTCCATGAATGGAAAGTGCACATGGCCATTAACGATGCAAAGCGAGACATAGAGGTCTCAAGTGAACATTGCAAATGTGTGTGTGTTATCACCGATTTGTTATTATGAAAAGATGGTTAAATGCCTAGTGCAACCAAATTTTTGACAATTTTTGTGATAATTACACTATAGTAAAGTTCAAGTTGAAAAACACTTTGGTTTATGCACTAATGCAATGACTCCTACAATAGAGAGTTCTTATTTAATCAAGTGGGGGATATATTATATTTTAAAATATAATGATTGATTAAATAAGTGTTACAATAGATAACTATTTAATCTAGTGGGGGAATGTTATATTATTTTATAATATAATGTAATATTATATTATATTATAATATAATATTTTAGATTAAATAAATGTGACAAAGAGTGTCACATATTGTAACATATAATACAGAGTTACAATATTTAGATATATGAGATATATCCAAATAATGTAACATATTTTGTGTTACAAATTTGTAACTTCCAAATATTACCCTTTATTGTGTAAATTTGCTGTTACACAATATTGAGAAGAATTTCATAAAGCCATATGTGAAATGGCTATTAGAGATATGATTTTAACCCCAATAATGTGCTTTGGGAGTTACAAAATCATTTGGGAGGGTTTGGAACCGTTTGGAAAAACAACACATTTTTAAGTGCTGAAAATGGTTAGTGGCCGCGGCTAGTGGGACAGAGAGTAGTGGCCGCGACCACTAATGTCTCTGGCCGCGGCCACAGGCCAAAACTGACTATTTTTTTTTTTCAGTTTTTTCAATCTTTGTTGAACGACTCAAAAAACCCAAATAACTCCCAAATCTCATTTTTAATTCAATATTAATCCAACTAAAAATTGGTAACATCCATGGGGGTTGGTGGAATTTGAAATTCAAATGATGTCTCTAAACTCTATAAATAGGAACCTATAGCTCACTTGAAAGACACAATATTTCTATCTATTAGAGCACTTGGCTAAAAACACCTTGAGGCTTGATAATTCCCTAAAGCATTTCCAATATCTGAGAGAGATCCCTTAGTGCTTGAGTTAGGGGGAAATAAGCTTTTGGACAAAGGTTTTAAACCTTATTCAAGTTGGTGATCCCCAACCCTCTTTACTGAAGTTGTGTAAGTGAGAGTTTACTTGTGTTTTTGTTCTTCATTTTATTCTATTGTTTTTCTTCTTATTCTCTTGTTCTATTTACTTGTATATTCTGTTTAAGAGTTTTAATCTTTTCTTTTAGTTCAAACACTTTATTTACTTGTAATCTTTTGCTTAAAGTTGTATTCTCACTATTCTCTTCTTCTTCATCATCTTCTTCCTTTTCTTTGTTTATTTGTAATTTTCAGTTATAGAGTTGTACCTTATTTAATCAATCTATATTTATTTGTAATATTATTGCATAGAGTTGTAATATTCTTACCTATTTCCATTGAGGCAATCTAATTTTCCCAACACTATCTTCCAACAAAATCTTGTGCATGCATAGAGAAAGACTAATGCCCTTAATTTCTGCAATGGTCCACCTCATAGCCTTCTTGAATTTATTTAAAACTTCATGCAACTTGTCTTCTTATTTTTTTAGTCAACTCAACTAAAACAATGGCATGCAATGAAGAGGACTCACCCAAATAAGCATATCTTAAGTTGGGACGTAGAACTTTCAACTCCAACTCTGGGGTTCCTCAACTGAAGGTTTTGGGGCCTTGAAAGATCTAGAAGAGAGCTCTAAAGACTCAAAATGTCATCTTGAGCATAAACCTTGTGAACTAGCTTCTAGCCAAGCCAAGTACTCATCCTCATCATGTGCTTGTGAATGAAACAACAAAAGCCTCTCTAAAGGATCATCCAGACAATTGTTATCTAACTCTTTTGATGCTAAAGAGTTTCCACTAAAACAATTGAACACTCCTTAACTTCATCTGGAAATCTCATAGCCTTGAAAACATTGAAAGTCACTTGTTCATCTTGGACCCTCATAGTAAGTTCACCCTTCTTAACATCAATCAAAGTTCCACCTGTTGCAAGAAAAGGTCTCCCCAAAATAATTGGTACCTCATTGTCCGCCTCATAATCTAACACAATAAAGTCAGCTAGAAAAATGAACTTCTCAACCTTCACTAACACATCATCAATATTTCCATCAGGATGAGCAAGAGATTGGTCTGCAAGCTGAAGAGTAACTGTGGTAGGTTTGACCTCTCAAATTCCAAATTGTATAAACATAGACATAGGCATTAAATTGATACTAGCACCCCAAATCACATAAAGCCATCCCACTATAAGAGTTACCAATAGTGCATGGAATGGTGAAACTTCTAGGATCTTTCATCTTTGAAGCCAACTTGTTTTGCAAGAAGGAGCTATATTCTTTAGTAAATGCCATAGTCTCAAATTCTCACAGCTGCCTCTTCTTAGTAAGAATGTCTTTCACGAACTTCACATAGTTAGACATTTGCTCTAGGGCTTCAACAAGAGGAATATTAGTATGTAGCTACTTCAACGTGTCAAGAAACCTTTTGAACTGGCTTTCTTGCTTCTGTTTCTGAAATCTCTGTTGAAAAGGTAGCTTTTTAATTTTTTTGGGGCTTTGTGGTGATTTTGATGCGGCCGCATTCTGGGCAGGGGCTAATTTCCTTGCATTTTCAATATCTTTGCTTACTTTCTCTCATTATTTTGGATTCAAGAGGGCTTACCCTCTTGCCCAGCAGATTTCATGGCATTTTACAACTCCTTCCCACTCATCAAAGACAAGGCCTTACAATGTTCCTTACCCTCGCTCCTTGGATTTTCTGTGTCACTTGGTAAATCACCTTGAGGTCTATTTCTTAGCTCAATTTCAAGTTGCCCAACTTGAGTTTCTAGGTTTCTCAAGGATGTTGCTTGAGTTTGGATCATGGCTTCATTCTTCACTATGTACTCCTTCAACATGTTCTCAAGTGAATTAGATTGCACCACTTGTTGTGGGGCATGTGGAGGATGGTCGAGTGGAAAAGTAGGTTTAGAAGGCATAGATGAAGTACTAGAACCAGCCCCTTGATTACTCCATGAAAATTTGGGATGTTGCCTCTATGATGGCTGTAGGAATTAGAATAAGGACCATTCCTATTTTGATTCACCATATAACACACAGCTGCGGGATTAGAAGGACAATTGTCAAAGGGGTGGCCATCACCATAATACACAAAAGAAATATTCTCCATTTGCCCCATTTGTGGCCCCATAGGCTGCTTTGCTGACGGATTCATCCGCATGTTCATCATCTTGAGCATATTCGATAAAGACGAAACTTGGGCTGCCAAAGAAGTGAGGACGTCCACATCATGAATGTCAGCCACCTTTCTTCCTGTAGACGCTCTATTAGTGGGCCACTGATAGTTGTTGTTGGATATCCTCTCAAGGATTCATATGCCTCATTATTGGACTTAGCAAGAAGAGACCCATTCGTCGAAGCATCTACCACCATTCCAGTGTGAGTGTTGAGACCATTATATAAGTTCTCCATCTGGATGCAATGAGGAATCCCATGATGAGGGAATTTTCGCAACAACTCCTTGAACCGTTCTCATGCCTCATACAAAGATTCATCATTAAGTTGCTGAAATGAATTGATCTCATTACAGAGCTTGGCATTCTTAGTGGGAGGAAAGTACTTCATCAAGAAACGCTCAGCCAACTCTTGCCAAGTAATCACATAATCAGATGGCAAAGAGTTCAACCAAGCTCTCACCCTATCTCTCAAGGAATATTGAAAGAACTTCAATCTCAAGGCATCCTCTGTAACTCTGGGCAGCTTGAAAGTGTCACTCATCTCAATGAATAAGCAACGACATCCCACTAATCGACCCATAGTTTGAAGCATCTGAAATATAATTGTCTTCAATTCAAACTGTGTAGCCTGAATTTCTAGTCTCACAATGCCTAGATTGAGCTCATTATAGAGGGGAAAAGTGCATTGCCTAATAGCACGATCACTGTCATCACCCACAATAACTGGATTTTCCCAATTATTTGCAGCTACTCCCCCTTGAGCAGCTCCCGCTTGATTTGTTGCCCCTTTAAGTGGCTCCCTATTGAGCTCCTTGCTCAACATCCATCACTACTACTTCCCTTTGGGCATTTTGTACTTTTCGCCTTTGTTTGAATATACGTTCAATGTTTTAATCAAAGGGAAGTAGTTCAGGATCTTGATTCTCGTTCACACACTGTGTGAACTTGAATTTTCACAAGAATCACCCAAGTTAGCACAAAAGAAAATTAAACCAAATTGCAAGATAAATATTTTCACAATATATGACTTTAAACAATCCTCGGCAACAGTGCCGAAAACTTGTTGCGATTTTTCTTTTAGGATTTGCAAGTGTAAATAATCTTCTAACAAGTAATAAAGTAGCAAGTAATTTAATCGTCTCCTCAAGGATTGCTTAAGCTAACTATTGCAAAAATTAAAACCAAACAACTTGGAGCTAAAATTAATAAAAGCATTTGATTAAACTAAATTAACAAGGAATTAAATGGAAATTAATTAATTAACCCATCTAGGTTAAAAACAGTAACAAGGTGTTGATTTCAATGGTTATGAGGAGTTAGAGAACTAATTCACCCTAATACATAATTCTGGGTAAAATGCGGGCCAGTAATGTTGTCGCAAACTGGGCAGAGCTAACTAAGGAGATTATCTTGTCCTAATTTTTTTTCCAAAGTAATTAAGGTTCAATTCTTTAATTACCTAACATATTCCTATGCCAAATTAATGTCAAGAATACCAATTTGAGTACAGACCTTCTAAGTCATGCAAGGTGATCATACATTCCTATATTCTCACAATTCAAAACCAAAAAGTTAAGAACATGCATCAATCAAGTTTTACATCCATTAATATCAATATTTCCAATATTAATATTAATTTAATCACCCAATAAAGTTGGCCAAAAAACAACAAGCATTTACAAGTTCACCACTTGATTGAACAAAACCTCAAATTGCTTAGCAATTACTTTACCCACAATATCCAAAATTACATATTAGAGGTCTTTAGTTTCTCTAACAACAAAAAAGTTTAGTTGATGACTAGAAACAAGTAAATGGCAACAAAAATAAATTCAGACATTGAGTCAAACTGTCTAAAACTAAGGTTTAAAATACAAGGATAAAGATAGAGAAATCAAGCCAATTTGTGCCCAAAGTGGTCCTCCTTCTTCATCTCTTCTTCTTCCTTGAATCTCTCTCCCTTTCTCTTGCTATTCTTGTTTCTCTCTCCAAAAGGGACTGAAAAATCTAGTATGGGCAGTTGGAACTTCTTAATGGAGACTATGGAGGTAAGGTAATCAATGAGTCGCCTCTTTCTCACTCTTCTCTATGGTTTTATAACCAAATTTAGAAAAACCCTTATCTCTCACGTGCTAAATTCAATTGGGAGCATTTCTGGTGTAATAAAATGAAACCCAACTATCCCATATAAAAAATTGCCACCTTAGCACATGACAAAGCCTCACTTAAGTTAATTCCACGTCATTATCTCAAACCTCCAGAGAATGCTGCAAAATCCAATGTAGCCGCATACCTAGTGTTATCCCCATTTCCTGCAGGGGCTTTGGGCCTTCGCCCTGGCCCGCGGTCAGAGGGCCAGCTCGGCACATGGGCCCGGCCCAAGGTCCCTTGGTTTGAAGAATGCCCAAGGGGACTGGTACGTACCAAGGACTCTAGACTGGGCCCATTGGAGGGGTCCGGGACGTCCCCCTGGGTTCGTCCTCAGCAAGAACGGTCCAAACGGTGTCCAGAGTGCCCGGACCGTCGCGGCCTATGCGTTCCTGTCCCGGACCCTGGTATGGTCCGGGCCTATGGTAAATGGAGCGGGCCAACGGTAAACGGACCTAGATCACCTCCTCCCCGGTCGAAGGGCCAAGCGTCTAGGATCCTGAAGCCGCCTCATTTAGCGTGGGCATTGTCCCCCACTTTTCGCCTGCAGAAAGGGTCGCCTCGGGATCGCACACTGATGTGTCAGGACTGCGCAGCCAAGTAGCCTGACCGGTCTTGTCCCCTGAATCAGCCTCGTGACTCGAAGCGGTCAGAGCCAAAGCACTGTTTTGTCGGGCGAGGCTTGCTTCTCAGGTCAACCAATTGGGCCTTAGCTGGTTTGAATTTCATGTATTTTATACCTTTTTGTATTGGGCCTCCACTAGAAAGGCCCCTTGTACCCATTTCTCTGATGGGCCCGGGTCGGATCCGGCCCAGACCCGGTATTCCCCTCAGCTTATAAATATAAGCTGTAGAACAATGTAAAGGGGTCTTCTGAGGGAAAAAAGGCAGAAACTCTGTTAAGATATTACTAGAAAACTCCATTGTAAAAGCTTCTTCTAGCTCTAATATATAGACTCGTGGACTAAGGCTAGTTAACGCCCCAACCACGTAAAAACCCCGTGTCGACCTTCTACTTTCATTATTATTACCAGCAAACATTATTCATTAATAGAGTTGCCGAAAATCTCGGTTAACACCTAGATTTTTCCTACTTTACAATAATTAAGTTAAGTGAGTTACAACACTTACAAGCCATAGAATCCTACATTAAACAAGCAACTTTTCCATTTATTTTAAACCATTTTAATCATTTCTAAGCAACAATCAAACAACAAAGACAACAATAAATGACACACAAAATAATAAAAAATTAAATTAAATACAAAATAACCACAAATAATACATATCACTCAAACCAACTCATTTTATTAGCCTAAAAGTGTCTTAGATAACTCTATTTTGTTGAGTTATCAAGGTATAAGAAGGGTGGTGAGGTATGGAAATTTTAGGATAGAGAGTTAGCTGCTGTGGATCTGTCCAACGTCTGGTACGGTTTGCCTTATATATATATAAAGTATCTCAACCCTTGGCACTTGACTGAATTCTTAATTGTTGTTATGTTTAGTATTAACTATTTGTGATAGTTCATTAGTTTATGTTTACGGAAATGTTAGTAAGTGAATGATTGTACTTATGTTATGTTATATGCTATGAATGATTATATGATGTATGTTATGAATTGTTGTGTGGTATTTCCTTACTGGGCTTAGAAGCTCACTTCTTTCATTATCTATGTGTGCAGACAAGGGTAAGAATTAGGCTTCCAGATGACAGTTGAACCTCGAGCAAGAAATGTGTGTATCTCATGAGGGCCATATAACCGCTGGAACGATCTACTTTGGGGCGCGTTTAAATCTTATGTTTTATGTTTTGTAGAATGATAGTATTATTTTTATTATTCTGTTGAAGAAGTTTTTTGCCAAAAGTGGATTAAGGAATTTGAAAATTCAGAGATTAGGCTTATGCTAAATCGTAATTGAACAAATAAATATTATCAATAATACTCACACACTTTTTACGTGGTTTAGTGGTTAAAATTCACCTAGTCCATGAGTCAATCTTATTAATCTGTTTTGGTCTCACCGTGAAATTATTTGTGACAATTTCACCAGAGTTTCAGTATACAAAATGTCGAGCCCCCCTTCTGTCCATTCTCCCTTGTATTTATAGGGAATTCTGCCTAGACAGTTTTGGGTAATCGTGCATAAATATGTATATACTTTTTGGTAAATTTACATAAATACATAATGCCTATTGATTCAATGCCCATAATTTTGAGTAATAAATACTGAATAATATCTGAGCATTAATGAGCGTATAAGGAATTTCTAAGTCTTTTGAGATTCTTCACTGTGTGTCATGACCAGGCTTCTGCAAGCTGAACACCTCCTTCGAGCTGAGTGTCAAAGAACTAATCTGAATTGACGCAAGTCGTGTTTAGAGTTTCACGAAGGCAATCTAGATGTTGCGCATCTTGAACTAAGTTATTGGCGCTAGAGGCGATCTGGAGACTATCTGGTTGTCTTACGCTGTCAAGTTTGACTCGAGTTGCTCACTCCAGAGTTAGCAAAATGCTCTATCTGTACGTTTTTTTCATACGCTTGTCTGCGAGCTGCACCCCGTGCTGAGTAATTGAGCTCGTATTTTTGGGATCACCATATTCCTTTATCATTTACAAATTTTTCATTTTTTATTTGACTTTTAAAACTGGAATACCGCTTATAAAATTTTCATTATTTCAAGTAATAAAGTGGTATTTACCATTTTTATATATATGCGCACAATTTATGTTTTATTAGAGAAATCGGGGTGTTAAAGTTGGTCACCTCTTCACCATGAAGTTCGATAGTGGTTGCCTTCAAGGTCACCTACCTCAATATTCTCAACCTCGACCTCCTCTATAGCGAGCCTTTTCTTGCAGGGCTCAATGATTATAACCTCACCCCCCCCCCCCCCCCCCCCCCCCCGGGACAAGGCAACACTTCTACTATACTTTCAAATGAGGTAGAACATGTTGTTGGCATTGTGCTTAGCCTTGCGGGTTTAGCGACCTTCAGTACCTGCGCCACCTCAGCGAGTTTATCCTCAATGGCCTTTTTCTCCTTAGCCTCTCGCTTCAACTGTTGCAAAAGGAGGACTGTTTTCATCGATGCATGAAAGAAATACTAATAGGTCATTAGAAAACAAGTAACATGTAAGAGGAAGTAATTCAAGAAGCAAGATCAGAGATGGTGAGCTTACATGGGCCACGTTCACCATCTGTTGGTGAACTAAGTCCATGGAGAACCTCGATGTGACCATGGGCCACGTCTCTAGGATCTGCGCCCCTTCGCAGACAGCATCGATCATGTCTTTCACAGCCCCGACCATTTTACGCAAGGGTGTCACCATTTAGTGAGGTTCCTTATCCTTCTCAGCAACCTTGGGGTCTGCCTTTGGGGTTGCCTGGGGGCCAGTCTCGGTCAGCAGAGGCAAGACCACCTTCTTCGTAGGCTATTCCTGCGTGGTCTTCCTAGAATTTTACTTCTTCTTCTGCTCGACCTTCTTTTTGATGGCGAATGTGCGTTGAGTAAAGATTCCATGTTGATCTCATCAACCATCGAACCTACATCAAAACATGAATGTTAACGAGGTAAAAGAAAAATGAATAAACAATAATAATAATCTGGCACATAAAGATGACAACTAAAAGACACATAAAGCCTAAGTACCAAGAAAACTGAACATCTCCAAATTATTTATCTATGGTTCACTTGGAATCACGAAACTATTATGATGAGCTCCTAAAGAGTCACTGAGCCAATATGTAAGGAAAGAGCTTGTCCTCTAGTCGCTTAACTTCAGGGAGTCAGGATCATTGGGCACTTCTATTTGAAATGACGATCCATGATATTGTTAACAAGGTAAAAGACAAACGAATAAACAATAATAATAATAATAATAATAATAATAATAATCTGGCACATAAAGATGACAACTAAAAGACACATAAAGCCTAAGTACCAAGAAAACTGAACATCTCCAAATTTTTTATCTCTGGTTCACTTGGAATCACGAAACTATTATGATGAACTCCTAAAGAGTCACCGAGCCAATATGTAAGGAAAGAGCTTGTCCTCTAGTCACTTAACTTCAGGGAGTCAGGATCATTGGGCACTGCTATTTGAAATGATGATCCATGATATCATTCATGTAAATGGGAGAAAAAGGTGACAAGGGAAAGGAGGAGCTTAGGGCAGAGCTAAATGCCCGAACTAAAAAATAACTCAATGAATGACACGACATTCAGAAAAATTACCATCGGTTTTTCCCTTCTCGTCTTCCGCGATGTACCATTGGCTTGTAGAAGAGCAAGCCGACATGGGGTCAAGGTGGACCTTGCCTCATAAATGTCTCGTGGGTCTTGAGGGAGGAAGAGATCTGCACGACTCCAACCTCGCTATCTTCGAATGAGTCCGATGAGCCCATGCATGAAGAGGCCTCACAAACAGGTCCTCTAGCCTTGTGTGCAGGTGCCACCCCTTCGGCAAACCATACTCTTACCTGGCAGATGGGGATCGCCACTTGCACCCGACCTGTCGATGGTGGGTCCAATTTGCGATTAAATGAATGGTGGCTGTGGAAGATACCATAATCCGCCATGTTATCATAATCAGCAGAGATGGGTTGTACGAATGGGTATGTCCAACTTATGAATATTCCATAGGTGGTCGTCATATTCCAGTTAGGCACTAGGTCTCTTGTAAGAGCCTAAAATTGATGAGCCTAGAATGACGGCAAGGCATAGGATGCTTGAGAATGCACTAACATGCTAAAGTTGTGAACACTTACCGATGACTCCAAAGGTATTTTGCTCTGTTGTGAACCCTTATTCCATAAAGTATTATGTATGTAGTTGCTGGTGTTGGACACTCCACTAATCATAAAAAATTACACCTCCTCAAGCGTGCATGTGATAAAAACCCCAGTCGTAACTCACAGGGTTAGGCTCCAGGTCGTAGAAATAGTTGATTTCCTGAGGGTCGATGAGGGTCAATTAAGTGACCTATATAAAACTTACATGCATGTGAGTATGTGGTAGCTATTTGGGACAAGCTAGCATGTCGAGATTCCAAAATAAACCAAAACTTGAATAATATAATTGTTCGATGGCAAAAGGGCCCCTACCTCATGGTGTTTAGGGCTCCAAGCTTGCCAATTCTCGGAGGGCTTATCAGGTTGCTCACCTCCCATGACAAGCATCATATTCAATCCATCATACCATTTGTGCTTCTTTTGCATCCTTTGAATGGTGCCTACTATCAGCTCGAAGGCAAGGAGATTGAAGTTCCCCTCCCTAGATATCGCGGTTGGGTCAGCCATCGCTCTCTTGACCTTGGTCAAGTTTAGAAAGTCTAACAACCCTTCATTATCTTGGACCTCAACAACAGTGAATGCCTCGATAATTGGTCTATTTTGCTTTATTCAATGGCTTTAGTGAGGTTGTTGAGGCATCATAGTCAACGTATGGAAGGACCGCTACCTCAACTTGTGCTTGCAATTGAGGTGGAGCCTCAGGGAGAATTTCACCCTAACAAGTATGATCAACCCCCAAAGCACACATCCAACTCGCGGGTAGGAATATCATTTTTCTTTCTTTTAGTTTGTGAATATGGTAGTCATACGATGCTTGCTCGGTCAACTCGCAATATTGGCGACGCCACTCCTCCTGATGACGCTCTACTTTCACTAGCAGAGTGGGTGAGGCATGCTTCAGTGGTTACTCTTTGTCATCTAAAAGACGAAGGAAATCATTGTTAATTGATAGTTGACTTCCTAGTACTCGCGATCTCCTACAGACATCTGAAACAAAAAGGGGAGGTCAGCGCCAAATCAACAAGGCAGTTTTGGATAACAACCCACAAAGGGTCGCTGAGTTTACAAGGTGACCCATGTCGCCAATAAACACAGTTCATATTGGGCATGTTCCCTTAAAGCAATGACAGTAATTCGTTACATATATAAAATTTATAAAAGAAATTATTTTATATAATTAATATTTATTATTGTTGAATAATATTTAAGAAAATATAAAAAAATTCATAATTCATTAATGCTATAATCTTGTATGCGTAAGAGATGATTAATCTTATAGATAATGAATTAAATAGTCCACAATTTATATAAAAGTTATAGAATCTTTAATCAAACACTGTTAGTACAGTCCACTAGTATTATGGCTATATGTGATCTAGATTTGGATCACTGATGTAAATAGATATCTCAGTGGAGGTACTTTATATAATAAGATTGTATAAGACTAGACCTCATATGTATTTAACTCTTTATTAAAATGTTGCTTACCATAAAAAGTTATAATCGTATCACTTGATGATCAATGCAACTTGATATAAATCCTAAAGTTATCATGAACTCCTATTTACATTATTTGGATCCTTTGATTCACTCGTTAGGGTTTATCAAAATGATCACGCTAAAAAAATTTGTTTTGGGGGCTCATTGATGTAGATGGTTGGAGACATGATTTACAGATATGGAATCCAAGCCTTCTTCATAAGAATATTGAATAATGGCTCCCTTAAGTGTTAATTCTAGAATTGAATAGTTTGAGGCGTCTAATTTATAAAAAAGTTTATAAATTAACAGTTCACTAATGAATTAATGGTACTTAAGGATTAAGAGATAATTAGAGGGATACAATATTAATTTAATCTATCTATAATTATGAACTAATTATTGGAAAATTAAATTGCATGAAGTGATTATATCAATGGACACTTAGTAAATATAGTATATAATTGCAAAAGTGTAATCTCATATTTTTAGTAGAATAGTATTAGGATTAATAAATAAGATTATTATATTAAAGAGTAAATTTAAGAATGTAAATATATTGGAGCTTGAAATTATAGGTCTATATGTCCCCAGATTGACTCTATGAACAATGTACATGGTAAGAGTAGCAATAGAACAAATATGAGTATATTTGTCAAGAAAACTAGTTTTTAGGCAAATACGTAACTATGCGATAAGCATGCAAAATATATTTATTATTCAATTAATTTTCATTCTTTTAATTATTAATTAATTAAATAAAATAATTAGTTTTACATTAATTATGTCATCTTATTATAAATTAGTTTGAAAACTTAATTTAATATTTAGTTTATGGAAATTTAAAGTCAGATAATAGATTTTTAATCAATAAAATATCTTATATAAATAAATAAGATCTATTTCTAACTTAATTAATTAATTAAAAGTATTTTAATTAATAAAAACCTAGATGACTAATATAAATATATATTATTATCTCTCTCCACAACACATAGAATGTGATATTTAGTTTTTTTATTGAAAGAGAGTTTTTCTAAAAGAGAGAAAAAATTATTTCAACCCTGCTCTTTTTCCAAACTTTATGGATTTCATGTGTTCAATGGAATTATAAATTGTCCTATCGAATCTCTACGTACCCATACATGTCCTGTTGTGCTGAGATTACGGTCTAGAAGACTTTGGTGTGGTCTTACGTGTTTGGATAGGATGATAATTTATTATACGAGAAGATAGCAATGACACTTGATAGGCTTCAAGAGGTAAGTGTCTTATTTAGATTAATAGTTATATAATTCATAGGATTGTACATATAAAATAGTTTTATATGAAAAAAAAATTGTAATTAACTTGGCCATATATCGCATTCCTCTGCGCACTTAGAAAAACAGTTTCTAACAATTTTCTTACAACCCAGTCGTAGGGACAGATCAAAAGGAAATTTTTCTAAGGCTTCCTTAAACTCTCTTTGGAAATATAAGCACATGCCTTATCTTTAGATCGCCTGACCTCGTACCCTGTTGGATATGGTGAGGATCAACTCTCAACAGCCCAACCTAAGCCTAAAAAAGGCAAAACTCTAAAATGGACACTACATGTACAATTTACCTTGCACGAAACCTCCTAAACCAAGATCGACCCAAAAAAACAAAAAGGAAAAGGAAAGAATAGAAAAGGAAGGCTAAGAACTTACAAAGTGTTAAAAATCACAAAGGTTTCCTGGGAATTGAGAGGCGAATGCAATAAATCTGAGATGTTGAGCTCTTAACACTTCGTCAATTTACAATGTCCAGGTTGTGGCTACTATAAACGTCAACATCCTTCTGACTCCCGCAGGGATTAAGCTAAGATAGGAAAGGATTTGTCCCATGACTCCCAATCATCCCTTTTGTCCATATCAATATCGCCTTTCTTTTTGTTATTGTGATTGATTATCTTACTCGTTTATTTTTAAAAGCTTCTATGGAGAAAGATTTCAGATTTCACCCGTTATGCAAGTCCCTAAAGCTTGTTAATCTTTGTTTTGCTAACGATCTCCTATTGTTTTGCAAAGCCAATCCGAAGTCAGTTATGATCCTTCATCAAGCTTTGAATGAGTTTACTTTATCTTCAAGCCTCTCTATCAATCAAAGCAAATCTCGAATTTATATTGGAGGGCTTGCTACTGGTGATAAAGCTCCCTTATTTTTGTGCTCTAATTTGATTGAAGGGCACTTCCCTTTGAAATATTTGGGTGTTCCTATGATTCCTACTAAATGGAGGGCTACTGACTGCGACATTATTCTTAAGAAAATTAGACTTCATCTGAATGATTTGGCAAGTCGCCATTTATCATATGCTGGTCGGGTTCAATTGGTGCACTCTGTGTTTGGGGATTCGTTCTTACTGGATGAATATCTTTTTGTTATCTCAGAGTGTAATCGGAGATATTGACTGTCTTTATAGGAAATTCCTTTGGGGTGAGAAGGGCAACAGAAGCAAGTTTCATCTTATCTCTTGGGAGCATGTTTTTCAGTCGAAGTGTTATGGTGGTTTGGGTTTTCGGGAGGGTCCTACTTGGAATAAGATTCTGTTAGCTAAGTTCATCTGGGCTATTTCTTCTAAGCATGACATTTTATGGGTGAAATGGGTAAATTGTATTTACCTAAAAGGAACTTCCCTCTGGGATTATCTGTTAAAACAAGATACCAGTTGGTATTGGAGGAAGCTTATCAATTTCTGTCAATCCCTGTCCAGATCTGATTTGGAGGCTACAGTTGTGAATGGGAAGCTTAAGCTGGGTAAACTTTACTCCTTAGTGCTTCCTGGAAAGTTGGTGTTCTATGAGAAGGTTGTGTGGTGTAGGCTTACGGTTCCTAAACACAGATTTATCTTGTGGCTAGCTGTGAACCAGAAGCTCCTCACAAGGGATCTACTTCATCATTGTCATTTGCCTATCCCATCTTTATTATGCCCTGTTTGTTCTCAAGGAGATGAAAGTCACTCTCATCTATTTTTTGAGTGTCCTTTCTCCAGGAGAGTAATGCAGGTTGTTTATGGGCGGCTAGGAGAGGCTATTTGGCCTATTCAGTATGCGGATTGGTCTCATTGGTTGTCTGTGCATCGCACTGGATGGCTTTCCATGGTGGCTACTGCAACTTTTGCGGCTACTATTTATTTTATTTGGCTGAATAGGAACCATTGCTAGTTTGAGAAGAGTTGTTTTTCTGTTTCTAGGATTGATAACTTGATTAGATTTTCTGTTAAGGCTAGAGTGCAGAACCTAATAGATTGGCATTGTTCTATTAGAGAGAGACAAATGTTAAATTTTTTCATCAATTTATAATCTGAGGCGGAATTTTCTCCGGCCTTTGTTTGTTGTATCTAGTTTGTTTTATCAATATAATTTTCCTTTTGATAAAAAAAATATATATGGTAACCTGAGGCTATTAATGGGGATGAAAAACCTTATATTCACGAGCATTTACTCCTTATAAGAATCATATATACAATACACTAACTAAAGTGGATGTAAGATGTAGGTGATCGAACCACTATAATTTTTTACTGTCCTTTACATTTATTGCTTCACTACATTTTCTAGGTTTCATGCACAAAAGTTCTCATTATTAATTAATTTAGTATTCCAAAAAAATGAGTCAAGACTAGCAATTTGACAGACCATACCATTCACGAGCCTACATAAGGACAAATTGCGACAGGCCCCCATGAGGCAAAGACAATGTCAGAATGACTGCAAGGTCATTTTTCCATACAAGCAGTCGTCCCCTCATTCTAATGACATGATACATACAAAGTACGACCACTAGACACCTCTATATCACAGTGCAGGCACTAGGGGTGTTCATATAAACCGCAAACCGTGGTTTGGAACCAAACCGCACCGCACCAAACCACCAAAAACCATAACCGGTGAAACCGTTTTTGATGGTTCGGTTTTAACCGGACCGCTCAACTTTAATGGTTTGGTCATGGTTTCTAATTTTTTAAAACCAATTAAACCGGACCGGACCGTGATTTTTTCTAAAAAAATAGTTTTTAGAAATGATGGTTCAAAGATTTGAACCCCTACACTTAAGTTAATATAAAATATACCAAACCATCCAAGCCAACACAATTTAGTTGTTTAAGATATGTTTTTAGTAGTATTTAATACATGCACAAGTTTCCAAAACTAAAAAAAGAGAAATGTAAAGTCCCACATTGTTTAGAAAGTAAACATTTCTTTTTCCCACTTCTATAAAATGATTCAAAATACTTACACTCACAACAACAAAGAAAATAAGCTTCTTGTAGACTTTTATGGTCTTAAAAGTAAAGCTAAAATTATTATTATTTAAATACAATTATTTAGTTAATTATTTTATAATAAAAAAAGTTTAAAATTTTAATAATTTAGTTATATGGTTAAAACCAAACCAAACCGCACCAAACCGTTTATTTATGGTTTGGTTTGGTTTGGTTTTTTATTTTAATGGTTTGGTTTGGTTTTTCATTTTGAAAAAACCGCATAAGCGGTTTGGTTTCAAAATTCTTCTAAACCGCACCAAACCAAACCATGTACACCCCTAGCAGGCACACACCTAACCGCACCCTAGTAATAAATGCTACCACTACTCAACGAATAGGCAATAGTCATTAGACACGTGTAACAGTTGTTCCATTTTTGAATTAATTCCAAGGGACATATATGGAAATTCACTTATAATATACATCCTATAAAAAAGGGAAACAATCCAGTTTGCAAAAGGCTGGGACCCAGATTTCCAATAACAATATAAAAGTATTTCCTATACCATTGTCTCTACTATTTCTATTCTCTCTTTACTTCATTTTTCTTTTCCATTGATGGGAGTCAAGTGAAATTATTTTATGAACATTTAGTTAACGAGAATCACCCATTAACAATATATTTTAATTAATTTGAAGTAATTTTTATTTGGAGGAAAATAAAAATTAATACTAAAATTTAAAGTTGGGGATTGTTGACGCGATTTTTTGTAAACATGGGATTTAGTATTCTTAAATAGAGAGATTAAGCTTAGAGTAAACCGAATGTAAAGAAATATAAACACACATATAATTTACGTGGTTCAGTAGTTAAAATCCACTCAGTCCACTAGTCTCTATTATTGAATAGTTTAGGAACCCTAGACGAAATTATTTATGACAATTTTAGCAGAATTTTTCTATACAGAATGCCCATCTCTTTTACTATCAATTCTCCTTATATTTATAGGGAATTATGATGAACAATATTGGGTAATCGTACTAGAAATGGTAACATAAAATATTTGGTAACTTCTCAAATTAATGGACATTTAAATATCCTAATTAAACATATTGCCATTTACATCAATCAATAAATGTATATAATGATTGTGTGCATTTATTGCACATGTTGACCCTCGAATTGGTCAACGACACGGAGTCAAGTAAAACAACAGAAATTAGATGAAATCAAGACAAAAAGATAAACGACACACAATATATATAGTGGTTCGGCCCAAAAAAATGGTAACAACCTACGTCCACTTAGTGTTCTTATTGATGTAGAATTCCAAGAACTGTGATCAATGAACTATGGTTCACGAGTTTAACAAGCTATCAGATGAATACAATTATGATGGATAAAAACACTATATTTCTCTCTTTGAATTCCCCCCGTTCCAAAAATCCCATCTCTTGAGCTCTTTGACTCTTATTTATAGGCTCAAGGAGTTCTACCTGGGCCGATGGGCCTTAATTACATTTAATATAGGCATATCTAAATAATAATTGAAATCATAATTAATAAATAATTATAAGATTACATATCTGAAGGAAATAAATGAAAAGATACGACCAGACTGGTTGCCCATAAATATGATGTCTGATGAGCCAATTCTTTTCTGGTTGATGGTCGACCAAATCATACTCACTTAAACAGTCACATGTATCCCACGTGTAAGCTAATTCTGCCACGTCATCAAGTAGTCATTTTTTGGGTAAACATTTGCATCCCAAGTTTATTTTACTGTGACCAACATATAATAAACTTACTCGATCGACATTTCGTATGACCTGTCACATCTGTTAGCGCCTTTTCGAAAAAAGTAACTAATTATGGTCGTTGCAGTTTCCCAAAAGTGTTTTGACGGCTAACACAATTCCCCACGTTTCGAAAAATCACCCCATCATTACCTTTTTAATTGTGCCACGATCAATATAAATAACCCACACTTCACACTTTTTACCTTTTACCACTCTTCTTTTTCTCAAGAACTCAGAAGAAAAAAGCAAGAAAAACTCAAAAAAGTTTGGTGATCCGAGGCGTGTCCGTCTAACCGCAAGCATCAATGCTCATGATTTCGCTGCAATCTTCCATTCAAGTAAGTTTCTTGACCGATTCATCTCTGCTATATCGTGTATTGTTTATTTCTCTAGTTTTCTGATATTCGGGCTTTGAGTTTTTGAACGTTCTTGAGGAACAACGATTTCGGGGTAATCGGGCTCGTAGGTAGTAACATGATAGGATTGAAGTTTTAATCAGAAAAAATACTAAGTGAGGCTCAGAAATTGGTGTGGCAAATAGGAATACTGATTTAGGGCTCAAAATCGAAGTAAAAATTTGATTTTTATGTTTTCAGAAAAATCTGGGTTTTTCCCGCCTGTTTTCGGAGTCAAAAAGTTTCCCTGAAAAAACTTTTCACTTTCGCTTTTTAATTCGCTTTTCCAAAATGTTCGCATGTTTTTAGTGTTTACGTTAGAATGTTGTTGGTCGTATAAAAGCTTAACTTTTATACACGAGCAACGTTAGCCCAAACATTTCCACTTCTTCTATCTGTTGGCCGTAGATTCTTATCTCCCATTTTCTGTTCCCAGATTTTCATGCACAATCCGTGGGGAGGTGAGAGGCCGATCGACGATGATCTGCTCGCGCTGATGTTCGAGGATCAAGAACAACCGTCACTGACATTTTCAGAAGTCCCATTTTCTCAACACAACCCAGCGACCAGACCTTCGGCAAGTCCACCGAACATGGGTCGTGTGAAATATATTGCCCGTAGGAAGAAGAAGACAGACAACCCTTCTTCTAACCAGCCTGCCTCTTGTACTGAGGACCCTTCTACAAATCCCCAGCCTGTAAATATTGCACCCCCTGAAATCCAAACTAAAGCCCGACCTCGCGATGGCCTTACGCAAGAGGTCGAATGGTACGTAGTGCCTCCTACCATCATATCTTCCAGGATGGTAAAAAACTACCTCAAGAAGTATGGTCTTCCTGGGATAACCCTAATCAAACCATCACCCGACCAGAGGGAAAACATGCTTGGGGGCGCCTTCAGCGCCTGGTCGAGGTACCATATCAAGGCAAGGGCTATCTTGCCTTTGCACGAATTCTTTCAAGGGGTGGCCAATTATTTTGAGGTCGCCCCCTTTCAAATTACCCCCACTAGATATAGAGTACTCTCTGCACTCTATATCCTTTATAACCAGAAGAAGTGGCTTGTGCCTACACCACACGAGATCAACTACCTGTTCGATCTTAAATCCAACCCCAACCACAACAACACGGGGTTCTTCCACTTCTACCACCAAGAGTCCACTCGTACCTTCCTGAGTGACATCACCTACAAATCCAATGTAGGGAAGTACTTCCAGGAGTACTTTCTTACAACGGACTTGGTTGCTAATAACTTGGCCTTCACCTGAGGAGGTAAATGTTTTACTCACTGGTCGCTTAATTTTATCTAGCTTTTCTATACCGCCTTTAGAACTTTGGTGTTGTTTTGGTCCATGGTACCGACCGGACCCTACTCCAGAGATGGAGATAAGGGCAGCATCCTTGGCCAGCATGATGAACATCGAGAAGAACGTCAAAGAGCTGATTATTGAGAGCAACTTAAGGCTGGTCGACCTTTTGGCACCTCACCAGAATGTGAGGGAGTCTACAGCAGGGAGTGCCACTGGAGGAGAGATCCCCGAGCAGCATCAAGATGTGTCACAGCCCCCAAGACGGCAGGCAATGGGAGTGACCATTAGGGAACCCTCCAGCATCCCATGAGTTGCTGCTGCCCCGACCCAACATGGGAAGGGTAAGCAAAAACTTTCAGAATACCCCGAGCCCACACTCGAGTCTTCTGATGAGAATGGTACTGACTTCTCACTTTTAGACAATTTTCCCATTCCCTTTCATTTATTCGACGGGGATGACAAATTTAAATATACGATCAATAGTTTAAATTCAGACTTCTTTGAGGCGGAGAGTGAGTGTAGCATTAGTACCATAAATAATGTATCGACTAGTAATAATAGCTTGGGTATATTACTTAGAATTTTCTTGTTCTCATTCCTTTGCTTTTTTCAAGTAACTTAATTTATATTGTCTGATCGTTTGTTTCCATCTTGCAGTTATGCCTACTGGTGAAGCGTTTGACTTGTACAGCAACCCTACTATCGTGGCTCCTGCAAACAGAAAGAAAGCGAGCAAGAGGCACCCTGAGGAAAGCAGTAGTGACCCTTCCATGAAAAGGGCTCGAACTGAGGATCCTCCTGCACCAGTACCTTCCAAGGAAACGACTCCTCCACCAGCTATCGTTGACACTATTCCTCCAGCTCCTGTCGAATAGACTCCTCCAGCTCCTCGTAACCCAAGTCCTCCTGCTCAGCCAGGGAAGACTCAGGCCGAGGTTGTCTTGAGCACAGCTTGCAACTCACCCAACGACAGGCTGAAGAAACTCTTGAGACACCAGCGCAGTCAAGAAGCCTTCAGCAACATCTCCTCCATGAAGGTTGAAAAAATTCTCAGTCGTGCGCTGAATGAGGAGCTTAAGTACTCAGTATAAGTTGCCAGTTTTGTTGTTCTTTAGTTGTCTATCTTGCCCTTTTATTCATACTAACAACTTTACGTTTTCTCTGATCGCAGGGGGTTTTGACCCTGAGTACTGGTTGGCGTCGATCAGAGGAGATGTCTGCCCATCATGCTAAAGAGATTAAGACTGTCGAGGAAAGACTCGGCGAGCATCTCAAGGCGGTCGAGGCTAAACATGCTGAGCAGCTTGCCAAGATGGGCGAGG
This sequence comes from Humulus lupulus, assembly GCF_963169125.1. Classification (NCBI taxonomy): domain Eukaryota; kingdom Viridiplantae; phylum Streptophyta; class Magnoliopsida; order Rosales; family Cannabaceae; genus Humulus; species Humulus lupulus. Next base: position 148,239,998 of record NC_084797.1, on the reverse strand, counting down.
AGCAAAAGCAGAACAAGGAGGCCTTGGTCAAAGTCACTGAGGCAAAAGAGCGGTACAAGGAGGTTTCGGTGTTGAACTTCAAAGAGGCCTCCAAACTCTAAGATGAACTGGGGATCAGCAGGAAAGAAACTGCTGAGCTGGAGGAGCGAGTCACATTGCTCGAAAAAACCAACGCTAGTGATCTGGAGAGGTTTAAGGGAGCGGCGTTCAACTGCTTATATATGTTCTGGAAAAGCAACCCCGAGGTAAAGTTTGATTATTTGCCCGAACATATAAAACAAGCTGAGTTGGCCAAGTGCATTGCTCGACTAGAGGAAGAGAAGAAGGCTAAGGGATCCCCTAAGATCTCTTTGGCGACAGGTATTGAAGGCATCGAAGAAGATGTTGAGACCACCGTCGACCAACAGCCCATGCAAGATCCTCCTTCTGCTCCTGCCACTCCATAATTTTCTTTACTTTGTTTATTTATTTGTAACTAAGACATACGAACCACGGTTCGTAATGTCAAGAAATTTTTTTGCGGCGTAGGGCAGCTTTTTTTTAATTAGTAATTACATACGAGCAGCAAATGCTCGCAATGTAACACATTTCTATTTTGATATTATAATATTTGCAATTTATTATAACATCTGTAAGCATGACCAAACTTAGCATAGCACTTTGTTTTGATTTGACAAAATTTAAACAAAATTTTGAAAAATACTCTAAGTACCGCAGTATGCTTTCCCTTATTTTGCTCGTGTGTTTACATATGCATGTTGATATGCTTTGCTTGCATAGTACCTTATATGCCCCCCGAGTGATTGAGGAGCTTAAGGTCCTCGGTCACTTGCCATGAGCAAGACCTGTACGAACATGACTGTTCATAATAAACACTTATAAAAATGACAATATAACAAAACAACACACGTAATGAGCAAATACTTGTAATAAATACAATAATTGGCAAGAATAACTAGCTGCACATAGTTCCTTTTATTTCTTGTAATAAATTGACAATGATGTTTGTACGAGTGATCAAGAATTGATCTTACACTTATAAGCAACTAGTCATATGACTGACTAACCCTTGTTCATAAACTTGTAAAAAGTGAAATTAATACAAGCTAATTCTTTAAAAAGAAATGTTTTATTGATAATACTTACGCAGATGTTCTCCATTCCAATAGCGAGGAATGAGATCTTCATTCAAGTGAGCAAGTTTATAAGTGCCTGGTTGGAGGACTTCTTCAATTTGATACAGACCTCCCAGTTAAGTCCGAGCACTCCGGCAGGTTGATTGCGGGTGGTAAGAAAGACTCTTTAATTACCAAATCTCCTTCGTTAAATTTTCTTTCACGTACTTTATAGTTGAAATACTGAGCGACCTTTTGCTGGTAAGCTGCTACTCGGAGTTGAGCTTGCTTGCGCCTTTCATCGACCAAATCCAAAGATTCAATTAATAACTAACTATTAATACTCTAATCGTATGCTAGCCTTCTTTGTGATGGTGGGTCTAATTCAACAGGAAACACGACTTCATATCAATAGGCCAAAGAAAATGGAGTATGGCCCGTTGCTGTTCGATGGGACATTCTATATGACCAAAGGACTTCTGGTAGCTGTTCTGGCCATGCCCCCTTCGCTTCTTCAGCGTATCCTTCAGGGTTTTGTTGACAGCTTCAACCTGTCCATTTTCTTACGGATGAGCTACTGAAGAAAAACTCTTTATAATCTCGTTCCTTTCACAAAAATCTGTGAGCAGATCACTGTCAAATTGTGTGCCATTATCTGAGACAATCTTTCTTGGCAACCCATAGCGACACACGATATTTTTTACCACAAAATCTAGCACCTTCTTGGTCGTTATTGTTGCAAGTGGTTCAACTTCGGCCCACTTTGTAAAGTATTCAACAACAACTACTGCTTACTTGATGTTGCCTTTTCATGTGGGTAAAGACCCGATCAAATCTATCCCCCACACTGCGAATGGCCATGGACATTGCATCTGTTTGAGCTCATTAGGGGCTGTTCGCGGTATCTTGGAAAACCTTTGGCACTTGTCGCATTTCCGAAAAAAATCCATAGAGTCCTCATTCATGGTAGCCCAGAAGTATCCTTGCATTAGGATCTTTTTTAATAAACTCTGCCCCTTAGCATGATCTCTGCAAAAACCTTCATAGACTTCTCGCATTAGTTCCTTGGCCTTTTCCTTTGAAACACACCTTAAAAGTGGCATCGAGTACCCTCTCCTGTACAAAACTCCATCGACCAGAATGAATCGAGCTGACTGCCTCTGGTGGGCTCTTTCTTTGCTTCTGTCTGCCGTCAGTACTCCTTGCTCTATGTATTTAATGAAGGGCGTCATCCATGTGTCTGTTGCTTGAATTACCAGGGAAGACTCTTCTGCCTGAATGCTTGGTGCGAAAAAATGCTCATCTGGTACTATGTTTAAGGTGTCAGCATCTTTTGCGCTTGCTAACTTGGCCAAAGCATTCGCATTAGAGTTCTGGTCACGAGGTACCTGCTGGAGAGTATACATTTCGAATTGTGCCAATAAGTCCTTTGCTTTGTTCAAATAAGCAACAATCTTAAGACCCCAGCTCAATATTCTCCAATAATTTGATTAAGCACTAACTGGGAGTCACTGTAGATTTCAAGCAACTTTATATCCATGTCCTTGGCTAACCTTAATCCAGCGAGCAGAGCTTTGTATTCAGCTTCGTTATTGGATGCTGTGAAGTCAAATCTGATTGCACAATGGAATCGATGTCCTTTGGGTGTGACTAAGATCAAACCTGCTCCGACATTATGCTCGTTGGGAGAGCCATCTACGAACAACTTCCAAGAAGGAGCTTGACTTTGTAGCTTAGGCCCTTCTGTCTGCTCAGTATTCTGGATTCCAATAAACTCTGCCACAAAGTCCGTTAGAGCCTGTCCCTTCATAGCGGCTCGTGGCGAATAGGAAATATCGAACTGCCCAAGTTCGACTGCCCATTTCAGTAATCGACCGGTGGCTTCTGGTTTTTGCAGGACTTACTGTAGTGGTTGGTCGGTTAGTACCACGATGGGATGAGCTTGGAAGTATGGTCACATCTTTCTAGAGGCCAAAATCAAGCAATAGGCTAATTTCTCAATCGGTGGATACCACAGCTCTGCTCCTACTAGCCTCTTGCTTATATAATACACAACTTTTTGAACATGTTCCTCTTCTCTGATCAGGATAGCGCTAGCAGCATACTCAGTGACTGCCAAATAGATGAACAAAGTTTCTTTCTAGACCGGCTTGGATAAAATTGGTGGTTGAGACATATGAGACTTTGGAGCCTGGAAAGCCTGCTCGCACTCCTCTATCCGCTCGAACTTCTTGTTGCCCTTGAGTAGATTAAAAAATAAACGCAGTTGTCCGTTGGCTTAGAAATGAATCTACTCAAAGCGGCAATCCTTCCGGTTAAACTTTGAACATCTTTAATTTTGGCAGGCGACTTCATCTCGATCAGGGCCTTGATTTTTTTGGGATTAGCTTCGATACCTCACGATTTTATTATGAATCCCAAAAAATTTCCTGACCCAACACCGAACGAACATTTGAAGGGATTCAGCTTCATCTGATATTTGTTCAAGACGTTGAAGCATTCTCGTAGGTCCCCGATGTGCTCTCCTGTCTTCTTCGACTTGACCAGCATATCATCGACATATACCTCCATGTTAACAACGATCATCTCTTTGAACATGTGATTGACCAGTCACTGGTAAGTTGCACCAGCATTTTTCAGACCGAAAGGCATTACTTGTTAATAGTAAAGCCCTGTATCAGTTCGAAAGCTAGGGTGATCCTCATCAGATGGGTGCAGATTGATTTGATTGTATCCATAGTATGTATCCATGAATGACAAGATCTCATGCCCTAATGTGGCATCGACTAGCTAGTCGATCCTTGGGAGTGGGAAATAATCCTTCAGGCAGGCTTTATTGAGGTCTGTGAAATCCATGCATGTCCTCCACTTGCAATTCGGCTTGGGAACTAGTACAGGATTAGAGACCCAAGATGGATAAAAGTCTACCCTGATGAATCCATTCTCCTTTAGCTTCTCGACTTCCTCTTTTAACGCATTTGATCTATCTTTGTCAAGGAGCCTCCTCTTTTGTTTTACTAGTGGAAATTTTTTATCTATATTCAAGACATGGCTGATAACTGCTGGGTCAATCCTAACCATATCTTTATGCGACCAGGAAAATACCTCATGGTTCTCCTTTAGAAATTCTGCCAGTTTTTGCTTTGTTGTTGTCTCTAAGTTTTTACCGACTTTCACAACCCTGGTCGGATTGGATCTGCCTCATCAAGTTGGACCTCCTCGAGGTCCTCCACTGGTCCTACATCTTCTTCAAAATCTCCAAAGCGAGGATCTAAATCCCTATCCTCACTTTGGGCTACACCCTATTTGGTGACCTGTTCACTTGATTGGGCTTGTGCTTCGCTTACCAACAACAACCGTTTCTCAGCTTTTTCCCCTGATTCGCCCCTTTTTGCTTTGGTGATGGAGGAATTGTAACATTCACGCGCTTCTCGTTGGTTTCCAAATACGCATCCTACCCCTGCGTTGGTTGGGAATTTCATGGCTAGGTGCCAGATTGAGGTAACGACTCGCAGGTCGACTAAGTTAGGCCTTCCAATCACAACATTATATGCAGAAGAACAATCAACTACTATAAAAGTAGTGAGTAATGTCTTGTTCGTTGGTGCATTTCCTGCTGTGACTGGAAGCCTGATCGACCTTGTTGGCATGAGGCCTTCGCCAAAAAAACAATAGATGGTTTGGTTGCATGGCTCCAAATCTTGCACTGATAACTTCATTCTTTCCAACGAAGATTTGCACAGAATGTTCACTGAGCTCCCTGTATCCACCAATACTCACTTAACCATCATATTAGCGATCTAGACATCTATGACCAGAGGATCTGAATGAGGGAATCGGACATGCTGAGCATCAAGCTCAGAGAAATTTATCGGTTCTTCCTCTATTCGAGCTTTTTAGGGAGTTCGCTCCTCTACGTTCAACATTTGGATGTCCTGGTCGTGACATAAGGTTCGGGCATATCTTTCCCTCGCCTTCCCACTATCTCCTACCAGGTGTGGGCCACAGTCAGCAATGAACCAGCAACTGGAGCTGGTTGTAAAGGGGGAAAACGTTGGCGTACATGTGCCTGCTCGTTGCCTCCTTGAGCCTCTCGCTGAGAACCTCCAGGGGCTCGTACATATCTTCTCTGGTGTCCTTGTCTAATAAGGAACTCAATTTCATCTTTCAGTTGGTTACACTCATTGGTGTCATGACCGTAGTCATTGTGGAAATGACAAAATTTTTTTGTATCTCTCTTGGAGATATCCTTCCTTATTGGCGCTGGTTGCTTGTAAGGGACATTGGTGCTAGTCGCCAACAACAAAGAAAAAACTGGGTGCTCGGTCTCTCGATCCAGAAAATCTTGGGTGATCTTTACCCCATTCTTCTGCAAACTGTTCCAGAGGGATGAATGGCACCGTACTCCAGTAGTAAGTGCAATCATCTTCCCTTCATCACCAACTGTCTTAGCCCCAGCAGCGGCTTGCATAAAATGTTGGACATACCCCTTCAGGGTTCTCCCTCTTTCTGGCGTATCTTGACAAGTTGGTTAGCCTCAGTAGGATGTACACGACCATCATAAAATTGTCCGTAAAATTCCTTCACAAAAATTTCCCAAGACACTATGTTGGCAGGAGGGAATTTGAAAAACCACTCCTTAGCAGTACCGGACAAGGTGGCTGGGAAGATTCTACATCGAGCGTCATCTGACACCTTTTGGATATCATTTTGTATCTCGAACTTATTTACGTGAGATACTGGGTATTCTAATCCGGTGAAGTTGGGCAAGACTGGCATCTTAAATTTGCTTGGGGTCTCGGCCATCGCTATTCTTTGTAGAAACGGAGTGCCTCTTCTCCGGTTGTATTCAATGTGGGATGTCCGACTTCCCACTAGCTATTGGACGACCTGATTCAATGAATCGAGCTGGGCCTATACAACGTCTGGTATTGTTGGGGAGACCGGTGCTGGAGGGGCATTCTTGTCGTGTCTTTCTCATCTGTCATTGAGAACATCCCTCAAATTTTGATCCCTACGCCTGTGCTCGCTAGCGCCCAACCGATCAAGGACGTTGGGTTGTCTAGGCTGCCCCCAGCATTCTGACTTGTTGGCCAATTCTCTCTTGGTGTAGGGTTCTGCTCCCTTCCCCTCTCTTCTTGCCTTCGACCAACATTTCCCCTGCCGGAATCTGCCTCGTTATAGTCATGGCCATCCCTAAAGTACGACTGACTATGGTGCGACCTGGTGATCTCACTGTTTCCCCCTCCCCTTGCTGGCATGTCTTGACCATCAGGTGGAGGCTGCGTTGGTCGGTAGGTCCCCGAGCATTATTATGTCATGGGGGGCACCTGACCACAGAGCCTGATTCAACCTGCCTTCTGCTAGCAGAAGGACGTTGTCCCTTGCTCGGTGGGTTTGGCTCCTTAGCAGTCTGGCGTCTAGGGCTTCGAGGAGGCTGCCCAGCCCTATTCTGCCTTTGCTGCTGGGGATTGCGTTGACCAGCATGAGAAGGTGGATGTTGCTCAGGATCCTAAAATGGAGTATCCTATTGAGCAACAGGGGGTTGTTCAGCCTCTGAGGACTTGTCGTTTGAGGTGGAATGTGGTGATATTGTGGATGACCTGAATGTGGATCTTGTTATGGTGGTACACTGGGTGACTAATCCGGTTGGGAGGCCGATGCAGGCTGTCCTCAAGCCAACTAAATGGCTGCCTCCAGAGCGGCGGTGGCATACCTCTGCCCCCAGTCCATATCGACCTACCACTCATTCAATTCTTGGTGTTGCCTATCAATTTCTCTCTGCTGCAATGTCATCGTTTCAGCCACATTTTCCTGATTAGCCCTCAGATTGGGTAATTCCTCTTGCAACACAATCAATGTTGTCCTCAAGGTTTCAGAATTCATTTCTTCCTCTTCGAACTCAACTTGTGGCTCATCCTCAGCCACATTTTGCTGAGGAGGTTGGGTTGGTGCGTCACCAGAGGATTGTCCCGTCTTTCTAGCCGTTTTCGCCATTTGATCTTTTTGGGAGTTCTTGAGTTTCGCTCTCAATGAAAGCACTAAAATGTTGACCCTCGAATCGGTCAACGACACAGAGTTAAGTAAAACAACAAAAATGAGATGAAATCAAGACGAAAAGATAAATGACACACAATATTTATAGTGGTTCAGCCCCAATAAATGGTAACAACTTACATCCACTTAGTGTTCTTATTGATGTAGAATTCCAAGAACTGTGATCAATGAACTAAGGTTCACGACTTTCACAAGCTTTCGGATGAATACAATTATCGTGGATAAAAATACTATATTTCTTTCTTTGAATTCCCTCCGTTCCAAAAGTCCCATCTCTTGAGCCCTTTGATTCTTATTTATAGGCTCAAGGAGTTCTACCTTGGCCGATAGGCCTTAATTACATTTAATACAGGCATATCTAAATAATAATGGAAATCACAATTAATACATAATTATAAGATTACATATCTGAAGGAAATAAATGAAAAGATAGACCGGACTAGTCGCCCATAAATATGATGTCTGATGAGCCAATTCTTTTCTGGTCAATGGTCGACCAAATCATACTCACTTAAATAATCATGTGTATCCCACGTGTAGGTTAATTCTACCATGTCATCAGGTAGTTGTTTTTTGGGTAAACAACACATATCGGGCATCCGAGTATGTAGGGATACCATTTTCGAGGTGGATATGACTGGAACAGGATCGCTTGACTAAGATAATGCTCGGGCTTGATGCAAGCAATCTGGACACTAGGTACCTCGATCTCTATAATTTGCATCTCTTACGGTTTGGAAGATCTTAGGTTGTTCTGGACTCAGTGACACAGCCTCAAGCGGTTTGGTCTGGAGTTAAGAAAACATCTCTAAAGTATTTCCTCTGTTATTTATTTTGTGCTAGTTATACCCCGAGCTAGATAGTTGTGCTTGTGTTTTTAGGATACAACATTGTCCCCCAAGCCCCTGCTCATGCATGATGTCATTTTTAACATGCACAGTAGGGGCTTTTAGGCTTCTGTTATAAGAAACACATGCCCACCCACTCTAACTAGTGCAAGACACGTGTCTGCTTTTCATAGGCATCTGTTCGGGTTCAGAGAACTGTGGCAGTTGTCTTGTTAACTTTTGTTTCCATTTGGTTTATTTATTTTTACCTTCGGATCTCTTCCTTCTTCAATCGCGTGGCTCAAATTGGTCCTCGAAGTTTATGTATAAATAGAAGGGAAAAATTTCTGCCTAGCCACCTTTGCATTCAAAAAATTTCCTTTTATCTATTTTCTTCTCAAAATATTCAAACTCTTTGAACTCCTTTGCTTCACAGAAATTCTCAGACCCTCACGCTTGGATTTTTCAGGCATTTTCTGTTCTTCTTTCACTCGTCGATCAAAAAACCAATTTGTAAGTATGCTCATCCTTGGTTTAAATTTCATTTTCTCATTTTTTCAATGAGTTTTTATGAAATTTTCTAGTGCTTTTGCCTTACTTTGGTTATGTATGAGCTTGGTTTAGGTTTTTACTAGGCCAAAAATAGTAGCACTGGAAACGATTAGAAATAATGCACAAAAATAGGTTATTTTCTGGGTTTTCTAGGTTTAAAGGATGAATGTTTGAATTTCTAAGTTTGAAGACTCAATGGTTTTAGGTTTAGTTATGGGTAGCTTGAGGGTTATGGTATTATTGTGGTTTTGCATTAAACTGCTTTTCGAAAACACTGTGTCTGACACACGAATTCCAAAATTTCAGCACCTTCCCAAAATTTGGGTGCGTGAACTACAGACGCGCGTGGGACCATGCGTTGGGGTATTAAGCCTACACATGACTCATAAATGTCTTAGTTCATGTAATAAATCCTTATAATTTTAGGTCGCCATTTCTTCCGTTATTAGAATTAGGTTACATTCCCAGGTCGCCTCTAATGGGTCATTTTGTAGTAAGGAGAACTAAAGTCTCGTCGTGGCCCCTCAAAAAAAAAAAAAGACAGTGACATGCTCCTCTTCTCAAGGTAAGGATAAGCAGGTCACCCCCGACACCCCCACTCCCCACTTTGGTCCAATGGTAGAGAAGGAGATCGAAGTAGGACCTGATAGTTTCATTGAGGCCGAGAGGATTGTGTCTCAAATTAATTCTAAACCCAAAGTGAATAAAATTATGCTAAGTCATGGGATCGAGATGAATCCTTACATCCATGCTCGGCCTCCATTGGAAGGTGAGTGAAGCTGCACCCCATTGGAGGACGACTTCAAGGCCTAGAGTGATGAATACTTGAAGGCGATTGTTTTCCTCCCACTAGATCAGTATTTCACAAACAACCTAAATTACGTGAAGCTCGCTCCTTTCCAGCTATGGCCAAATTCCCATCTCCTCCTTGCGAGGTTAAAGTATTTATTTCTCAAGAACATGTGGGAGGTTCCCACTCCAGAGGAAATATTGTATTTTTTCTGTTTGAAAGCCAATCTAGACATTAAAAATCAAGGTGATGGTTTCTACTACCTCAAACCTATTTCCTAAATCTGCCAGCACCATCGATCTCCCCAGCCACCTGAATGACTTTAAAGACCAGTTCTTTATGTCAAACAGATTCAAGAACTAGGAATACTGCTATTTCAACCAACCTCGGAAGTATCTATGCTCTTAAACTCTTCATCTGATTGAGTTATTTCAAATTTTGCTAAGTTTTACTTATTTTGAACATGTTGTTATCTTGTGTAGCTATTTACAAGAGAATGGAGTGATCTGAGACCCTTGGGGGTCAATATTAAACTCTAGCAAACACTCAATCTAAGGAGAAAGAGTACAAGGCAGTGGTGAATGATGCCACCATGATGGCCTGCACGTTGATTAGAGAGGATCAGACACTAGCCATCAAGCCTTGAGGTCCTCCCAAGGAGCTTCCTCCCATCGTTGAGGAGGTCGCACCGTTGGTGCGTAAAAGAAAGATCACTGAAGGCAGATAGAATTCTGACTAAGGTCGTGTCAAATCAGAGGCAGCAGCCGGCACCTCCGGCCAAGGTAATAAAGATAGGGAAATAAACTAGGTTGTTGTAATTTTTAGACTAGTCCGATTCAATCTAAGGCAGCATGTAAACCAACATCCTAAAGACTCAAACCTGAATGTGTCTTTACATCAGTGTGTCAACCAATTGGTCATTCGCCATGATTTCACCTACCCTAAATATACCGTAGTAGTAGATAACACTTTACATTTTAAGTCCACCATTTTTTAATAGTATGGTACAAACCTCCTGTCATGGCATTTCTTGCGTCATGGTTTCTTTACCCCGGTACTAGGAAAACCGAGTATGAGCCTAGTCCAAATGAGGAGCACAAACCCAGTAGGCCTCATGAAGTAGTAAATCTAAAATCTCCCCTCTCCCAATAATCCAAGAGTTAGAGGCTATATCCAGCGTGGTCCATAATCCAGAACTGATCCTAGTAGTTTCCTCCTCTAGTTTGGAGGGTAGGGTTCTTATTCTGTTACTATTGTTGCTTGCATAGTTAGAATTATAAAATTCTGTTCTAACTTTTCTATTCGTCCTTGCAGAAGAAGATATGAGCCTGAGGACATCTTCAGCACCGACCCTAAAGTCAAGAAGCTGAGAATCTTGAAAAAATTACATCTAGACTTGGAGTTGTTGTTGGTTCTCCAACCATAATCATTAGTTGTAGTTTTCCATGGCTTAGATTCATGGTATTGCTCGGATCTGAGCTGAGGTGGACGAGGCCAGGACCACCTTGGGGTAGGCAAAGGTCACCTTGGAGGTGGCTAATGCAAAAAAGGTCATTGTGGACAAGGCCAACAATGCCCTGAAGATCTCTCATGAGAATGGGCGAATTTCCAAAGAGCAAGTTTCAGAGATAATCCAGTGGCGGGACCAGCTTCAGCTTGAGGTCGACGATCTTAAACAGAAGCTTGCGGAGGTCGAGACTGAGGCCAAGGAGGACGTTGTTGAAGCACAGAGCTCAAAGGAAGAAACATTCTATCAGTGTTGGGCGTATAACCAGGAAAGGGATTTCTCGTTCCTAGACACAAAACTTTGGGGGTGCTACCTCGCCATGTTTCAGGACCGATTATCAAAAGAGCCCGTGGAGACTTCAGGAGCTGCAGCAGAAGGTGGGGAGGAAGAGGTGTCCTCTCGAGTGCAAGTTACCAAAGCTCAAGGATGATTGGGGCCCTCTTTTATGTTTTTTTTTTCTTTGTTTGGGCACTTTGAGCCCTTTGTATTTGGGCCTTTTAGGCCGAGACAATTTCTTTTGGGCTTTACCTTGAGGTTATTTTTATCCTCAATATAATTTACATATTTTGATATATGTTTCAACTTGTTACATCTAATATTTTTTGTTCACTCCCCTTTTCTATTAAGTATTTGTGTTTATGAACCTTCAAAGTCCTTATACATCCAAATAGTTATAGGGGTAATTTTAGATCAAGATATTTTTCCTAATGGCTCGTCCAATTAATTTATGGTCGATGACCTGGTTATTTCCATAAGATTGATAGCCTAGTCGCGTATACCTGTTAGGGATCAGGACTTGGGCCTGGTTTAGTTCAAGGATTTTGTACCTAGTTAAATTCTAAGATTTTCTTTTTTATGCTTTGAATTTTCTTAACTTAGTTTGTATTCAGAATTTCATTGAAAACTTGAGCTTTAAGAAGCCGAAAGTAATCAATTTTCCAAATTATAAGTTGCAAAAATTTGAACCTAAATTTGCCAAATGTTTCAAAGAGTGTTCGAGGGATATATGCCCCCCTAGCGATCAAAATTTGTAAATATTCTATATCGCTTTTACATAATTAACTCATGCTAAATTACAATAATAAAATGAAAAAACGGGTACCACATCTAAAATACGTAGCAACTCTTTAGTATTTAAATTCGAATAAAATGAAATGGCTTTTATAAATAAGCCTTACAAAGAATAAAACACATTAAATCTAACAAAGACGTCATATTACTAATAATACTTCTTGAGATGTAGAGCATTCTAAGTTCGTGGAACCAATTCTCCACTTAGCCAAGCTAGTTTGAAGGTTCCTTCCCGTAAGATCTCCACGATCTGATAGAGTCCTTCCTAGTTTGGTCCCATTACACCATTTTCAGGGTCTTTGTTAGCTAGAAACACCCTTCGGAGCACCAAATCCCCTAGCTTGAGTCTTTATCCTTTGACCTTTGAATTGAAATAATGAGTTACTATTTTCTGATAATGGACAACTGAGATTCTTCCCATTGCTCTCAATTAGGTCTAGGGATGCAATAAGCAGGTCATGATTCTGATTCTTGTTGATAGTCCTTTACCTATGTCACATCACTAAAGCCTCAACTGGGAGTATAGCCTCGATTCCAAAATTCAAAGAGAAGGGAGTATGTCCAGTGGTGATGCGATGTGAGGTCCTATAGGCCTAGAGCACTTGCAGGAGCTGTTCAGTCCACAATCCTTTTGCATCTTCTAATCGCTTCTTTAAGCTCACCTTTAGGGTTTTGTTTATTGCCTCGACTTGCCCATTTGCTTGAGGGTATGCCATTGAAGGGAAACTTTTTATTATGTTGTACTTCTCGAAAAAAGTCGTGAATAGGTCACTGTCAAATTAAGATCCATTATGAGACACAATCTTCTTTGGGAGTTCAAAACAACATATTATACTTTTCATGACAAAATCTAGTACTCTCTTTGAGGTTATAGTCACCAGAGGCTAGACCTCAACCCACTTAGTAAAATAGTCGATTGCGACAACTGCATAGCAAACTCCTCCTTTTCCTGTAGGCAATGAACCGATTAGGTCGATCCCCCATATAGCGAATGGCCAAGGCAAGGAAATCATAGTTAGCTCCATGGGTGTAGATTGGGCAATTGTGGCAAAACATTCGCATTTGCCACACTTGAGGATATACAAGGTCGAGTCCTTTTTCAGCGTGGGCCAAAAATAACCTTGTCTTAGCACCTTTAAAGCCATGGTTTGCTCCCCAACGTGGTCCCCACAAAATCCTTCGTGGAGTTCTCAAAAGATAGCCTGCGCTTCCTCGGGCAAAACTCACCTTGGGAGGGAAAATAATGACCTCGTGTGTAGAGAATCCCCTCGACCATAACATACTGCAGGACTTGATACAACAGTTTTCGTGCATTCTTTTGATCTTCTAGCAACTTTCTAGTCTTGAGGTATTCAACTATGGGAGTTATTCAGGTCGGTTCTTCACAAATCACTCCAACCTCCATTGGCTCTTCATTGATGCTTGGTTTATCCAAGAAATCTATGGGGAACACATTTAATGTGTCTGCTTCTTTGGTTGTGGCGAGTAAGGCTAAAGCATCTGCATTCGTATTCTACTTGCAGGGGACCTGTTCGATTGAATAAAACTGAAATTCTGACAGATTACCTTTAACCTTAGCTATATAACTTGCCATTTTGATTCCTAAAGCTTGGTATTAACCTAATACCTAATTAACCACGAGCTGAGAATCATTAAAGCATTGAATTGCACTTGCTTTTAGTTCCTTCGCTACCCGAACTCCAACCAATAATGCCTTGTACTCCGCTTCATTGTTGGAAGTTTTGAAACTGAATATGAGAAACGTATGGAAGCAATGTCCTTTAGGTGAGATTAGGATTATTCCAACTCCAAATTTGTTCTCGTTTGATGATCCATCAATGAAGATTTTCCACAACTATTGTACTGGTTCCCTCATTGGTTCATCCTGGAACCCCGTACATTTAGCATCGAAGTCAGCGAGCGCTTGGCCTTTGATTGTTGTATGACGTTTAAATAGTATCTTCAATTGACTAAGTTCGATGGCCAACTTTAACAAGTGTCCCAATGTCTCAGGCATTTGCAAGACCTACCTTAAGGGTTGATTAGTTAAGACGTGTATAGGGTGGGATTGGAAATACAACTTGAGATTTCTCGAGGCTAGAATCAAACAGAGCGCAAGTTTTTCAATTAGATGATATCTTGATTCAATCCCTAGAAGCCTCTTAGTCACATAATACACTGGTTTCTATGTTTGATTTTCTTCTGGAACTAACTAAGCGCTGGTTTTGATAACACGGGGGGCTCAGCCATATGAGTGTTCAGATCTTGAAATTCCTATTCGCATTCTTTTGTCCATTCAAACAGTCTATTTCCCCTGGGCAATTTGTATAAGGGAAGAAATTTTTCTGTGGACTTCGATACGAACCGTTTTGAGGTCACAACCTTTCCAGTTAGGCTCTGTAATTTTTTTCAAGATCTTGGTGAAGGAATTTCTAATAGCAACCTGATCTTCTCTGGGTTTTCTTTGATCACCCTCACATTGACAATGAAGCCTAAGAACTTCCCTGACGAAACCCCAAAGGTACGTTTTTGGGGTTTCAACTTCATGTAATACTCTCTCAGCACGCCAAAATATTCTACCAGATCAGATACATGATTATCGACAGTCTTTGACTTGACAAGCATATTGTCAACATACGCCTCCATGTTCTTCCTGTTCTGGTTTTTAAACATTTTATTGACTAGCCTTTGATATGTTGCACCAGCGTTCTATAGCTCTAATGGCATGACCTTGTAGCAGTATACGTTATGTTCGGTCAAGAAGTTGGTGTGCTCTTGGTCCGCAGGATTCATCATAATTTTGTTAAATCCAGAATACGTGTCTAGGAAGGACCTGAGATCGTGGTCGGCTGTTGCGTCAACTTCTATTCTCGGTAGTTGTAAATTGCAATGCCCTGGATAGCCAAGACTGTTACACTATGTGTTTATAAAGGTGCAAGACTTGTTAATCAAGTCATTTAACTCAAAACATTTTACTGAAACTATAGTTGAACTAGGGTTAAAAGATTTTGGTCTCAAAAGCTGCAATTTTTATAAATAATCATTTTATTTTTACATAGGATCCCAAAAGTAATAAGTTTAAGATTGTCTACAAAAGATTCAAGATTTAAATACAGTGATTGGCCATACTAAGGCAAAACAGACAGTTAAGCATATCCCGTCCTGTTCCACTCTTCGGCCATGGCGGCCGAACAGTTGACTATGTACATTCAGACCCGCAGCCCTCCATCTCAGGATTGGTCCAACTTGCCTTTGCCTTTACCTGCACCACGAAGCACCTGTGAGCCAAGGCCCAGCAAGAAAACACAATAACAGAGCACAATCATTCAACAAACAATCAGATACACTCATATCGCATAAGCATGTACTCAACAGTTTAAGCATTCATGATAATCAAGTATTTATCATACCAATTATATCATTTCATATCAACAATCAATCCACATATGATAACTAGGGTTAATGCCCTTAGGCCACACCCTCTATTTATCCCACTGACTCCGGCCCGCTTAAAACGACCTCAGTGAATATTAAGCTGTCCTAGGCTATCAGTGGCCAAGCCGCACCCTATGCGCAAGTATAATTTACGGCACCCTTAGGCTGTTTATCACATGCCCCATGGCATAATACCATATATGACATTATATAGATATCGGGAGCACTTAGTCCTATCACAAACACATAACTGGGGGCAGTTTTCTAACCTTTAGATTTCTTAGCTTTGTTTGATTTGATCCTCAACCACAATCCCTCTTAGGCCCTAGCGCACATCTAGCCACAACCATAAATTAGAATCATCACCAAACCTCAAGTCTTAAACCTAGCCTTGGGACCAATCCCGAGCCCTCGAGATGCTCTAATTCCACCAAACGGGGTGGTGGAATCAAACCCCGAACCCCGGACAAAAACCCTTGAAATTAACCCAAAAACCCCTTTCTAGAAACAGGGTAGCGCTATAGTGCTCTAAGGAGAGCGCTACAGCGCTACAAACAGAGCCAAAATGCTCAGAAACTTCAGGGCCTAGCGCTACAGCGCCCAGTGACTAGAGCTGTAGTGCTAGTCATAGCACAGCCCTGCACAATATTTTCTCCTTCGAATTTTCCCGAGCCAAACCTACTCGAAACCCAACCAAACTTCAAAGAAATCCTTCCAACATCCTCCACTCCCAAACATCCCAACCACACATAACTCAAACATATGCACCCCAAATCAAGGAAATCACCATGGCTGGACCCAAAACTCAGAAACTCAATAAAACCACAGAAATCACAAAGCTTAGAGCTAGAGTTCCTTACCTCTAATGGATGAGCTTAGCCTCAACTCTTACTTAGCCTTCTCCTCCTCAATTCTTCAGCCTCAACTCCCTAGAATTCCCACAGAATTTTCCTTAGGAAAACCAGCTCAACATCAATACTAGGAACTGAAAACTACCTTGAATCTTACTTCAAATGAATGGATTGCCCTTGCTAAATCCTTGCTAATTCTTCAGGCCAAACCAAGGACCTCAGCCTCAAGCTTTTACTCTGACTCTCCCCGAGTTTCTGCCCCAAAAGACCTCAAGAACTGATGGAGAAAAGCTTAAACCGAGAGAGAGAAAGATAGACTTCCTATTTCTTTTTTTGTTCCTCATTTTCCTTTTTTTTTTCTTTTTCTTTCCTTCAGTTTCTAGACTTCCCACTAAGGCATAAAGCCAAAACAGCACCTAAGTCTTATCCCTTATAAGCCAAATGACCACAATACCCTCCCATAATTCCTAAGCCTTTTAATCCACCTAGGGGCATTTTGGTCATTTCACCTAATTCCCGCTAATTCCTCGAGTGTCTCTAATATTTAACACTTACTTCCCGACACCTAACTAATCACCAATTATATTCCTCAATGTCAAGACAGACTTCAATATATTCTCTAAATTCCCGAAAATACCCCCAGGCTCGCCCCGAGCAGAGTATAAATCCTCGCTGTGAATTTTTTGCTAAACTGCTCACTCGGATCGTCTCGAGTCACAGATTACAAATATATCACATAATAATGTGGTCTCGACAGTTTATCGCAAATATATACAATTATGCCCTAAACGGACCAAAATTACAATTATGCCCTTCTAACCTAATCAGGGCTTGCATGCATGCTAATACACATAGTCATGCATCACAAATATTCAAATAGTCATATCACATATAATCCAATTATGCCCTCCCGGCACACTAATCAAGGCCCTTAAGCCTTATTAGTAAATTTGGGTCGTTATAGAAATAGTCTTTGAGACAAACTTTATTGAGGTCGAATAAATCGATGCAGGTCCTCCACTTTCTGTTTGGCTTTGGGACCAAAATGGGGTTGGCAATCTAGGTCGGTTATTTAACCTCGCTAATGAACCCGCATTTCAATAGGCGAGCTATCTCTTCCTCCAAAGCTTTTTCTCGCTCTTTCCCCAACAACCTACATTTCTGCACCTTCGCAGATACGTTTTTGTTCAGGTTTAAGGTATGCATCATTAAACTTGAACGGATTCCCACCATATCCTTATTGGAACAGGAAAAGATATCGAGGTTTTTCCTCAAAATCTTGAGCAATTCCTTCTTTCTTTCGGTTTTGAGATTTTTCAAACCTTATTACCCTCGAAGGTACTTTTTTCAAACCTTATTACCCTTTAAAGCCTAGAGCTCAAATATGTCTTTGCTTTATCTTGGATTAATTTATGTAGGTTGTGTGACCTCATTTCCAGCTTCTTAAGGTTCTTCAACCTTTCCGACAATTACCATTACCTAAGTTTCCTCATTTTCTTCGATTATTACCATGGCTTGCTGTCCGAGTTGTGATTTTCTTTCCATGGAAATTCTATAGCAGTCCCTGGCGTTGAGCTGATCTCCTCTCATGGTACATATTCCTGAGGACAATGGAAATTTCATGGCCAACTGGTGAACTGAAGTTATAGATTCAAACACCATAGCGCAGATCTCCTCAAAATAGCATTGTAGGCAGCTGGGCAGTCAATCTCCACAATCTCGAGCATCTTGGCGACACCTCGTGCCTCATCGCCCAATGTTACTACGAGCTTGATTGTTCCTGTGGCTGCCATTACCTCTCCTGAAAATCTGTAAAGGGTCATAGAGGTCGCCTTAAGGTTGGCTACAGATAGCCCCATCTTTTCAAGGGTGGACCTGAAGAGCACATTGACGGAGCTCCCATTGTCAATCAGTATTTTGCGCACCCTCCGGTTACCGAGTTGAATAGTTATCAACAATGAATCATTATGAGAGAATTGGACCTCGCTAGTGTCTTCTTTCATAAAAATGATTGGTTGTTTATCCAATTGCTGTTGTTTAGATATTCTTTGCTCTGGAACGAACTCGGTGCCATCATGTGTTTTCAGCTCCTAGATATATCTCTTCTGGGCTCCATTGCTTATTCTTGCCAAATGAGGTCCGCCTACAGTGGTGACTATGTCCCTCCCTTCAATAGGGGAGGGATGGTCTGATTTCCATGAGTTCGTTGAGCTTGTGCTGCATAACTTGGTTAACCGAAGCTGGTTGAGGGTTCTGCCCGTTGGTTGGTTAGGAGCTACCCTGTTCTAAGCATATTGGGCTATCGGTCCAACCCAAATGAGAGGCTCAATTTCTTCCTTTAACTGACGAAAATCATTCTTTTTGTGGCCGATATCATTGTGGTATCGACAGAATTTATTCGGATCTCTCTTTGCCCTTTGATGCCTTAAAGGTTCTGGTTTTTTCAATGGAAGGCGAGTAGAATTAGCTAAATAGATACACTCTCTCGTATTTGTTTGATCGCTACCAGCTCAACATCAATACTAGGAACTGAAAAATACCTTGAATCTTACCTCAAATGAATGGATTGCCCTTGCTAATTCTTCAGGCCAGACCAAGGACCTTAGCCTCAAGCTTCTACTCTAACTCTCCCTGAGTTTCTGCCCCAAAAGACCTCAAGAACTGATGGAGAAAAGCTTAAACCGAGAGAGAGAAAGATAGACTTCCTATTTCTTTTTTTTTTCCTCATTTTCCTTTTTTTTTCTTTTTCTTTCCTTCAGTTTCTAGACTTCCCACTAAGGCATAAAGCCAAAACAGCACCTAAGTCTTATCCCTTATAAGCCAAATGACCACAATACCCTCCCCTAATTCCTAAGCCTTTTAATCCACCTAGGGGCATTTTGATCATTTCACCCAATTCCCGCTAATTCTTCGAGTGTCTCTAATATTTACCACTTACTTCCTGACACCTAACTGATCACCAATTATATTCCTCAATGTCAAGACAGACTCCAATATATTCTCTAAACTCCCGAAAATACCCCCAGGCTCGCCCCGAGCAGGGTATAAATCCCTGCTGTGAATTTTTCACTAAACTACTCACTGGGATCGTCTCGAGTCACAGATTACAAATATATCCACATAATAATGTGGTCTCGGCAGTTTATCGCAAATATATACAATTATGCCCTCAATGGGCCAAAATTACGATTATGCCTTTCTAACCTAATCAGGGCCTGCATGCATGCTAATACACATAGTCATGCATCACAAATATTCAAATAGTCATATAACATGCTTTTAAATCATTAAATCACATATAATTCAATTATGCCCTCCTGGCACACTAATCAAGGTCCTTAAGCATTATTAGTAAATTTGGGTCATTACAACTATCCCCTCTAATGAGAATTTCGTCCTTGAAATTTACCTGAAAAACTCGGGATACTGATCCCGCATCGCTGTCTCAAGCTCCCATGTCGCTTCCTCGACCCTACTATTTCTCCACAATACCTTAACAAGAGGAATCGTCTTATTCTGTAGTACTTTATCTTTTCGATCTATGATCTGAACCGGTTGCTCTTCATAAGCTAGGTCTGACTGCAATTCCAAGTGTTCATACCTTAGCAGATGAGTTGCATTTGAGATGTACTTCCGGAGCATAGAAACATGGAATATGTCATGGACTCCTGACAATGATGGCGGCAAGGCTAACCTGTAAGCCATCTGACCAATCCTTTCCAGGATCTCAAAAGGTCCGATGAATCCAGGGCTTAGCTTTCCCTTCTTACGAAACCTCCTCACCCCTCGCAATGGTGAAACTCGGAGAAACACGTGCTCCCCAACCTGGAACTCTACGTCCCTATGCTTGGGATCAGCGTAGCTTTTCTGTCTACTCTGTGAGGCGAGCATCCTAGCTCGGATCTTCTCTATAGCTTCACTTGTCCTCCGAACCATATTTGGCCCCAAATACTTTCTCTCACCCATCTCATCCCAATGAATGGGTGATCTACACTTTCTTCCATATAACATCTCATAGGGAGCCACTCCAATCGTTGATTGATAACTATTGTTATACGAAAATTCAATCAACGGGAGATACTTACTCCATGACCCTTCAAAGTCGATCACACACACTCTGAGCATATCTTCCAACACCTGAATCGTCCTCTCAGACTGTCCATCAGTTTGAGGATGAAAGGCTGTGCTGAACTTCAACTGAGTCCCCATAGCCTTCTGCAAACTACCCCAAAACTTGGAAGTAAAGATAGGATCCCAGTTTGACACTATAGACTTAGGAACCCCATGGAGACGTACGATCTCCCTCACGTGCAACTGAGCATACTGATCCACAGTATATGTTGACTTCACTAGAAGAAAATGGGCTGACTTGGTGTACCTATCCACTATCACCCACACCGAGTCATGAAGCCCTACAGTTCTGGGTAAACCTCCCACAAAATCCATTGTAATATCCTCCCACTTCCACTCGGGAATACCCAAAGGCTGAAGCAACCCTGCTGGTCGCTGATGCTCAACTTTCACCTGCTGACAGGTTAAGCATCTGGCTACGTACTCCACCACATCCTTCTTCATCCTAGGCCACCAATATAACATCCACAGATCTTGGTACATCTTCGTGGTACCCGGATGAAGTGAGTACGGCGTCTATGAGACTCATCCAGTATCTCTCGTCTGATCCCCTCATCAGCTGGAACACAAATCCGTCCCTGATACTGAAGCAAACCAACCTTAGAAACAGAATAGTCCTTGGCTATTCTTGCTAAGACATTCTCTCTAACCTCCTGCAACTGAACGTCTACCAATTGACCCTCTTTAATCGGCTCTAGCAAGGTCGATTGTAGAGTAATATTGGCCAACCAGCCCACTACAAACTCTATACCCACTCTGACCATCTCATCAGCTAACTCTCTCGAGATCTGGGTGGAACTGTATAGCTGACCTGGGCCTCTCCGGCTTAATGCATCCTCTACTACATTGGCTTTCCCCAGATGGTAAAGAATATCACAATCATAATCTTTCACCAACTCTAGCCAACGCCTCTATCTCATGGTCAGGTCCTTTTGTGTAAAGAAATACTTCAGACTCTTGTGGGTAGTGTATACCTCGCACTTCTCCCCATACAAATAATGTCGCCAAATCTTCAGTGCGAATACCACCGCTGCTAGCTCCAAATCATGGGTAGGATATCGCTGCTCATACTCCTTCAGCCGTCGTGGTGCATAAGCTATGACCTTCTCATTCTGCATCAACACATAGCCTAAACCCAACTTCGATGCATCGCAATAGACCACAAACTTCCCTTCCCCCGAAGGAAGACTCAACACAGGCGTAGAAATAAGTCATCGCTTCAGCTCTTGGAAACTGTCCTCACATTTGTCTGACCAGATAAACTTCAAATTCTTCCGTGTCAATTCTGTCATCGATGCCGCTATCTTCGAGAAGCCCTCCAGGTATCACCGTCTCCCTGACGGCCACCCTGAGTACCCCGACCTCTCCTATCAGGACCAGGAATGGTCGAAGCATCAGGGGTCTTCCTCTTCAAATCACTGGGGCCTCCGCCCCTACCAGAACCAGAATATGGAGGCACCGACCTACGGCCCTCTCGCCTCGCTGCACTATCTCTCCATATCTTATTTTCTGCTTCCTCAGCGGTAAGAGCCTTCTCCACAGCCTGGGCATAAGTTGTCCCTCCAAGTATTGTTTTAATTCTCACATCTCAGACTATCATAGCATTAAGCCCTCTGATAAATTTGTCCTGCCTAGCTGCATCAGTAGGCACAAGATCTGGTAAGAATTTCACAAGTCTGTCAAACTTTAGGGCATATTCTGTAACGATCATGATGCCCTGAACCAGCCCCACGAACTCATTTACTTTCGTTGCCCTGATGGCAACATTATAACACTTCTGACTGAATAAGTCCTTGAATCCTTTCCAAGTCAAAGCAGTAACATCTCTAGTCTGTGATGCCATGTCCCACCAGATTCGGGCATCCTCCCTCAGCATATACGTGGCACATGCCACTCTGTCATGTTCCTCTACCCTCATAAAGTCCAGAATGGTAGTAATCATGGTCATCCACTATTCAGCCTTCAGTGGATCAGGTCCTCCCTCAAAGATCGGGGGCTGCTGCTTCCTAAACCGCTCATACAACAGCTCCCACCAATTCCCAACCTCTACTGGCTGTACAACAGGTACTACTGCAGGTGGTACAATGGGGGCAACACTCCCTGATAGAGCCTGCTACCGCAGAATTCGGATTTGTTCATCTTGGCTCTGTAGCCGATCCTGCATGTCTGTCATAAGTTGCTGCCAGTTCTCAGGGACTGGTGGAGGGGTCTGGCCCCGATCATCATCTCTAGTCCCAGACCTGTCGGCTAGTCGTGTAGATTTTCTTGGACGCATAATTATCCGAGTCAATCTGCAATCAACGACTCGGCAATCAGACTATGATGACAGGGTAATAATCCTTTCATGATCCATCACTGGAACTCCAATCATTCACAAGCAATCAAATTATAATAGTTTATCCAAATATTCATCCATATATTCATTCACATGCGTAGCAGTGCTGATAAGCACGCCTTAACATCATCATACAACAGTCAAGGGCCAGGACCTATCAGTATCTCATGCTCCCTATTAATCAAGCAGATATCAACAATCATATCTCATTCAAATCATTTAAGAACATAGTCATGTATACACAATATACCAAACCTTGAGCTTGGCTTTCGCGGCGAATGTACATGTCCAGCCAGTCTTCAGGAACCCTTAAACCTAAGACGCTCTGATACCAAGTTGTAATGCCCGGGATAGCCAAGACCATTACATTGTGTGTTTATAAAGGTGCAAGACTTGCCAATCAAGTCATTTAACTCAAAATGTGTTACTGAAACTATAGTTGAACTAGGGTTAAAAGATTTTGGTCTCAAAACTGCAATTTTTATAAATAATAATTTTTTTTACATGGGATCCCAAAAGTAATAATTTTAAGATTGTCTACAAAAGATTCAAGATTTAAATACAGTGATTGGCCATACTAAGGCAAAACAGACAGTTAAGCATATCCCGTCCTGTTCCACTCTTCAGCCGTGGCGGCCGAACAGCTGACTATGTACATTCAGCCCCGCAACCCTCCATCTCAGGATTGATCCAACTTGCCTTTTCCTTTACCTGAACCACGAAGCACCTGTGAGCCAAGGCACAGTAAGAAAACACAATAACAGAGCACAATCATTCAACAAACAATCAGATAAACTCATATCGCATAAGCATGTACTCAACAGTTTAAGCATTCATGATAATCAAGTATTCATCATACCAATTATATCATTTCATATCAACAATCAATCCACATATGATAACTAAGGTTAATGCCCTTAGGCCGCACCCTCTGTTTATCCCACTGACTCTGGCCCGCTTAAACTGAGCTCAGTGAATATTAAGCTGTCCTCGGCAACCAATGGCCGAGCCGCGCCCTAAGTGCAAGTATAATTTACAGTACCCTTAGGTCGTTTATCACATGTCCCATGGCGTAATACCATCTATGACATTATACAGATATCGGGAGCACTTCGTCCCATCTAAAACACATAACCGGGTGCAGTTTTATTATCTTTGGATTTGCTAGCTTTGTTTGATTTGATCCTCAAGCACAATCCCTCTTGAGCCCTAGCACACACCTAGTCACAACCATAAATCAGAATCATCACCAAACCTCAAGTCCAAAACCTAGCCTCGGGACCAATCCCGAGCCCTCGGGAAGCTATAATTCCACCAAACGGGGTAGTGGAATTAAACTCTGAACCCCCGGGCAAAAACCCTTGAAATTAACCCAAAAACCCATTTCTGGAAACAGGGTAGCACTACAGCGCTCTAAGGAGAGCGCTACAGCGCTACAAACAGAGCCAAAATGCTCAAAAACTTCAGGGCCTAGCGCTACAGCGCCCAGTGACTAGCGCTGTAGCGCTACTCACAACAGAGCTCTGCACAGCATTTTCTCCTTCAAATTTTCCCGAGCCAAACCTACTCAAAACCCAACTAAACTTCAAATCAAGCCTTCCAACATCCTCCACTCATCCCAAACATTCCAACCACACATAACTCAAACACATGCACCCCAAATCAAGGAAATCACCATGGCTGGACCCAAAACTCAGAAACTCAATAAAACCACAGAAATCACAAAGCTTAGAGCTAGAGTTCCTTACCTCTGATGGATGAGCTTAACCTAGGTTGTGTCCCACTCATGCTTAGCCTTATCCTCCTCAAATCTTTAGCCTCAACTCCCCAGAATTCCCACAGAATTTTCCTTAGGAAAACCAGCTCAACATCAATACTAGGAACTGAAAACTACCTTGAATCTTACTTCAAATGAATGGATTGCCGTTGCTAAATCCTTGCTAATTCTTTAGGCCAGACCAAGGACCTCAGCCTCAAGCTTTTACTCTGACTCTCCCCGAGTTTCTGCCCCAAAAGACCTCAAGAACTGATGGAGAAAAGCTTAAACCGAGAGAGAGAAAGATAGACTTCCTATTTCTTTTTTTGTTCCTCATTTTCCTTTTTTTTTTCTTTTTCTTTCCTTCAGTTTCTAGACTTCCCACTAAGGCATAAAGCCAAAACAGCACCTAAGTCTTATCCCTTATAAGCCAAATGACCACAATACCCTCCCATAATTCCTAAGCCTTTTAATCCACCTAGGGGCATTTTGGTCATTTCACCTAATTCCCGCTAATTCCTCGAGTGTCTCTAATATTTAACACTTACTTCCCGACACCTAACTAATCACCAATTATATTCCTCAATGTCAAGACAGACTTCAATATATTCTCTAAATTCTCGAAAATACCCCCAGGCTCGCCCCGAGCAGAGTATAAATCCTCGCTGTGAATTTTTTGCTAAACTGCTCACTCGGATCGTCTCGAGTCACAGATTACAAATATATCACATAATAATGTGGTCTCGACAGTTTATCGCAAATATATACAATTATGCCCTCAACGGACCAAAATTACAATTATGCCCTTCTAACCTAATCAGGGCTTGCATGCATGCTAATACACATAGTCATGCATCACAAATATTCAAATAGTCATATAACATGATTTTAAATCATTAAATCACATATAATCCAATTATGCCCTCCCGGCACACTAATCAAGGCCCTTAAGCCTTATTAGTAAATTTGGGTCGTTATAGAAATAGTCTTTGAGACAAACTTTATTGAGGTCGAATAAATCAATGCAGGTCCTCCACTTTCTGTTTGGCTTTGGGACCAAAATGGGGTTGGCAATCTAGGTCGGTTATTTAACCTCGCTAATGAACCCGCATTTCAATAGGCGAGCTATCTCTTCCTCCAAAGCTTTTTCTCGCTCTTTCCCCAACAACCTACATTTCTGCACCTTCGCAGATACGTTTTTGTTCAGGTTTAAGGTATGCATCATTAAACTTGAACGGATTCCCACCATATCCTTATTGGAACAGGAAAAGATATCGAGGTTTTTCCTCAAAATCTTGAGCAATTCCTTCTTTCTTTCAGTTTTGAGATTTTTCAAACCTTATTACCCTCGAAGGTACTTTTTTCAAACCTTATTACCCTTTAAAGCCTAGAGCTCAAATATGTCTTTGCTTTATCTTGGATTAATTTATTTAGGTTGTGTGACCTCATTTCCAGCTTCTTAAGGTTCTTCAACCTTTCCGACAATTACCATTACCTAAGTTTCCTCATTTTCTTCGATTATTACCATGGCTTGCTGTCCGAGTTGTGATTTTCTTTCCATGGAAATTCTATAGCAGTCCCTGGCGTTGAGCTGATCTCCTCTCATGGTACATATTCCTGAGGACAATGGAAATTTCATGGCCAACTGGTGAACTGAAGTTATAGCTTCAAACACCATAGCGCAGATCTCCTCAAAATAGCATTGTAGGCAGCTGGGCAGTCAATCTCCACAATCTCGAGCATCTTGGCGACACCTCGTGCCTCATCGCCCAATGTTACTACGAGCTTGATTGTTCCTGTGGCTGCCATTACCTCTCCTGAAAATCCGTAAAGGGTCATAGAGATCGCCTTAAGGTTGGCTACAGATAGCCCCATCTTTTCAAGGGTGGACCTGAAGAGCACATTGACGGAGCTCCCGTTGTCAATCAGTATTTTGCGCACCCTCCGGTTACCGAGTTGAATAGTTATCAACAACGAATCATTATGAGAGAATTGGACCTGGCTAGTGTCTTCTTTTGTAAAAATGATTGGTTGTTTATCCAATTGCCGTGTTTAGATAATCTTTGCTCTGGAACGAACTCGGTGCCATCATGTGTTTTCAGCTCCTAGATATATCTCTTCTGGGCTCCATTGCTTATTCTTGCCAGATGAGGTCCGCCTACAGTGGTGACTATGTCCCCCCCTTCAATAGGGGAGGGATGGTCTGATTTCCATGAGTTCGTTGAGCTTGTGCTGCATAACTTGGTTAACCGAAGCTGGTTGAGGGTTCTGCCCTTTGGTTGGTTAGGAGCTACCCTGTTCTAAGCATATTGGGCTATCGATCCAACCCAAATGAGAGGCTCAATTTCTTTTAACTGACGAAAATCATTCTTTTTGTGGCCGATATCATTGTGGTATCGACAAAATTTATTTGGATCTCTCTTTGCCCTTTGATGCCTTAAAGGTTCTGGTTTTTTCAATGGAAGGCGAGTAGAATTAGCTAAATAGATACACTCTCTCATATTTGTGATCGCTACGGGCGATGTAGATAGAGGTATATTTCTCCTCGGGCTTATTCTTCTTAGGCCCACTCTAGTCGCCCTCACCATTCCCTTTTAGTTTATTACCTCCACCTGATTATTATAGGTGGCAGGCTGAGCCGCTGTAGCATCCGCCACCACTCCTGCGGGCTAAATGAGGGTCTGGCTGGTTCCTGAGACAGCAGATTCATCCTCTTCTAGATATACCCATTCTTGAGCTCAAGTCAAGAATTCATCTACACTTTTCACTCATTTCCTTTGGATTCCATAGATTTCCTCCTACAGTGATTCTTGTTATCATGGCCATGAGCTTGGCACTGTCATTAGTGTCTCTAGCTCAGGCCACTGCATTAGTAAATCGATTGAGGAAGTTCTTTAAGGACTCACCGAGTTGTTGCTTAATGTTGGTCAGTGAGTCGGAATCTACTCGAACCTCTTTTGCAGGTCGGAACTGTCTCTTGAACTCAGGGGACAACTTTTTCCAAGAGGTGATTGGTGTTTCATATATTTGTTGAACCATAGCTTGGTTGGTCCGATCAATGTAGCTGGAAATAGAACACACCGCAGGTCGACATTCACATTGTGGGCCATCATCAGAGTCTTGAAGGTCCCAATTTGGTTGGATAGATCGGTGGTTCCATTATATGTGGGCATAGTTGAAATCCTGAAGCCAACAGGATACGGAGCTACTACGATATGAGAGGAAAAAGGCTCGAGCTCCTCATCAGAATCGTAATCATCTATATTTTTCCCAGGCAGAAGCCTCTTCATTTGCTCCTCCATTAAGGACAGTCGTTCAAGGGTTGGATCCTTTGTCTCTAGGTTATTTGAGAGTTGGTTACCAGCTCCCATCCTATTGTGTGTGTTAGGTGGGTTATTGTCCCTCCAAGCTTGAGCTCGGTTACGTGAGACGTTCCCATTGTCACGCAGGAAAGATGGATCTACCCTAGTCTGAGTATAGCTCAGATCATCATAGCGAGCTGATTGTCTTCTTTGTGCATTTAGATGATCACGCAGGTCAGACTGTGGATTGGAGCGCAAGCTTTGAGCTAAACTCAACTGATTTCTCAAATCGCTTTTGTGCCTATGGGAATTCGTGTTACGAGTATTCCCGATCCTTCCCCTGTATTGTCTCTCAATACAGTAACTACCATCCATGAAGCTTACTGCTCGTGGTTCAGATCGCAGGGAATATGTGTCTTCTGTAGATATAGAATGTCTCCTTTCATTCCTGTGCCCTAAAACATTCCTCTGTGGGCGTGGTGGTGTTGGATGATGAATAGGTGAGGGAGAACGCCTTATTGGTGAAGCAATCTCCATCCCATCTAGGCGAACTAGATTGGCTCTCCAATTATCTACTATGAGTTCTCGAATTGGCGGGAACACAAAGTTATTACGTGGTACCTGAGCAACTGGCTGAGGCGCTGGTGGATTCACAGGGATCTCCACCCTTCTCGATGTAGTCTCAACTCGCCCTGCCTGGCTAGGGTGATTTTGTGAGTGTGAGTCGCTTGTCCATTCCTGTGGTTATTAGCAGGCGGGTTGTTCCTAGGAGTTCATTTAGAAGGCACAGACCTCGGTGTTGTTGTCGATTATTCCTGTGGGACCCACTTTACCTCATTCCGACATTTTCATCATTTGCAGAAGGGGGTAATCAAACTAGAACCTCTTTAATTCGCGTATTAGCTTGGGCGATATGGCTTCTCAGTTGAGCATTCTCTATTTCAATGGCAGTCAGGTACCCCGCATTTCGGTTCAGGGGACGTGATGCCGAACTTCTAGCATCATCCTAGTCTGCGTATTGTTTTCCATGATGGCATTATGCAAACATATCTTCTCAAGTGGGAATGGACGTACGGTAACCTCCATGATCATCAGGTTGCTCAGTTTCATTGTCGCACATGAAAGGATTAATTACCATGATGATTGCTGGGTTGAATATTGTGCAAGATTTCAAGATTAATCTGCTCTCTCAATGAAAGCACCAATCTATTGATGCGGTTTTTCGTCAACATAAAATTTAGAAATCCAAAATAGAGAGATTAAGCTTACAGTAAACTGAATGTAAAGAAATATAAACATGCACATAATTTACATGGTTCAGTGGTTAAAATCCACATAGTCCACGAGTCTCTATTATTGATTTGTTTAGGAATCCTAGACGAAATTGTTTATGACAATTTCAATAGAGTTTTTGCATACAGAATGTCCATCCCTTTTACTGTCAATTCCACTTATATTTATAGGGAATTATGATGGAAAATATTGGATAACCATACTATAAATGGTAACCTACAATATTTGGTAACTTTCCAAATTCATGGACATTTAAATATCCTAATTAAGCCTATTGTCATTTACATCAATCAATAAATGTATATAACGATTACGTGCATTTATTGCACGTATCGGGCATCCGAGTCTCTAGGGATTCTTCCAAGTGTGTCGTTGAACCATCCTGAGCTAGATACCATTCTCAAGGTGGATATGACTGGAACAAGATGGCTTGACTTAGAAAATGCTCAGGCTTGATGCAGGCGATCAGGACGTGGGTACCTCGATCTCTGTCATTTGCACCTCTAATGGTTTGGAAGTCTTGAGTTGTTCCAGACTCAGTGACACAGCCTCGAGGTGTTTGGTCTGGAGTTAGCGAAACATCTCCAAAGTCTTGCCTCCTTTATTTATTTCATGCCAGCTGTACCACAAGTTAGATAGTTGGGCTCGTGTTCTTAGGGTACAACAGGGAGCTAAGTGCAGAATGATTTGTAGGTTGTAAATTTTCGCCCGAGGACCCCTGGTTTTTTAACCATAACAATGCAAGCTTCTAAGGTAAATGAACTTTATAATAAACCCTTTTGACTATGCTTTATTAAGTTGTTTTTTCATCTTTTAAATTAAACAAAGTTTTTTTTAAAGTGTTTGAATAAAAAGTAAAAAGTAATTTTATATCTTAAAATATGGTTTTGGAGACAAGAGTTGTACCGCTAAAGTATCTCTATGACAACAAAAATATATATTTTTAATTGATTATCCAAATATTTAAAAAAAAAAACTATTCACCCAAAAAAAGTATAATATTGTTATCAAAACATTGAAAATAAACCAAAATTTTTAACTATTTTGAGATATAATCAAAAGTAAAATATTCCTTAACACGGCCATAAGCATGTTGTTTACCCAAAAAAGATTTACCTAATGACGTGGCAAAATTAACATACACATGGGATGCACGTGACCGTTTAAGTGAGTATGATATGTTCGACCATCGACCAAAAGAGAATTTACACAACAGACGACATATTTTATGGGCGACCAGTTTGGTCGCATCATTTCAGATATTCTCTACGGATATGTAATTTTGCATTTATGTAATAATTGTGATTTCTATTTTTATTTAGATACGCTTGTATTAATTGTAATTAAGACCCATCAGCCCATGAAGAACTCTTTGAGCCTATAAATAAGACTCAATGGGCTCAAGAGAGAGGACCTTTTGATTTTAGAATTTTGAGAGAGAATTAGAGTGTTTTTATCCGCCAAAATTGTATTCATCCCGAGGCTTGTGAAACTCGTGAACCCTAGTTCATTGATCACCGCTTTGGGGATTCTACACTAATAAGAACACTAAGTTGATGTAGGTTATTACAATTTTTTGGGGCTGAACCACTATTAATCTTTGTTGTCATTTATCTTTTTATCTAGAATTCATCTTGTTTTTATCGTATTACTTGACTCTGTGTCGTTGACCAAATCAAGGGTCAACATTTTGGTGCTTTCATTGAGAGCTGAACTTAAGACCTCCAAGAAGATCAAATGGCGAAAACAGCTAGGAAGACTGGGCAAACCTCTGGTGCTGCACCAACCTAGCCTCCTTCGCAAAATGTGGCTGAGGATGAGCCACAAGTGGAATTGGAAAAGGAGGAAATGGATTCTGAGACTTTGAGGATGACTCTAATTATGTTACAGGAGGAATTAGCCAATCTGAGGGTTAATCAAGAAAATGTGGCTGAAACAATGGCCCTGAAGCAGAGGGAGACTGATAGGCAACGCCAAGAATTGAATGAGCGGCAGGCCAACATGGATCGCCGGTAGAGGTATGCTACTGTCACTCTAGAGGCAGCCATTCAGTTGGCCTGGGGACAGTGTGCACCTACCTCCCAACCAAATCAGCCACCTAGTGCGCAACCACAGCAAGGTCCATGTTCAGATCATCCCCAACATCACCATACTCCGCCTCAACCGGAAAATCCTCAGAGGTCAGAGAAACCTCCTGCAACTCAAAATAAGCCATTTCAGGGTCCTGAGCAGCAACCACCCTTTCGCGCTGGTCGAGATAATCCTCAACAGCAAAGGAAGAATAGTACTGGGCAGCCTCCCCGAAGCCCTAGACGCTAGACTGCTGAGGAGCCAAACACACTAAGCAGGGAACAACGTTCTTCTGCAAGCATAAGGTAGGTTGAATCAGGCTCTGCGGTCAGGGTTCCTCCATGACATAATAATTCTTGGGGACCTACCGACAAACGTAGGCCTCCACCTATCAGTCAAGACATGCCAGTAAGGGGAGGGGGAAATAGTGCGAACAATAGGTCGTACCATAGTCGATCACACTTTAGGGATGGCCATGACTATAATGAGGCGGATTCGGGCAGAAGAAATGTTGGTTGGCGGCAAGAAGGAAGGGGTGAAGAACAGAACCCTTTGCCAAGAGGTAACCGGCCAATGAGCCAGAATGCTGAGGGGCAGCCTAGACAGCCCAACATCTTTGATCGACTTGGCGCGAGCGAGCCAAGGTGTAGGGAGGAAGATTTGAGGGATGTTCTCGATGACAGAAGAGAGAGACACGACGAGTATGCACCTTCGGTGCCAGTCGCTTCAATAGTACCAGATGTTGTGCAAACCCAACTCGATGCTTTAAATCAGGTCATCCAGCAATTATTAGGGAACCGGACAACCCACATTGAATTTGACCGGAGAAAGGGGACTTCGTTTGTGCAAAGAATTGCAATGGCCGAGACTCCAAGAAAATTTAAGATGCTGGTCTTGCCCAACTTCAATGGATTAGAAGACCCTGTATCTCACGTGAACAAATTCGAGATACAGATGGACATCCAAAAGGTGTCAGACGACGCTCGGTGCAGAATCTTTCCAGCCACCTTGTCCGAGACTGCTTAGGAGTGGTTTTTCAAATTCCCTCCAGCTAGCATAGTGTCTTTGGAAATGTTCGTGAAGGAGTTTTACGGATAGTTTTATGCTGGTCGAGTACATTCGACCGAGGCCAATCAGTTGGTCGAGATACGCCAAAAGGAGGGAGAGACCCTGAAGGGGTATGTTCAATGTTTCATGCGAGCCGCTGCCGGGGCTAAGACAGTTGGTGATGAAGGAAAGATGATGGTGTCTTACTTCTGGAGTACGACGCCATTCATCCCTCTGGAACAGTTTGCGGAAAAACAGGGTCAAGAGCACCCAAGAATTTATGGACTTAGCAGACAAGTACATCAAGCTCGAGAAGGCCATAGCCAACGAAGGGAAGTTACCCACAGACGACCAGGGTCCGAAAGAAGATCCCACTAAAGCCGCCAATGGGTTTGGGAAATCCAATGGCAATGACAAAAATAATGGGAAAAATGGAGGAAAAAGAGCGAACCACGAACCATCAACATCTGAGACCAAGCGCCCTAAATTTAACAGATATGAGCCAAGGTTCACCAATTATACGGCCCTAGTCGATAGCAGGCCAGAAGTATATCAGGCCACTCACACAACTGTTCCCTTCAGGCGAATAGCCCCAACTAGGAAAGACATCTCCAAGAGAGATACAACTAAGTTTTGTCGTTTTCATAACGAATATGGTCATGACACCAACGAGTGCAACTAGCTCAAGGATGAGATTGAGATCCTTATTAGACAAGGACACCTAAGGAGGTATGTGCGAGCGGCTCGGGGTTCTCAGTGAGAGGCTCAAGGAGGCAATGAGCATGCACATGTACGCCAAAACTCGCCCCCTTTACAACTGGCTCCAGTTGTTGGTACATTGCTGACCATTTGCGGTGGCCCACACCTAGTGGGTGATAGTGGGAAAGCAAGGGAAAGGTACGCCCGAACCTTACGTCATGACCAAGACATTGAAATGCTGAACGTAGAGGAGCGAACTGCCAAAAAATCTCGAACAGAGGAAGAACCGATAACTTTCTCTGAGCTTGACACTCAACATGTTCGTTTCCCCCATTCGGATCCTCTGGTCGTGGATGTCCAGATCGCTAATATGATGGTTAAGCGAGTATTGGTGGATACAGGAAGCTCAGTCAACATTTTGTAAAAATCTTCTCTGGAGAGGATGAAGTTATCAGTGAAAGATTTGGAACCATGCAACCAAACCATTTATGGTTTTTTCGGTGAAGGGCCCACACCAACTGGGTCGATTAGGCTTCCGGTCACAGTAGGAGTGGCACCTGCAAACAGGACATTACTCGCTACTTTCATAGTAGTTGATTGTCCTTCTACATATAATGTTATGATTAGAAGGCCTATTCTAGTCGACCTGCGAGCCGTAACCTCGGTCTGGCACTTGGCCATGAAATTTCCAACTGATGCAGGAGTGGGATGCGTGTTGGGAAACCAGCATGAGGAAAATCTGTGAAAGGACAGCCTCTAGCAAACTTTATCGTACAATTCATTGGAATTAAGAATGTTGAACCAAGGGAGGAACCTGGACCCCAAGTCAAACTCCTCCGTGGAAATTGTTCGTAGATGGCTTTTCCAACAAGCACAATGCTGGAGCAGGTTTGATCTTAGTCACGCCCAAAGGACATCGATTTCATTGTGCAATCAGGTTCGCCTTTACAACATCCAATAATGAAGCCGAATACGAAGCTCTGCTCCCAGGATTAAGATTAGCCAAGGACATGGATATAAAGTCGCTTGAGATCTACAGTGACTCCCAGCTAGTGGTTAATCAAATTATAGGAGAATATCAAGACCGAGGTCTCAAAATGGTTGCTTATTTGAACAATGCAAAGGACTTATTGGCACAGTTCAAAAAGTATAGCCTCCAGCAAGTACCTCGCGATTAGAACTCAAATGATGATGCCTTGGCCAAGTTAGCAAGCGCGAAGGATGCTGACACCTTAAACATAGTACCAGTTGAGCATTTTTCAGCACCAAGCATTCAAGCAGAAGTGTCTTCACTGGTGATCCAAGAGACAAACACATGGATGACGCCCTTCATTAGATACCTTGAGCAAGGAGTGTTGCCAGCGGAAAGAAACAAAGCAAGGACCCTTCAGAGGCAGTCAGCTAGATTCATTTTGGTCGACATAATTTTATATAGAAGAGGGTACTCAATGCCACTGTTGAGGTGTGTTTCTAAGGAAAGGCCAAGGAACTAATTCAATAAGTCCATGAAAGTTTCTGTGGAGATCACGCTGGGGGGCAAAGTTTGTCGAAGAAAATCTTAAGGCAAGGGTATTTCTCTCCTACCATGAATGAATGCTCTATGTAATTTGTTCGAAAATGTGACAAGTGTCAAAGATTCTCCAAAATACCTCAAGCAGCCCCCAATGAGCTCAAACAGATGCAAAGCCCCTGACCATTCGTAGTATGGGGGATTGATTTGATAAGGTCTTTACACACAGAAAAGGGAAATGTCAAGTATGCAGTAGCTTTTGTTGACTACTTTACGAAGTGAGCTGAAGCTTAACCACTTGCGACAATAACGACCAAGAAGGTGTTAGATTTTTTGCTCAAGAACATCGTGTGTAGATATGGGTTTCCAAGGAAAATTGCCTCTGACAATGGCACACAATTTGATAGTGATATGTTCACTGATTTTTGCGAGAGGTACGTGATTATCAAGAGTTTTTCATCGGTAGCTCATCCACAAGCAAACAGACAGGTGGAAGCTGTCAACAAGACCCTGAAGGACACCCTGAAGAAAAGGCTAGAAGGAGCAAAGAGGGCATGGCCAGAACAACTACCAGAAATCCTTTGGTCGTATAGAACATCCCATCAAACAGCAACAGGCCATACTCCATTTTCTCTGGCTTATGGATATGAAGCCATGTTGCCTGTTGAGTTAGATCCACCTTCACATAGAGGGTTGGCATATGATCAGAGTACTAACGATCAGTTATTGATGGAGTTTTTGGATTTGGTCAATGAAAGGCGCGAGCAAGCTCAACTTCGAGTGGCAACTTGTCAGCAAAAGGTGGCTCGGTATTTTAACTCTAAAGTACGAGAAAGAAAGTTTAACGTAGGAGATTTAGTACTAAGAAAAGTTTTTCTTAACACATGCGATCAAGCAACTGGAGTGCTTGGACCTAATTGGGAGGGTCTGTATCAGATTGAAGAAGTCCTCCAACCAGGCACATATAAACTTGCTCGCTTGAATGGAGATCTCATTCCTCACTATTGGAATGGAGAACACCTACGCAAGTATTATCAATAAACAATTCTTTTTAAAGAGCTGGCTTTTATTAATTTCATTTTTTACAAGTTTATGAATAAGGGTTGGTTCATTAAATGACTAGTTGCTTACAAGTGTAAGAACAATTTTTGATCACTCGTACAGACACGATTTTGTCCATTTATTATGAGAAATAAAAGGAACTGTGTGCAACCAGTTATTCTTTCCAATTATTGTATTTATTACAAGTATTTGATCATTACGTGTGTTATTTTGCTATATTATTATTTTAATTACTAGGGCATGAGCAGTATTGTTCGAACAGGTCTTGGTCATGGCAAGTGACTGAGGACTTTGAGCTCCTCAATCACTTGGGGGGCATATAAGGTACTAAGCAAGCAAAGCATATCAACAAGCATAAGTAAACACACAAGCAAAATAAGGAAAAGCATACTACGACACTTAGAGTATTTTTCAAAATTTTTGGATTTTGTAAGATGGAAACAAAGTGCTATGCTAAGTTCGGTCATGTGAGTAGATGTTATAATAAAAGAAAATATTATAATATCAAATCAAATTGAAATGTGTTACACCGCGAGCAGTTTCTGCTTGGATGTAATTAGTAATTAAAAGAAAGTTTCCCTACGCAGCAAAAAATTGTCTTGACATTACGAACTCTAATTCGTATGTCCTAGTTACAAGGCAAATAATATAAATGAAAAATAAAAAAGATAAATCATTGAGAAGAAGGAGCAGCATGAGGATCTGGCTGGGATTGCTGGTCGACGGTAGTCCCCGCCTCCTCTTCAACACCCTCGATGCTTGTTGCCAAGGAGATTTCAGGAGACTCCCAGGCCTTCTTCCCTTGTAGGCGAGCATCGCATCTTGTCAGTTCGAGTTGCCTCGCATGCTCAGGAAGATAGTCGAAGTTTGCCTCTGGATTGTTCTTCCAAAAGAGGTAGAAACAATTGAAAGTTACCCCTTTGAACTTCTCCAAGTTCCGAGCATTTTTTTCCTCGAGCTGCTTTACTCGCCTCTCCAGCTCGGTGACTTCCAGTCAGCTGGCCACCAGATCATTCTGAAGTTTGGATGCTTCTCTGAAATTAATCTTTGAAGCTTCCTTGAACTGGGTTTTGCCGACAGTAACCTTGGCCACCGCTTCTTGGCTTTTTCTCAGCTTTTCACTCAGGCGGGCGACCTGCTCCTCTCATGCTTTGGCCTTCTCTTCACCCGCTTTGGCCCTCTCCTTGCATATTTTGATCTTCTCAGCATGCTTAGCATCAATCTCCATAGAATGACGCCAACCAGCACTCATGGTTAGAACACCCTGCGATCAGTGAGAAAGTAACGTTGTTAGTATAAACAAAAGGGCGAGCTAGACAGCTAAAACGTAACAAAGGTTATAACTTACACTGAGTATTTTGTTTAGCGTGCGGCAGAGAATCTGGTTGGTCTTCATAGAGGGGATGTTGCTGAAAGCTTCCTAGCTACGACGGTGTCTTGACAGTTTCTTTAACTTGTCGTTAGCTGAGCTGTAAGCAGCGTTCAGGATAACCTCAGCCTGAGTTTTTTCTAACTGCTCGGGAGGAATTGGGTCACGAGGAGCTGGAGGAGTTGGGTTGAGGGGAGCTGGAGGAGGGGTCGTTTCCTTAGAGGGTGGTGGTACTGGAGGGTCCTCTGTTCGAACCCTTTTCTTGGAGGGGTCGCTACTTCTTTCCCCAGGGTGTCGTGTGCTTCCTCTCTTCCTGCTCGGAGGAGCTTCAACATCGATGTTGGTGTAGATGTCGAAGGCTTCTTCGGAAGGCATGACTACAAAACAGAAACAAATGATCAGACAAGGAGGTTAAAGAAGCAATAAAATAATAAGAAATAGAAATTCTAAGTAGTATACCCGAGCAATTACTACTGGTCGCTATATTATCTATGGAACTACAACTACACTCACTCTTTGTCTCGAAGAAGTCTGAATTAAAGTTTATGGTTGAAAAAGTAAAATTGCCATCCCTATCGAATAAATGAAAAGGGATGGGCAAGCTATCTAAAAGCGAGAGATCTATACCATTCTCGTCAGAGGATTAAGATATAGCACCGGTGTATTCCGACAGGTTTTGTTTCCCCCTCCCTTGTGGGGCAGGGGCAGCAGCAGCACGAGTGTTTCCTGATGGTTCTCGGATGGTCACTCCCATTG
Source organism: Humulus lupulus (assembly GCF_963169125.1). Classification (NCBI taxonomy): domain Eukaryota; kingdom Viridiplantae; phylum Streptophyta; class Magnoliopsida; order Rosales; family Cannabaceae; genus Humulus; species Humulus lupulus. The sequence goes on along the minus strand of NC_084797.1, from coordinate 148,202,463 downwards.
GTGGTCGCCTTTGGGATTGTGATACATCTTGCTGCTGCTCGGGGATTTCTGGGCCAGGATCGTCTCTGGTGGCACTCCCGGCGGTGGACTCCCTCATTTCCTGGTGAGGTGCCAAAAGGCCTACCAGCCTTAGGTTGCTTTCAGTAACCAGCTCCTTGACGCTTTTTTCGACGTTCGTCATGCTGGCCATTGTTGCAACCCTGATCTCCATCTCTGGAGTGGGGTCTGGTCTGTACCATGTGCCTAGATACAACATTAATGCTCTAAGGATAATGAAAGAAAAACCGAAAGGAAAATGCACGACCAGAAATTGAGGAATTTACCTCCTCGCGTGAAGGTCAGGTTGTCGGCGAAGTTTGTTGTGAGGAATTACTCCTGGAAGTATTTTCCCACATTGGTATTGTGGGTAATGTCACTCAGGAACACTCGGTCAGTTTCTTGGTGGAAGAAATGGAAGAACCTCATATTATTCTGGTTAGGGTTAGATTTGAGATCAAAGAGATAATTGATCTCGCGGGGTGTTGGCACAAGCCATTTTTTGTGGCTGTAGAGGATATAGGGTGCTGAAAGCACCCTATATCCATTAGGGGTTATTTGGAAAGAGGCGACCTCGAAATAGTTGGCCACCCCTCGGAATTAGTCGTGCAAGGGTAGGATTGCCCTTGCCTTGATATGAAACCTCAACCAGGCGCTGAAGGCGCCCCCAGGCAAGTTTGCTTGTTGGCCGGGTGTAGGCTTAACTAATGTGACCTCGGGAAGGCCGTACTTCCTGAGATACTTTGTTACCGTCCTAGCCGATATGACACTAGGAGGTGCAAGATACCACTTGACTTTGTCTTTTGCTCGAGTGTTGTCGTGAGGCTTGGCTTTAGGTTGAATTTCCGGCATTGCGAAGTTTACATGATGAGAGTTAGTTGAAGGGTCTTCAGCGTGAGTGGCAGGCTAGTGAGAAAGAGAGTTGGTTGTTTTCTTCTTTCTAGGAGCAGTGTATTTCACGCGACCCATGTTGGGTTGGCGGTCTGGTGAGCTGGTTGTGGGGTTTTGTTGAGAAGAAGGAAGATCAGAAAAAGGAAGTTGCAGTTGTTCTTAATCCTCGAATATCAGCGCAAGAAGATCGTCATCGATTGGCCTCTCACATCCCCAAGGATCGTGCATGAATATCTGAGAAGAGAAAAGAGGAGATGAGAATCTATGACCAATAGATAGAAGAAGAGGAAACGTTGGGATAACGTTGCTTGTGTATAAAAGTTAAGCTTTTATACGACCAGCAGCATCCTAACGTAAACTTTAAAAACATGCGAGCAGTTTGGAAAAATAGATTAAAAAGTGGAAATGAAAAGCTTTTGTAGAAAAACTTTTCGGCTTCGAAAACAAGCGGGAAAAACCCAGATTTTTTCGAAAGCATAAAAATCGAATTTTTACTTCGGTTTTGGGCCCTAAAACAATATCCCTACTTCCCACACCAATTTCTAAGCCTCATACACGTAAAACTCCTATCCTATCATGTTTTTGCCTACGAATCCGATTACCTCAAAATATTTTTGCTGAAAAACATTCAAAAACTCATACCAGAAAACTCATGGAATTAATGTCAGATTGTATAACAGAGATAAAGGGATTGAGAACTTACTTGGATTGCAGATTGCGTAGAAGTCACGGTCTTGTTGCTTAGGGTTGATCGGACACGCCTCGGATCACCGAAATTCTCTGGGTTTCCTTTGAGAATTCTTCTAAGTTTTTGAGAGAGGAAAGTTTGGTAAAAGGTAAAAAAATGAGAAAAGTGATTTATTTATACTGATTGTGGCACCGTTAAAGAGGTAATGATGGGGGTAAGTTTTCGATGTGTGGGAAATCGTGTTAGCCGTCAAAGTGTTTTCGGGAAACTACAACAGTCATAATTATTTACTTTTTCGAAAAGGCACTGACAGATGTGACAGGTCAGACGGAGAGTTAGTCGATTAAGTTTATTATATGCTAGTCGCAGTAAAATAAACTTGGCGGGCAAATGTTTACCCAAAAAATATTTACCTGATGACGTGGAAAAATTAACATACACATGGGATGCACGTGACCGTTTAAGTGAGTATGATATGTTTGACCATTGACCAGAAGAGAATTTACTCAGCAGACGACATATTTTATGAGCGACCAGTCTAGTCGCAGCATTTCAGATATTCTCTACGGATATGTAATTTCACATTTATGTAATAATTGTGATTTCTATTTTTATTTAGATACACTTTTATTAATTGTAATTAAAGCCCATCAGCCCATAAAGAACTCATTGAGCCTATAAATAAGACTCAATGGGCTCAAGAGAGAGGACCTTTTGATTTCAGAATTTTGAGAGAGAATTAGAGTGTTTTTATCCGCCAAAATTGTATTCATCCCGAGGCTTGTGAAATTCGTGAACTCTAGTTCATTGATCACCGCTTTGGGGATTCTACACTAATAAGAACACTAAGTGGATGTAGGTTATTGCCATTTTTTGGAGTCGAACCACTATAAATCTTTGTTGTCATTTATCTTTTTATCTAAAATTCATTTGGTTTTTATCGTATTACTTGACTCCGTGTCGTTGACCAAATCAAAGGTCAACACATATCTTTTCTATTGTTCCAAACTACTACGCAATGCCTAAATGATTTTTTCATAGTATTGCACGTTTTTCACTCGAGTATGAAGTTGCGGAGAAAAAAGGATACAAATAACTTATATATAATATCCCTTTTTAACACTAATAGAGTAACATGGTCAATTGAGTTATAGTTAATATTGTTACCACCACTCGCAAAGCCATGTTACTTGACAGTTGAGACATGCAGGATGCTGCCTAAACTTACAGAATATTTAAGTAATACATTATAGACCAGCAGTTCTACCAGTGCCAAAGGCATATATATCAATTTTACACAAATCCTTTCCGTAAAAAAACACTCCTACCATTTTAATTTACCTGAACTAAACTTGTTTAGTAGTATATGCAACTGCTTTCTTCAAGTTGCACAGAAGATTTACAAGTATATGAGAGTATGTACATTATAATTATCATGGAGTAGAGAATGAAGTTCATTATGCGGAACAAAAGTTACTTCCAACGAGTATGAAGATCAAGAGTTTTGATGACAGTGTTAGGTAGAGGACAGTTCTCTCCATCGCTCAAACTCTCCAAGGAATATACTTTCCATTCTCCTTCTATCCAGTAGGTTGAATAAACTTCTGGGATGTGTGCCACTCTCCAATAATCACTATCTTTCACATCAGGACGAAGAGTGTTGAATAGTTCTGCAGGCATATCAAAAAACTCAAGCAATTTCAGTTTGGTTAGATTTTCAATGCCTGAGGGAACCGTCTCAAGACGCTCACACTGTCTGATGCTTAGATTCTCAAGAAATTCCATTGCCCCTGGCTCCAATTGTATGCATTTGAGCTCATCAAAATCATCCAGGCCTAAAATCTTCAGCTTTCTAAATCCACCAGCCCGAAAGCACAACTTATCTCCAGTGAATACCTGGCATAATATTAGCTGAACAAGATTGGGAATGTGCTGTAGGTACACCAATGGATCATCCTTTAATCTGCTCCACTTCAAAGACAGTTTGACAAGGCTTTGGAGTGAAGAAATCCAGTGAGGTAGCATTTCCAACCTTCCTCTCATGTACAGCCTTTGAAGCAGCACTGGAGGAGTAGAAAGGTGATCAAGATCAATGATCTCATCTTCTTCAATCGAAGCTATTGAGAGTGCACGAAGATTAGTAAGCTTTTCAATTGATGAACATAGAACTTTTCCATCTTCTCTTCTCAACTTTATAATGCCTAGCCTTCTTAGCTGAGTTAAATTCCTCACCTCCTTGACAACATTATAATCACCACCATGATTTACCTCAATGAAGCATAATTTTTGTAAGGATTGCAGAACTCCAATGTTTCCCATAAATTTAAAACCAGACTTTGATTCAAAAAGCTCATGATATATGTACTCGTTTCGATATAGCAAGAGATGGCGCAACCGTTGGAGCTTGAGTATCTCAACAGGTAACTCAGTAACTTGAGAATGTTTAAGGTCTAATGTCTCTAAGTTCTGAAGGTTCCCAATTAATCTTGGAACTATTTTTACTTGGGTATCCCTTAAGCTCAGATATTTCAAGTAAAATAAGTTCACAACTTCAATTGGAAATCTCTTCAAATGAGAATTTTGAAGATCTAAGACAGAAAGTAACCGAAAACCACCTGGAAACAATGTATGCAACCGTAATTTCTCAACAACCTCAAACACAAAGAGAGATCGTAGTTGAGAAACTGACCTATTGGGCTGAAGATGTTGCAAGGTGTAATGTACTGACAAGCGCCGAGCTCTATCAGACCACTGAATATTCTGTTCTTTCACAATTGTAGCAAAGTTCTGATCTCTTGATTTCGAAATGATGATCTCTCTGAGAAGGTCATGGATCCGAAAAGTTTTGACCCTTCCATCACTCGTAGTTGTTGCAACTTGCATCAAGCTTCTATTCAAGAGATCATTGAGATAGTCATCAGCTACTTCTTCCAATACCTTACCTTCTTTTGCTTCAATGAATCCCTCTGCTACCCACAAGCGAATTACCCTCATACGCTCGATGAGATGATCCTCAGGAAAGATGCTCATGTACAAGAAACATGACTTGAGATAGTAAGGCAGATCATTGAAACTAAGAGAAAGAACCTTTTTCAGATCCTTCAGTTTGTCATTTCCATCAATTTCAGCTCCAAGGCTACGAGCAACCATGTCCCACTCGTCGATCCTGCGTGTATCTTTTGTAGCCAAGACACCACTGATTGCTACAATGGCAAGAGGCAATCCTTCACATTTTTTCAAAATCCACTTACAAATTTCCTCTAAGTGAGAAGGACACGTAATCCCCTGAAACGTCTTTCTACAGAACAAGTCCCATGACTCGGCCAGGGGTAAAGGCTCCAAAAAGTATGTTTTGCCTTCTGATTCTATGCCCGCAGTAGAAGCTACATCAGTATTTCGAGTAGTGAGCATAACTCTGCTACCGAAGCTGTTGTTAGGCAAAGCATACTGCAAAGCACGCCATGCGTGCAACTGCCACACATCATCCAAAACAATCAGATACCTTTTTCTTTGCAGCAACTCCTTGATTGTCGTTTTGAGGCGATTGTTGTTCATGTTCTCAACTGATGATGGCACTCTTCTTTTTTTCGCTTTGAATAGCTGTTCAACCATGTCTCTGAGCACGTCCTCTATTTCAAAAGATTGGGAAACAGTGATCCATGCACGTACTTTGAAATTCTTCTTAACTTCATCATCATCATAGACTTGCTTAGCCAAGGTGGTCTTCCCCATACCACCTTGTCCAGCCAGTGAAACAACTTCTCGACCGGAACCACCTTTGGTGAGCCACTCAACAAGCTGCTTCTTTCGCTCATCGATCCACACGAGATCAGATTTGTCCAACAGAAGGGCATCGTCACGACGATCCTGCCAAGTGTTGAGAGCACCAGCCGAGCTAGAACCATGTTCAACTCTGCTGAACTTGTGACGAAGCCGCTTGTGAACCTGGCTGATCTTTCGAAGTCTCAAGTTAATGCTCTTCAAGTCTGCTGCGATTCGATAACAAGCTTTCATGTTCTTAATACAGCAAGCCAATCTGCAGAAAGCGCCATAGAGACCATGTCCATGATTATGTCCTTGGAGAAGTGTGTACTCGTCAAGAAGATCCTCAGTTTCATGGGCAACATCTCTGACTTGCCTAACCCATACACTGAGCTCCTCATCACTCTCATGCAATGCATCAGCAATTCTGAGGAATGCCCTCATTTGTTCAAGATCACCTCTTAGACACACAACTTCTTCCCGAACCCCTCTTAAGAGGTTCACCTCTCTTTCAAACAGTGCTGCTAGCTTTTCTACTAAAAAGGTTACTGGACTCTCAGCCATATTGAGATCTCTCTCTCTCTCTCTCTCTTATTTTCCTTCTTTATTCAGTATCTCTAACTTTTCTTGAACTCTCTCTTTCTCTCTCTCTGTCCCCCTCTCTCTTATTTTCTCTCTTTAGTCAGTGTCTCTAAATTTGAAGAGACTATAATGTGGTCTTTAGTGATCCACCAAGTATGAAATTTGCAGGATATATATAGTTTTGGTATCATTTATTATAGAAAAAAAAATCTTAATTTGTACTTCTGGTTATGTAAGAAGACTTTAACAAGCAACAGTGACTAAATTTTGAGTTTTTTAATAGATCAAATAAGAAACTGTATAGATACTTACCTTTTTTATTTTATAACGTATAGTACCTGCCAGACAAACTGATGTAACAAAGTTTGACTTTAAACCATAGTTGGGGTTTTGTAGATTACAACAGCTTATAACTCTTATTATTAAAATATGTTGGAGAAAAAAAAGTGCACAAAAAATATTATTGAATTTAGTACCGAAAATGATCATGCAGACAGCTTGACCAAATCAAGTTAGAAATCGTCATGCCTTGAATCACAAACTAGTTGAGAAGTAATTGAGAAAAATAAGAAAGGAATTTGTACTAGCTTACAAAGTATATAGTCTTTAACCACATTAAAAAAGACTTGGCGAAATGGCTAACATAGTTTTTAAGCTATTTTTTAGCTTAAAATTTATAGATGTTTGGATAAAATCACTACAAAAAATAAGGGTTATACCGAGAACAAAAGTCGTTGGTAGAAGCCCGAATGTTCTCGGTACAGCTTCTACCGACAACATGTCCTCGGTAGAAGGTTCTCGATACATCCTCTTCGGTAGAGGAAAACTTCTACCGAGGACATTGAATATGTTTTCGGTATAGGTTGTACCAAGGATAATTGTTCTCGGTATAGAGTTGGCAATATCGTTGGTGAAACCTGTCCAATTTTGTCATCTAGATGGGTTGTACTGAGGATATTGTCCTCGGCATAGACTGAACCGAGATTTTTTTTATGTGCAATGTTTATTCATATATATATATTTATTTATTGATTTAATTTGAATTAAATATAAAACAATAGATTGAAATTAAAATATTTATATTAAACATATAAATAAAAACATAAGAGTACGTTTGCTCAATCAAAATAAAGAGTTGTCCTAAACATGAAAATGTAATAGTTCATAGCAATTAAACTCATACATAAGTTCTACTGACTCGGTGCTCCAACATCGGGATCATCAGGTTGTGGTAGGGAACATTGAGATCTCGGGGTGATACAATGAGTCCGGATGTGCTCCTCTAATTGTCGAAGACGCTCTCTCATCTTAGTCATCTCTTCATCTCTAGTTTGTGGAGGATCAATAGTAAATGGAGTTTGGCCCCTTATGTTAAGGATACGTCCATATCCTTTCTGGTGGCCACGTTGTTTTCTGAAGACAGTTTGTACCAAAGATAAGTCGTTATCTTCAGGCCCACTCGAAACTGGTGTAGAACTCTCAGTATCAGTTGTTTGTGTCTGCTGTGTGTCGCGATATGCACACAATTCCTCCTATGATACAATATATAATGTAATTATGTATTGTAAACAAACAATTAAAAATTTGAAAAATGTTTAAAAAAAACTTAACGTACCCAAGTTTTTTTGGTTGTTTATGTCATCCGCCATGTGCCTGATTTATGGTGAGTATCCATCTAGCTATCCGGGATCGGCTGAAGTTGCCCAGTCTCTAAATTGCGATGTCACGTACATATTTTATTAAAATAATAATAATTACACGTAAATAAGAAAAAAAACTTAAAAAGAATTAATTAACTAACGTTTTTATAGCGCAGCGCTGAGATTGGCTGAGAACCTCCGTAGCTAAACTCTTTTAGTTTCTTCCTATTTTCCTTGTTGACCCCAGAACGTTTCTACAAAAAGTTTCTGTTAGTAATATATTTAATTAAGAGAGTTAAGTTTAGGAAGAAATTAATACCATAATTTCTGGACGTCGGAAAAATTCAATGGCTTTTTGCCACTACGTATCTATGCAACCACCATAACGATTTTCTGGCCCATCAATCGTTAAATTTTCTTTAATATCGTACTTCCAATTAGAATATTTTTTAGCACATGATGTATCAATGCCTCTCAAGATCCCAAGCATATGCCCTTGTCCATATCTGGTACACTCGATATCAAACAAATCATCCTAAATTATAAACATTTATTAGTAAATATGATATATAATTAAATAAAATTAACATAAATACAGAAATTACTTACCTCCAGATGTGAAAGTATTCTTTGTTTCAAGGCATTTGGTACTTTTGACCATTGAGGACAGTCTGGATCTGTGTACTGTCGAACAAGTAATCCTAGCTCTCTTGAGAAATTTGAGTTGTAATCTCCGATCACTTTATATGTTCTCCCTCGCACGTCCCACTCGAGAGGGAGAGGACGCCCAACTCTTCCCTTCTTTCCCGCATGTTCAATCCTTTGTGGCGTCCACGCTTGTTTGGAGGCGCTATTGTATGCAAATTTAGTATTTTAAAATTAATATGTATTAACTGTTAAAATTTAAGGAGTATATCAATGCGTAATGTATTACCTCGTTCACAATTAGCTGGGATATCTGACAGTCCACGTGGAGGATGGAATCCTCCACCATCACCCCCGTGAGATCGAGCAATAACGCCAGCCATATCTGTCAAATTAATCGATATTAAAATTACATTTATACTAAGCATAATAACTATAATAATCAATTATTGTAAAACATAGTTACTTCAAAATATTATAAAATTACCACTTAATCATCACTATAATATTCTTCACTATCACCAGCGGTTTCTATTTGTTCATCTTCCTCTTCATCATCTTCTTCTTTATATTCAACTTCCTCTTCCTCTTCCTCCCACTCCTATTCCGCCTCCTCCTCCTCTTCCTCTTCCTCCTCCCTCTCCTCATCAATCGCAACATTATCTGTCTCAACAAATTGTAATGGAGCCCCCGTACATTCAAAGTTGATTTGTGGCAACGGACCAAGATCAACGAATAAATAGAAATAAGAGGAACTAGTGTCATGCAAAACATCTACTTCTACATCCTCCACTTGTTCTTCAACTAGTGAGATGGCCCACACATTTCTATGATGCACTACTTGGACAACTTTCCAGTAAGATTTAATTTTAAGGTTATCAATGTAGAAAATTTGGTTAGTCTGAGTTGCTAAGATAAATTTATCATCTTTGAAGGGTTATGTTTTGCTCAAACTTTAATCCTGAAGACCGATTAATGTCAAACCATTTGCACTTAAATTGTAATGACCCAAATTTCCTAATAAGGTTTAGGACCTTGATTAGGAGGCCGGGAGGGTCATAATTGATTTACTATGCTATTATATGATTATATGCATGATTATGTGGGTCATATTATTATATGATGATAACGTATGCATGGGGTTATATACTCTGTTGTGAGGGTATTTTGGTAATTTGGCTCATTGAGAGCGTAATTGCATACCTATGTGTATATTGGTAGGCTAATGTTGAGACCACATTATTATGTGGATATGTTTGCAGCTTGTGACTCGAGGCGATCCTAACAAGCGGTTTAGCGGGAAAGTCACAGTAGGGATTTATACCTAGCTCGGGGTGAGCCTGGGGATGTATCTGGGAATTTGGAGAATATATTGGAGACAATTTGATATTGAGAAATATAATTAGTGATTAGTTGGGTATCAGAAAGTAAGCGGTAAATATTAAAGACACTAAAGGAATTAGCGGGAATTGGGAGTAATGACCAAAATGCCCCAGAGTGATTTAAAGGTTCAGTTATTATTGGGAGGGCAAGGTGGTCATTTGGCTTACTAAAGGATAGGTTATATTATGATCTATAATTTTAGTGGAAGTTGTAGATAGACTCAGAAGCTTAAGGAAAAGAAAAGAAGAAGGAAGGAGAGAAAAACAGAACACTTAGAGCTATTACTCTCTTTCTTTCGGCTGAGTCATCTCTTCACCATTCTTTGTGAGTTTTGGAGCTGGAATTCCAGGGTAAGCTCGGGATGGAGCTTAGGGCTAAAGACCTTGGTGAAGTTAGAAGAACTAGCAGGGTTTAGCCAGTCAATTGAGGTAAGTTTCAAGGTTTCCTGATGTGTTTTTCTGGGTTTTAATGAGATGGTTTCTAAGCTTGAGTTTTGGATGGAATAAAGGGGTATGAACTTGAGGAGTTGAAGGGCTTGAGGCTGGTTGGATGCTAGGGATAACTTAAGGTCGAAATCCTTCATAGAAGGTAACAAGTTCTGGCTTTGATGTTCTAGGTTTCTGAGTTTCTGGTTGAATCTTTCAGTTCTTGAGTTCAATGTTTGTTTTTCTAGTTTGATGATGCATGTGGTTAAGTCTTGTGTTATTGAGTTGTATGGGGTGAGATATAGGTGATGGTAGACTCAATTTGGTGTGTAGTTGAGGGTTGGAAGGGTTCCAAGGGGTTTTGGTTCGAGGAAAGTCGAAGAAGGGAAAACAGAGTGTTGCTGGTCTGTGACTAGCGCTGTAGCGCTAGCCTTTGAGTGCTACAGCGCTAGGCTTGGGCTTTCTGGGCATTTTGGTTCTGTTTGTAGCGCTACAGCGCCCTCCTTAGAGCACTGTAGCGCTACCCTGTCTCCAGAAAGGGGTTTTTAAGTTTTTCCTTAGGGTTTTTCCCCGGAGGCTCGAGGTTTGATTCCACCACCCCGTTTGGTGGAATTAGGGCTTCCCGAGGGCTCGGGATTGGTCCCGAGGCTAGGCTTTGGATTTGAGGTTTGGTGGTGATTCTGATCTATGGCTGTGACTAGGTGTGCGCTAAGGTTCAGACGGGATCGTGCTTGAGGATCAATTGAACGAGCTAGTGAAATCTAAAGGTAAGAAAGCTGCACCTGATTATGTGGTTAGGTTGGAACTAAGGGTTCCCTATGTTTGTATGCATTGTTATGTGAATGTGATTAACCATGTGAACATGATGGGACTAAGTGCTCCCTATATTTGTATATCATGTCATGAGATGGTATTATGCCATGGGACATGTGATAACCGGCCTAAGGGTGTCGGAATCAATATTTGCACACAGGGCACAACTCAGCCACTGGTAGCTGAGGCAGCTTATTTATCACTGAGCTCGGTTAAGCTGGCCGGAGTCAGTGGGTATAACACTGGGGGCGGCCTAAGTGAGCCGAAGACACTGGGTTAAAGAGAGGGTGCGACCTAAGGGCGCCGACCCTGAATATTATTTGATGGATGTGATAAACTGTTGATTATGAATGTGAATATTGTGTTATGGATATGAGTTTTTGATCGTCTGGATGACAAATTGTTAATTTGTTGAGTGTTATCACTGATTGGATAATGTTATGAATTACCGAATTCCAGGTTATGCGTTGTGGTGTATTTTGTTATTGATGTTGATCTTGCTATGATATAGTGCTTTCTTGCTGGGCCTCGGCTCACGGGTGCTACGTGGTTCAGGTAAAGGCAAGGGTAGGCTGAGTTAACCATGAGTTGGAGAGTTCTGGGGGCGAGTTGTACATTGTCAGCTGCTCGGCCGCCACGGTCGAGGAATTGTACAGGGACGGAAACCTAAAATGTGTATTTTTCCATTAGAGTGGCTTGAATTATTTATAACTTTTGGAATTTGCTGTAACTAAGTCAACTAAACCCTGTTTTGAATTTCCATGTATTAAACTGTCATTTTTAATGAAAATAGCATGTTTGTGACCAAAATCTTTTATTCCTAATCCGTTGATGACGTTGGATTCACATTTTGTTTAAATGACTTGATTAGCAAGTCTTGCACTATTTTAAATGCACAGTGTAACGGTCTTGGTTATCCAGGATGTTACATAAATAATTTTAGATAATATATTTTATTGCTCAATGGAAAAGTGGATAAACCAAAATACAACTATATGCAAAGAATACAATGGACAAGATGATACATAAATAGGTTTACAACTTAATGGCCAACAAAACAAGTAAATGTAGAAAAGAGAGAAAGAAATAATTATTAAAACTAAAGCTCTAAAACAAGAGATACCAATAAATATGTAAATAGAAATAGAAGAAGGGGATTACAAACTCAAAACAATAATAATACAAGAAGAACAACTGAATGAAAAGATCAATGAAAAACACAAACTCACACTCAACCAAAGTGTATAGTAATGGGGATCACCAACTTGAACAAGGTTCAAAACCTTTATCCAAAAGCTTAACTCCCCCTATTCTCTAAGCACTAAGGGATCTCTCAAGGAAATAACTCTCTGGAATAATCAAGCCTCAAGGTGTATTTTTCAGCCAAGTGCTTTGTGGACGAAAAATGGTATATCTTACAAGTGAGCATTACGCTCCTATTTATGGAGTTTGAGATACCCTTTGGATTTCAAATTCCACCAACCCCCATGGCTGTTACCAATGTTTAATTGGATTAATATGGATTTTAAATTGATATTTGGGAGTTATTTGGGTTTTTAGAACCGTTCAACACATTTGGAAAAAACTGAAAATTTGGCCTGAAATGCACTTGTGCCGCGGCCACTGCTTTCTATCCCCCAGGCCGCGGCCACCATCATTCAGTGGCCGCGGCCACAACCCATTTTCAGCACTTGAAAATGTGGTGTTTTTCCAAACGGTTCCAAACCCTCCCAAATGACTTTGTAACTCCCAAAACACATTATTGGGGTTAAAGTCATATCTCCAACAGCCATATTTTATAATGGCTTTATGAAATCCAATCTCAAATGTGTAACATATAATATACACATTATTGGGTAATATTTGAGAGTTACAAAATTGTAACTGATTTTGTAACTCCAAAATATGTCACATTTGGGCACACACATGTGTCCAATTTTGTGACTCTCAATAATATGTTACAAGGTGTGACAAATCACATTTTGTCACATTATTTAATCTAATATTATATTATATGAAATAATATAACATTCCCCCACTAGATTAAATAATCACTTTTTGTAACACTTATTTAATCAATCAAACATTATATTAAAATATAATATTCCCCCACTTGATTAAATAATCACTCTCTATAGAAACCTTTGCATTGGTGCATAAAGTAAAATGTCTTTCGACTTGAATTTTACCTTAGTTTAATTATCACAAAGTTTGTTAAAATTTTGGTTGCCGAAGCATTGAACCACTATCCCTTGATAACAAACCGGTGATAACACACACACCTTTGTTGTGTTCACTTGAGACCTCAATGTCTCGCTTTTGCACCGTTAATGGCCATGTGCACATTCCATTCATAGACTTTTCTTGAGAATGACTCCCAATTCTCATGAGGGGCGGCACCGCCCCTAAGTCTATATAGGTAGAACTCTTACAGTATTTTGTTACCCTAAAATACTTGTCTTTTCAAGACTGAGTTCTATTAAAAAATCTTTCGGTTTTAACCCTCATTTTGGTAACACATTAGTACTCATATCTCAGATGGGACAAAATTTGAGTACTACTATCTATTCACTTTATTGACTCGTTATTACCTATTGAACCTAATACTAGTTTGGTTACTAGTATTAAGATAGGTTACCATCAACCGTTAATCTCTTTAGGGAGTCTAAGTCCCATCTCTTGAGATGTAAAATTGATTCCATTTGAATCATTTCTTTTCTCATGTATGCATACTTAGACACTCTCATTATTTATTCAAACTTTGTTGCTAGCCATAGTTTGATTAAAATAGTTACCCCTTTAAAATAGTGATTTTGACCATAGTCAACACCCCTACTATTTTATAGATAGTTCCAAGATAAACATTTGAATATTAATTCTAGAAATCTCTTTGTTTCTGAAATTCTCCTTTATGTTTTAAACTGATTCATTCTTGAATCAAAATATTACAAACAGTAACTTTAGACACCAAGCATGTCTAGATTTATCCATTCTATACACATATAGCCAATGTGATTTAAAATGTGGAATTCCAAATCACCTATTTGATAGGATGGCCAAATTAATCAATTGATTAACAACAAAATAAATTGATTAACTTTGGAGCATCACCCCCACATTTCTCACATAGTGATAATAAAATATCACTTTAAGATAGAAATCTCTTTATTTCTAATAAGTCATTTATCATCCAAGATAAATCTAGACCTATGATTCTCAAAGTTCATCATGAGTCCTTAAGCTTCATGATAAACACTCAATAGATCAAGATAAAAAACCTCAATGTTTATCTTGATTCATTTACTTGCTAAAGCAAGGCACACTTATTTGAAAGTAACTTTCACTCGGTTGCTTTCTTTTATATATTTCACAAAATAAAATGTGAACACAAGTGTAATGTGAGAATTTCTTAAACAAATAATCACATTATGAAATAATAGGTCTACACACTTACCTATTATTTTAACAAGTTCATTTTGAAACTTTGTTAATGTCTCACACAAATGTCTCATAGCAAAATAAAGAATTATCATAGAATAATACTTTAATTTATTGATAGCCTTCAAGAGTGCAAGCTTTATTACAAATTAACAATTTTCCCAACAAGGCACATAAACATGGTAATCATACTAGGATATCTTCTTCCTTTTCTATAGCATTTACCTCATTCTCATGTGGGTCCTTTCGGTACCTACATACTCTAGCATAGTGCCCGAGTTTTCCACAAACAAAACAATGACCTCTCACGTCTTTGAATTGTCCATGATCTTTCTTTGGACCTAAAGGGTTCCCACTACCCTTTTTTTTGTTGTTGTTGCCCTTTGGATGCTTGTGTGAAACCGCATTGGCCTTGGAAATCTCATCTTTAGACTCATTCACACCCTTGTCTCTTATCCTCGATTCCTCTTCAATTCTAATGTGTTTTTGGATCTCTTCCAAAGTGTAATCCTCATTTTTATAGAGGATTCTTTTCCTATATCTCCTCCAAGTTGGTGGTAATTTTGCCACTACTGCACCAACTTGGAAGGCCTCGGGAAGCTCAATCTTGAGAACTTTCAACTTGTTCACAATCACTTGTAACTCATGAATTTGAGGTAAAAGAGTTTTCCCATCAATGAAAGAAAATTCAAAATATTGAGAAATTAAGAACTTTCTTGTACCTTCTTCCTCAGCCTTGTACTTACTCTCCAAGGCATCCCAAATCTCCTTTGCGGATTTGGTATTGGTATAGAGGTCATATAACCTATCGGATAGGGCAATAAGGATATGACCCTTACAAAGAAGGTTGTCCTCTTTTCTCTTCCTTCTTTTCTCCACCTCCTCGGGAATGTCTTTGTCGGATGGCTCGGCTAGAGGTGCCAAGGATGACTCAAGGATGTAGGCTATCTTGAGTGTTGTCAAAAGAAATTTCACATTGTCTTGCCACCTAGAAAAATTGGATCCATCAAACCTATCCAACCTCACTAGGTCTTGGTTCATGATCTCAATGGTCTCCCCTTCCATTGAAACAAAGAGGGATAAGCTTTTGATTGTTAGAGAATATATTTTATTGCTCAATGAAAAAGTGGAAAAACCAAAATACAACTCTATGCAAAGAATACAATGGACAAGATGATAGATAAATAGGTTTACAACTCAATGACCAACAATACAAGTAAATGTAAGAAAGAGAGAAAGAAGAGAATTATTAGAACTAAAACTCTAAAACAAGAGATACCAATAAATACGTAAATAGAAATAGAAGAAGGGGATTACAAACTCAAAACAATAATAATACAAGAGGAACAACTGAATGAAAAGATCAATGAAAAACACAAACTCACACTCAACCAAAGTGTAGAGTAATGATGATCACCAACTTGAACAAGGTTCAAAACCTTTGTCCAAAAGCTTATTTCCCCCTATTCTCTAAGCACTAAGGGATCTCTTAAGGAAATAGCTCTCTGGAATAATCAAGCTTCAAGGTGTATTTTTCAGCCAAGTGCTTTGTGGATGAAAAATGGTGTATCTTACAAGTGAGTATTAGGCTCCTATTTATAGAGTTTGAGATACCCTTTGGATTTCAAATTCCACCAACCCCCATGGCTGTTACCAATGTTTAATTGGATTAATATGGAATTAAAATTGAGATTTGGGAGTTATTTGGGTTTTTAGAACCGTTCAACACATTTGGAAAAAACTGAAAATTTGGCCTGAAATGCACCTGTGGCCGTGGCCAGGGACATCAGTGGCCGCGGCCACCATCATTCAGTGGCTGCGGCCACAACCCATTTTCAGCACTTGAAAATGTGCTGCTTTTCCAAACGATTCCAAACCCTCCCAAATGACTTTGTAACTCCCAAAACACATTATTGGGGTTAAAATCATATCTCCAACAGCCATGTTTTATAATGGCTTTATGAAATCCAATCTCAAATGTGTAACATATAATATACACATTATTGGGTAATATTTGGAAGTTACAAATTTGTAACTGATTTTGTAACTCCAAATGTGTAACAAATTTGTAACTGATTTTGTAACTCCATATAATATACACATTATTGGGTAATATTTGGGAGTCACATTTGGGCACACACATGTGTCCAATTTTGTGACTCTCAATAATATGTTACAAGGTGTGACAAATCACATTATTTAATCTAATATTATATTATATGAAATAATATAACAAATAATACAACAGAAGAACCAGAAAGATATGACATCACTAAAACTTCTTCTAACTGATCGTAATAAGTATTATTTTCAACTCCTGCTACAGAGACTCCACTATTTTGAGTTTTTCGATTCTTGTCCCTGTCATAACACAAAAATCTAGCTCCATTTACAACACACCTAGGGTACGAAGCAACACGAGTTAATAACTGTTTGCTAAAGATATTAATTCTTCATGTACTTCCAAGGAACCCATTTGCCGAAGATGATAAATCTTATTATAAAACCAATTAGGAAATTCCTTTCTATGTAATTGGTCTAGGTTTTCAACACCTTGAGTCTGAAGAATTTCCATATGCTCTCTACAACGAACAAAAACAATCAATTTAAGAGTTACTAATAAGTATTATAATAAACATGCAATGAAAGGATGAACTACTTTAATTACTTACTAAAGATATGGCAAGATCTCATTGCAGTTATTTAGAATATACCAATTCATTGTGTTTCTTCACTTCATCATCCAAAATTGTCAAGCATTTCTTACCAATTGGATGACCCTGAGATCGAAAGACCGACATCTTTTTAAGTGATGGACCAACATCTACATTTTAGTTTGGACGATTGAACTTTGTTTCAACTCCTTTCAAGTACATGGAGCAAAAAGTTAATGCCTCGTCAACCACATATCCTTCTGCTATTGACCCCTCTGGACGTGCTTTATTACAGACATAATTCTTCAACTTTTTCATATTTTTCAAAAGGATACATCCACATCATGTGAACCAGTCCTCCAAGTATTGCTTCTTCTGGTAAATGTATTAGTAGATGGACCATGATATCGAAAAAAGCAGAGGGAACAATTTTCTAACTTGCAAACAATCTCAACAATTGAAGTTTGGACTTTTTCTTAATCTGAAACTTTTAAAATTCTTGCACAAATGAGCTTGAAGAAAGTGAATAACTCAATAATAGTTGTACTAATCGATTTCTCTAGGAATGCATGCACACAAACTGGCAAAAGGCGTTGCATAATGATGTGACAATCATGCAATTTCAAACTGGTGATCATATTGCCATTACCAATCACATTCTTCCTTAGGTTAGATCCAAAACCATTTGGAAACTTCACTGATTTAAGAAATAGACAAAACTTTTGGCAATATTCAACAGTGAAAGTGAATTTGACCGCAGGCTTTTGTATCCAACCATTCAATTTCTTCAACTGTAACTCTGGTCTCATCTTCATCTTCTCCAAGTCTACTCTAGCACTAACTGTATCTTTGGGCTTATTTTCCAACCCAACTATTGTGCCTATTAAACAGTCGCACACATTTTTCTCAACATGGATAATGTCTAGATTGTGTCGCAATATTATGTTGGCCCAATATGGGAGCTCAAAAAATATATATTTTTTTCGCCAACCTACTTGCTCTTTTGTACGTTTTCTTTTTTGGCCACCATATCTTACATGCTTACCAGGAAAAGAATCAGGTATAAAATTCATTTGTGTGAACATATCTTGCATGGTTAATGGCTTTGGTGGTAGTCTTTTTTTAACAACACCATATGTCTTCTTGTCCCTTCTAATAGTATGTTTGATTGGTAAAAAATGTCTATGGCCATAAAAAGCAACATTCTTTTGTAAACGAATAGATGGTGTTGCCACATTGCAAGTAGAGTAAGCATGATAACCTTGGCCAGTCCATCCAGAAAGGCTACTCCTTGCGGGGTAATCGTTTATAGTTCACATCAAAGCTGCTCAAAGAGTGAAGATACTACCACCGACTGGATCTCGAGTCTGTACACCAGTCACCCATAATTTGTTTAACTCATCAATCAATGGTATTAATAAAACATTAAAATCTTTTCCTAGTGAATGAGGTCTCGGAATTAATAAGCTCAACATGAAATTAGTTTCTCTCATGCACAACCATGGTGGCAAGTTATATGTTGTCAACACAACCAGCCACATACTATAAGAAAGACTCATATTACCAAAGGGATTGAATCCATCTACAGCCAATCCAAGGTGCACATTCCTGGGTTCCATTGCAAACGTTGGACTATTTCAGTCAAAGTCCTTCCAAGCTTTCCCATCAGCAGGATGAAGCAATACACCATCTTCTTTTATACGTTGCTCGTGATGCCATCTCATATGTTGAGAATGTGCCTCGATGCATATTTTTCGTATTAACCTAGGGGTTAAAGAAAAATAACTCATCACTTTATGAGGCACTTTCTTGCCCTTGGTGTTCTTGTCCACCCACCGATCCTCCCCACAAACAGGACATTTGCTTTTTCCAGCATGTACTTTTCCAAAACAGTGCGTAATCATGCTTGCAGACATGGATTGACTCGTAGCCCAATCCAAGTTTATGCAACAACCTTTTCGCTGCATAATGCGATTTTGGAAGCTTATTTGGGGCTGGAAATGCATCATGTACACAATTCCAGCATTCCATCAAATATTTTGTTGGGAATTTTGCCCAACACTTTGAAATGCATCAACTTCACTAGGAAATTCAATGATGTGTAATATTGACGCCCAGGGAATAATGGAGCCTCGATCTCAACAAATAAATCGTTATAATGTTGCCCAACCCTGTAGTTTGTTGTAGGTATCTCTTGATCGCGCTCATTCTCTTCATATTCGTCATTGTCATTTTGCATAACATCATTGAGAACATCCATCATTTCATCTTCATCATTTTGAGAAGCAAATTTTATTAAATATTGTTTCTATAATGTCTTATGCTCTTTGATGTTAATTATGTTGTTTTATGATATCTAACTATAATATATTTGAATGTAAATATTATTAAAAATTATTTAAATTTTACATATTTTTTTTTAACTTCAAATTTTAATTTTAATTACAATTAATGGTTAATCGTTTAAAATTAAATTAATTTTAATAATTATTAAGATTATGTTTAAAATTAGTTTTCTAATAATATATTTGTTAATTTTATTTAATCAGAACTAACAATTAGATAAATTTTGTCTCATAATATCTTATGATATTTAAGTCTATATTTAATATGTTTAGTAATTGTCATCATTTGTTTATATATAATTACTCATGTGTGAGTTAAATACTAAATTTAGTAATTTTAACAATAATTTAGAGTAGAATAAAAAATATTTTATTTGTTTAGGCTTACTTTTTTTATTCTAATTTAAATTAATTATATAATTATTAATGATTAGTTTTATAATTATTTTTTAACATTAAAATGTTCCCTAAAATTTATAAATTTAATTTTCATCACCATTAACAAAATTATTAAATTTATTGATTAACTCACTAATGAAATCAATTAAATATTAGTTGTATTGAATAATCATTTTATTAAAAAAATTAGTAGATATCTTAAATCTATATAAAAAAATCAGCAGCATAACGATTATATTATCATCTATCTCAAAAATACAAAACCTGCAAGCAACACTCAGAAAATACCCAGAACAAACAACATAACATTCCAAACACATTTGTACAACTAAAAGTCAAATTACATACCAAAAATATTGTAAAGCATATTAAATCTAATTGCAAAAATAAACTATTAAATTATAATTTTCCATACTAGTTTAGCTAAAAACAGACCATGTACATTCGTACTTTACATCTTAAACATTTAACCTAGTTTATTACTCACATTCATCATTAATAAATCTTTCACAAACTAATTGCTAATAAATTAATTATTTATCCAAAAAATTACAATAATAACTTAATCCTAAAGCTATATATATATGCATTTCACTAAAATACTACACAACATTATATTCTAAAAATTGCATATAACTAAACTATTATCTAATTTTTATTTCTAATTATAAATATTACATATTATAAATGCAAAATCAAATATTGTATATATAATATGTAAAAATATGATTTTTTCTTCCATTTTCACCAAAAAAAAAATCTGAAAATAATAAAAAAATTTACAAAAATATCGATTCTTACATACCTGTGAGGGCTTCTGCGATTCAACAATATAACTCAAAATATGAGAAAATACTACACAATCGGAGTAGCTAGAGTGAGAAAAAAAAACTCATTTAGAGAGAGTAAAATACAAAATAAAATGAAATATATAGAAATACCTACCTTGATTAGAGCCTCTTGATAACTAAATCTTCTTTGGAGAGGAAGATTTATCAAAAACTATTGTTTGGGGATGGAAATCCATGGAATATTGATTTGGGGGCGGAGAGAAAAAGGGTTTGGGGGTATTTTGCATTTAAGACGAAATGAGCTCTGCTGGGGAAGATGACTGATATATAAGACTTCTACCGAGAACATTTGTTCTCGGTAGAAGATCCAAAGTTCTCGGTATATCAACTTAAATGAAAAAAAAATTTGTGAACTCTTGGCGCGGTTCTAAAAATACTTCTACTGAGAACCACAAAAAAATTTCTCGGTATAGTGTTCTTGGTATAGCCCCTATTTTTTGTAGTGAACATAAAAAGTTTATTTTTATTTAAAAAAATATTTTTGAGAACCTAATTTCTTCCCCAAAGCACTTTTTGAGAAGCTACTTTTTAAATTAGAATAATTTTTATTATTCTTAAGTTACTTATGAAAAAAAAACTATTGATATCCAAACATTTTGAAAATAATTTTTCATTAAAAAATATCTTTATATAGTATTATTCAAACAAAATAAAATTACCTAAAACTGTACTTATCTTATACTTTTATAGCTAAAAATATAACAACAATCTTATTTGTGTATCCACTTATGTCTAATTAAATATTAGTTGAATACTACATGCATGTTATGTAATAGAATATAGTAATAACAAAGATAGAAGAACAAAGCAAAATAAAAAGGGAAATTTGAGATTTTATGCTTAATGGGGGGTTGTAATTTGAAAAAATGCTAGGCATTTTGATCATATGAAAATAATGCCAATTCTTTTGAGCATACCCAAAATACCCATGACACAACTCCCCCCAAGCCTCTTCTCTTCCATCTTCTCTTCCTTCTTCTCGTTTCCTCCTTTCTCTCTCTTTGTTCACTCTCTCTCACTCACCTCACCTCACAACACCACTAAGAGCCCCACGGGTAGAGATCCCTGCACTACCAAAAGTCGAGCAACCCCCTACGAGGAAGCCATTTGTAGAGATCAAGACCAAAGTAAGGGTTGAGGAATCTTGGAGAAAAAACTTATGGGTAAGAAATTTTTTCTTAAATACTTAGATTAGTGATGTTTCCTTTAAACTTTTTAGGCATTTCGAATAGATCTGAGCAATATTTTCACATATTTTTGGTTTTTTGTCAATCTGTGTTTTCTGGAATTTTTCTGGGTTTGAGTTATGGTCAATGGTTGCTCGATGCCTGCTCGATGCAGGCTCGATGGCACATCATTTTTTTACGGTTGCATGCTTGCACGATGGTTACTCAATACCTACTCGATGCAAGCTCGATGGTAATGTGCATTCTCACTATTTCATGCATGCTCGATGGATGCTCGATGCCTAGTCGATGTAGGCTTGATGGCACATCATTTTTTACGGTTGCATGCTTGCTCGATGGTTGTTCGATGCCTGCTCGATGATGGCTCGATGGTCATGTGCATTCTCACGATTCATACATTCCGATTGTTACTCGATGAATGCTTAATATAAGCTCGATGGCTGTGTGATTTTGCACGTTTTCATACATGCTCGATTGTTACTCGATGTCTGATCGATATAAGTTCGATGGAAATGTGATTTTGCATGTTTTCTTGATTGTGACAGTTAGAATCCCGTGATCCGTAAGGGGAAAGACCGAGTAAGCTGTGCAATCCCACACCTCCTGGGGAAGGTCAAGTGTGATGATTCTAAGACTGTGTAGGTATGGGACTACACCATTGAAGAGGGCTTAAATGGATTGATGGGTACTACCTATATCAACAAGATGCATCTTCTTTTCGGTAGCCCATCACTTGAGAACTCCAAAGTTAAGCGTGCTTGACCTGGGGTAATCTAGGGATGGGTGACCTCTTGGAAATTTTTCTTAGGAAGCATGTGAGTGAGGACAAAGCACACTGGAAAGACTCGTGTTGGTTTGTAGGGCCAGTCGTCATTCCAGAAAGCAGCCATAGTGACGTGGGGCGTCACATGCATGCTCGATGTTTACTCGATGGTGTGCATTTTCATTCTGTTTTTTGGTGTGCTTGATGGGTATTGTTTCTTGCTCGATGGTCGTTGAGGCATACTCGATGGCATCCATGACGCATGCTTGTTGATTTTTTTTTCTAGTTTTTCAGCTAATTGTATTTGTGTTTTTTTATTTCAAGTTATACTGTTTATGTATTTGTTTCTTACAACGGTGTTTGGGAAACAGATGGTAGGAAATGGTATTTTAAGGATGTTGAAGGTGAAGTGATACAAATAGAGAATGATGTCACTTACTTGCAACTACTTGACATACTGCACGAGACATTTCAGGTAGATAGAGAGGTGTATGAATTGAAACTCAAGGTGCCATACGTATGCGGCGACCAACCATTTGCACCAGTTCAATTGAGGAATGATCGTCAAGTTCGTGTATTATTAGGAATAAGCTTGAAAGAACGAATAATCTTATGTGTGACTCCAATTAAGAAGAATGTCATATCAGATCCTTCTCCTAGTGTGAATAAGAAAGACACGACCAGTGTCGATCCATCTCTGCAGGTAGTAGTTACAAGCATCTTAGCAAGGTGGGCACTTTTGTTCCAGTTACTAATCTGATGGCTACTATTCAGCTTGATATACCATAAGGAGTTCCCATGGGTGTGCTTGAGGCATATGAGTACGATCCCTATGTGAATGATGATCTAGTTGGTAATTACTTTGAAGATAATGATGATGGTTCCAAGGATGACTCGTATTATAGTGCAGATGTTTCAAATGAGGAGTTAGACATTTCCCAAGCCCAACAAGTAGAAGAAGAGTCATGTCTGCCTCTTTCACTGGCACACCTCCCAACTCAAGGACGCCGAACACCTGCTAGAAGAAGTAATCAACCTGCTAGGACAGAAGATAACACTAGGTGGATGGAGACAATTGTATCAAGAGAAGATCACACCAGATGGAGTGCCCCAATGTTTACAAAAGAAGATATTGGGGCGTCTACTAAAACCCATTCCTCATCATCTGGTGCACCAATGGGAGAAATATATGTTGGGAAGACTTCTGAGGACAAGATTGATTTAAAATCCAAAGTTGCTCTATTTGCAATGAATAATAGCTTTGAGTATATGGTGAAAAAGTCTGGTACTGACGTGTGGTATATCACATGCAAAAATCCTGACTGTTGTTGGAGACTGAGAGGGAAAAAACTACCAATGTCCCCCATGTTTGAGATCACGGTGTACAAGACCGTACACACATGCTCACTAGAAGTGCAACAAAAAGGTCATCGTCAAGCTGCACCATGGGTCGTTGGACACCTCATAAAGAATAAATACGCAGTTGATGGGACCAGTTAAATGACAAACAACATAAAGGAGGATATGAAGAAAAATTTCGGTATTGATATGAGTTATGAAAAGGCATGGAGATGTAGAGAGAAGGCACTTACGTATGTTAGGGGGACATATGAAGATTTGTATTGTAAGTTGCCATCCTACTTGCACATGTTGTAGCAAAAGAATCCAGGTACAATTACTGATTTTGTCACTGAAGATGGTTGTTTCCTATATTGCTTCTTTTCCCTTGGAGTTTGTAGAAGGGGATTCAGATTTTGTGGTCATGTGATATGTGTGGATGGCACATTCTTGAAGAACAAGTACGGTGGCCATATGCTATGTGATGTTGCTTGGATGTGAATAGTCATTTATATCCAATTGTGTTTGGGTTGGTGGATAGTGAGAACCACAACTCGTGAAAATATTTCATGACAAAGTTGAAAGAAGCCATTGGGGACATTGATGGCCTGGCTTTCGTGTCAGATAGGCACGCTAGCATTATTCATGCTCTAGAGGCTGTCTTTCCTGATGCCTACCACAACGCATGCTACCATCACATCAGTATGAATGTGAAAGATAAGTTCAAGAATGATCATTGTCACAATGAGATGTGGGCAGCAGCCTATGCATGGAAGAAGACCGAATTTCTAAAGCATTTTGAAAATATTAAGCGAATGGATCCTTCCATAGCTGCCTATCTGGAGGACATTGGTTTCGACAAGTGGTCTCGTCCTTTCTTTCCTGGAAAATGATGCAATATATGATAAGCAACTACGCTAAAAGCTTCAAAAACAAGACCAAGGATGCAAGAACCTTTCCAGTTACAATTTTTTTGGAATTCATTCGGTTCACACTACAGTCTTTGTTTTTTGAATGACGTAGTGTGACAGAGAAGACTACCACCAAATTATCTACCCTAATGGAGGCAGATGTATCAAACAATACTGACAAAGGAAGGTTCATGAATGTCTATGCCCTTGGCTAATTCGAGTTTCATGTAACTAGTGCAGACAATGATGTTGAGGTGAATTTGATGATGAAATCAAGCTCATGTGGGGCATTCCAGCTCATAGGCACACCTTGTCCCCATGCAGCTGCAACAGCTATAGAGTGTGGGGTGAACCTTTACTCTTTGTGTTCAATGTTTTACACCATTGAGTCATGGAGGAATTCGTACAAAGAAACCATTTACCCAACTGGGAACGAGGATGATTGGATACTTCCAGATGACATTAAGAATATGGTAGTTGGTGTATCCGTAGAGAAACAACAAGTTGGTCGTCCAAAGAAGGCAAAGCTAGGAAGACCAAGGACAAACCATTGGCCATCTGGTGGGGGAAAAGGTGTGAAAATGCGTAAGTTCAGTAGATGCGGTGGTCGTGGCCACAACAAGTCCTCATGCAAAGCTCGACTTTGAGTACAATTTATGTTGGTGTTCAGGTTATTTTTGTTTTTTGTTTTTTATTGTCGTTAATGAATTTTTCTCACTTGAATATTTAGTGCTAATTGTCGTTAATGATTTGCATGCTCAAAGCTTGGATTTTTACTACTAATTGTCGTTAATGATTTGCATGCTCGAAACATAATTTTTTTTAATAACTTAAATTTTAAGCAAAGAACTATAACAAGAAGAGAATGTTCAATGCCTAACATCCTGATACCATAAGTCAACTGTCCATTTTTTTATGAACAACTCCATGTTGTCATCGCAGATTGTGTGAAGTTGTAGCCTACCCAATAAGTGCTCGATGTGCTTGATGGCATACACACCACAACCTCCACTGTGAACGAAACATAAACTGAATTAGTAAAAAAATTAACATAGAATTTAATTTAAAAAACTTGAATAAAAACTAGAATTTTGATTACTTGACTTTGGTTTGGGGTACTGAATTAACTAGCATGCGGTTCACCTTGAACTCTTTGCAACTTTTAGCTCTAGGTGGAATCGTCAACCGAGGGTCATCCTTGAAAAGATGTGACTGCAATAACAGCGATGGGAACAAAGTAGACCATGACTTCATAAAGGATTGCAATTGTTTATCACTTATCACCATCACGTTTGAATCATAAACATTCAGAGTCCAAGTAGAAATGGATGCTCCAACTTCAAACCAATGCGCTTGAAGATAGTGCTGGCACAAATATAAAGTGTCTACTCCTTTCCACGACGCCAGAAATTGATAGCCAATGCCTGTAATCATTTACATCACATCCAAATCCCACAAAAACCTTTTCTTATCCTCTTCCTTGGCATTCTGATATGCATCATAACGAGCTGGTACCACTTGTGCGAACGTAATATTCATCACAATAGCATCTTGCCGATACGCCCTGAGATAGAACTGGCGTCGCCTACGTAGCATATGCTTGGCCGCATCAATATGCTACAAAAATAATAGGAAAGTAATTGTTAAAACATATGCCTCTACTCATCTAACCAACATCGAACCCCATCAAACCCCTATCGAACCCAATTTGAAGATACTAGGACCAAACCATCTGCCTCTACCCATCGAACCAACATCGAACCCCATCGAATCCCTATCGAACCCAATTTGAAGATACTAGGACCAAACTATCTGCCTCTACCCATAGAACCAACATCGTTCCCCCTCGAACCCCTATCGAACCCAATTTGAAGATACTAGGACCAAACCATCTGCCTCTACCAATCGAACCAACATCGAACCCCATTGAACCCCTTTCGAACCCAATTTGAAGCTACTACGACCAAACCATCTACCTCTATCCATCGAACCAACATCGAAGACTATCGAACCTACATCGAACCAAAATTATAGTTTCAAGGACCAAATCACCTGCCTCTACCCATCGAACCCTATCGAACCCAATTTGAAGCTCTTAGGACCAAACCATCTGCCTCTACCCATCGAACCAACATCCAACCCTATCGAACCTACATCGAACCAAAATTATAGTTTCAAGGACCAAACCACCCGCCTCTTCCCATCTAACCAACATCGAACCCCGTCGAACCCTTATCGAACCCAATTTGAAGATACTAGGGCCAAACCATCTGTCTCTACCCATCGAACAAACATCGAACCCCTATCGAACCCAAATTGAAGATACTAGGACCAAACCATCTGCCTTTACCCATCCAACCCTACTGAAACCAAATTTGAAGCTACTAGGACCAAACCATCTGCCTTTACCCATCAAACCAACATTGAACCCTATCGAACCTACATCGAACCAAAATTATAGTTTCAAGGACCAAACCACCCTCCTCTACCCATCGAACCAACATCGAACTCTATCGAACCCAATTTGAAGCTACTAGGACCAAACCATCTGCCTCTTCCCAGCGAACCAACACCGAAACCTATCGAACAAACATCGAAGAAAAATTATAGTTTCAAGGACCAAACCACCTTCCTCTACCCATCGAAAAAACATCGAACCCTATCGAACCCAATTTGAAGATACTAGGACCAAACCATCTGCCTGTACCCATCGAACCCCATCGAACCTACATCGAACCCAAATTATAGTTTCAAGGACCAAACCACCTGCCTTTACCCATCGAACCAACATCAAACCCAATGTTTTGAAATACATAATAGATAAAAGATATTAAAAAAATTAATTACCCCATCATCGATCCAAAACTGAGGTGTCTTTAGCGTCAAAAATCAACTCGGACCACACACACCAATTTGAACATCCCTCTTCGTCTTGTTCGGAATATCTCTAAGCAACCACTTGTTGATCGTCCTGTACTATGTAGCAAGTGGCTTCGTTAGAGGGTCGAGGACTAATGGCATGTCATTAATCGCATCCACACAAGCTTTCTTCCTAGTTGGGTCGTTGTAATCTTCAAATATCTTAGGTTTGTGTCTTTTCCTCTTGGCCAATTCAAAATCTACCCTAGCAACATCCCTAGGTTCTATAATAGCAACACATGGGGTCTCAGGATCTGCTGTAAGTACTATCGGGGGAGGAGTGCCTATGTCATGTACGGCAAAATCATATGGGAGGTCAAGTGAGTCAGAATTAGAATCATTCTCCGTCGTGTCTCAATGAAGATCTTGTACAAATGTCAAGATTTTATTGACAACATCCATGATGACCACCTGGTTCTGTAGGACGGTATCCTGATGACTCTTAACTCGCTCTAACCTCTCAAACACCTCCTGTAAATTAGGTTGATCAGGACTGGGGTGTACCAATGGGGCTGGGACCGAGGGTGTGGGGCCAATAGGGACTGGGGTATCCTCATCGTCAGGGCTAGCATCAACAAAAATATTGGCTTCCTTCGCAACCTCAACAGTTATCTCTGCCACCTTCTCAAAATCAATGGGAGTTTCTGCCTTTTCTTTTTGGCCCAACCCAAGATACAAGGGAGCATCACCCTCAGTCAAAATTCTATAATAATCTATCTCTGAAGGCCGAGGCTTCAACATGGACAACACAATCAACTACATCAAACACAATGCATTAAGATAGTTTGAAACCACCAAAGAATAATGTCTTTTGACATAATATAGAAGAACTTACACTCATCTTCTTGAACATCGGTGCAAGGTCGGCCTTCGAAATAGGACGCCCCTTATTGCTCAACCAACTGAGCATCCTCGGAAATCGGTTTCCATGGTTAATACCATACTCACATGCAAACTGCTGGATTGTAACGACCCAAATTCGTTAATAAGGCTTAAGGGCCTTGATTAGTGTGCCTGGAGGGCATAATGGGAATTATGTGTGACTTTAATGAGTAAAATTCATGATTATGATTTAAAGCATGTTATATGACTATTTGAATATTTGAGATGCATGACTATGTGTATTAGTGTGCATGTAGGCCCTGATTAGGTTAGAAAGGCATAATTGTAATTTTGGCCATTATGGGCATAACTGTATTGATATATGTGATAATTGTCGAGACCACATTATTATGTGGATATATCTGTGATCTGTGACTCGAGACGATCCCAGAGAGCAGATTAGCAGAAAAGTCAAGGCGGGGATTTATACCCAGCTCAGGGCGAGCCTGGGGGTATAAATGGGAATTTGGTGAGTATATTGGGGTCTATTTGATATCGAGGAATATTATGGGTGTTTAATTAGGTATCGGGAATTAAGCGGTAAATATTAGAGACACTCGAGGAGTTAGCGGGAATTGGGGTGAAATGACTAAAATGCCCCTAAGTGGATTAAAGGGTTTAGAATTAATAGGGAGGGCATTAAGGTCATTTGGCTTTTTAAAGATGGGTATTACTAAGGCTTTATGATAGTGGAAGTTTTAGAAAAATATAGAAGTTTGAAAGAGAGGAAAGAAGGAAAAGAAAGTAAAGAAGAAAAAGAAAGGGAGAAAACAGAGAGTTTCCGAAGGTCGGTTTATGCTTTCTTCATCAGTTTCTTGAGTATTTTTAGAGCAAAGCTCAGGGAGGAGCTAAGTTAGGCTGAGCATCAAGAATCCTAAGCTAGGTTTGGAGAATTGGCAGAGGTTTAGCAAGAACACCCTAACACTTGAGGTAAGGCTTCGTAGTCTCTTCAGTTGCTGGTTTTGGTTTTTGAACTATGTGTATAAGCTGAGTTTGATGGGAACTTTAGGGAATTCAGGCCAAAGGGTGAGGAAGAGCAAGCTAAGGAGGTGTAGAGGTTGTCTTGAAATCAAATTCCCATTAAAGGTATGAAGTTCTGAGCTTTAACTTTGATGTTTTGACTGGTTTCTTCCGAGTTTTGAGTTTAGGGTCAGCTATGGTGAATTTTGGGATTAGGGATGCATGTGCTTGAGTTTTGGTATTTGGGGTGCTTGGGATGAGTGGATTATGTTCATAAGGTTGTTTTTGAGTTTGGTGAAGGTTTGGAGAAGTTTTGGTTGAGTTTGGTTCGAGGAAATCGCAGGAAGGAAAACTGAGGTGGTGTCTGTCTGTGACTAGCGCTACAGCGCTAGCCTTTGGGCGCTGTAGCGCTAGGCCATACATGTTGAGGGGATTTTGCTTCTGTTTGTAGTGCTGTAGCGCCCTCTAATGAGCGTTGTAGCGCTACCCTGTCTTCCGAAAGGGATTTTAGGGATGTTTGCAAGGGTTTTTGACCAAGGGTTTGGGGTTTGATTCCACCACCTTGTTTGGGGGAACTAGGACTTCCCGGGGGCTCGGGATTGGTCTCGAGGCTAGGTTTTGGACTTGAGATTTGAAGATGACTTTGGCCTATGGTTGTGTTTAGGTCAGCATTAGGGCTCGAGAGGAATCGTGCTCAAGGAGTCGAGTGATCAAAGCTAGCGAATCGAAAGGTAAGAAAACTGCACTCGGTTATATGTTTGTGATGGGACTAAGTGCTCCCGATATTTATATTGTGTTAATGATGGTATTATGCCATGGGACACGTGATAGCGGCCTAAGGGTGCCGTACATAACATTTGCGCACAGGGCGCGGCTCGGCCACTGGTAGCCGAGGACAGCTTTATATTCACTGAGCTCGGTTTAAGCGGGCCGGAGTCAGTGGGATAACAGAGGGAGCGACCTGAGGGCACTAGCCCTAGTTATCATTTGTGAACTGATATATGATATGAGTTGATATGTTTAGTATGTGGAATACTTGAATATACTGAATACTTATGTGGTTGAGAATATGTGATGTTATATGAGATATTGATTTGTCTATTGATTGCTGATGCTCTGTTGTTATGTTTTCTTGCTGGGCCTTGGCTCATGGGTGCTACATGGTGCAGGTAAAGGCAAAGGCAAGCTAGACCAACCCTGAGATAGAGAGCTGCGGGGTTGAATGTACATAGCCAGCTGTTCGATCGCCATGGTCGAGGAGTGGATCAGGACAGGGATTGCCTAACTGTCTGTTTTGCCTTAATATGGCTTGTTATTGTATCTAAACCTTATGACTTTTGTAAACGATCTTCAAACTTAATATTTTTTGGGAT
This sequence comes from Humulus lupulus, assembly GCF_963169125.1. NCBI lineage: Eukaryota > Viridiplantae > Streptophyta > Magnoliopsida > Rosales > Cannabaceae > Humulus > Humulus lupulus. Next base: position 148,171,578 of record NC_084797.1, on the reverse strand, counting down.
CCCGTGTATACAGGAAACATTTCTCTATGAAAATGCGACTTTTGAGACCAAAACATTTTAACCCTAGTTCCTTTATAGTTTCAATAACACGCTTTTAATTAAATGACTTGATTAGCAAGTCTAGCACTTTATAAACACACAGTGTAACAGTCTTGGCTATCCAGGGCGTTACAACTTGGTATCAGAGCATCCTAGGTTTGTGGGTCCTGAAGACTGGCTGGACATGTACATTCGCCGCGAGAGACAAGCTCAACTCAGGGTTTGGTAATTGTGTATACATGATTATTTGTTTAAATGATTTGAGTGAGATATGATTGTTGATATCTGTTTGATGAATAGGGAGCATGAGAAACTGATAGGGCCTGGCCCTTGACTATTGCATGATGATATTGAGGCATGCTTATTAGCACTGCTGTGCATGTGAATGAATATCTGGATAAATTGCTATATTTTGATTGCTTGTGAATGATTGGAGTTCCAGTGATGGATCATGAAAAGATTATTACCCTATCATCATAGCCTAATTGTCGAGTCGTTGATTGCAGATTGACTTGGATAGTTATGCGTCCAACAAAATCTACGCGACTAGCTGGCAGGTCTGGGGCTAGAGATGATGATCAGGGCCAGACCCCTCTGCTAGTGCCTGAGAACTGGCAGCAGTTAATGGCAGACATGCAGGCTCGGCTTCAGAGCCAAGATGAACAGATTCAAATTTTGCGGCAACAGACTCCATCTGGGAGTGTTGCCCCTATTGTGCCACCTGTAGTGGTACCTGTAGTGCAACCAGTTGAGGTTGGGAACAAGTGGCAACCGTTGTATGAGCGGTTCAGGAAGCAGCAGCCCCCGATCTTTGAGGGAGGACCAGATCCACTGAAGGGTGAGCAGTGGATGACAATGATTACTACCATTCTTGATTTTATGAGGGTAGAAGGACATGACAGGGTGGCCTGTGCCACTTATATGCTGAGAGAGGATGCCTGAATCTGGTGGGAGGTGGCGTCACAGACCAGAGATGTTTCTACATTGACTTGGGAAGGGTTTAAAGACTTGTTCAGTTAGAAGTATTATAATGTTGCCATCAGGGCAGCGAAGGTAAATGAGTTCGTGGGGCTGGTTCAGGGCAGCATGACAGTTACAGAATATGCCTTGAAATTTGACAGACTTGCGAAGTTCGCACCAGATCTTGTGCCTACTGATGTAGCTAGGCAGGACAGGTTCATTAGAGAGCTGAATGCTATGATAGCCTGAGATGTGAGAATTATCACAGTTCCTGGAGGGACAACTTATGCCTAGGCTGTGGAGAAGGCTCTTACCGCTGAGGAAGTGGAGAATAAGATATGGAAGGAGAGTGCTGTGAGGAGGGAGGGCCGCAGGGTGGTGCCTCCATATTCTAGTTCAGGTAGGGGCGGAGGCCCCAGTGATTTGAAGAGGAAGACTCTTGAGGCTTCGATCGCTCCTTGCCCTGATAGGAGAGGTCGGGGTACTCAGGGTGGCCGGCAAGGAGGCGGTGATACATGGAGGACCTATCTAGAGTGCACGAGGTGCAGGAGATGCCATCCGGGCGATTGTCGGGCTAAGGCCTGCTATGTGTGTGGGGTGGTGGGACACCTCAGGAAGGATTGCCCGATAGATGCCCAACCCTATCGAACCCAGACAACAATCCCATCGAAGACCCATCGATTATGCATCGAACCCCCTAAATGCCTACCGAATCAAGCTAATATCGAGCATGCATCGAACCAAACATACATGCACCTGGAACCCCTAAGGCCCACCCTAAGAATCACCATCGAACCACTAAATGCCTACCCCATCGAACCCAAATAGAGCATACATCAAACCCCATCAACCATGCATCTAGAAACTCTTAATGCCACCCCATCGAACCAATATTGAGCAAGCATCGAATCACCATCGAGCATGCACCTGGATCTCTTAAATGCTAAACCAAGTCCCCCATTGAACCAGCATCGAACTCCCATCGAGCAACCTCATGAAACCCAGAAAAATTCACAGCAATTCATTATATGATCCCACTACATTCCATACAAAAATCCCAACCACCAACAACAATCCATACACATACCCAAAAAAAAACATGCACAAACAATCCTATACTTTAACATTAACAATCAAATAAAAAATACATCAAAAACTTACCTTTGTACACTTGAATCCCATGGGTTTTGGTCGAGGTCGATGGAGACGAGAAACGTGACGGAGACAAGAGATAGAGGTTCGACATAGATCTTGAAGGGAGGTCAACAAAGGCATGGTGGTTCGACGGTGGCGAGATGGGCTGAGTTCAATGGGTTTCGGGTGGGGGAGAGCTAAACCGAGAGAGTGAGAGTGAGAAAGTGGAGAGAGAGAGGAGAACCTAATAAAAAATGGGGGGAAATTTTTGTGGCAGGGACATATTGGGTACTGTCAAAACTTTTGGCATTCTTTTGAAATGATCAAGGAGCCTAGTATTTTTTTGACTTAATACCCCTCATTAAGCATAAAAATTCAAATTTCCCAATAAAACAACAAAGGATGATTCCACATCTACAGACAGAAAAAAAGTTATTAAGAAGAAATCAAAAATAAAATTAATGACTAAAAGTTGTTGATAATATTATTTGTTTAATGAAGATGAAAATAATTGTCAATCTAAATGTTGTGGAAATTATGTCCTACGCAAGCGCATGTAATCGTAAAAAAATAATAAAGTGATAAATAGAGTGTCGAATTCACAGAGACTGATTATCAATTACCAACAAATTTAATTATGATTCTATTTGGTAAACAAATTTTTAACTTTAGAAAAATTAAGAAATAAATTGTGATCTAATTCAATGGATGAAAACTAGGGTATTTAATTTCATCAAATTTCCAATCTATTATTTCACTATTAAGATTTTATAACTCTTCTTCCTAAACTGATAGTGGGTTTACTAAAACAATTCATATTCTTTCTAGGAAATAAGAATCTCAACCCATATGTGAATTTTTTACATCTTTGTGATGATAAATTCTAACATATAGCTGGCATTAATAACAAAAACCCTAAAAGCTACACAAACCATACAGGTACTCTCGTCAAATATCAAAATTTGTGATTATTTAATTTATAGCATATTCAATTCTCACTTCTCAGATTTTGAATCAAAATCATAAATCATGTAAATGGTGATCAGGCACTCACAAGCATTAAACACAAATGAAATAATTCAAAATAGAGATGAAGAAGAAATTATAAAATCCTCATAGAAAATAATAGAGATTCAAGTGACTACATTAAAACCCTAGAAAAGAAACTTAGTTCATAATGATAAAGGAAACCATAAACAAACTCATAGAAAAGACTAGAAAAAGAAGTAAGAGAAGAAATGGAGGTCCCTAAAATAATCTAAAGCATTCTTTTTATAGTGATAAGTTTGTGAAAAGAATCTTCTAGATGTTTCCACTCGTCATTTGACGATGCTCCAAAATATCTTATTTGAATTTCAAATCTCGTATCTCTAGAATGTGTAATCTTGTTGATCAAATATCACTAAGTAAATGTTCAAATTTGAATTTTCTTGTGAAACAAGCTTTTGTAGTCATTTGAATACGCTTTCCAACGCCACTAAGAACACATAAATCTTATATGTGAGTAGAGAGATATGGTCAGATTCAAAATATCTAAGATTTTTCTAACAAATTAAGCTTGAATTATATTTAATCTTCTCCAATCCAGTCAAATAAATATCTTCTATTGTTTTTCTTTTGATTGAAGATTATATTTCCAATAAATTTTGAAATATTTATCAAATATCCTTGAAACGCATGTCAACCTAAAAAATACAACAACCACACATAAAAACAACTAAAAATATAAAATAATAATAAAACTTAAAAAAAACTAATTTAAAATGTAACATAAATCTATCCTATCACTAAAATCACTTTACACTCTATCTGACATATTAAAATAAATAAAAGTATAGTGTTTAAGATTACAAATAAGAATACAAACAAACTAATCACCAAAATATTAATACATATAATTTTCCAAAAATTTACTAATCAACTAAATCGGTACTACTCTCTAAGCCCACATGATATAGGGTTTTAAGATATGGATTAATCAAACCTTTGGTATTAAAAGATCAAAATAACAATTAAAGTGTTGTTAAAACTCTTAAGAGCACTTAATTTCAAGGTTGATGATATAATATAATTGTTGATGTCGAAAAATTTTCTTGGATATTCTTGGAAATTGATATTTCTTCTTCAGCCACTTTGGCTCCTTTCTCCGATTGGAATCTTGAATCTCCAAAGTGAACAAAGCACCTGGGGTTACCTGTAAGAAAACTCGCTGATGCTAAAGTCAGATGAATGTTTATTCAAAGTAAGTAATGATGTAATAAAAAATTAGATGTCTTTGTCATTCCCAACATTGGCTATTTATAAGAGTTGAGAGAAGAGTCTTAGACTGAGTGGGAACGTGTGATTGGTTAAAGCGCAACCAACTTTCCTGCCTCTAAATGTCCTCTTCATAGTAGTTATAGTATTAATAGACAATAATTCCCTTTGCCGCTTTTGTGGGAGGAACTTACATTACCTTTGTTTCCCTAAAATATTTGCATGATGATGTGGCATAATTAAGAGGCACATGGACAACATGTGACTGGTTATTGATGAAGACCTGGTCGAACAATGACCAGGATATTGAGAGGAAATTGAGCAGCTCGATAGGCGCAAGGAATATGCTGAGCAATAAGAAAAGAAGATATGCTCACATATGCGACTAGACTGCTCGTAGGACTGAGGCAAGCACTTAGGGATGATTATGAGTTAGATATTCCCAATATATTTGATTAGTTTTATATGTAAATATCATTATTTCTATTACTATTCTGTTATGCTTGTGTCAAAAGTTAAGTACGAATGTGCAACCAGACTCTTGGTGATAGAAATGGAAGAACCTTGTGTTGCATTGTTTGGGGTTGGATTAGAGATCGAACATGTAGTTGATCTCATGATGGGTAGGCAAAGGCCACTTTTTATAATTATACAGGATATAGAGTGCTGAAAATACTCTCTATCCGTTGGGAGTAACTTTGAATGGGGTGACCTCGAAATAATTTGCTATCCCTTGAAAAAAGTTTCTATCCGTTGGGAGTTACTTGGAAGGGAAAAATTGCCCCTACTTCCATGTGGTACCTCGACCACGTGCTATAGGCACCTCCGGGCACGTTTACCCTCTGGTCGGGTGTAGGCTTATATAAAGTAATCCCAGGAAGCCCATACTTCTTGGGATACTTTGCCACTATCCTGGTCAATATGACGCTTGGAGGGGCGATGTACAAGGGTACCTCTGCTCGTGGGCCTTCATGTGGATGGGCCTTAGGTTGAATCTCTGGTGGTGCAACGTTCAGGGGTTGGGGGTCATTCGAAGGACTCTCGGTGTTAGCAGATGGCTGGGTGGTAGGTGATTTTGTGGTTTTTCTTTTTCTATGAGCAATGTGTTTGACACGACCCATGTTTGGTTGATTATTTGGAGGATTTTGAGGAAGGCTGGTCATTGGAATTGGAGGTGGTGTCGAAGGCTCTGAAAAAGGCAGAGAAGGTTGTTCCTGGTCCTCAAATAACAGAGCAAGCAGGTCGTTGTCTATTGGTCTCTCACCTCCCCAGGGATCATGCATGAATATCTGAGAAGAGCAAAGGGGAAGTGAGAATATACGACCAATAGAGAAAAAAGAAAAAGAAAAGTGAGGATAGCACTGCTCGTGTATAAGAGTTAAGATTTTATACGACCAGCAGCATCCTGATAAATACACAATAAACATGCGAATGGGTTGGAAAAATGGATCAAAAAGTGAGAAAAACTTTTCAACTCCGAAAATAGACGAAAAAAACCCATTTTCCCGAAATACCCAAAATCAAAATTTCACTTAGATTTTGGACTTGAAATCAGTGTAAATAAACCCCATATTCCTTCTAAACATTGTTTTGTACATTATAATTCCTACAATACCTATTTTATTATAATATTTGTGGGTGTTTTTTTTACCTAAACCTAATTTACCCAAAACCTCATTAAGAACATTCAAAATCCAGTTATGAACACAAATAAATCACGGCCAAAATGCATGAAAATTTCTACGTAGATAAGAGGATGGGTTCAAAAACTTACTTGAAGTACAAATTGTAGAAGACATCACAAAGATTTTTCTTGAAGTTGCATAGAGATGCCTTAGATCACACTGGAGTGTCTGGGGTTCTAGGAGGTTTTTTTTAGTGTTCTTGAAGAGAAAAAAGGTTTAGATAAAAATGAAAAGGAGTGAAGGGGCTTATATTTATACTGCTCATGGAATTTATGGTAAGTAATGTGAGAATAGGGTTTCGATGCATGGGAAATCGCCATAACTGTCAAATCGTGTTTGGGAGCTAAAAGGGTAATGATTACTTACCTTTTCGAGAAAGTAAGTATTGACAGATGTGACTGGTCAGCAGGATTGTTGATCGAATAAGTTTATTAAATGTTAATCGCATTAAAATAAATTTTGGGGGAAAATGTTTCCCTAAAATATTTGCATGATGACGTGGCATGATTAAGAGGCACATGGATAACAGGTGACTGGTTATTGATGAAGACCTGGTCGACGAACGACCGAGATATCGAGAGGAAATTGAGTTGCTCGATAGGCACAAGGAATATGATGAGCAGTAAGAAAATAAGATGTGTTGACATATGCGACCAGATTTGCTCATAGAACCGAGGCAAGCACTTAGGGACGGTTATGAGTCAGATATTCCCAAGATATTTGATTAGTTTTATATGTAAATATCATTATATCTGTTACTATTCTATTATGCTTGTAACAAAAGTTAAGTACGGCCCATAAGGCCCATATGTACATCCTTGAGCCTATAAATAGGACTCATGGGATTCATTGATTGGATATACGCAATATTTGGAATTTAGAGAGAATAAGTGTTTTTATACACAATCTTTGTATTCAACTTTGGAACTTTTGAAACTTAGTGAACCCTAGTTCGCTGATCACAGGTTTGTAGTCTACATCAATAAAAGCACTAAGTGGACGTAGGTTATTACAAAACTTTGGTGTTGAACCACTATAAAATCATTGTGTTGTTTTAATTCTTGCATTCAGTTTTATAATTCTTATCATTTTTCATGACTCCGTGTCTTTGACTAAATCGAGGGTCAACATTTTGGTGCTTTTGTTGATAGCTGAACTCGAGAACTTAAAAATAACAATGACGAAGAACTCTAGGAGAATGGGTCAAGCTGGACAGACATTTGGAAATGTGCCAAATCTACCTCCTCCATCAGGTGTAGCAGAGGACGAGCCACATGTGGAATTGGAAGAGGAGGAAATGGATGATGAAACCTTGTGAACAACTTTGGGAGTGTTGCAAGACCAATTAGCCACTCTAAAAGTTAATCAAGAGAATGTGGCTGAAACTATGGTGATGCAGTAGATGGAGATCAACCGACAACGCCGATAGTTGAATGAATGACAGGTGGACATGGATCGTCAGCAAAGAGACGCTACAACGGCTTTAGAGGCAGCCATTCAATTGGCTCATGGACAACCACATGCTCCACCTACACCAACCTCCCAGCCAAATTTACCTTCAAACCCTCACCCTCCTAAAAATCCACAGTCAGATCACCCCAAGTGTCATCAAAATCCACAATACCCAAGGAGTCCACAGCGACCGGAATAATACCCAGCTGCTCAGCAAGAAAGGAAAACTCAGAATCCTAATATAAATAATGAGCAACAACCACCCTCTCATGCTGGTCGAGATAATACGTAGAAGCATAGACAGAATAAGGATCAGCAGCGTCCCAGAAGCCCTAGACGTCAAAAAACTGGCGAACAAAACCCTCCTGGCATGGGACAACGTCCCTCAAGAAGCATGAGACAAATGGACTCAGGCTCTGCAGTTTGGGACCCCCCACGATAGAGCAATGTCCAGGGACCCAGCGACCAGCGCAGGTCTCCACCTATTTACTGTGACGGACTAGGGAGAAGAGAGGGGAACAATGCGTATAGTAGGTCGCGCACTCACATATCGCAATTCAGAGATGGGCATGATTACAATGAAGCGAATTCCGGTTATGATAGGAGAAACAAAGGTCGACAACAAGAGGAAGGGAACGGGCAGTGAAATCCTCCTCTGATGGACAACCGAACAACAAACCAGAACGTTGGGGGGCAGACCAAACAACCCAACGTCTTTGATCGACTAGGTACCAGCGAGTAGAGACGTAGGGATGAGGATCTAAGGGACGTACTTAATGACCAAAGAGAAAGACACAATGAGTACTTCCCCCCAGCTCCGTCCGTTCCTGCCATACCAGACGTTGTTCAAGATCTAATAGATGCCCTGAATCAAGCTGTGCAACAGTTGGTCGAGAATAAAATGTCCCATATAGAATATGACCAGAGAAAGGGCACCCCATTCGTCAACATAATTATTGTGGCATAAATACCAAGAAAATTCAAAATGTCAGTGCTACCCAATTTTACGGGAAGAGAAGACTTGGTATCTCATGTGAATAAATTTGAGATACAAATGGACATCCAGAAGGTGTCTGAAGATGCTCGATGTAGAATCTTTCCTGCTACTTTATTTGATTCTTCCCAGGAATGGTAGTTCATGTTTCCACCGGCCAATATAAGTTCATGGGAGATGTTCGTAAAAGAATTTTATGGACAATTTTATGCTGGTCAGATACATCTGACATAGGCCAATCAGATGGTCGATATCCGATAGAAGGAATGAGAGTCTCTCAAGGAGTATATAAGAGGTTTATGCGAGCAGATTCTCGACCCAAGACTATTGGAGATGAAGGAAAGATGATGGCCATCATAGCTGAAGTGCAACGCCAATCTCCCTTTTGGAGCAGCCTACTGAAAAATGGAGTCAAGAGCACTCAAGAATTTCTAGATCGAGCAGAAAAGTACATCAAGCTAGAGGAGGCTATCGCCAATGAAGGAAAGTCCCCAAAGGCTGACCAGGGAAAGAAGGAAGAGTTAACCAAAGTCGCTAGTGGGTCTGGAAAATCCAACGGCAAAGGTAATAATAAGAACAGAGGGAAAATGGCAAACACTAAGCAAGCGACATCTGATAACAAGCACCCTAAGAAGAACAGATACGAGCCGAGGTTCACCAACTACATAGCCCTGGTCAATTGCAGAGTTAAAGTGTATCAGGCTAGCCATACCACATTCTCCTTTAGGCGACCAGCCCTGATCAAGAAAGACATATCCAAGAGGGACACTACCAAGTTTTGTCGTTTCCACGACGACTATGGGCATGATACCAACGAGTGTAACCAGCTTAAGGATGAGATCAAGTTCCTTATCTGACAAGGACATCCGAGAAGACATATACGAGTAGGGGAAATTCCCATCAAGGAGCTAACAAAGCCAATGGGCAGGCACCTATACGCGAATGCTCGCCTGCTCTATAGCCAGCTCTGGTCATTGGTACTTTGCTAACAATCTGCGGGGGACCGCATATATCTGGTAACAGTGGTAAGGTAAGAGATAGATATACCAGAACCCTACGTAATGATCAGGACATAGCAATGCTAAACGTCAAGGAGCGAACTCCATAAAAAGCTCGAACAGAGGAAGAGTTGGTAACTTTCTCAACATGTCTGATTCCCCCTTCTCAGATCCTTGGTTGTGGATGTAAAAATTGCTAACATGATGGTGAAATGAGTGTTGGTAAATACTAGAAGCTTAGTAAACATTCTATACAAGTCTTCACTGGAAAGAATGAAACTATCAGTACAAGATTTAGAACCATGCAACCATACCATCTATGGTTTCTTCGATGAAGGACTATCACCAACAGGGTCAATTAGACTCCCAGTCATGGTAGGAACGACACACGCAAACGAGACATTACTCACTACTTTTATAGTAGTTGATTGTCCATCCACATATAACACCGTGATTGGAAGAACCATCCTGGTAGATCTGTGAGCAGTAACTTTAGTCTGGCATTTGGGCCATGAATTTTCCAACCGATGCAAGAGTTGGGTGCGTGTGGGAAATCAGCGAGAAGCCAGAGAATGTTACATCTCCTCGATCACAAAGGCAAGAAGGGATGGGTCAGGAAGCAGAGCAGGAAAAAGGTTGCTGGTGGTAAACAAGTTACAAGCCCAATCAGATGAACAAGTCACCAAATAGGGCATTGTCCAAAGGAGGATAGGGACTTAGATCCTCGCTTTGGGGATTTTGAAGAAAGCATTGGACCTATGGAAGACCCTGAGGAGGTCCAGCTAGAAGAAAAAGATCTGACCAGAGTTGTGAAAGTCGGTAAAAGCTTAAAGACAACGATCAAAATAAAGCTGATGGAGTTTTTGAGGAGGAACCAAGAGGTCTTTGCCTGGTCGCATAAAGACATGGTTGGGATAGACCTAGCAGTTATCATCCATGTCTTGAACATAGAAAAAAACCACCCACTAGTGCAAAAAAAAAGAAGGTTGCTCGACAAAGACAGGTCTAAAGCCTTAAAGGAAGAAGTCGAGAAGCTGAAGGAAAATGGATTCATCAGGGTAGCATTTTATCCATCTTGGGTTTCTAATCCTGTACTAGTTCCTAAATCAAATGGTAAATGGAGGACATGTATGGATTTTACTGACCTTAATAAAGTCTACCCAAAAGATTGTTTCGTATTTCCAAGAATCGACCAGCTGGTCGATGATACATCAGGACATGGAATTTTGTCATTCATGGATGCATACTCCGACTATAATCAAATTAGTATGCATCCACCTAATGAAGAACACAACAACTTCAAATAGATACGGGGCTTTACTGTTACAAAGTAATGCCCTTCGGTTTGAAAAGCGATGGTGCCACTTACCAACAACTAGTAAACCACATGCTCAAAGATCAGATCGGCAATAACATGGAGGTTTACGTCGATGATATGCTGGTTAAGTCAAGAAAAGCTGGTGAACACATTAACGACCTGCAGGAATACTTCAAAATTTTGAACAAATATCAGATGAAGCTTAATCCTCTTAAGTGTTCTTTTGGAGTTGGATCAGGAAAATTTTTGGGATTCATAGTGAACTCGCGAGACATCGAAGCCAATCCCGAAAAGATTCAAGCACTGATCGAGATGCAGTCACCAGCCAAAGTTAAAGATGTACAAGGCCTAACAGGGAGAATCCCAACTCTGAGTAGATTCATATAAGTCTATAGACAAGTGCATCCCATTTTTTAATCTACTCAGAGGAAACAAAACGTTTGAGTGGACAAAAGAGTGCGAACATGATTTTCAGGCACTTAAGGCCCATATATCGTGACTGCCCATTTTGTCCAAGTCGGTCGAAGGAGAAACTTTGTACATCTATTTATCCATAACAAAGTATGCTGCCAGTACTGCTTTAATCAGGGACGAAGACAACATTTAAAAGGAAGTATACTACATAAGTAAAATTCTTGTTTGAGCAGAATTATGATATCCGACTATAGAGAAATTGGCTTACTTTAATACTAGCATCAAGAAAACTACGACCTTACTTTCAGGCTCATCCCACAGTTGTTTTTACTGACAAGCCACTACGACAAGTCTTGCAAAAACTAGAAGTCGCTGGTCAACTACTAAAATGGGCAGTTGAGCTAGGGCAGTTCAAAATTTCCTATGTACCTCGAACAACCATAAAGGGTCAATCCTTAGCGGACTTTTGTAGCTGAATGCACCAGACTCCCAGCCAGTGAGCCGATTATAGAAACTGAAAATCAAGCTCAAACTCTCACCCGTAGACTGTTCATAGACGGGTCATCTAATGAACATAACTCAAGGGCAGGGTTGATTTTAATTACCCCTGAAGGGCATCGGTTTCACTGTGCAATAAGATTCAACTTTACTGCCTCCAAGAAAAAGCACTACTTGCAGGTTTGAGACTATCCAAGGATATGAATATAATGTCATTAGAGATATACAACGATTCCCAGCTAGTTGTTAATCAAATCATTGGAGAATATCAGGGTAGGGATCTTAAGATGGTTGCATATCTAAACAAGGCAAAAGACTTGCTAGAACAATTTGAGAAGTATACTCTCGAGCAAGTACCTCGCGACCAGAACTACAACACCCAAACAGACTGTTCGCGGTGTTAAGACAATTTGCTGGCTAAGGCAGTTTTATTTACTTTTAATATTTTTAATTACATCTGAGCAGCAATTTCTCATGGTGTAAAGATATTTCATTTTGATATTACAATTGCTATTATAACATCTGTTCGTATGACCAAACCTAGCATAAGGTATGGGAAATGTATCTAAAAGTGAAAAATCTATCACTTTTAGATACATTGTGCTGCTATAGGGGAGTCTTGTTGAGGTAGCTGATCGACTGAGGTCCTGACTTCCTCTTTGGCTCCATAGATGCCTGTTGCCAAGGAAATTTCAGGAGACTCTGGGGGATTTTTCTCCTCTTCCAGGCGAGCAGTGCACTTCGCAAGTTTAGCCTGTTTTACCTGCTCAAGAAGGTAATCAAAGTTCGCATATTGATTATTCTTCCATAACATGTAAAAGCAATTAAAGGTAGCTCCTCAGAACCTATCCAAGTTTTGGGCATTCTGCTCTTTGAGCAGCTTAACTCGATCCTCTAGACTATTGGCCTCCTTCATGCTTGCCTCTAGATCTTCTTCCAGCTTGGCTGCCTCCTTGTAATTAATTTCAGAGGCTTCCCTAAATTTTTCCTTAGCAACAACAGCCCTAGCCAGATCTTCTTGGCTCTTCTTCAACTGCTCGAACAAAGCAGCAACTTTATCTTCAGCAGTCTTAACCTTGGCCTCCAATGCTTTGACATTGGCCTCCCATGCCCTGATCTCCTCAGCATGCTTTGAGTCAAACTCCTCGGCGCGACGCCAACCATTGTTCATGGTCAGAATACCACGAACAGTGGAAATATGAAGCTTAAAGAGCTAATAAAAAGAAATGTTGTTCGACTAAAATAAAATACAAAAGAAACTTACGCTGAGGACATCGTTTAACCCAAGAGCAAGGATCTGACTGGGTTTCAGCGAAGGAAGAGAAGCAAAGGCCTCTTGGCTACGGCGATGTTTGACTATCTTCTAAAGTTTATCAATTGTTGAGCAAGAGGCATTGCCCAACAATTCCATCGCCAAAGAAGCTCCCGCCTGGTCGATGGAGGACATAGTGCAAGGAGGAGGAGGAGGGGGAGGGTAGTTGTTCTGGATGGAATGGAAGCTAGAGGGTCTACTTATCTAGCCTTTTTTCTTGAAGGTTCCCCACTGGCTTCTCCAGAATTTTTCCTGCTCGATTTCATCGAGCTCGTTGGTTTGGCTCCAGAGGCATAGATATCGAACGCATCGTCAGTTTGCATGAATTCAAGAAATACAAACACGAGCAGATATGTCAAGAAATAATTTTACATGATAAGGAAACAAATTAAAAGAAATTATAAGTAGTATACCTGAACTACAATTATTGGTCGCTACTTTATCTAAGGAACTACTTCTACACTCACTATCTGCCTTAAAGAAGTCCAATCTAAAACTACTGGTCGGGAAATTAAAATTGTCGTCCCTATTGAATAGATGATAAGGGATGTGCAATGTATCTAAAAGTGAAAAATCTATGCTGTTCTCGTCGGAGGATTCAAGTATAGGACTAGCATATTCATGTAATTTTTGTTTTCCCCTCCCATGTTGGGGAAGGATATTGGTTGGTCGAGTGTTGGGGTTGGGCTCTCAAATGGTCACTCCCGTTGGTCGGCGCCTTTGGGGCTGTGACACATCCTGCTATTGTTCGGGGTTTTCTTGTTCTTTAGTACCATCTCCAGTGGCACTCCCCATAGTTGATTCCCTCACCTCTTAGTGAGACTCTAGAAGGCCAACCAACCTTAAAATTGCTTCCGTGACCAGCTCCTTGACATTTTCTATATGCGTCATGTTGGCCAGAGCTGCAACCCTTATCTCCATCTTTGGAGTGGGTTCTAGTCAATACCATGGACCTAGGCACAATGCAAACTGACTAATAACAAGGAAAATATACAAGGCGACTAGAAGAATGTCGAACAAAGATTAAAAGAGTTTACCTCCTCGTGTGAAGCTATGGTGTCTGCGACCAGGTCGGTTGTGAGGAAGTACTCTTGGAAGTACTTTCCCAAGTTCGATTTATAAGTTATATCACTCACGAATGTGCAACCAGACTCTTGGTGATAGAAATGGAAGAACCGTGTGATGCTTTGTTTGGGGTTGGATTAGAGATCAAACATGTAGTTGATCTCATGATGGGTAGGCAAAGGCCACTTTTTATAATTATACAGGATATAGAGTGCTGAAAATACTCTCTATCCATTGGGAGTTACTTTGAATGGGGTGACCTCGAAATAATTTACTACCCCTTGAAAAAAGTCTCTATCCGTTGGGAGTTACTTGGAAGGGAAAAATTGCCCCTACTTCCATGTGGTACCTCGACCATGCGCTATAGGCACCTCCAGGCACGTTTTCCCTCTGGTCGGGTGTAGGCTTATATAAAGTAATCCCAGGAAGACCATACTTCTTGGGATACTTTTCCACTATCCTGGTCAATATGACGCTTGGAGGGGCGATGTACAAGGGTACCTCTGCTCGTGGGCCTTCATGTGGATGGGCCTTAGGTTGAATCTCTGGTGGTGCAACGTTCAGGGGTTGGGGGTCATTCGAAGGACTCTCGGTGTTAGCAGATGGCTGGGTGGTAGGTGATTTTGTGGCTTTTCTTTTTCTATGAGCAATGTGTTTGACACGACCCATGTTTGGTTGATTATTTGGAGGATTTTGAGGAAGGCTGGTCATTGGAATTGGAGGTGGTGTCGAAGGCTCTGAAAAAGGCAGAGAAGGTTGTTCCTGGTCCTCAAATAACAGAGCAAGCAGGTCGTTGTCTATTGGTCTCTCACCTCCCCAGGGATCATGCATGAATATCTGAGAAGAGCAAAGGGGAAGTGAGAATATACGACCAATAGAGAAAAAAGAAAAAGAAAAGTGAGGATAGCACTGCTCGTGTATAAGAGTTAAGCTTTTATACAACCAGCAACATCCTGATAAATACACAATTAACATGCGAACGGGTTGGAAAAATGGATCAAAAAGTGAGAAAAACTTTTCAACTCCGAAAATAGGCGAAAAAAAACTCATTTTCCCGAAATACCCAAAATCAAAATTTCACTTAGATTTTGGACTTGAAATCAGTGTAAATAAACCCCATATTCCTTCTAAACATTGTTTTGTACATTATAATTCCTACAATACCTATTTTATTATAATATTTGTGGGTGTTTTTTTACCTAAACCTGATTTACCCAAAACCTCATTAAGAACATTCAAAATCCAGTTATGAACACAAATAAATCACGGCCAAAATGCATGAAAATTGCTACGTAGATAAGAGGATGGGTTCAAAAACTTACTTGAAGTACAAATTGTAGAAGACATCACAAAGATTTTTCTTGAAGTTGCATAGAGATGCCTCAGATCACACTGGAGTGTCTGGGGTTCTAGGAGGTTTTTTTTAGTGTTCTTGAAGAGAAAAAAGGTTTAGATAAAAATGAAAAGGAGTGAAGGGGCTTATATTTATACTGCTCATGGAATTTATGGTAAGTAATGTGAGAATGGGGTTTCGATGCATGGTAGATCGCCATAACCGTCAAATCGTGTTTGGGAGCTGAAAGGGTAATGATTACTTACCTTTTCGAGAAAGTAAGTATTGACAAATGTGACTGGTCAGCGGGATTGTTGATCGAATAAGTTTATTAAATGTTAATCGCATTAAAATAAATTTGGGGGGAAAATGTTTCCCTAAAATATTTGCATGATGATGTGGCATGATTAAGAGGCACATGGGCCACAGGTGATTGGTTATTGATGAAGACCTGGTCGACCAAAGGCCAGGATATCGAGAGGAAATTGAGTTGCTCGATAGGCACAAGGAATATGATGAGCAGTAAGAAAATAAGATGTGTTGACATATGCGACCAGATTTGCTCATAGAACCGAGGCAAGCACTTAGGGACGGTTATGAGTCAGATATTCCCAAGATATTTGATTAGTTTTATATGTAAATATCATTATTTCTGTTACTATTCTATTATGCTTGTAACAAAAGTTAAGCACGGCCCATAAGGCCCATATGTACATCCTTGAGCCTATAAATAGGACTCATGGGATTCATTGATTGGATATACGCAATATTTGGTATTGAGAGAGAACAAGTATTTTTATACACAATCTTTGTATTCAACTTCGAAGCTTGTGAAACTTAGTGAACCTTAGTTGCTGATCGTAGGTTTTGTAGTCTACATCAATAAAAACACTAAGTGGGCGTAGGTTATTGCCAATCTCTGGGGTTGAACCACTATAAAATCATTGTGTTGTTTTAATTCTTGCATTCAGTTTTATAATTCTTGTTGTTTTTCGTGACTCCATGTTGTTGACTAAATCAAGGGTCAACAACCTTCTGCGCGGAAGCTAGGCTTGCAAATTATGGTGAACTTACTAATTCAAATGCCCGGTATTGAATCTCTGTAAAAAAAAGGCTATTTGGGCTAGTCTAGGAACTTTGGGGCCAATATTTTATAACAAATTGGATCTTGGGCTAGGCAAAGATTTTTTTGGGCCTAACAATTGCCCTTCGGCCCATATCCAGTCGTTCTTCAGACACTGATGTGGGCCAAATATTATCATAATCATTCCAAAAATGCCCCTGATCTAATCACGTCGTATTCATTTATTGCCAATAATCATGGACTATTAGGTTTCAACAGTCACATCCCACGTTCACATAAATTGAAGACCAATGAGGAGTGCCCACAAATGTTTCAGCTTCAGCTTCCCTCATAATTTAAAAGAAATCAATGAAAGGTCGCCTCTTCATTTTCTTCTACATTTCTCACTTAGCACCCAAACTCTGCTCAATTTGTCTCTCCCAAGAACACTCTGTGAAATTTACCGCCTTTTACGTTCTTAAGAAATCGTAAATCATGGTCCCTAAATCATTGACAGAGAAAAATCCCAAGAGAACTTATCAATCCACACTCGACCATTTGCTCGCAAACTGTGACATTCACAAGAATGTGACTATTTGCAAGCTTAACGACCATGAACTTGGAAATTGGTGTTATAGAGACATAGTTAAGCCAGATGAAATATTGTTAAGTTCAAATAACATCGAATATATTTGCTTTCCTCTTCTTGCTATCCTAGTACAGATTGTCTCATGCTCAAAGGCTCACGTCTGCCAGTTCATCCCAAACATAGTTCGGACAATAGTTGGGGCTCGAATGTTCGGTGTGATGCAAGGCCTCTCGATTGGGTTAGGTGACATTTACACTGCTTTTAATAAATTGAACAACAAGACCTTGGAGAATGGGTCGTCACAGACATTCTATTTATCTCCCAAGAAGAACAGGTGCATCTTCATCAACTATGATAGTTCCAACAAAAATTGGGATGAATATCTTTATGCAGTTGGTGGGAAATGGTATCCCAAATTCTTTCCTCGCAACATGTTTCCTCTCTCCAGAACTTTCATGACTGATACGTACTAGTTCATGCATTCCCTTCTTAGTTAAATTTTTGCTTTTTTGTTGCTAATATTTTAACTTATTGCTCCCACTAGATCATATGTTGTATTTGTTTTAATGCATGTTTACTTGTACTTCTCAATCTTTGAGATTGGGTGTATTTATTTTCGTTCCAGACTACTTCTAGCCAAATATAAAAATTGGTAAAGACATGGATGACCTTTTTGCCAAATAAATAAGGCTTCTTTCGCGAATCCAAGGATTTGGCTATCAGCATTTGGATGATTTGCAATATGTATTGTATGCAGATCATGTCCCGCTTGTGTTTTACAATATGGATTCCAATGCCGCAATGGTGTATTCCATGTGGGGTGATTGCACTGAGGCTAAAGTCCTCAACTCATGTGAAAACCAGATGAAGAGGTTTACTTCATTCCCCTTGCCATCCTATGCCCTCTCGTTTTCTCTGGATGAGATTGAGAGGAATATTTTTGAGACTCCAAAGGCCAACAACAAGTACTGTTCCAATCCTGATGTTAAGGGTAGAATAACATCTTTTGTGGATCTGTCTAAGCCATCCCTCAATATAAGCGGTGAGAATATTTGTTTAGTAAGTTCTCGAGTTTCACCGAGACTGTCCATACACAATTTTCCTTCATAGACCATGGGCTCAACAGAGCCCAAAAAGAAAATGAAAACTCATCCCACCACCTTCGATGAGGATTTTGATGATGGAGAGCTTTAGTGTCCCAATTCAAGATTTCAAGGAGAGAACCCACCGGCCCTTCGGCCAAAAAATCTCTTGGTGCAGACTTAGGTTCTACGCCTCGTACAATATCTGAACTTGTTACGAAATCAGTTAGCCAAGAGGTTAGAACTGGATGCGCAACTCAAACTGGTTCCTAGGCTTCTGGGCCCACAAGTGTCACTCATGTGGCTTCTGATACTCGGGCTTCTATGGGTGTGTCGCCCAATTCAACTCTGGTGCACGTCCCTGTTTCTAAATCACCGAACATTGGAGCCACCTTGCTAGCTACCCATCCTATTGTGGTTGTACCCATGGTTTCTGCTACCATTTCTACTGCTTTTTTACCACCTGCCCCGTTAACAAATTCTGTAAAGGTTCCTCCACCAATTATTTTGGGAGGGACCCCAACACCTCAACTGCCCCCTTAGGGTGCTTTTAGCAAGGTAAGAAAGGGATCTGCTTCATTGAAGAAGAGTCATTTTTTAGACAATTTGTTGGTCAACACTAAGGGTTCTCCGAAGGTAGGAGAGGTTGATACTTTCCCAGAGTGGATGTTCATGAGAAGGGTTCTTCTGCTGAGGCACCCTGCAACTTGACACAACCCTAGTTATCTTTATCTTTAGGATTTTATTCGTCCACTTAATTTTTGAATTAACTGGGTTCGACTGTGGTAAATACTCCAATTTTCTTGCCAAGATAATTGGGCTGTGAGGAGGAAATTAATATTGAGGTCATTGAGATTGTGAGTGAGCCACGAAAGAGTAAAGTGGACGTTAACGCCATTGTTTCCACCATAGTTTCTAATGTCACATCCTCCCTTGAGCTCACAAGATTTCCAAGTGTGGTTGTACCTTTGCCCGTTTTACCCTCGGTGGATTCCATGACGGTTGTAACGGAAATACTCACCACATCGCCAGAGACCAATCTGATCATATCTGATGCTCCTCCTACCTCTATTCCTGGTGAAAGAGTAGAGTCAACAGTCATGGCCAGAAGAAGCGGTGTTATGGCAGATGAGCTAAGGGAGAAGGATGCATTGCGCAAAATTGTGGTGCGCTTCCCAGATGAGTTGTTGGAGAGGCAGATAAAATTCGTAATGTGAAAGAGACAATGTGCGAGTATTTGACCTTGGTAAGGTTTTGTTGTACTTACGAATTTGGTGTGATCAACATCAATCGATACTAACCATTTGATTATGATACTGTAGGGGTGTTTTTACTCGAACGTACTGATGCATTATGAGTCAACAACACGAGAGCAGCAAGTAGGTGTGGTGGAAGAACAAAAGAAGAGGGTAGTGGAGTTGGACACCAAGTTGGCAGAGGCAATGTGTGCCTCGGAGTAGAAGAAATAGCTAAGGTAAAAAAAATGAAAAGTTGGTAGAGGAGATGGCGGAGGAGGTTGATAGTCACGCAACAGAGCTTACTAATCTTGAGCTAGAGAAGAAGAAGGTTGTTGAAGATAAGGAAGCTGTGCAGAAAAAATTGGACTCCACAGAAGAGCTGGTGAAAGTGGTGAGGGGGAAGGAAGAGGAGGTGGATACACTCCTCGTTGCTGCGGTCACAGAAAGGGATGCAGTGAAACAAACGTTGGCCGATGTGCAGGAGAAATTGAAGGTGGTAGAATGGCAAGTTAATGACTTTCTGTAAGATATTTAACAACTTCATGTGGAAAAAATTGGGAGCGTATTCGCGACTGAGAGATTACAAAGAGGATTCACATTCGTATTGATGAGGTGGAATTGGCGAAGTATATGGACGTGATTCTCAATGATGATAAGAGGTAGCTTTCCCAGAAAAGGGATATGTTGATACAATATTGCTAATCGTTCAATATCATACTTGAGATATAAAATTTGGAACATTATCTGTGTGACTTGGGCGACATCTTTTTTAGTTATCCAGCAAAGCATTTGGAGGTTTTGCAAATGAATGACGATAAGTTGAGATTCTTGTATCGCACCGATGGGTCTCAGGTGGAGGTATTTATACCACCTGTGGAAGTGGTGGACTTGGTAGACCTAAAAGGGAAGCACGTGGTCCAAACTGCGGTGAGTGTGGCAGAGGAGGACATGAGGGTTTCTACATAGGAAGGACGCCCTGAGTCGACCAAAGAAAACTCCAGTATTGGGTGCTGGAGGTGCAAGTTCTTCATCAGCAGCGGGCAGGAGCGTGAAAGGTGGTCAGGAACAATCATGAACACTAGAATTTATTCTGATAATACTTGTTGTAGTTATTGGATTATTAAATCTTGTTTTTGCTTTATGTTCATACATACAATATTGACATCATATGATTTTGTTCAAATTTTAATGTTGAAATGAGGTATTTTGATAAGTAGAGTTGATATTGGTTTTGTTGTAATTTTATTTCAGTGTTGATTTATGATTTACACCATCAGAGATCATTAAGGTCGTATGCGCAGAAGTACTCTGGGAGGCTTTATAGGTGGTGGGAGCACTTGCCCAGTTAAGAACTTAGTGTTAATTTATTTTGGATAGGATTTTGTAGCATGACCTGTTATATGCAAACTAAGGTGTCTTATGTTATGATTTTTGTTGTTTGCAATAGGTGAGTGGTATACGTATTGGTACAAAATCCCATTCCTCCTGAGAATTTTTGACAAAGAGAATTGGATGGAATCCTTGGTAGCTCAGCAGAAGTAATTGAACAAGGTCTTCCTTTTTATATCTCATGTGAGAGAAATGGGATAAGACATTCTAACTTAATTATCGCGTTGGAGGAGTACATTAGGAGGTTAGATGAACTTAACTTTTCATGTTTGTGCAAAACTTATTAATGCTTAAATTTTTATATTTTAAAGCTTTAATTGTTTCTATAAATTCAAATTAAATTAATTATTTTCATGGTTTGAATTGTAAAATTATTTTAGTTGAAAAATATTTAATTTACTTTGCCTTTGTGTTATTTTTCAAATTTGAGAAAAGTGGTATAAATAAGAAGTACAAAAAGAAAAAGAAAACCTCAATTGAAAAGCCCAACAAAAGAGAAAAAGTGGCCCGGGCCAATTTTGGAGTCCAACAAGCCACTGTAATGTCTCACGTCACTATGGCTACTTCTTGGAATGATGACTGACCCTACAAACCAACACGAGTCTTTTCAACATGCTTTGTCCTCACTCGCATGCTTCTTGGGAAAACTTCCTTAGAGGTCACCCATCATGAGACTACTCCAAGTCAAGCACGCTTAACTTTGGAGTTCTCAAGTGATGGGCTACCAAAAAGAAGATGCATCTTGTTGGCATAGGTAGTATCTATCCGTCCATTTAAGAAATCTTCATCTGTGTAGTATCATACCTACACAATCTTAGAATCATCACACTTGACCTACCCAATGCGATGTGGGAATTCACAGCTTTTACTCAGTCTTTCCCCCTGTGGATCACGGGGTACTGATTGTCATAATCACCCCCCCTTTGGGGACCAACGTCCTCATCGGCCACACTTGCGGATGGGTCAACACTCTGATACCATTTGTAGGATCTTGGAATTTAAATCTAGATGCATGCTTCCTATTATTTTTCCAAAAACATAATAGAAACATAGAATAACATGAATTAGATATGAATATCAGATTCGTAAATTAACATAAACACAAAGATGTAGAAACTTACGAATACGTAACGGAACTGGAACAACTCCTTCCTTCAATCTCGCTAACCCTTGATTCCTTTCTATAGCAGAGCATTATCAAGAGATTGAACTAGATTAGCTACACAGTCTTCCTCATCAAGCCTTTGATCAACCTAGAACCAGTGTAGGCTGGTTCTCAATACATGAGATATAGATCTAGAAAAGAAGAAGAGAGAAAGTGGCCAATAAATGATTAGACAGTCTAGATTTTCACTTACCCAATGAATAAACTAAGACTGGCCTTATGGGTTTTATTTAAATTCAAATTTAAATTTAAATTAATTAAAACTAATAAACAAAAAATAAAAGCCTTGGGCTCCCACAAATGGACTTGGGCCAAATCTCTTTGTTTTGAATTTAAATCCCAGTTTGGCCTAAATTCAAAACATTTTATTTATTTATGTAGTTTTAATGAATGATTTAAATCCTTATTCAAATTAACTAATTATATTTTGAAAATTAATTTAATATTATTTATTTATATTGACACCAATTTATCAATATTAATAAACTTACCCAAAGATTCTCTTTTATTCTCTAAATCTCATATCTCTTTAAATTTTTCAAAAATTGACCTAGTCAACTTTAAAAATCCTAATAAATAATTAAATCAATTAATTGAAACATTCTAGATGATTTACTCAAAGGTGATGCGGGGACCATGGGTCCATCAATACAAGCTACAATAAATTTTTGAGTTTATTTATTAAATAAATTGACTCACAATTTATTATTTCATATGACTCCACTATAGATTCAGAATTAAACTCTTGAATTCATAGAACATATTGTCCAAACCACAAATACGTTATCCACAGTTATAACCATTACAGTCAGTCAATCCTCTATCGATAACTTACTAATGAGTCAGGTGCAAATTACCGTTATAGCCCTCATTTGTATTTTATCCTTAACTACCACTAAGTCCCTTGTAAATGATAAAGCCATGAACTTAATCACAGATATGAGCGCTCAATCATTTACCATTTTAGACTAAGCTATTAAGGAAGTCATATTTTCACCTCTCATACAAAATCTATATGTAACGACCCAAATTCGCTAATAAGGCTTAAGGGCCTTGATTAGTGTGCCTGGAGGGCATAATGGGATTTATGTGTGACTTTAATGAGTAAAATGCATGATTATGATTTAAAGCATGTTATATGATTATTTTACTATTTGAGATGCGTGACTATGTGTATTAGTATGCATGTAGGCCCTGATTGTGTTAGAAGGGCATAATTGTAATTTTGGCCATTTTGGGCATGACGGTATTATTATCTGTGATCTGTGACTCGAGACGATCCTAGAGAGAGCGGATTAGCGGAAAAGTCAAAGCGGGAATTTATACCCGGCTTGGGTCAAGCCTGGGGAGTTTAAATGGGAATTTAGAGAATATATTGAGGTTAATTTTGATGATGAGGAATATATATAGTTGGTGATTAATCAGTATTGGGAAGCAAGCGGGAATGACTAAAATGGCCCTACATGGATAAAAGGGTGTAGAATTAATAGGGAGGGCATTTTGGTCATTAGGATTATTAGAGATAAGTTTATTTAAGCTTTATACTTAGTGGGATTGGTAGAAAAGAGTTATAAGGCTGTGGAAAAGAAAGAAAAAGGAAGAAAAAGAAAAGAGAGAAAAACAGAGGGGTTTTGTCTCAAAAGGAACGGTTTGTGGTTCTCCCACCATTTCCTTCATTTTTCTTGGATCAAAGCTCAGAGGAGAGCTAGGATAGGCTGACCATCAAGGATCCTAAGCTAGACTTGAAGATTGGCAAGGGATTAGCAAGAACACATCAAAAATTGAGGTAAGTTTTTAGAAGTTTCAGTTTTAGGGTTTGACTGGTTTGAGCTGTGTATTTAAGCTAAATTGATAGGGATTTTAGGGGAATTCAGGCCAAGGTTGAGAAGGAGCAAGCTAAGGAGGTCTAGGATTGAACTCAAGGTCGAATTTCCATCCACGGTATGAATTCTAAGTCTTTAACTTTAATGTTTGACTGAATTTCTGGGTTTAGGGTTAACTTTGGTAGACTTGGAGATTTGGGTTGCATGAGCTTGGGTTATGAGTTCTTGGGATGCTTGGGATGAGTGGGATGTGTTGATAAGTTTGTTTTTGGGTTTGGGAAAGATTTGGACAAGTATGGGGTTGAATTGGTTGAAAGAAATCGCAGAAAATGAAATTGGGTGTTGCCTGTCTGCAACTAGCGCTACAACGCTAGTCTTTGGGCGCTGTAGCACTAGGCCCTGTTTCTGGGGAAGTTCAGTTCTGCTTGTAGCGCTATAGCGCCCTCTTTTGAGCGCTGTAGCGCTACCCTGTTCCCAGAAAGGGGTTTTTTGGTTATTTTTGAGGGATTTTGACCTAGGGTTCGGGGTTCGATTCCACCACCTTGTTTTGTGGATCAGGACTTCCCGGGGGGGTCGGGATTGGTCCCGAGGCTAGGTTTTGGACTTGAGGTTTGGTGATGACTTTGACCTATGGATTTTGTTTAGGTGAGCGCTAGGGCTCGAGTGGGATCGTGCTCAAGGAGTCAAGTGATCAAAGCTATCGAATTGAAAGGTAAGAAAACCATAGCACCTGAGAATAGGGCATGGGCCCATAGTGTTATTGCAGGGCATGGCCCTAGATTGTATTACGTGTTAGAGTATAACCTTAATTGAATTATTATATGTTTGAACGATTATTTTGAGATGTACTATGTGTGTGATTATAGTGAAATGAACCGCTAAGGCCGAGAGCGGCAAGGCCAAGAGCGGCGAAGGCCGAGAACGGCAGTGGGGCCGGAAGTAACACGTAGCACATGGAGTGCTTATAGTAAGGGTAGGACCCAATGAATACATGGGGTATCCTTACGGTGAGGACCAAGACCCCAGGCTTTGGTAAGGCTTTTGGGGCGGCATGGCCGTGTTTGCTTAGTCTGATGGTTGACATGTTTATCTGTGGACTATATGTTAACTCTATAATATGCATATGCTATATACTGTTTGAGTTTTCTTGCTGGGCTTCGGCTCACGGGTGCACCGTGTTGCAGGTAAAGGCAAAGAAAGAGTCAACCAGCCATGAGTATGGAGAGCGTGGGGGCGGCGCGTACATGTTCGACCTGCCCGACTGCTTTGGTTGGGGGCATTTTTTATTATGGCTGTATTAACTTGTTCTTTTGATAGTTAACCAAGTGTAAGTCTATTTTTGAGTTGTAAATATTTTGTAAACCTTATTTTTGGGATCCCAGATGTTTGATACTTAATGTTTTCAATGAAACTAAGCATTTTCAAAGATTACAGCCTTAATTCTGGTTTAGTCACACTTTTGGTTTTAGAAACCTCGTAGAGTCAGTTAGTTGCACAATTTCCGTTTTAAACTCACTTAGTAACGGCTCTAAGGTAGTAGGGCGTTACACTATAGATTTCATACCTGTGATTAATACTCCCACTCAATTACATTACTAAATATCCAAGATGTAAGTATGGGCTAGACCATATAGTAAGCTGGTAATGAACAAGTCAAAAGATTTAAATAATATAATTAGCAGAATACTATCACTCAGAAATAGGATCAACTTGACCTATGGTTAACATTGTGACATTGATTAGATTCGATAACAACGATACTTATTTATAAATCAATAATCAATATCGGTCCTAGTCTGATGTAACCAAATACATCTGATCTTATCTACTTGCTCAATGCCTTGGACAAGACATCACACCCCGAATGTGTAAGTAGATCATATCATAAATTACCAGATCAGTGAAAATCCAATGGACTGACTTAATCTTAGGACTCGTTCTTTTGAACATATAATTACAACTATAATCCACTATGACCTAATCACTATAATGGTAACTATCCATATGTTTGGGATTTTATAAATGTTTGTATTATTTCAATAATCATGTAATAAAACAAGCAAGCAACATGGTTGTCAAACTAAATGATTTCTACTACTTTTACTGACAATATAAAATTGTGTTACATGTCCGTCATGGCTTTATAAGGGCATAAAACCCAACAGCCATGCTGCCACTTGGCTCTCTCTAATTCATAAAGTCGAGCCAAGTTGACCACTTCACGCTGTTTGACTAAGCCGCCTATAGACCAATGAGATCATGGCACGTGTCCCATGTTGTCTCCTCCATCATCTACAAGCTGACACCATATGACCCATTTCGCCTGTCGAAACCTTCAGATGCCGACACGTGCCCACGTTGTCCCCCACCATCTGACTCCACCTGCCAAGACTCTCAACACATGACACGTGGCCCACATTGTGCCCTCACTCACCTACCAAAATCCTCTACGCTCGCCAAGTGTCCCATTTGTTCCACTTTCATAAGCTTTTTGAGTCATTTTCTCCATTTCCTAATGCATGAAAATACCAATTTTGGGATCAAATGTTCACTATAAATAGGACCAAAAACTAGTGTAAAGGATACCATATTTTGGAGAGAAAAATACACTTAGTAATTTTGTTGTTTTTCTTATTTCTAGTTTAGATTTGCTTGTTTTATGTGATAACGATGAGTGATCTATTTTAGAAATATTGGTGAGGTTAGACTGCAGTTTTTTTACTTCGCATTCCTAATATTGATATTGATTCTTCTTTCTCCATATCTCATTAATTATTTTATTTCTCATCTTCTAATTTCTTTTCTAAAATTATTTAGCATCTTTTATATATGTTCAGTCATGCTTTTCTTATGTAACTTAGATTGCTAATTGATTTTAGTATATTTGTTATATTATATGTCTTTTACTGCATTCTGCTAGATGTATTTTGTCACTTTTTCATATATGATATGATATGAAATTAGAATTTATATTTAATTTAATCTATATAAATTAATTTGTACTTTTAACATACATATCTTCCAGTTGCAATTAATGGTGTAGAATTGCAACTATGATTTGAATTAATATCAATGTTAGAATAGGATTTACAATACTTCATCTCTACATTGTCATGCCCTTTCTCTGATCAATTTCTTCAATCTATCATTTTAATTTCACAAAAAAATCATCTCTTCAATTCTACTCTACTTTTATATTTAACTTTACTAATCTAATATTTAATTTTATTCTGCCTCTTTGTGGATACAACATAGCCCGTTTACTACTGTGACCGCAAGGTGAATTATTGGGCGATATAAAAACCATTAACGAATTTGGCTTCTTACGTACACAATACAAAATTTGTGAACACTTAAGTTATATAAAGAAGCAATTTAATTGATGATGTATAACTTGGAAGAACAAATTATAATAATTTAAAACAGATTGTTTACATACAAATATGATGTAGTAGTAAGCGCATTTACTTTAACAATAAAAAGATATGTAAAGTACAATGAATATCCGTAAAGGAAAATGGAGCTTCTACAATGTATATATGTATCTTTCCACTACATTGGGAGCGTAGGGAAGGTTTAGGTGCATCTTTGGAGTCAGAAACAAGCTTGAAGAGGCCATAGCTGGAAGCTAAGCCAAAGAAAGGAAGCACGGTGGCTTGCCTTGTCGCTGACTCGCCGAGGGTGGAGTAGAAATTGGAGGAGTAGTCATTCCAGATGCTCACTGGGGTTGTGTGGGGAGACCTCCCACAAAATGGGTCCACTAAATGTGGTGCCCCTCGGTTCAAGGGGGGGGGGGGGTATGTGTGCATTTTCCCATAGCATCCATATCCTTGTATTTCTTGCTTTTGGGCTACGAGAAAACCGAAGCCATCGATCAATCATTGGATAAGGGTGTTGTGATATTGATGGGTTGGTACCTTTCTCTTTGTTGGAACAAGGAAGCCCTTTTTTGCATAGTCAGAGCTGATTAGCCTGTGAAATGGCTTGCCCTAGTTCTAGGCCAAGCGGTGTAATGGCGATAAGGCTGGTGAGCGACGTGAGTAAGAGGTTGTTGTTTTGCTATCTTTGGGAGGGCCTTGTGGGTTATTATTTGGAAGGCTAAGTGGTGTGTGACAGAGCAGGTAGGGAAGCATATTGAAGGAGTGGAGTTGTTCAAAATTGCTATTTTTTCTATTATTCTCACTCTTGCTCTCTTTTTCACCATTTTATTTATGATGGTGCTGAATATTTGTGGTAGATATGCTTTAGATGTTAAGTAGGCAAGCTATTTATAAAGGGTGAGAAAAGGTTTTAGCTTAACCGTGGCCTTAAATGGTGTATAAAGATCACAGAACTTTATCGGTGATATGTCTAAGTCATTGCAGAAAGTTGTTGATGCGACAGGACAATAGATGGAATCTTTGTCAAGAGAGTAAAAGAATTGATGTACAAATATGGGAATTAACAGTACAAGCGTGCAAGCGTGAATCACATTTTCTTGCGTAAAAGATCATGTGTACTAGTTAAAGGTCTCGCGTACAAGCATGAATCACTTGTGCAACAGTTTGGACGATTTAGTTAATATTGGAAAGACCCTCTTTTGATAGGGTAATGTAAATGAATGCAATATTATTGAAGAAATGCAAAGCAAGAATACTACAAAGTAATAGTCAAATCATCGAGGTGTTATTATGTAAATTGTATCATTACAACTACAAATGAATTAACAGTAATATTGGAATAAAGATAAAGAATTTCACATTCGTGGTACATCTTTGCCAGTACTTACTTCGTGGAGGCAGTAGGATCTGCGGCCCAGAACTTGAATGATCTCAAATGGGCCTTCCCATTTGGGCTGGAGCTTAATTTGGTTTCCAGTGGTGCGCCTTAATACCCATTCGCCTAATGAAAAAGACATGGGATCAATTTTCTTCTAGTAGTGGCATTTTGATGCCTTTTGATAGTTTAATTGTCGTATATCGGTGACCATTATGTGCTCTTCTACCAAATATAATTTAATTGTCGTATATGGGTGAACATTATGTGCTCTTCTACCAGATATAATTTGTGACCAAGTTTTAGTTGATTAGCTTCTGTGTTAGGGGTGATATTTGTCTGAAGCATTGGCAGGCCTACTTCTATTGGTATTACAGCTTCTGTACCATATACAATAGAATAGGGGGTTTTGTTACGAATATTTATGCTATGCAAGTATACACAATCACAATTTGTAATAAATCATGGTAAGACCAAGTATCATCCCACGAAGATTGATTTATCAATTACCAATTAATTAATTCTTGATTTCTATTTTGCTAACGAAAATTGGATTTGTAAAATTTAAAATCAAGAAAGCATAAATAAATGTAAAGTGCACAAATAAATTAAAAACAAGAACACAAGAATGAAATTCACAAACGAGAACAATTAGGAATTCTAATATTCTCTACTATCCACTCTATTATTCTTTAATGCAATTGCCCCTAAAATTCTTCTTACTAAAATGATAGGCATACAAATGTATTAACTATTCAGATTAAGAAAAGGAAAACTCGACCTAATGTGAATTTCCTATATTTCTATGGTCACTTCAAACAATAGGAAGCAATAAATACATCCCTAAATCACATAGACCAGTTTGATACTTGTTGACCCTCGAATTGGTCAACAACACAAAGTCAGATAAACAATATAAAATGAGATGAAAACAAGAAGAAATCAAGATGAAAAGGTAAACGACACAAACAATTTATAGTGGTTCGGCCCCAATTAGATGGTAATGACCTACGTCCACTTAGTGTTCTTATTCATGTAGAATCCCAACACTGTGATCAATGAACTAGGGTTCACGAGTTTCACAAGCTTCAGGATGATTACAATTTTGGTGAATAATAACACTATAATTTTCTCTAAGAATTCTCCCAATCCAAAAAATTCCCCTCCCTTGAGCCCTTTGATTCGTATTTATAGGCTCAAGAAGGTTACATGGGCCAATGGGCCTTAATTAAAATTACAACTTGCGTATCTAGATAATAAGATAAATTACAATTAATTCATGATTATAAGATTGCACATCTGAAGGAAATAAATGAATGTATACAACCAGGTTGGTCGCACATAAGTATGATGCTTGATAAACCAATAATTTTCTGGTCGATGGTCAAGCAGGACACAGTTACTTAAAATAGCCACGTGCCTCCCACGTGTAGACCAATCCTGCCACGTCATCAAGTAGTCCATTTTTGGGTAAATAATTGCCCCCCAAGTTTATTACACTGTGACCAGCATAAAGTAAACTTAAACAACCGACCTTCCGTGTGACCTGTCAAATCTGTCAGAGCCATCAATGCCTTCTCAAGAAAAGGCAACCAATCATGTCATTGCAGTTTCACAAAAAGTGATTTGACGGCTATCACATTTTTCCATGCCTCGAAAAATCATCCCCCATCATTACCTCATTAACCGTGCTTCGACCAACATAAATACCCCTTCATATTTACCTTTTACTTTTTACTTTCCATCTTTCCTCAAGAACAATGAAGAACGGAGCCTAAAGAACCCAGAAAACCCATACGACTCCGACGATCTATGGAATTTCTGTTCATCTGGTTGTATCAACATTCCAAAAATTTGCATCAACCTTTATCCAAGTAAGTTACTTGAACCTCTTCGTCTCCAAAATTCCATGCAATAATTACCTTTTCAGTTTTCTGGTTTATTTTGGATTTTTAGTTCCCGAATATTCTTGAAGAAATGATTTAGGGTAATCGGGCATGTAGGTATTAACATGATAGGATAATGAAAAGACACTAAATGAGGCTTAGGAATTAGGCTTGGGAGTTAGGATTATTGATTTAGGGCGTAAAATCGAAGTAAAAATTTGATTTTTTAGGCATTTAGAAAAAACTGGGTTTTTCCTGCCCTTTTTCAGAGTCAAAAAGTTTTTTCTGAAAAACTTTTCACTTTTGCTTTTTAATCCATTTTCCAAGCTGTTCGCATACTATTTAGTGTTTACGTTAGGATGCTGCTGGTCGTATAAAAGCTTAACTTTAATACATGAGCAATGTTATCCCAACTTTTCCACTTTCTTGGTCTATTGGTCGTAGATTCTTATCTCTCCTTCTCTGTTCATAGATTTTCATGCACGACCCGTGGGGAGGTGAGAGGCCGATCGACGACGACTTGCTCGCACTACTGCTCGAAGATCAAGAACAGTCGTCGTTGCTAATCTCAGAAATTCCCTTTTCTCAACGTAACCCCACAAGTAGACCTTTGACCAGTCCAACCAACATGGGGCGTGTAAAATCCATCGCTCAAAAGAAAAAGAAAACAACCAATCCACTTGCCAATCAACCTACTCCTCGAGCTGAAACTCCTTCGACTAGCCCTCAACCTGAAAACACTTCCCAGCTAGAAATTCAAACAAAAGCCCGACTTCGAGACGTCCTTCGACTAGAGGTCGAATGGTACATAGTACCTCCTAGTGTTATTACAACTAGGATGGTAGGGAATTATCTAAAGAAGTGTGGACTTCCTGGGATAACCCTAATCAAGCCTACAATCGACCAGTGGGCAAACCTTCCTGGGGGCGCCTTCAGCGCCTGGTCGAGATATCACATTGAAGCAGGGGCAACCTTGCCTCTTCATTCGTTCTTCCAGGGTGTGGCCAATTATTTCGAGGTCGCTCCCTTTCAAATCACCCCAAATGGATATAGAGTGCTCTCGGCTCTCTATATTCTGTACAGTCACAATAAGTGGCATGTCCCTACGCCGCATGAGAACAATTACTTATTTGATCTCAAATCTAACCCCAACCATAAAAACACGGGGCTCTTCCATTTCTACCACCAGGAATCTGCTCGCACCTTCCTGAGTGATATTACCCACAAGTTCAACGTGGGAAATTAATTCCAAGAGTACTTCTTAACACCGGACCTGGTCGCCAACAACTTGGCCTTTACTGAATGAGGTAAACCATTTATTTACTGGTCTTTAGATTTCACTTAGCTTTCCTAAACATTCTTTAGAACTTTGGTGTCATTCAGGTCCATGTCATCGACCAGCTCCCACTCCAGAAATGGAGATATGAGCAGGATCCTTGGCCAACATGACAAATATTGAAAAAAGTGTCAAAGAGCTAGTCACGGAGACCAATCTAAGGCTGGTTGGCCTTCTAGCACCTCACCAGAACGTGAGGGAATCAACTATGGGAAGTGCTACTAGGGGAGAAATTCTCGAGCAGCACCAAGATGTGTTACAACCCCCGAGGAGGGCAATGGGAGTGACCATCAGGGAACCTGATAACTCTAAGATTTAGAGTTATTTTTATGTCTTTAAACTTAATTTTCAAACCAAATCAAAGAGTAATGAAATGTAATTAGTTGAAATGGTGTCGAATTAGTGTAAATTTATGTTAGGAGTAGTTGTGTTTGTGTTTTCATATTTTTAGTGATTTATGTAGTTTATGTTTTGTTATTCAGGTTAGGAAACAGGAGCTGAGGGAACTGTGAATCAAAGGGAAATGTTGCTAAAAAGGGGAGGATGCTAACTCAACAATGCTGTAGCAGTCAGTCTTAGCAATTAAACAGAAGCTAGAGAAAAAGGACTTCGTGAAAAAAGAAATACTCCAGCTGGATTAAATGAAGAGAAAAGAGGCGGCCAGGTGGCAAGTGTACTGAGTACTGAGTCAGCTGAGTATGTGGGACAAAGTACATGTAGGCAAGTGATCTGGATTGTCCAATCAGGGTAAAGGAAAGTACCCTAGAATTAAAGGAGGCGGCCGTATTTTTTGGATAAGGACCATTTTTAGAAATAGAGAGAATTTTTGGCTAAGTACAGAGAAGGTTTCAGGGAGAAGATTTAAGAAGAGTACGACCAACAGAGAAGGAAGAAGGCTGATGCCATAAGGAGGATTTGAGCTCATAACTCATTCTTCCTACACCATTTCTTTCTCTTTGTATTAATTTCATCTAATTTCTGCAAACTCCATGGATTACTTCTGTATTATTTTCATGTTTAAGTTTGCAACTATGAACTAATTTCCTAAGGGTTTGGGTGATTATGAACCCTCAAGTATGAACTCAACATATAAATGCAATGGCTAAGTGATTATGTCTTTGTTCAATTGAATGTGCTTTACTGTTATTGAATGTTAATTATTGGCCATTTTTAGCATTTACTAAGCTAGATCTAACTTGGAAAAGGGAAGTCTAGCTGATTTCATTCAATTGATGCAAGAGATTCATCTAGTTTTAGGTGTTTTTGAGTAGTAGAATAGGAATGTTTTGCTACCTTGCATAACTTAAGAATTGATGCTTAAATGAATGTTTATAATTTGATTTCATGCAGGAATGTATAGAAGGGGAGTATAGACATTAGATTGCACGTTTTGGGAAAAACTTGCTGGGTTTTACGAAATTTGTTAACACTGTCATAATTGCTAACCCATTGCTAAGCCATTGCTGTAACAACTGGAACGAACCGAGGGGAATTAATCACCCGAATCCATTTTTCTAATATCTGAAAACCACCCAGTATTTTGTCATTTTAATCTCTGATTTTTGGTTTAATTCCTTTATTGTCTACAATTATTTTCATGGTTAATTACCCACTCTTTCCTTTGTTTTGGTTACTATTTTATAAGTTGTTTTTGGTTGATTTTACATTAATTTAGTTAAAAAGTCCCTGTGGATACGAACTTTGACGCTTTGTCACTGTATTACTTGTTGCCGATTGTGTATTCTTGCACATATTTTAAACGTTAGAATTTTCAACAACAAGTTTTTGGCGCCGTTGCCGGGGACTTTAAAATTAAATTCTGTTTTATCAACTATTTGACAATTTATTTTCATTGTTTTTAACCTTGTTGGTTCGGGTTGTGCAATCTCAGGTACCTACAGTGTATGAACCAGCAAGAGGACAGTGAACTTGCTCCTATTGACCCCGAGATCGAACGAACTTTCAGAAAAAGGAGGAAAGATCAAAAGGCTAAAAGCCGAGGCACTATGGCTGAATGTGTTGATGATGAGGGGGATGGCCAGCAAGTTACTAATCTCATTGTTTTGGCGGATGACAGAGCCAGAGCAATACGGGAATACGCTGCCCCCATGTTTAATGAGCTAAATCCAGGCATTGTGAGGCCAGAAATACAAGCAGCTCAATTTGAGCTCAAACCGGTCATGTTTCAAATGCTCCAAACTGTGGGGCAGTTCAGCGGGATGCCAACGGAGGACCCTCATCTCCACCTTTGTTCATTTTTGGAGGTGAGCGATTCTTTTAAGCTTCAAGGAGTAAGTGAAGAGGCGTTAAGGCTGAAGTTATTTCCGTTCTCTTTAAGGGACCGAGCTAGATCATGGCTCAACACCCTTCCTCCCGATTCCGTTACAAATTGGAATGACTTGGCTGAGAAATTTCTAAGAAAGTACTTCCCTCCCACCAGAAATGCAAAGTTTAGAAGTGAAATCATGTCGTTTCAGCAGCTGGAAGATGAGTCCACTAGTGACGCGTGGGAAAGATTCAAAGAGCTTTTAAGAAAATGTCCACACCACGGTATCCCACATTGTATACAAATGGAGACATTCTACAATGGTCTCAATGCAGCCTCTCGAATGGTCTTGGACGCTTCAGCCAATGGAGCCATTCTTTCCAAGTCTTACAACGAAGCATTTGAGATTTTGGAAAGGATTGCAAGTAATAACTATCAATGGTCAAACACTAGAGCTCCTACAAGTAGAAAGGTGGCGGGAGTTCTTGAAGTAGATGCATTAACGGCTCTAACAGCTCAAATGGCCTCAATGACCAACATCTTGAAGAATATGAGTTTGGGAGGAAGTATTCAGCCAGCTGCTGCCATTCAAAGTGCAGAAGTATCATGTGTGTATTGTGGGGACGGGCATACTTTTGAGAATTTCCCTTCAAATCCAGCCTACGTTTGTTACGTGGGAAATCAGAATTTCAACCGCAACAACAACCCATATTCTAACACTTACAATCCAGCATGGAAGAATCATCCTAATCTGTCATGGGGGGGTTAAGGAGCAAGTTCAAGCACAGCACCAGCACAAGGAAGACAAGCATATCCACCAGGTTTTTCACAACAGCCGAGACCTTCACAACATGTTCAAAACACCCAGCCGAATTCTTTGGAGAATCTAATGAGGGAGTATATGGCTAAGAACGATGCAGTAATACAAA
Organism: Humulus lupulus; assembly: GCF_963169125.1. Classification (NCBI taxonomy): domain Eukaryota; kingdom Viridiplantae; phylum Streptophyta; class Magnoliopsida; order Rosales; family Cannabaceae; genus Humulus; species Humulus lupulus. The sequence goes on along the minus strand of NC_084797.1, from coordinate 148,136,599 downwards.
GCCAAGCAGCTTCTCTTCGTAATCTTGAGATGCAGCTCAGCCAGCTAGCCAATGAAATGAAAACTAGGCCACAAGGATCTGTGCCTAGTGATACAGAAAACCCAAGGAGAGATGGGAAAGAACACTGTAAAGCTATTCAGCTGCGGAATGGTAAAAATCTGGGAAATTCTGAGGAAATACAGGGTAGTGGAGAGCCCACTTCAATCCAAAGCGAAGGAGAAACAAGTAACAAAACTGCCCAGGAAATTGCTGAAACTGGCCCAGTTGCTACAGCAAAGGGTCAGCAAACTGCTCCAGTAAATTTTAGTCCTAAACCGCCCCTTCCATTTCCGCAGCGATTTCACAAACAACAATAGGATGGTCAGTTCAGAAAGTTTTTGGATTTACTGAAACAGTTGCATATTAATATCCCCTTGGTCGAAGCATTGGAGCAAATGCCGAATTATGTCAAGTTCTTAAAGGATATTTTGACGAAGAAAAGGCGTTTGGGGGAGTTTGAAACTGTAGCACTTACAGAAGGATGCAGCGCAATGTTGAAAAGTAAAATACCCCCTAAATTAAAAGATCCTGGCAGTTTTACAATTCCGTGCTCAATTGGGGGTAGAGATGTGGGAAGAGCATTATGCGACTTAGGCGCTAGTATCAACCTTATGCCTATGTCAATTTTCAAGAAGCTGGGTATTGGTGAGGCACGACCCACTACTGTTACTTTACAACTTGCAGACAGATCTATGGCTCATCCCGAGGGCAAGATTGAAGATGTGTTAGTTCAAGTGGATAAATTTATATTTCCGGCGGATTTCATCATTTTAGACTATGAAGCGGATAGAGAGGTACCTATAATCTTGGGTAGGCCTTTTCTTGCTACAGGGCGTACTCTTATTGACGTGCAGAATGGTGAACTTACCATGAGGGTGAATGACCAACAAATCACCTTTAGTGTGTTTAAAGCTATGAAATTCCCGGATGAAGTGGAAGAATGCTCTAGAGTTGACGTTGTTGATACTTTGGTAGCTGAGAAGTTCAATAAAAGGGTGGAAAAAGCTGCTATGGGAACCCAGATTTTTGGAGATGAGGAGGAGTATAGCAGTGAAGATGAGGAGATGATTACATGGGTAGATTCTTGCCAACCAACCAAGAAATATAGTAAGGTGTTTGAAGCTCTAAATTTGCCAGAAAAGCACTTTCAGGCCCCTAAACCATCTGTTGAAGAACCACCTCAACTGGAGTTAAAGCCGCTGCCAAGCCATTTAAAGTATGTGTACTTGGGCGACAATGATACTTTACCTGTGATAATATCTAGCTGTCTGGAGTTTGTTGCTGAAGAGGCATTGCTGAAATTGCTGAAGCAGCATAAAAGGGCGATTGGATGGACAATGGCTGATATTCAAGGGATTAGTCCAGCACTATGTATGCACAAGATCTTGCTGGAATCTGATTGTACTCACTCTGTGGAGCAGCAAAGGAGGTTGAATCCAGTAATGAAGGACGTGGTTAGAAAAGAAGTCATTAAGTGGCTTGATTATGGGATAATCTATCCAATTTCCGATAGCACTTGGGTGAGTCCGGTCCAATGTGTTCCAAAGAAGGGGGGTGTTACAGTAGTTACAAATGACAGCAACGAACTTATTCCTACTCGCACAGTTACTGGGTGGCGGGTTTGCATGGATTATAGAAAACTAAACAAAGCCACTAGAAAGGACCATTTCCCTTTGCCCTTCATCAACCAAATGTTGGACCGCTTGGCGGGAAAGGAGTTCTTTTGTTTTCTTGACGGGTATTCTGGGTATAATCAGATATCTATCGCGCCTGAAGACCAAGAGAAGACTAATTTCACCTGTCCATACGGCACATTCGCCTTTAGGAGGATGCCCTTTGGATTGTGTAATGCACCGGCCACATTTCAGCGGTGCATGATGGCGATTTTTTCAGATATGGCTGAGAGTATTTTGGAGATATTCATGGACGATTTCTCTGTCTATGGGGATTCATTTGAAGGTTGCTTGGAGAATTTAGAAAAAGTCTTAAAGAGGTGTGAAGAAACTCATCTAGTGTTGAACTGGGAAAAATGCCATTTCATGGTGCAAGAAGGCATTGTGTTGGGGCATAAAGTGTCTAGCAAGGGGATAGAGGTTGACAAGGCTAAACTGGAAGTTATTGAGAAACTACCAGCCCCTACCACAGTAAAAGGCATTAGAAGTTTCCTCGGTCATGCTGGCTTTTACAGGCGTTTTATCAAGGATTTTTCTAAGGTGTCCAAACCTTTATGCAGCTTTCTGGAGCAAAATAGGCCTTTTGAGTTTACTGATGAATGTCAAGAGGCATTTTTGAGATTGAAGTCAGCCCTTGTTACAGCACCAGTGATCACAGCTCCTGACTGGTCATTACCTTTTGAACTTATGTGCGACGCCAGTGACTTCGCGATTGGAGCTGTTCTTGGGCAGCGGAAGAACAAAATTTTTCATTCGATTTACTATGCAAGCAAAACATTGGTGGATGCCCAGATTAATTACACTACAACTGAAAAAGAGCTGCTGGCCGTGATTTTCGCCTTTGAAAAATTTCGATCCTATCTTGTGGGGACTAAGGTCATTGTGTACACGGACCACTCTGCGATCAAGTATTTGATAGCCAAAAAGGATTCTAAACCGAGGCTAATACGTTGGGTTTTGTTGCTGCAAGAGTTCGATTTGGAAATCCGAGACAGAAAAGGGACAGAAAATCAAGTGGCGGACCACTTATCAAGGCTGGAAACTAACACTCACAGCAGCAATTTAGAGGCAGAATTACAAATTCAAGACTCATTTCCTGATGAACAGCTGCTGGTTGTGGAGCAAGAACAAGTACCATGGTATGCAGATGTTGTAAACTTTTTAGTTGGGGGTGTACATCCACCTGATTTCACCAAACAGCAGCTTAAAAAGTTCTTACATGACATCATATTTTATTTCTGGGATGAGCCGTACCTGTACAAACAGTGCCCAGATCATATAATGAGAAGATGTGTACCAGAAACTGAAGTTTCCAGTATCTTGGAACACTGTCATTCAGCTCCATATGGTGGTCATTTTGGTGGACAACGCACTGCTGCCAAAGTGTTTCAATCAGGTTATTATTGGCCCTCTATATTCAAGGATGCCCACGATTTTTTTCAAAGATGTGATCGCTGCCAGCGAGTGGGAAATATCTCAGCAAGGAATGAAATGCCACTTAATTACATTTTGGAGGTGGAGTTGTTTGACGTGTGGGGCATCGACTTCATGGGACCTTTCCCCCAATCTTTTGGGAACCTCTACATTTTAGTGGCTGTGGACTATGTATCGAAATGGGTGGAGGCAGTAGCTAGTCCAACGAATGATGCCAAAGTGGTAATGAAATTTCTGCATAAAAATGTTTTTACACGATTTGGGACGCCAAGAGCACTAATCAGTGATGAGGGGACGCACTTTGTCAAGAAAGTCTTGGCTGCCTTATTAGCTAAGTACAGTGTAAAGCATAAAATAGCCACGGCATATCACCCGCAGACCAACGGGCTGGCGGAGATTTCGAACAGAGAAATTAAGGGAATTCTTGAAAAAGTGGTAAATCCCAGCAGGAAGGATTGGTCCCAACGATTAGATGATGCACTCTAGGCTTACCGTACAGCTTTTAAAACTCCTTTAGGCATGTCACCTTATCGCTTAGTTTATGGGAAGGCGTGTCATCTTCCTGTAGAATTAGAGCATAAGGCATTTTGGGCGTTGAAGAAGTTAAATTTGGATCTTGTAGTGGCGGGAGAAGCAATAAAGCTGCAGCTGAATGAATTGGACGAGATGCGGTTGTTTGCTTATGAAAATGCAAAGCTGTACAAGGAAAAGACAAAAAAATGGCATGACAGCAGGATCAAGGAAAGAGTATTTGAGAAAAATCAGCAAGTGTTACTGTTTAACTCCAGGCTGAAGCTATTTCCTGGAAAGCTTAAGTCCCGTTGGTCTGGACCATTTACTGTGATGGAAGTGTATCCATTTGGAGCTGTCCTCGTGAAAGATGAAAAATCAGGAAGAGAATTCACAGTTAACGGACAGCGACTGAAGCGTTATTTGGGTGGGGAGGTTGACAGAGAAAAGACCCCCGTCAGTCTGAAGGATGCTTGAAGGAGAAAGGATATGGGTTGCCATGCATTTCTTGTGGCACATTTGGGCAATCCATGAGTGAAAGAGATAGTTGTAAATAAATAATGGATGTAACTATGTTTGGGGTGTATTACCCCTTGGAAAAAAAAAAAAGAGAAGAGAGGAGCATAAAGAAGCAGGTCAGCCAGGAGTTGATAAAACTGGGAATAAGCTGAAAATAGAAGTCTGGGCAGAGGCGTTATTTTTCTGGAATGGTGGATTGCTATATCATTGCTTCAGCATTTAGCAGGGTCGCAGGGAAAGAGTTGCTGCCCAGTTGCTATAGCAACCAGTCAGTAACACTGGGCATCAACTAAATGAAGCTGGATCCAAGAGAAACATATCGGTGCTTAGCACGGGATTGCTTTGTTCGAAAAGAAAAATCGCACGTGTTTGAAAAAAAAAAAAAAAAGTGGAGCAAATGATTAAGGTATTGATTGGGCAATCATTGGGCGTTTTACATTTTTCAGACCATGTAATGGTATTATTTTGTCTATTTGTGGACCCAGCAGGCCTGTTGTTTTCAAAACCAAAGAAAAAGGGTCCATTTGACCCTATTAGTTTATTGGGCTTGTTGAGTAAGTCAACTGGGCCCCCATGTGTAGTCAACCCATCCACCTCACATTAGCCCACCCCATGCACCTGACATCGCATCCCATTGAGGGTCTACTTCATATATATATATAGATATTGTTACTTTTACTTTTCTTTTATATATCTATATATATTTGTATACCCCTTTTCTGATACATTAATTATATTAGTCTTTTACTTTTATCATATATATATATAAGTATCTTACTTTTATTCTAAATATATATCTATATATATATAGTTATATTGAGTATACCCTCGCCAACTTCAACCTCAGAAATCCCTCAGCCCCCCCCCCCCCCCCCCTCGTTGACCGCCGCCCCTGAAACCCCAACCTCAGAAATCGCCCAAGCCACCCAGCTCCGCCTCTCACCACTCCGAGCCATCCCATCCGCCCATCCCAACAGCCACCAAGCCATCCCATCGCTTTCTCCATCTCACCTAACCACTTCTCTCCAGCCAAAGAATCTCGTCAACAACCCAGCCCGAGCTACTGTCAGACCCAGCCCCCAGCCGAAGCTCTTCTCCTTCGCCCGAGCCTTCACCATCCACAAATGCCGAGAGTAAAATCAGTTGCTCGTAAAGAGAAAGGCAAAAGGCGGCAGTTTAATGAAGTGGCCAAGTTCTATTGCCCAATTGCAGAGGCAAAATACAACAATCAAGTCGTTCATCGCGAGTTGTACATGGAACGGGGACTCGTGGAAGATTCAGAGGGCATCAAAGAGTTACCTGAATGGTTGCAGGCAACAATCACTGAGAGGGGGTGGGATAAAATTTTTATGACACCGGAACCAGCTCTCACTGAAGTTGTTCGCGAGTTCTACGCGAATTTTTTATCTCAGGAATGGCCCACCGTAGTCACAGTGCGTGAAGTGCAAGTCCAATTTACTGCCGAGGCGATTAATAATCTGTTTGGGCTCGAGACAGGGAAATGTGTGTTTTCCAAGAACCGAGGAAAGATTCGGGGGGATGAGTTGGTTGAAGTGATGGAAAATGTCGCTCCAGGTGATGTCTGGGATGTCGATGAACAGGACAACCTGCGGCATAGACGGACGGATTTAGAGCACGAGCTGAAGTGTCTCTATTCATTTGTGCAGACCACTTTATGCCCAACTTCGCACGATTCCACTGTCAGCAAAGCCCGAGCTTTCATGTTATATTGCATTCGGAAGGGGTTGCAAGTGGATGTTGGCACAGTCCTAGCGCGGGAAATTTTTGAGTGTGCACAGCGGGGCAAAGGGAAGCTGTTTTTACCAGCCACTATTACTGCCTTATGTCGAGATGCTGGTGTACCGGTATGGCCCGAAGAGGGGCTGTTGCATCCTAGAGCAGCAGTGAGTTTTGGCCCAGCCCGAGCGTCGAGGACTCATCGTGCCTCTGCCTTCTCCTCAGTGCATGACCCTGCTGCCCCTGTCGACAATGCCCTCATGGAGCGGTTTACTCAGTACGAGATGATGCAGCACCACATGCATCATCGGCAGGGCGAACTATGTGACAGAATGCAAGCATTTTGGCAGTACGAGCAGCAAAGAGACGGCATCGTGGAACGTACATTCAAAAAGCTAACTCCCAGGATGGTTCCATAGTTCCCACAGCAACTCCTCGACCCATGGACGGACTACTCAGCCCCTGCGCCCAATCCGGAGGCTCCCGATGAGGACTCCGAGTGAAGGGGGTTTCCTAATCCTAATATATATATTTTAATTCTGTTTGCTGTTTTTCTGTGTTAGTGTTAGTTGTCATATAGGTGTTCGTTTCTGTTTCTGTTCTGGATGTTTGTTGTTTGTTGTTTTTGTGTTTTTGTCTGTGATGGAGTTTTAAAAAACTTGTTCTTTTGACCTAGTGTACTGCTCGATGATGATATTTTTTCCATTCGATCCATGCTTGTTTCTGCCTGGCTTTATATGCGGCCCATTCATGTTTAATTGCTGGATATTATGGATGTCTCTGTTAGTCTCTCCTCAATAGGGTATTACTTTTGATTTTCCCACCTTACTTTGATATTTTCTGTCAATGATTGCTGAGTTTATGCTGTTAGCATCTAGAATTGGTTAGTGCATCCCCTTGAGGCGAAATCCTAGCTCCACTTATCCTTTAGAAATGATTTAGGCCATCTTTGGACGATTGAGCCTTCTTAGCCTTCCTTGTATGATATCTGTTCCTTAGTCACCCACGTTTGAGCCTATTAACCTGATTTTTTTCATTTAACCCGAACATGCATCACATTTTCCCCGTTAATACACTCTCCATTTATCTACCCACTTAATTGCTCTCACTTGTCAATTATTATTTTTTAGATTAAGTTTGGGGTGAGTGTGGTGAGTGTAGCTTGTGGCGAGCTAATTCTTATTCATTATTTTAGCCACATGGGGGACAATGTTGGGTTGTAAGTTTGGGGTGGGGAATCAGCTCACAAAGCATACATTAATTATGTGCAAATTTTCTTGCTATATATATCATCATGTACTAATATCTCTCTCTTATGTTTAATATGTGTTTAGTGTTCAAAAAAAAAAAAAAAAAAAAAAACAAACAAAGAAACAAAAAAAGAAAAAACATTTTTTTAAGAAGAGAGATAGGAATAAAATTAGCAAGAGAAACAAATTTTATTTACATATCTTTGTGAGCCAAAAATCATAGGGAAGAGATTCAAGAGTGAAAAGAAAAAGAAAAACAAAAATCATGAGAAAGAGGCTTAATTTTTGACAAGTGAGGTGGTTAGGTTTAAGCTAGTAAACACATCCTTTACCATACCCTAGCCTAAGCCTTGCATTATAAGCTTAATAAAGTCCTTTTGATCTAGGGGATAAGTGAGACTACATTAGTGGAGAGGAATGCACTAATTCAACTTATGGAGCTATAATGAAAAATCAAAGGGTAGTTGTAGAAAATTCAAAGTTAGGTGGGATGCACTTGTGTACACTATTGATTAGGCGACTTGGAGGAGATATTAATGATATCCAGTGAATAAAAGTTTAAAAGGGCAGCATATACAGTTAGGGCAGAAACATTTCATTATTCCACTCAAATCCATTTTTCTCAGAGCAACAATGTCACTAGGCAAATTTGAACCGTTTAAATCTCTCATCTGTTATTTGTGTGTTGTGTTTTGTTTATTGTTTTTACTGTGTGTCGTCATTACTCGAGGACGAGCAATATGCTAAGTTTGGGGTGTTGATAACTCTAAGATTTAGAGTTATTTTTATGTCTTTAAACTTAATTTTCAAACCAAATCAAAGAGTAATGAATTGTAATTAGTTGAAATGGTGTCGAATTAGTGTAAATTTATGTTAGGAGTAGTTGTGTTTGTGTTTTCATATTTTTAGTGATTTATGTAGTTTATGTTTTGTTATTCAGGTTAGGAAACAGGAGCTGAGGGAACTGTGAATCAAAGGGAAATGTTGCTAAAAAGGGGAGGATGCTAACTCAACAATGCTGTAGCAGTCAGTCTTAGCAATTAAACAGAAGCTAGAGAAAAAGGACTTCGTGAAAAAAGAAATACTCCAGCTGGATTAAATGAAGAGAAAAGAGGCGGCCAGGTGGCAAGTGTACTGAGTACTGAGTCAGCTGAGTATGTGGGACAAAGTACATGTAGGCAAGTGATCTGGATTGTCCAATTAGGGTAAAGGAAAGTACCCTAGAATTAAAGGAGGCGGCCGTATTTTTTGGATAAGGACCATTTTTAGAAATAGAGAGAATTTTTGGCTAAGTACAGAGAAGGTTTCAGGGAGAAGATTTAAGAAGAGTACGACCAACAGAGAAGGAAGAAGGCTGATGCCATAAGGAGGATTTGAGCTCATAACTCATTCTTCCTACACCATTTCTTTCTCTTTGTATTAATTTCATCTAATTTCTGCAAACTCCATGGATTACTTCTGTATTATTTTCATGTTTAAGTTTGCAACTATGAACTAATTTCCTAAGGGTTTGGGTGATTATGAACCCTCAAGTATGAACTCAACATATAAATGCAATGGCTAAGTGATTATGTCTTTGTTCAATTGAATGTGCTTTACTGTTATTGAATGTTAATTATTGGCCATTTTTAGCATTTACTAAGCTAGATCTAACTTGGAAAAGGGAAGTCTAGCTGATTTCATTCAATTAATGCAAGAGATTCATCTAGTTTTAGGTGTTTTTGAGTAGTAGAATAGGAATGTTTTGCTACCTTGCATAACTTAAGAATTGATGCTTAAATGAATGTTTATAATCTGATTTCATGCAGGAATGTATAGAAGGGGAGTATAGACATTAGATTGCACGTTTTGGGAAAAACTTGCTGGGTTTTACGAAATTTGTTAACACTGTCATAATTGCTAACCCATTGCTAAGCCATTGCTGTAACAACTGGAACGAACCGAGGGGAATTAATCACCCGAATCCATTTTTCTTATATCTGAAAACCACCCAGTATTTTGTCATTTTAATCTCTGATTTTTGGTTTAATTCCTTTATTCTATACAATTATTTTCAGAGTTAATTACCCACTCTTTCCTTTGTTTTGGTTACTATTTTATAAGTTGTTTTTGGTTGATTTTACATTAATTTAGTTAAAAAGTCCCTGTGGATACGAACTTTGACGTTTTGTCACTGTATTACTTGTTGCCGATTGTGTATACTTGCACATATTCATATTTTAAACGTTAGAATTTTCAACAACAAGTTTTTGGCGCCGTTGCCGGGGATTTACTTGCACATGTTTTGTTTATTGTTTTTACTGTGTGTCGTCATTACTCGAGGACGAGCAATATGCTAAGTTTGGGGTGTTAATAACTCTAAGATTTAGAGTTATCAGAACCATCTAGCACCCCATGAGCTGCGGCTATCCCTACCCAGCAAGGAAAGGGCAAGTAGAAGGTTTCTGAGTATCTTAAGCCTATTCTTGAGTCTTCAGATAAGAACGGTACTGGCTTCTCACTCTTAGACAGTTTGCCCATTCCTTGTCATTTATTTGACGAGGACGGCAACTTTAAATACACACCTAATTTAAATTCAGACTTCTTCAAGGCAGAGAGAGAGTGTAGCAATAGTACAATAAGTAATGTAGCGACCAGTAGTTGTAGCTCAGGTAATTTACTTGTAATTTCTTTGATCTTATTTCCTTGATTTAGTAGGCATCTCCATCTATATTGCCTGACTGTTTGCTTCTATTTTGCAGTCATATCTGCTGAAGATCCATTCAACTTGTATAGCAAACCTGACCTTGTTGCTCCTGAGAGCAAGAGAAAGGGGAGTAGGCAACATCATGGAGAAAGCAGCAGCAACCTTCCGACAAAAAAGGCTCGACTCGAGGATCCTCCATTACCAGTTCCTTCCAAGGAAACAACACCTCCTCCAGCTCCCAGCCCCCATCGACCAGACTCTTCCTCCAGCGCCTGCCGACCAAACTCCTCCAACTCCCACTGACCAGAAACCTCCTGATCAGATAGGAGAGGCTCTGATGGACATGGCTCTCAGCTCGGCCAAAGATAGGCTGATAAAGCTATCGAGGCACCGACGCAGCCAAGAGGCCATCAACAACACTGAATCCATGGAAGTCGAGAAGATCTTCAACCATGCGTTGAACAAAGTGCTCAGCGTAAGTTGCCATTTTTTGCTGAGCTTTATTTGTTTATCTTGTCACTTTATTTCCACTAAAAGTTTTATCTTTTTTCTGGTCGTAGGGAGTTCTAACCATGAGCGCTGGCTGGCGCTGCTTGGGGGCATTGATTGCTCAATACAAGAAGAGGCTTGGTGAATAGCTCAGAGCATCTGAGGATAAACACGCTGAGGAGCTTAATATGGCTGAGGCCAAATAAAATAAGCAGCTCGAGGCAGCCAAGAAGAAAAATGAACTTCTCGCATTAATTCTTTGGTCGTTTCTTTAGAAACACACCTTAGGAGTGGCATTGAGTAACCTCTTCTGTATAAAATTACGTCGACCAGGATAAACCGAGCAGACTGCCTCTGGAGGGCTCTTGCTTTGTTTCTGTCCGTCGGCAATACGCCATACGTCAAGTACTCAATAAAGAGTGCCATCCACGTGTTTGTTGATTGGATTACCAAAGAAGTTTCTTCTATTTTGATGCTTGGGGTGGATAGCCGTTCAACAGGCACTATATTAAACATGTCAGCATCCTTTGCACTTGCTAATTTGGTCAAAGCATCAACGTTTGGGTTCTGGTCGCGAGGTACTTGCTGGAGAGTATATTTTTCAAATTGTGCCAACAAATCCTTTGGTTTGTTCAAGTAAGCAACCATCTTCAGACCTCGGGCTTGATATTCTCCAGTAATTTGATTAACCACTAACTTAGAGTCACTATAGATTTCAAGCGACTTTATATTCATATCCTTGGCTAATCGTAATCCTGCGAGCAAAGCTTCGTATTCGGCTTCGTTATTAGACGTTGTAAAGTCGAATCTGATTGCACAGTGGAATCTATGCCTTTCAGGTGTGATTAAAATCACACCTGATCCAACATTGTGCTCGTTGGAAGAGCCATCTGTGAATAATTTCCAAGCGGGAATTTGGCCCTGAGGCTCAAGCTCTTCTATCGGTTCAGTGTCCTGAAGTCCGATGAACTCTGCAACAAAGTCTGCCAGAGCATGTCCCTTCATTGTTGCTCGTGGCAAGTAAGAGATATCAAACTTTCCAAGTTCAACTACCCATTTCAATAATCGACTAGCAGCTTCTGGTTTCTGCAGGACTTGCTGTAGGGGCTGGTCGGTTTATACTGTGATGGGGTGAGCTTGGAAGTATGGCCGCAGCTTTTTGGAGGCTAAGATCAAGTAGTAGGCTAATTTCTCAATGGGCGAATATCGCAGTTCTGCTCCTATTAGCCTTTTGCTTATATAATACACAGCTTTTTGCACATGTTCCTCCTCTCTTACCAAGACAGCACTAGTAGCATATTCTGTAACCGCCAAATAGATGAACAAAGTTTCTTTTTCAACCAGTTTAGACAAAATCAGTGGCTGCGACATATCAGACTTTAGAGCCTGGAAAGCCTGCTCGCACTCCTCTGTCCACTCGAATTTCTTATTTCCCTTAAGTAGATTAAAACATGGGACGCACTTGTCTGTGGATTTAGAGATATATCTACTTAGAGCAGCAATCCTCCTGGTTAAACTTTGAACATCTTTTATCTTTAATGGAAATTTCATATCAACCAGGGCCTTGATCTTTTCGAGATTAGCTTCGATACCTCGTGTGTTCACTATAAATCCCCAAAATTTCCCTGATCCAACTCCGAAGGAACACTTAAGGGGATTCAGCTTCATCTGATACTTATTTAAGATGTTGAAGCACTCTTACAGGTCCCCAATGTGTTCTTCTGCCTTCTTTGACTTACCAGCATGTCATCAACATATACTTCCATGTTTACATTGATCAGCTCTATAAACATGTGATTGACCAGTCGCTGATAAGTCGCACCAGCGTTTTTCAAATTGAAAGGCATCACTTTGTAATAGTAGAGCCCTCTATCGGTCCGGAAGCTAGTGTGATCCTCGTTAGGTGGATGCATACTGATCTTATTGTACACAGAGTATGCATCCATTAATGATAGGATCTCGTGCTCTGAAGTGGCATCGACTAGCTGGTCAATCCTTGGGAGCGGGAAACAATCTTTAGGGCAGGGTCTATTAAGGTCTGTGAAATCCACGCATGTTCTCCATTTGCCATTCGGCTTGGGAACTAGTACAGGATTAGAGACCCACGATAGATAAAATGCTACCCTGATGAATCCGTTCTCCTTTAGCTTCTCAACATCTTCATTTAAAGCTTTCGATCTATTTTTGTCGAGTAGCCTCCTTTTCTATTGTACTGGTGGAAAACTTTTATCTATGTTTAGGACATGGCTGATAACTGCTGGGTCAATTCAAACCATATCTTTATGCGACTAGGCAAAGACTTCTTGTTTCTTCTTCAAAAATTCCACCAGCCTTTGTTTTGTTGTTGTCTCTAAGTTTTTACCGACTTTCACAACCCTGGTTGGATCTGCCTCATCGAGTTGGACCTCCTCAAGGTCCTCGACTAGTCCCACTTCTTCATCAAAATCCCCAAAGCGAGGATCTAAATCCCTATCCTCACTTTGGGCAACACCCTATTTGGTGACGCGCTCACCTGATTGGGCTTATGTTTCATCAGCCAATTGCAACTCTTTTCCCGCTCCTTCCCTCGATCCACCCCTTTTCACCTTAGAAATCGAGGAATTGTAGCATTCCCTCGCTTCTTGCTAGTTTCCCAACATCCTATCCCCACGTCAGTTGGGAACTTCATGGCGAGGTGCCAGACTGAGGTTACGGCTCGCAGGTTGACTAGAATTGGCCTTCCAATAACATCATTGTATGTAGAAGGACAATCAACTACTATGAAAGTAGTGAGTAATGTCCTGTTCGCATGTGCAGTTCCTGCTGTGATCGGGAGCCTGATCAATCTTGTTTGCGTGAGCCCTTCGCCTGAAAAACCATAAATGGTTTGGTTGCACGGCTCCAAATCCTTTACTGACAACTTTATTCATTCCAGTGAGGACTTGTACAGAATATTTACTGAGCTCCCTGTGTCTATTAATACCCGCTTAACCATCATGTTGGCTATCTGGACGTCCACGACCAGAGGGTCCGAATGAAGGAATTGGACATGATGAGCCTCAAGCTCAAAGAAAGTTATCAACTCTTCCTCTGTTCGAGCTTTCTTGGGAGTTCGCTCTTCCACATTCATTATTTTGATGTCCTGGTCATGGCGTAAGGTCTGAGCGTATCGTTCCCTTGCGTTCCCACTATCTCCTACAAGGTGTGGGCCGCCACAGATGGTTAGTAATGTACCTGTCACAGGAGCTGGTTGTAAAGGTGGTGAGCGTTGGCGTACAGGTGCTTGCTCGTTGCCTCCTTGAGCCTCTCGCTGAGAACCTTCAGTGGCTGGTACATATCTCCTCAAGTGTCCTTGTCTGATAAGGAACTTAGCTTCATCTTTCAGTTGGTTACACTCATTGGTGTCATGACCATAGTCGTTGTGGAAACGACAAAATTTTGTTGTATCTCTCTTGGAGATATCCTTCCTTATTGGCGCTGGTCGCTTGTAAGGGACATTGGTGTTGGTCGCCTGGTAGGCATGTAAATGGGGCGGGTCTGCCCCGCCCCGCCCCGTCTTAATCGGGGAGGGTTTGCCCTGCCCCATTTGTCTTTTTTTTTTTTTTAAGAAATATTAAATTTTAATTTTAGAATTCTCTTTAAACTTCAATTATTTTTTTATTGCAATCCTTATTTTTTACACTTCTTGTCAACTACACCTTCAAATTTTTTATTTTATAATTTACAAAAATAATTACAAGAATAAGGATAATTAAATAAAACATATTTTTTAATATTTACAATTCTTTCATAGAGTAGTTATGGAATATTTTTTTTTTATAAATCTTACACTTAAAATCTATTTAAAATTAAGAATATTCTAAACCATATATAAAATGTCAATTTTACATATTATGCATGTATATAAGTAACATGAGAGAATTGTATTAAATCATATCATTATATCATCATTTAAATCAAGAATTCGCCAAGTATGATAAGGGTTTATCAAGAGAACAAAGTAAAATAAAACTATCATATGCAACATAGCACTCCACTTTTGAGAGTTTCTCAAGAGAACAAAGTAAAATAAAACTATCATATGCAACATAGCACTCCATTTTTGATGCGTCAAAAGAATCAAATGACTTTCTTCTTCTTTATTGACCTGCTACCTTAATCATCAAGATCAACTATGTATGGCTCCTAAAAAAAAAAAATATATGTATTAAAAATAGAAGTTAATAATTTATTTGATGACTTATAAAAACTTAATTAAGTACCATAGTTGGATCTACATCATTATCTTCATCATTCATGGTGACTAGTGGAGTCGCTTCTGTAAAGAAAATAAAAAAAAATTAATATTGAAATAATACAATAAAATATGAATTTATATATATATATAAAGATAAGTATATTTACCTTTTTTGTCATTTACCAACCAATTTTGAGTGCATATCAATGCTTCTAATGTAGAAGGATGAAGTCTCGCTCGGTGTGAACCCACATGTCTACAGCCAGTACTGAATGTAGATTCCGAAGCAACAGTGCTAATAGGCACAGCAAATATATCTTTGGCAATCATATTCAACACAGGATATTTGAGTCCTGTTACTTTCCAATAATTGCATATATTAAAGAACTCATCAGTCCTAGGTATCAATTTCTCTTCCAAATAGAGTTCTAACTCTGACTTCACATTCTCTACACCGTATGCAACTCTAACATATGTGTCAAAGTTAGATAGATCATCTATTTGTGTTTGAGAAGATGCTGATACACTATCCATTTGCTGACTTCTTTCTCTAAGATTAGGAAACTTAGAACTGTACTCTTCTAGTAGCTCATAACAAAGCTTGCGGACCTTCTCAATTTCAATCTCATATTGATCATTTCCATAAATGGTAGGAAAATAATATTCGATCAACATAAACTTATATCTTGGATCCAAAATAATAGCCACAGTCATAAGCCCATGAATCTCTTCCCAATACTTTTGAAACTTAGACATCATTTGAGTTGCCATGTCCCTAATAAAGGGCTCATCTAGTTTCATCCATGCTTTAATTCTCATTTTAATTTGACACATCTTTGGGAAAAAAAGATTAGCTTTAGGATACTTGGTTCCAGAAAATAACTCGGTCACCTCATGAAACACTTCCAACTTGTCACACAATTTTTGAGCTCTAATCCAATCATCTTCTGATGGCGCATATCTAACATATCTTGAATCACGTAGTTTTAATTGTTCAAATACTCTATTGTACAATAAAGCTATGTTGAGCATCAAGTATGTTGAATTCCACCTTCTTTGACAATCAAGTGATAACTTTTTAGTACATGTCACTTCAAGAGAGCGAGCAGTGTCCTCAAATTTCTCATACCTCTTTGGTGTGCCCGACCAATAAGCAACACTGTCTCGAATCTTGTCAATGCTATCACCAATAACAGACAAGCCATCCTTGACAATAAGATTCAAAATATGCGCACAACAACGCATGTGAAGTAGCTTTCCTTTTAAAATGAAAAAGTTAGAATTAAATTTTTCCTTCAAAAGTGGAATCATTGCATCGTTAGTTGTACAATTATCCACAGTCACTGTACTAATCTTGTCTTCAATATTCCATTCAGACAGACACGAACTCAATGTATCAGTAAGTGTTACAGCATCATGTGGGCTTGGTACATACTTAAAACTTATAATCCTACTATGCAACTTCCAAGAGTCATCTATGAAATGAGCTGTCACAGTCATATATCCCCTCTTTTGATGATTGGCAGTCCACATATCAGTGGTTATAGCTATTCTACTTCTATTCTTCTCCAAAATTTGGCTACATTTTTCCTTCTCAACCTTGTACATTTTCAAAATATCAGACCTAATTGTATTCCTTGACAACATTTTAAACATAGGGCAAAGAGTTTTTGAATAGTCTATAAAACCACTATGCTCAACCATCGATAAAGGGTATTCATGTAGAATGATCATTTGAGCTAACTTTTTTCTCCCTAGTTCAGGATCAAAATTGTAAGTTGTGACTGAAGGACTTGCATTAGGATTAGGATTCATGGCAAGTTGTTCCTTTATTACTGGGCATCTTTTCACATGAGCAAGCAAATCAATCATCTATAATGGTTTTGTTTATTATACGTATAAAAATGAAAATAAAAACCCAGTAAACTATCAAACCGCATTCGAAGCAAATATGAAAATAAAAATATGGTTAGAAATGTCATAAACAAACTGTTCTACTATTTGAGTTTGCATACTTGACTAAACAACCAACATTTATGTAGATGCAAATGAAAGGAATGCAATATATGCTTACAGCCACAGTATGCCTGAAAGAAAAATTGGATTGAAACAGCTTCTAGCCAACCAGTATATGTTTTGCCTGATCCTGTTTGACCATAGGCAAAGATGCAAACTTGAAAAAAGAAACGACCATAATTATCAATAACTAATAAGGCTTTATTGCATAATATTCAGACCCAGTTTGGGATTATGCATTAACAGGGTATTGATCATATCAAACAAGACTCATTGATTCACCCAAGACTAATCTACTCAAGAACTCTTGTGTATTATGATATGTACTACTAATGACTCAGATGGCTGACTCTCATGAATTGTTATTGTACTTCAGCTGTAGGATTTAACAAGCCTCACATTGATCTTATGAAAATATTGAAATGAAATATTTGCTTTGAAATACTAAAACGTAATATATATGTTATGTTATTAAGAGTCGAAATCATGGCTTTTAGTTTTTTCTTTCTTTCTTTAATTTCATTTTAATTTTTCGCACAAGAGAAATATATAATGACCTAAATTTATTACTTATGATATGAACTATAATAGCCAGAGAAGCTCACTTTTCAATTATGTCTGGGGTTCTCTTATCCTGTTTGAACATTTATCAATGTTGAACAGTACATACATAATAGAAAAGAGAGAAATAACTAATAAGGTATAATTTCACAGAATCTGAGTGCAAAATCAAGTTCATAAGCTGCATTTGGATTGTTTATTACATCAAGTTCCATATGAATTAGTAGCCAAAACTTCACAGCAGAGCAAAGACAAGAACATGAAAATGAGCACCTAGCAAAAGAACCATCAAGAAACCCTTGAATTCAAAAGTACTTTACATGCAAAATTTGTGTTCACAGAAGCAATATCCATCTGAAAAAATGAATAGAAGCAATACCCATCTGAAAAAATGAATAGAAGCAATACCCATCTGAAAAAATGAATAGAAGCAATACCCATCTGAAAAAATGAATAGAAGATCTGAAGATGGAGAAGATGGAGATGGAGAAGAGAGCACTCACCATTACCCAAAACTTTGCAGGTGACAGTGGCAGGATACACCGCCGGTCAACGGGAAAAACACGTTCCTAGATGGAAATTAGTGGCGGGAGTGTTGATCCTGGCGGGAACTTCATTGACCATGTTCTTCTTGGTTGTTCTGAGGTTGGATCGGCATTCGGCAGCAGCAGATTTGGTTTGGAGAAGAAGGTTTCGTTTTTGGCTTTGGAAAAAAAGGGTTTCAGTTCAGTTCAATATAACTCACTTAGAAAAAAAAAAAAAAGTAATCGGGGCGGGTCTGCCCCGACCCGCCTGAATTTATATCGGGGCGGGGCGGGTCAAAGCCCCGCCCCGAATTCTGCCCCAATTTTACCGGGGCAATGATGCCCCGCCGGGTCGGGGCCCCGACCCGCCCCGCTCCATAGACCTATTTGCCATTCCTATCGCCTGGTACACCTCTGCTCTGCTTTCGACGAGGGTCATGTAGTTGGTGAATCTTGGCTCGTACCTATTTCCCTTAAGGTGCTTATTCTCGGATGTCGACGGCTCATTTTTCACCCTGTTCCCACAATTTTTCCCATTGCTTTTGACGTTGCCATTGGGTTTATCTGGCCCGTTGGCGACCTTAGCGGGATCTTCTCCCTTTTCTTTTGCAAGAGACTTCCCTTTGTTGGCTATCACCTCTTCGAACTTAATGTACCGGTCTACTCGATCAAGGAATTCTTGGGTACTCTTCACCCCATTCTTCCTCAAACTGTTCTGGAGGGGTGAGTGGCACCACACTCCAGCAATAAGTGCCATCATCTATCCCTCATCGCCAACCGTTTTAGCTCCAGCTACCGATCGCATAAAACACTGGACATATTCCTTTAAAGACTCTCCTTCCTTCTGGCGAATCTTGACCAGTTGGTTGGCTTCAGTCGGTTGTACTCGACCAACATAGAATTTCTCGTAGAATTCCTTCACGAACATTTCCCATGACACTATGCTAGCATGAGGGAATTTAAAAAACCATTCCTGAGCAGTATCGGATAGGGTGGCCGGAAAGATCCTGCAGCGGGCATCATCCGACACCTACAGCGGGCATCATCCGACACCTTTTGGATATCCATCTGTATCTATCCTATGTGAAGTTGTGCTATCCTTTGTGCACTCGGGGAAGTTGCTGAAAGAACTCAACTTAACAACACTTACTCTTATTCCTAAGAGTAAATGGCTGGAATCAGTAAGTGACTTTCGCCCCATATCTTATTGCAATGTTCTTTATAAAGTCGCTACTAAAATGATTTGTGCAAGATTGAGATCAGTGTTACCAGTTTTAGTAGCTTAGAATCAGAGTGGTTTTGTGAAGGGGCGATTCATTGCGTATAACATCATGGTTTGTCAGGACTTGGTTAGGCACTATGGAAGAAAGAAGGCTAAGGCTAATTGTATGATTAAACTGGATTTGAGGAAGTCATATGATACAATTGAATAGGGGTTCATTGAAGAGATGTTAGAAGCTTTTGCCTTTCCTAAGAAATTTATTCAGCTGGTAATGATCTGCATTAGAATGCCTCGGTTTAGTCTTATGATCAATGGAACCATTCATGGTTTCTTTGAAGCCAAGAGGGGGTTACGCCAAGGTGATCCAATGTCGCCTTTGGTTTTTGTTCTTGGCATGGAATACTTGTCAAGGATAATGAGTAAAGTGGGCCAAAAATATTAGTTTAAGTTTCATGAAAGGTGTGCTGATATTAAACTTAATCATCTATGCTTTGCGGATGATGTGTTGTTATTTAGTCATGGTGATTACAAGTAAGTGTATCTTATGCTACAAGGGCTCAAACTTTTTTCTCAGACTTCGGGTTTATTTCCAAGTGGAGCTAAATCAAGCATTTTTTGTTGCGGTATGAAGGAAGAAGAGGTACAAAGATTGGTGGATGCATTAGGTTTTATGAGAAGTGCTTTACCGTTTCGCTACTTGGGAATTCCCATATGTTCCAAGCGGTTATCAGCAGCTGAAAGTGAGATCATAATAGAAAGGATGGTGCAACGAATCAAAGTGTGGAGCACTCGAAATCTATCCTATGCTCAGAGAGTGACATTAATCAATTCGGTCCTTATCACCATTCATGCATATTGGGCTCAAATAATGGTGTAGTCCAAGAAAGTACTTCATAAAGTAAATGCAGTGTGTCGTTGTTTTTTATGGAAAGGGGTGGTCGAATATGATGGTCCTGGCCTTGTCTCACAGGAAGAGGTTTATAAACTGAAAAGAGAGGGTGGTTTGGGATTTAGAAGAACAATTCAATGGAATATTGCTGCAATTGGAAAATATGTTTGATCTATTACTACTAAGCAAGATAATTTATGGATAAAGTGGATTCATAGTGTGTACCTGGGTGACAAAGACTGTTGGAGCTATGAAGCTCCAAACAATAGTAGTTGGTATTGGCAACAGGTAGTGAATGTGAAGAATAAATTCAGAAGCTCGCCTCATTTTCATCATCTAATGACAGGTACATATCAAATAGCTCAAGGATACAATGCTTTAATATCTTCCCATGACAGATTGAGATTGCAGGAGGTAATTTGGGGTAGACTGAATAATCCCAAGCATAGTTTTATTGTTTGGCTGGCTGTGTTGAATAGATTACATACAAAAGAGAGATTACATAGATATACTATTAGTCCAGATAAAGATTGTTGTATTTGTGGGACTGTCGAAGAGACAATCAATCATCTTTTCTTTGATTGTTGTCTGAGTACCAGTTGTCTAGAAGAATTGAAGCATTGGTTGGGGAGGAGGGTGCAAAATGCAAGGCAGTTACTGCTACTCCAGAAGATTGCAAAGGTGCGAATAAGCAAGTTTTGGAAACAAGTGTGGGCTGCAACAATTCCAGGTCTGGTTTATGCACTTTGGAGAATACACAATGAAGCGTATTGGACCCAAAGAGTTTCTATGAAACATTCAATTGTACAGAAAGTTAAAAGAGAAGTTAAATATAGAATCGGAAATATAGTGTCTAAGAAAATTAGTCAGGAGGATTTATTTTGGTTTGAAAAGTTGTAAAATAGAAACTTCTTCAGGCTTTTAAAGTGCTGGTAGGTTGTAAAGGTGTTTGATAAGAAATACACATACCTGATTTATCAAAAAAAAAAAACAACAACCAAATAGTTCCCAAAAATTCAAATTGTTCAAAAACAAAAGTAAAAAATAAAAAAAATTCAAAGTAACCATTTGGATGCCTCCCAAATGCGTTGTCGTTAACGCCGTTCAGCCAAATGCTAACCTTATTATTAAATTCAAGTTGGATCCAAACTACCTCTCAGGTCCTTGAGAGACATAGCGTCATAAGAAGACGCTCGTTTCTTTATATTGCAAATTGGTAGGACTTTCCACTGCTCATGTAACAGTTGAGCTATCCCACTAACGAAACTTTTCAAACTATGACGCACTGTTCGACTACCAACTTGAGCAATGACCTTTCTCTTGGTAACTTCCACCTTACTACCACCTTCTGTATCGAATCCACTCTACAACATGTTGGAATTTCAGTTGCAGCAAAAACATTAAATGTTACCTCCTCATATTGCACTTGTAGCTACAATTCCCCTTTTTGTACATCAATTAGCGTCCTTCGAGTAACTAAAATGGTCTCCAAGAATATTCAAAATATTTTCATCTTCCTCCATATCAAGAATAATAAAGTCTGCAGTAAAGATGAATTTGTCCACTTTCACTAATACATCCTCAATAAAACCTTTTGGGTGCTTCACTGAACGATCCACCGTTTGTAAGGACACGAAAGTAGGATGAGCTTCTCCTAATTTCAATTTTCTATAGATAGATAAAGGTATCAGATTCACACTTTCCCCTTAATAACATGTACGCCCTGATTTTCCCACGGGCTGATTAGCGGGCTAACCTGCGACCTAATCATGATTATCTCCTGGACATCCCCAAGACCGGAGCTTCCGTCATAAGGTCGTACCTCCTTAGCTCGGGGTAACCCAAGGGTTTGCCAAGATTGCCTAAGACCTGAGTCCGGACTCTGAAGGCCGAAGGTCGAGTTAAGTATCCAGCTCGTGGTACGAGCTGGATATGGAGGCTATGACCCTTTGTAAAGTCAACACACGCAAGGTAAACATGCATATATCAGACATCACGTGTCTGATATGCCCCTGACTTCTCAGACACGCAACAGAAACGTGCGTATTCAAACACCCACGACTGGGTTGGGCCGTGCGGCCCATTATCTCCTTACCTATTTATTTGATCACACTTATGTGTCAGGTTTAGGAATTAATCATGAATGTCACAGAGTTGATATGATTGGTAAGAAGGTCACGGGATGACCTTCTTACCAAATCCTAGGTGACTTCTCCTATAAATATGGAGACCCTGGGAGTTGATAGGGGTTGGATGATCTCTTGTAAGAAATGTCCTGTAATCATATACCCAGAATAGAGCAATAATATTGACTAGTGGAGTAGAAGGATTTTAACCTTTGAACCACTTAAAAACGGTGTCTTGAGTCATCTTTCCATTTCCTAAGATCATATATCTGTTTCGGTTCATTATTAGCACTAATCCCTTTCTCTTATTCTCTTAATTACCTGTTGGCGAAGAACCGCGTCAACAGTTTGGTGCTTTCATTGAGAGCAAGTCCAATTCAGTGCTGTCGTAAACATCCGACTATGGTGACAACTCGATCCAGGCACGGTAACAAGGCAAAGCAACATGATGGGCAGGAGCAACATGCCTAGAGCCGAACAACAGCAATACAGCCGTTCGGTCAGAACGTCGACTCCTAGCTCCCAACCATCCTCGAGCGCGCCCAGGAGAGCTCGAAGAAATTCTCGAAGGAGATCCGGGGAGGGCTCACAGCATCAGCCCGTCCCCAACAACCGTCCTGCGCCTCGTCCAGATCTCCAGGCACGGAACCAGTGGGTTGGCAGGGCCGAAAGGCCCCCACCGAATCTAATCCGACCTGACGGAACCAGGATTGCCTCTCCAGCCAGGCATCCTCCTCGACCCGTTTGAGATATTCCTGCCTACGGAAGTAGCAGGAGAGATCTGCCATCAGCTGGACCTTCCCGGCGTAGCAGGGCGCCAGGGGAAAGCCCAGGTCCTCACCACCATTGGAGGACTCCAAGCCTATCTAGCAGGAGCCACTGGACCGGCAGTCGCCGAAGTGATCTCTCTGGGGGAGACCTGCGCCAGCGTTTGAGTTCGGCGCAAAGTCCTCGAGTCACCCAAGGAGGCGACCTTCAAGATCGCCTCAACTCCCATAGAGGGGAGCAGGTCGGAGGAGACAGCCACACTCGCTCAGGGGGGGCCCTGTCCGAAGTACGTAACGGAGGGAATGCCCCAAATACCCTATCTCAAGATAGGAGAGGAAATAACCCACCAAATATATACAATGGATCCGGGGAGCTATTGAACAGCCCCGGAATAACCAAGGACATCAGGACCAAACCCTCGAGCGCCTGACTCAGATGGAGGAGCTGATGAGGAAGCTCCTGTCAGAAAAAGAAAAAGACGAATATGATTCAGGGGACGAGATGGAACTCTTCGCCCCCAGTATAGCAGCAACGGCGTACCCATCTGGTTTCCGTATGCCTCACTTGTCAAAGTTCAATGGGGACGGAGACCCATCGGACCATCTAGGGATGTTCAACACCTTAATGAAGGCCCATAACATTGGCCCCGAGCTGAGATGTTTAATCTTCCCTTCCACACTGACTGGACCTGCCAAGCAGTGGTTCAAGCAAAGTAAAAGACAGTTAATCAGTTCCTGGAAGACCTTCTCAGCTGACTTCAAAAGGGCATTCCGAGCCTCCCAGGCCGCCCGTGTTCAGGCTGACTCCCTGGCTAACGTGAGGCAGCAGCCCGGTGAGACTCTGAAGGCCTACCTGAGCAGATTCGCGAACGTTGCTGCTCGAGCTAGAGATGCGGATGATAGCTCCAAGCTCATGGCCATGAGAACTGGAATCCTCATCGGAGGAGACCTCTGGAAGGATATACAAAGGAAGGGAGTCAGCTCGGTTAACGAATTCCTTAACAGGGCCCAAGAATGGATAAACTTGGAGGAAGCCGAAGCTTCATCTGCGGGAACCAGCCAGGTCCCCGAGCAGCCCGCTGGAGTGGGGACGGAGGTCGTGGCAGCGACCCAAAACGTCACGCAGAACAACCAGCCTGGTGGAGGCAAAAGAAAGGGAAATGGAGAAAACAATCCGCATGGCCAAAAGAAGAATAAGTCCATAGACAAGTTTAAGACCGTCTTCGCGACCTATACCGAGCTCACCCAGTCTAGGGAGAATATCTTCCTAGCCAACTCTACTCGAGTCCCCTGGAAGAGGCCGGAGCCATTAAAGCACCACAAGGGGAAGAGAGACACTTCCAAATTTTGTCGTTTTCATAACGATGTCGGCCACAATATCGACGATTGTAGGCATTTAAAAGATGAGATCGAGAATCTCATCCGAGCCGGCCCCTTGGCTCAATACGCACGAAACAGTGTTCCAGCAAATCGACCTGCTCTGGAAGTCCCGGCCAGTCAGCCCGGGTCTCGGGTAGACCAGGATGTTCCTCCTCCTGTAGTAGGAGGAAAGATATTCACCATCTCTGGAGGTCCGCACATGGCCGGCATGAGCAGAGGCGCCCAGAAGAGATACATGAACGAACTAAAGGCTCATAACGGAGTGGAGTTCGTCCCAGACCAGCGTCAGTCAAAGCAGCAGCGATTGGAAAGGCAACCAATCATTTTTACGGAGGAAGATGCGGGCCATGTCCAGTTCCCTCACAATGATCCTCTGGTCGTAGCAGTCCAGCTCGTCAACCGGAGAGTGAGGAGGGTACTGATAGACAACGGGAGTTCGGTGAACCTCCTATTCTGATCCACCTTAGAGAAGATGGGTTTCACTGTCGCCGAGCTGAAGGCAACCTCCATGATGTTGTATGGTTTTTCGGGAAAAGGATCAGCAGCGATAGGGATGATCGAGCTGGTGATCACCCTAGGTGAAGGATCTCAGACAGTCTCCAAACTCCTCGAGTTCGTGGTCATTGACTGCTCCGCTGCCTACAACGCCATTTTGGGACGACCTACGCTCATAGCTTTCGAGGCCGTCACGTCCATTCGCCACCTCGCGATGAAATTCCCCACTTCGACGGGAATTTGCACTATCCATGGTGATCAGCTCGCTGCCAGGGAATGCTACAGCATTTCCATGAAGGGAAAATCTAAACTCGGGCAGCTGGCAATGGCCATTCAAGGTGAAGAGGAATCTCAGGAACCTTTAGCAGATCCTGAGATTGAAAAACCTCAAAGCACCAAGGGGGAAAATGTCGTCTTAAGTGAGGATATTGACCCCCGAATAGGCGAGGACAGATCCGAACTCCAGGCGATTGAGGAGCTCGAGGAAGTGAACATTGATCCGCAGAATCCATCATGGATGGTCAAGCTCAGGAAAAACCTCTGTAGCAAGAGGAAGGCGAAGCTGACCAAGTTTCTGCGAGATAACCTGGACGTGTTTGCCTGGTCCCACGAGGATATGGTGGGAATCATCCCGAGTGTCATCATGCATACACATCATCTGGATAAAAGCGTTCCTGCCAAGTCCCAGAAGCAAAGGCGTTTAGGAACAACTCGAGCTGAAGCCCTAGAGGAAGAGGTAGCCCGACTCAAGAAATGCGGCTTTATCCGTGAAGCCAAGTTAATATGGGTTGCCAACCCCGTGCTGGTCCCGAAGCCTAATGGGAAATGGCGGACCTGCATCGACTTCTCCGACCTGAATAAAGCTTGCCCCAAGGATTGCTTTCCATTGCCCAGGATTGATCAGTTGGTAGATGCCACGGCAGGGCACGAGCTCATGTCCTTTATGGACGCATACTCAGGCTACAATCAGATTGCGATGAATCCGGTGGATCAGGAGCACACCAGCTTCATGACCCCGACTAACGTCTATTGTTACAAGGTCATGCCGTTCGGTCTAAAGAACGCCAGAGCTACCTACCAAAGGCTAGTAAATAGAATGTTCGCAGACCAGATCGGAAAAAACATGGAAGTGTACGTTGATGACATGCTAGTCAAGTCAAAGACTGCCGATAACCATGTTTCCGACCTGGAAGAATGTTTTAAGATACTATGGGAGTATGGCATGAGGCTCAATCCACATAAATGCACTTTTGGAGTCGCGTCAGGGAAATTCCTGGGGTTCATAGTCAATACCCGAGGAATCGAGGCAAACCCCGACAAAATCAGATCACTGCTCGAGCTTCCTTCGCCCAGATCGCGAAAAGATGTCCAAGGCCTGACAGGAAGAGTGGAAGCCCTCAACCGGTTTATTTCCAAGTCCACTGATAAGTGTTTGCCCTTCTACAACCTGCTCCGAGGAAACAAGAAGTTTGAATGGTCAGTAGAGTGCGAAAGTGCATTCGTCGACCTGAAGGCACATCTGGCTGAGCCGCCTGTGCTATCCAAACCCAAGGCAGGAGAGCCTCTTTTTCTCTACCTGGCTATTACTGAGGACGCAGCTAGTGCCGTACTGGTACGAGAAGAGGACCAAGTTCAGAAGCCAGTCTACTACATCAGCAAGAGACTTCTCGGGGCTGAGTCCTGATACCCGCTGATGGAGAAATTGGCGTTCTGCCTTATCATGGCTTCGCGAAAGCTCAGGTCGTACTTCCAGTCCCACCCGATTCACGTTATGACCGATCAACCTTTAAGGCAGGTTTTGCAAAAACCTGAAGCATCGGGACGTTTGCTAAAGTGGACCATCGAACTTAGTCAGTTTGAGATTCTGTACACTCCGCGAACTGCTATAAAAGGTCAGGCCCTGGCCGATTTCATGGCAGAGTGCACGGGATTCCAGGAGGATCCCGCAGAAAACTCACCCCAAATCAGCTCGCCCCTGGCTTCGTGGAGGGTCTTTGTAGATGGTTCATCCAACGAGAACGGCTCCAGAGCTGGAATCATTTTTATATCCCCCGAGGGACATAGATTCCACTCGGCACTGAGATTCGGATTCAAAGCCTCCAACAACGAGGCCAAATACGAAGCTTTGCTGGCGGGACTGAGGATAGCCCAGGAGTTGAAGGCGAGCTCCGTCCAGTGCTTCAGTGACTCCCAGCTCGTGGTAAACCAGGTCCTGGGCGAATATCAAGCACGGGGACCCAAGATGGCCGCCTATCTGGCGAAGGTAAAAGTTGAGCTGTCCGCGTTTGAGCGAGGCTCGATCGAACGGATACCTTGGGAGCAGAACGCTAACACAGGCGCTCTTGCCAAGCTCGCCACCTCTGGGGAAACAGAGACCTTGCGGCTAGTACCAGTCGAATTCTTGGAGAAACCAAGCGTAGAAGATGTCAGGACGGAGGTCGAGATGATCGATGCCAGGCCGACCTGGATGACCCCCATCCTTGAATATCTCACTGAAGGCAAGCTGCCTAAAGGACGTAACGATGCACGACGAGTCCTGTACGAAGCTCCTAGGTATACGATAGTCGATGGGGTATTGTATCGACGTGGGCACTCCCTACCTCTCCTCCGGTGTGTTCTTCCAAGCGAAGCAAAGGCCATCCTGCAGGAAGTGCACGAAGGATTTTGTGGAGACCACACTGGGGGGAAAAGCTTGGCCTTAAAGGTCCTAAGGCAAGGATATTACTGGCCAACTCTGTCCAAAGACTCGATCTCATACGTGAAGAAGTGCGACAAGAGCCAGTGATTCACCGCAGTTGCCCGAGCTCCTCCAGTCGAGCTGAAGATGATCTTGTCCCCATGGCCGTTTGTAGTTTGGGGGATAGACTTGGTTGGCGCCCTCCCCACTGGAAAAGGCCGGGTCCGTTACGCCGTGGTAGCCATCGACTACTTTACAAAGTAGGCTGAGGCAGAACCCTTGGCGACGATAACTTCCAAGAAAGTGCTTGACTTTGTGGTTAAAAGCATTATCTGTCAGTTCGGCCTGCCCAAGAAGATCATTTCCGATAACGGCACTCAGTTCGACAACGACCTGTTCACCGAGTTTTGTGAAAGGCACGGAATTGTGAAAAGTTTCTCCTCCGTGGCCT
The DNA here is from genome assembly GCF_963169125.1 of Humulus lupulus. Classification (NCBI taxonomy): domain Eukaryota; kingdom Viridiplantae; phylum Streptophyta; class Magnoliopsida; order Rosales; family Cannabaceae; genus Humulus; species Humulus lupulus. Next base: position 148,108,938 of record NC_084797.1, on the reverse strand, counting down.
ATCCTCAGGCGAATGGCCAGGTTGAAGCTGTCAACAAGACCCTAAAGGCGAGCCTCAAGAAGAGATTAGACGAAGCAATGGGGGTTTGGCCAGAACAGCTCCCCAAGGTCCTATGGGCATACCGGACCTCGCATCAGACTCCTACGGGGTCATATTCCCTTTTCCCTAACCTTTGGGAGTGAGGTAGTCCTCCCCGTGGAAATTAAGGTGCTTTCGCATAGAGTCCAGTCTTACGACCAAGATCGAAACCACGAGCTCCTGAGCAATTCCCTCGATCTAGTTGACGAAAGGCGAGAGGATTTGCAACTCCAGCTCGCCCATTATCAGTAGAAAATCACTCGCTACTTCAACGCCAAAGTCAAAAAACGCGCCTTTAGAGTTAGCGACTTGGTCCTAAGGAGAGTTTTCCTGGCCGGGAAAGATCCCAAAGATGGAGTTTTATTATCAATGATTCACTTGTAAGGCTTGGAAGGCCACGTTTTATGTATGAATGAGAATCAACTTTTTGTACATGTTTGCAAGTGTAATCTAAAGTAACCACGAAAGACCCTTTCCAGTTACTTGGGGGGCATATGGTGCTTGGATATAACCAGGACTCCTTAAAAACTTAGAAGTTGATTTAAATCTATTGATCGTTGTTCTTCTTAAAGAGCTCGAGATATGGATAAAAGTTAACACGAACTAAGTTTTCAAATTAAGTTCATGGTCCTAACCGGGTCATAAAACTTAGAAGTTGATTTAAATCTATTGATCGTTGTTCTTCTTAAAGAGCTCGAGATATGGATAAAAGTTAACACGAACTAAGTTTTCAAATTAAGTTCCTGGTCCTAACCGGGTCATAAAACTTAGAAGTTGATTTAAATCTATTGATCGTTGTTCTTCTTAAAGAGCTCGAGATATGGATAAAAGTTAACACGAACTAAGTTTTCAAATTAAGTTCCTGGTCCTAACCGGGTCATAAAACTTAGAAGTTGATTTAAATCTATTGATCGTTGTTCTTCTTAAAGAGCTCGAAATATGGATAAAAGTTAACATGAACTAAGTTTTCAAATTAAGTTCCTGGTCCTAACCGGGTCATAAAACTTAGAAGTTGATTTAAATCTATTGATTGTTGTTCTTCCTAAAGAGCTCGAGATATGGTTAAAAGTTAGCACGAACTAAGTTTTTCAAGAAATTGTAACCAAAGCGTGTAAAGAAAAAAAAAGAGGATCAATTGAAAGCGTTAAATCAAATTGTCTCGAGGTGAAAGCACCTCATGCAAAGGTTACATAAAAAGTATTTAAAAATATTGAAGGGCACAAGAAGAGAAACGCCCTAAGCTCCGCCAGGTGGCCCCTTAGATGTCGCCGTCTCGCCTTGCTCAGCTGCGCCAGAACCATACCCGGTCTCCAAGGGTGCCTCTTTATCAAGGCGAGCTTGGAACTTCACCAGCAAGCGCTCCCAGAGGCTCGCTGACATGAAGGAGAAGTCTGCATCTGGATTGAAGACCCAGCAATGGTAGAACAGATCTTCCATGGACTTTTCCGAAGTTGTCCTCTCAGCCTCTAGGGCAGCCTGGGCGACCTGGACCTCAGTCTTTGCGGCATCTAGGTCTGTCCGCGAGGTGGCGAGAGAGGTCTCGAGCTCTTGGACCTTCGAGCGGGTTTTTTCCAACTCGACCTACGAGGCCGCCAAGGCATCCTTAGCCACCTGCAGGGTAGTCTGGTGCTCGTTCCTCATGTCCTCGAGCTGAGTTTTGGTCCTGACGATGCTCCGATGAAGGGCAACGACGCTCTGCGAAGTTGAAAAGACAATTGCCTCAAAAAAAAAGGGGGAAGGAAAAGCAGAGCAAAGTGTAATGATAAAAACCACAAAAAGGTAAGTTAGCTTACCGTCATGGCCATGCCCAATGAAGACTCCTGCACGCCCACCGGGCTCAGTGTCTCGATGGCTCGGAGCTCCTTCTCGGTGAACCTGTATATGTGGCTGACAGCGTAGTTCGTCGACTCATACACCGTTCCCCGGAAGGCCTCGGGGATCTTCTCTAGGTCCTGGGGATTGACTGGGATGCGTATATCAGAGGGAGCAACCGCCGAAGTCCCGAGCTCCGTTCCTGTGTCCCGGGCGGTGGCTAGAGCTCGCGGAGGGGGTGGAGGCATGTTGCTTCCCCCTGCAACAGGAAGAATCGCTCCCGTGACCTGGGCAGCCGGGGTTTGCTCCTTCTCCTTAGCCGGAGACTTGGTGGGGACCCCGGCGGCGTTCTTGGACGTCTAGAGCCTTTTCATTTTTGGCCCAGCTGAGGGGTTCCCCCCGAAGACCACACCTCGCAGGCTCTCCTCGGGCTGAGACATCTCTTCTATCAAAACAAAAACATGGTTAGTACGAGTTAGCAACCATACAGATACAAAAACAAAGGGGTAAAGATAAAAAATGTTTGAATACTAAGGGAATCCTACCCCCCGAGCTAGAAGAAGAATCTAAGTCGATTACTTCCCGAGCTGGCGCAAGTCCTGGGTCCGAGTCTGAGTCAGGGCTAGATTCCTCTACGTATTGCCTAAGCCCCAGGGCTACGACACCCTTCCGGAGTGATGGCCATGTACGAAGGTTGGTCCCATACTCCTCGAATAGGATCGACCTAAAGGCTAGGGTGTTATCTACTACTACGGTACCCCTAGGCCGGCTATCTTGGTAGTCCAGCACAAGCCGGTCAACACAATGGAGCAGGGTGGTATTCAGGTCCGGATCATTTCGGTGACAATGGGCAAGCTTCCTAGGATTGAACCTAGCCAGCTGGGGGTCTGCTGTGGCCCTATCTAGACTCCTAAACATGTAAGAGTTACCTTGGCAAGAAGGACCCGCGGCTGCTCCGGATTGGATCCTCTCCTCGCCCGTCCTCTGGGCGACCTCCAAGGCCTGCTTCCTATTCCTCACAAGGGGAACTTCGTCACCCTTGTCCTCCTTGTCTTCGTCTCCCACGACCTCCTCCACGATGATGGGTCTGGTGTCGCGAGCTGGGGGAAGCCCCCAGGGCCTCCTGAGGTTTAAAGTCTGATTTAGGAAAATCAGCTTGTAGGCTATCATCGTCTCGTCTGTTATGAGCACGCGATAATCTTTCTTGCTGGGGGGCAAGCCCGCCAGCGTCTCGTATTGGGCCCCGAGGGTCACATATTTCTCTGTCCTCGCGAAGATGGCTGCAGAATTAGTCTAATTCAGAAAGGGGTACGGGAGGAGCTAAAACAACACTTAATTTACGAGCTAAGGATGAAAAACACTTACGAGGACGATTGAAGTAGTGTGGCTCGCAATTCCTGAACCCCGTTGACATGATGAATTGATCCTTGAAGTCGTTGGGGTGGCTGGGCAGCTCGATGACCGCAGCCGTATTGGGGAATCGGGTTAAGTAGTAAAACCCGTCGCCTCGCCCCCACTGATCCGGGCTGGCCTTGAGGCAGAAAAAGTATAAAATGTCCACTGGAGTGGGGACCTCCCACTCGTGCTTCAAAAATAAAAATCTCAACCTCGCCAACAACCGATAAGAGTTGGGAGGGAGCTGAAATGGTGCCAACCTCACATAATTGAGGAAGTCCACAAAATACTGGTCCAACGGGAGGAATGCCCCCAGAAATGCTCGCCACTCCAGGCTGTGAATACCTCGTCGAGCGGCGCGCAGCTCCGCGGGAGGCCGGGCCACCACGGATGACCTCCCCAGGGCGATGTTGTGGGAGAGAAAGATTTTGTTGATCTTCGTCTGGTCGGTGACCTTTGAGACGATCCTCTCCGCCTCAAAGAAGGCATCGGGGGTGACCTCAACCTCCTGCTCCACCGCCGGCCCAAAGTTGGGGATTGGGGAGTCCGGCATCACAGCCTTTCCTTTGCCCTGGTGTGAGGTCGAGTTGCTGACGGTATTCTTGGGAGCGTTCCTTTTCCGTGCCATCTGGTCGCCTAACGAACAAAAGAAAATATTTCAGAAAAGGTTACCCAAGCGTGAGGAAAAATCAAATGTTATTTGCACAAGCTGAGGTAAGCCCAGCCCGTGGAGAGTGGGACCACGCGGTTCAATGAACACGCGCCTGTGCTCCCAACAGATCCCCGATTACTCGGAATTCGTGTGTCAGGAGGGTCAGGATAAAATTTGCCTTGGGGGGAAAGGTTCGATAGGCAAGGTTGGCAAAACCGCCTGTGAGGCGTGTCCCCTAAGCTACCTGGTTTTGCACCCAAAATATGTCAAAAATCCTACCCAGAAATCGTCCTCAGAAAAAGCATCCTGTAAACCATACTCTTAAGTGATTTCCTACAGCAAAAATACCCTAAATTAAACGGATTTCACCCTCCGCATCCACAAAACCCAGTAAACCCTTACATGCGGCTACAATAAAATATTTACCTAAGCTACAGTGAAATATATTTTCAAAACACACATGGTCAGGAAACTTACAGTGTTTGACTGGGAGGTGGATGAAGGTATCGCCTAGGTGAAAGCTTCCTCGAAGTATTGGCTTCCAAAGCTTTGAAGAAATCCTTACGTCTGAGTTTCTTGAACGCTGAGTGTAGCAGTCACAGAGAAGAGGGTTTTTTCTTCTGAGATGAAGAGAGAAGAAGGAGAGAAGTTCTGAGAAATTTCAAATGAAAGGGTGGCCCATGCGTAGGGTGGCCACCCCTTTTTATATACGGGAAGGGTCACGTGTAGAGGGCCGTTGGATGGCCCTGATGAGGGATCCGAGGCCCTCCACTCAAAATACGAAATGACGGCTGGGCATAGACTAGGCCATTAAATGCGGTTCTCGTAAGACTTACCGTCACCAACCACAATGTTCCACGTATCAGGCGCCTGCGTAAGAGGTGGAATGTGAAGAGTTCATGGGGAAGCCTAAAAGCCCCTACTGTGGTCTTATACGACGTGGTATCCCACGAGCAGGGGCTTGGGGGGCAGATGTACGCCCTGATTTTCCCACGGGCTGATTAGCGGGCTGAGCTGCGACCTAATCATGATTATCTCGTGGACATCCCCAAGATCGGAGCTTCCGTCATAAGGTCGTACCTCCTTAGCTCGGGGTAATCAAAGGGTTCGCCAAGATTGCTTAAGTCCTGAGTCCGGACTCTGAAGGCCGAAGGTCGAGTTAAGTATCCAGCTCATGGTACGAGCTGGATATGGATGCTATGACCCTTTGTAAAGTCAACACACACAAGGTAAACATGCATATATCAGACATCACGTGCTGATATGCCCCTGACTTCTCGGACACGCAGCAGGAACGTGCGTATTCAGACACCCACGACTGGGTTGGGCCGTGCGGCCCATTATCTCCTTACCTATTGATTTGATCACACTTATGTGTCAGGTTTAGGAATTAATCATGAATGTCACAGAGTTGATATGATAGGTAAGAAGGTCACGGGATGACCTTCTTACCAACTCCCAGGTGACTTCTCCTATAAATATGGAGACCCTGGGAGTTGATAGGGGTTGGATGATCTCTTGTAAGAAATATCCTGTAATCATATACCCATAATAGAGCAATAATATTGACTAGTGGAGTAGAAGGATTTTAACCTTTGAACCACTTAAAAATCGTGTCTCGAGTTACCTTTCCATTTTCTAAGATCATATATCTGTTTCGGTTCATTATTAGCACTAATCCCTTTCTCTTCTTCTCTTAATTACCTGTTGGCGAAGAATCGCGTCAACATAACATAATGCCTTCTCAAAAAGCACATTCCCTATAGTACAAGGAATGGTAAAACTACCCGGATCTTTAAGCTTAGGAGGTAGTTTCTTTTGGAGTATTGCGCTACACTCCTTAGTAAGTGCAACCATCTCATAATCCTCTAGTTTCTGTTTCTTCAACAAGATTTCCTTCACGGAATTCACATAACTCGACATTTTTTCTAAGGCTTCTGCAAAGGGAATGTTGATGTGAAGTTTTCAAAAAACATCTAAGAACTTGGAAAACTACTTGCCAAGCATCTTCTTTTGTAGCCTCTGAGGATATGGGATCTTGATGTAATGCTCAATACTTATTTCTAGTTGCTTCTTCTCCAGGTTCTCATTAACCTCTCCATCAACCTTATTCCACTTCTTAGACTCCATTTTTGATGGAAGACTAGATTTCTCAACTGGCCCAACCTTTTCAGCGTCGCGACTCCAGTTCAATTTTTGGGCAGATAAAGCCTTCAATACCGCGAATCTTCATCCCTGCGTCGCGGCCCATGTAGACCTTTGAATAGAAAACAAGCTTTCTTCCTTGGACTGTAGTGCCACGACCCTTAAGAACTTTCCCAATTTTTACATTTTTTTTAGTCCAAAAATTCTCCCAAGCCGTCAAATGACTCAAGGATCCATCCTAATATGGAAACAACACCAAAAAGTCAGATTTTTGCATCTTTTTCACCAATTTTCTCCAATTGCACTTTTCCTTTATTTGAAAATTAAAACATGTAAACTAGCCAAAATAAATCATAATATTGCACTAAACAACTAAAAAGATTAATAAATACTACCTAAAACACGACTTTAAAACAACACAAAAATAGACTCAACAAGTTTCTCCAGTTGAAGTTCACTTGGTGGTACGATATGCCCAGAAGACTCTAGGAAGTTTCTCTAGCCATGCCCCTTTCTTCTCTTCTAGATTCTTCTTGATGTTGTCAAATATGACTTGATTGGAGGCTTCTGCTTGTCTATTTCCTTGAGGGTAGCTGACAGAAAGCTTGAACTTTGGCATTTTGTAAAAGGGTGTCGTTGTTCCCTACGATTTGTAGAAGAATCCCAAATTGGCAGATGATATGCGTCCAGAAAAAGTTCATTGTGTCTAACTTGTTCACGTTGCAGTAAGCTTCTGCTACCAACTACTTAGTGAAATAATATGTAGCCGACAATGCATAGTGCTTTTCCCCAGCTATTCTCGGTAACTCTCCAACGATGTCCATTCCCCATTTTTTGAATGGCCATGGTGAAATAACATAATGGAGCTAAAGAGTCGGGCGATGGATGCATTGATTCGGAAGGGCCCAGGACAATTGTTCATTTCGAGGCAGATATCTGGTAAGTTAGCTAAGGAGATGACTAGAGCGGGTATAAAGTTGGTGGTGGGTCGGTTAGCCAACTTCACTCTTCAATCTACACTCCTTGAAAGGATCAAGGAAGCGCAGGGGGAGGATCCCTAGTTGAGAGGGCATAGAGAGTGTGTCTTATTCGGAGCGGCTAGGGACTTCTCTATTTCGGAGATGGGACTACTGAAGTACAAGGGTCGAATCTGCGTTCCGATGGATTCTGATATCCAGCGAGAGTCTTGGATTAATCTCATACCACTCCCTATTCTTTACATCCAGGTACGACGAAGATGTACCGAGATTTGATAACCTTGTATTGGTAGTCGGGAATGAAGACGGACGTGGTAGACTATGTGGCCAAGTGCTTAACTTGTTAGCAGGTAAAGGTTGAACATCAGAGGCCAACATGGTTATTGTGGCCTCTAGGATTCCAGAGTGGAAGTGGGAGGATATCACCATGGACTTCATGGTTGGTTTGCCGAAGACCGTGGGATAACATGATTCAGTGTGGGTGATTGTGGATAGGTATACCAAATCTTCCCACTTTTTGCCTTTGGGGATGACTTATACTATGGAGCAGTATGCTAAGTTGTATGTGAAGGAAATTGTTCGACTTCATGGGGCTCCGAGGTCGATAGTATCCGACAGGGACCACACCTTCACCTCCAAGTTTTGGGAGAGCCTGCAGAAGGCTTTGGGCATGCAGTTGCAGTTTAGAACCGCTTATCATCCTCAGACGGATGGACAGTTTGAGAGGACGATTCAGATACTGGAGGATATGTTATGAGCCTATGTGTTGGATTTTGGGGGATCTTGGAGTAAGTATCTTCCTTTGATTGAGTTTTCGTACAACAACAGTTACTAAGCGACTATCAGAATGGCTCCGTATGAGATGTTATACGGGAGGAAGTGCAGATCACCTATCCACTGGGATGAGACGGGTGAGAGGAGACACTTGGGTCCTGAGATGGTTCAGAGGACAAATGAGGCGATTGAAAAGATTAGAGCTTGAATGCTCGCCTCCTAGAGTCACCAGAAGAGCTACTCAGACTTGAAATGCAGGAGCGTAGAGTTTCAAGTCGGTGACCATGTGTTTCTAAGGGTTTCTCCCTCGAGAGGAGTGAAACGGTTAGGTGTTCAGGGAATGCTGAGCCCTAGGTTTGTTGGCCCCTTTGAGATTCTGGAACGGGTTGGATAGGTAGCTTACAGATTGGCGATGCCTCCAGCTCTATCAGGGGTTCATGATGTATTTCACGTGTCCATGCTCTGGAAGTATGTATCAGATTCTACGAACGTGCTGAGCTATGAGAACTTGGAGCTGGACCAGGATTTGTCTTATAAGGAGAAGCCGAGTCAGATTCTCGACATGAAGGATAAAGTCTTGTGAAACAAGACCATCGCCTTGGCTAAAGTGCTGTGAAGAAACAACAAGATAGAAGAGGCGACATGGGAGCTTGAGTCAGATATGCGGGATCGGTATCCCGAGTTATTCAGGTAATTTCGAGGGTGAAATTTTTGTAAGGTGGGGATAATTGTAGCATCCCAAATTTGCTAATAAGGCTTGGGGCCTTGATTAGCGTGCCTTGAGGGCAATAATTAATTTATTGTATTAATATGTAAATTTGATAAATATGTGATTAGAAATGCATGTTTAGGTGAATTAGATATGCATGTGGACCCCATTTGGTTATTAGGGGCATGTGTGTGATTTCAGCCCGCTAAGGGCCATAAATACATTATTTGTGTATATTGTGATTGACAACATGTGTGAGTGGTGCTATATTTGTGATGCACGATCCGAGACAGTCCTAGGGAGAGGTTTAGCTAGAAAATCACAATGGGGTCAAATACCCGGCTCGGGAAGAGCCTAGGGGTATTTTGGGTATATAATATGTGTTTCGAATTTATTGAGTAACGGGTAGTAGTTTTATAGTTATTGGACATATAAGGATTAAACAGGGTTATAGGAATACTCGGGGACTTAACAGGATTTGGCAAATGAATGAAATGTCCTTGGTGGCACTAAAGGGGTGAGGTTAGGCTTAGGGGCAATTTAGTCTTTTTGGCAAATGGATATACACTTAGTGTTATGAAAATATGTATTTGCCTCAATAGAAATGGTAAGATAATACAACTCTATGCAATAATATTACAAATAAATATAGATTGATTAAAAAGAGTGTTACAACTCTATAACTGAAAATACAAATAAAAGGAGAAGGAGATGTAAGATGATAGAAATAGAAAGTGCAACTCTATTACAAAAAGATACAAGTAAACTAGAAGTGTTTGAACAAAGGAAATAAAAGGATTACAACTCTTAAACAAAAGTACAAGTAAATAGAGCAAGAAGAAAAGAAGAAAAAAAAATAGAAGAAAATATGAACAAGAACAAAAACAATAAACTCTCACTCACACAACCAAAGTGAAGAGTGTTGGGGATCACCAACTTGAACAAGGTTTGAAACCTTTGTCCAAAAGCTTATTTCCCCCTAACTCAAGCACTAAGGGATCTCTCACAGATTTTTGGAAATGCTTTATGGAATAATCATGCCTCAAGGTGTTTCTAGCCAAGTGCTCTAATGGATAGAAATGTTGTGTCTTTCAAGTGAGCTATAGGCTCCTATTTATAGAGTTTAGAGACACCCTTTGAATTTCAAATTCCACCAACCCCCATGGCTATTACCAATGTTTAATTTGATTAATATGGAATTAAAATTGATATTTGGGAGTTATTTGGGTTTTTGGAACCGTTCAACACATTTGGAAAAAACTGAAAAATTGGCCTGAAATGCACCCGTGGCCGCGGCCAGGGACATCAGATGGCCGCGGCCTCCATCATTCAGTGGCCGCGGCCACAACCCAATTTCAGCACTTGAAAATGTGTTGTTTTTCCAAACGGTTCCAAACCCTCCCAAATGATTTTGTAACTCCCAAAACACATTATTGGGGTTAAAATCATATCTCTAACAGCCATTTCACATATGGCTTTATGAAATTTATCTCAATATTGTGTAACACCAAATTTACACAATAAAGGGTAATATTTGGAAGTTACAAATTTGTAACACCAAATATGTTACATTATTTGGATATATCTCATATATCTAAATATTGCAACTCTCTATTATATGTTACAATATGTGACACTCTTTGTCACATTTATTTAATCTAAAAAATTATATTATAATATAATATGACATTATATTATAAAACAATATAACATTCCCCCACTAGATTAAATAGTTATCTATTGTAACACTTATTTAATCAATCATTATATTTTGAAATATAACATATCCCCCACTTGATTAAATAAGTACTCTCTCTTATAGGAGTCATTGCATTAGTGCATAAAGCAAAGTGTTTTTCAACTTGAACTTTACTATAGTGTAATTATCACAAAATTTGTCAAAAAATTGGTTGCACTAGGCATTGAATCATCTTTTCATGATAACAAATCGGTGATAACACACACACCTTTGCGATGTTCACTTGAGATCTCTATGTCTCGCTTTGCATCGTTAATGGCCATGTGCACTTTCCATTCATGGACGTTCTTGAGAATACTCCCAATTCTCATGAGAGGCGGCACCACCCCTAGGTTCATATAGGTAGAATTCTTACAGTATTTTGTTACCAAAATACTTGTCTTCACAAGATTGAATTCTATTAAAAAACCTTTCGGTTTTAACCCTCAACTTGGTAACACACAAGTACTCAATATCTCAGATGGGACTTGTTTTGAGTACAACTAATATTTACTTGATTGACTTGTTGTTACCTTTTGAACCTAACACAAGTTGAATAACTAGTGTTAAGATAGGTTACCATCAATCGTGAATCTCTTTAGGGAGTTTAAGTCCCATCCCTCGAGATGATGTCGCCACTAAATTCCTCGTTAGTGGCTTAGTGTAAGGGTTTGCCAGATTTTCACTTGTTCTCACATAGGATATTGAGATGACTCCTCTTTGAATCAATTCTCTTACATATCCATGTCTTAGACTAATATGTCTAGACTTCCCATTATACACTCCGCTGTATGCTCTAGCCAATGTCGCTTGGCTATCACAATATATCGATATAGTAGATACATTCTCTTTGATTAGGGGAATCTCTATCAACAGATCCCCTAACCATTTGGCATCTTTGTCGGTAGCAGCTAGAGCTATGAACTCTGCTTCCATAGTGGAATGAGATATACAGGTTTGTTTCTTGGAACCCTAAGAAATTGCACCTCCACCAAGTGTAAATACCCAAACAGTTGTGGACAAGTTGTCCCCAAGATTTGATATCCAACTTGCATATGTATATCCTTCTAAAATTGAAGGAAATTTGGAGTAGTGAAGGCTTAGTCCTTTGGTTTTCTTGAGATAACCTAGGACTCTTCCAATTGCCTTCTAGTGATCCACACTACGATTACTTGTAAACCTACTAAGTTTACTTACCGCAAATTCTATATCAGGTCTAGTACATTGGGCAGCGTACATTAGACTCCCTATAGCACTAGCGTACTCCAATTGAGCCACCGCTCTTCCTTCATTCTTCTCTAGTTTTACACTATGATCGAATGGAGTATTGGCATCTTTAACCTTGAGATGGTTAAATTTTTTCAATACTTTCTCAACATAGTGGGCTTGCCCTAACGCAAAACCCCCACTATCTTTCTTTACTTTGATACCAAGTATGGTGTCAACTTCTCCAAGATCTTTCATCTTGAAGGTTGATGATAGAAACCTCTTCGTTTCTTCTATCCCTTTCATGCTATTACTTAGAATAAGCATGTCATCCACATATAAGCAAACAATGATCACATATCCCTTATAAGTTTTGGAATACAAACACTTGTCTCCATTGTTATGTCTAAACCCATTAGACATGAAGGCTTGATCAAATTTCTCATGCCATTGCTTAGGAGCTTGTTTCAGTCCATGTAAGGATTTTACAAGTCTACAAACTTTATGTTCATATTTTGGTAGGAAAAACCCTTCGGATTGTTCCATATAGACCTCCTCATTGAGGTCACCATTAAGGAATGCCGTTTTGACATCCATTTGATGAACATACAAGTTGTGTATAGATACTAAAGCGAACAAAATCTTATAGAAGTTGTTCTTGCAACAGGCACATAAGTATCAAAATAATCGATACCCTCTTTTTGCCTAAACCCTTTAGCTACTAATCTACCTTTAAAGGTTTGGATAGTGTCGTCAGTGTGGTATTTTCTCCTAAATACCCACTTACACCCAATTGGCTTAGACCCCGGTGGGGAGGTCTACCAATTCCCAAGTGTTATTGGAAAGAATGAAATCCATCTCATCATTGATGGCTTCTTTCCAAAATGCACTATCTCTCGATTGCATAGCTTCTCTATAAGTCTTAGGATCATCCTCAACGAGAAGTACAAAAGGAATTTTTCTAATAACTTCCTCTCTATTTCCTTCTATCATGTAGAATGAAATTCGTTGAGAATCTATCTCATCTACTACTAGACTTTTATGATTTTTAAGCCTTTGACTTTTTCTAGGTTCAAAGGGTTGCTTTACATCCTTTTGAGAATTCTCCTCTTGAGAATCAACTTGGGATGTAGAAGCTTGAGAATTGTTCTCATATAACAAATTCTCCTTTAGAGATGTTGAAGCTTGAGAATTGTTGTCACATAACATATTCTCAAAAAATTCAACTTCTCTAGATTCAATCACAATATTAGACTATAAGTCTAATAGCCTATAAGCTTTACTATTGTTGGCATAACCAACAAAAGCACACTTTATGGCTCTTGAACCTAACTTTGTTCTATTAGGTTCGTTTTTCTTGCAATATGCAAGACACCCCCACACTTTGAAGTACCCTATGCTGGGTTTTCTTCATTTCCATAACTCATATGGAGATATCTCATTTTTCTTCATCGGTATTCAATTAAGAATATGACAAGCGGTTAAAAGCGCTTCACCCCATAAGTTGAAGTTCAACTTTGAAAACACCAACATAGAATTTATCATCTCTAGATAAGTCCTATTTTTCCTTTCGACAACACCATTGTGTTGTGGTGTATAAGGTGTAGTGCACTCATGAATTATACCATTTTCTTCACAAAATGTATTGAATTCATTAGAGAAGTACTCTCCTCCTCTATCACTTCTTAGCACCTTAATCTTTTTATTTAGTTGATTTTCAACTTCTAATTTATACAATTTAAAAGCATCAAAAGTTTCATCTTTATGCTTTAAAAGAAACACATGGCTATATCTACTAAAATCATCTATAAAAGTAAGAAAATACCTTTTACCACCTCTAGTTAAAACACCATTTAATTCACAAAGATCACTATGGATTAAATCTAGTAAATTTGATGATCTTTCTACACTGGGAAATGGTTTCTTAATCTTTTTTGCCTTAACACATGTTTCACATTTACCATAGTTTTTAATATTGTATGCAATCATACCACATTTAACTACTCTTTTCATGGTTGAAAGACCTATATGCGATAGTCTAAGATGCCACAGAAATAAAGAATCATACTCAACAATATAGGCAGAATTAGCATTTTTAATGATAACATTGAAAGTTACATCATTGGTGCAAAATTTAACCATACCCTCACAAGAGTACCCCTTTCCCAAAAATACATTTGATTTGGTAAGTATAAGTTTACCGGACTCAAAAACGTCTTTAATGTCGGGCTTGCCAAGCAAATCACCACTTACCAAGTTTCTACTCATTTCGGGAACATAAAGTACATTCACTAATGTAACTTTCTTGCCGGAGGTGAAAAAGACTTCAATGGTACCTTTGCCAAGTACCTTGGATTTGCCCTCATTGCCCATTTGAATCTCATGGTTGCCCGTTGACTCTTCAAAGGTCTTGAACAATGATTTGTCATAGGTGACAGGGACAGTGGCTCATGTATCATACCACCACCCTTTCACCTTGCCTTGGACCGCATTCACCTCACTAAGGGTAAGAACTATGTTTTCCTCTTGAGTTGCGTTCACCTTAGGTCCTTGTTGGTCTTTTCTATGCCGACACTCTCTAGCATAGTGACCCTTTTGCCCACACACAAAGCAAGGACCTTTCTCACCCTTAAACTTGTTTGTGTTGGTTTTTGGACCCAAAGGTTTCTCGTTACCCTTTTTCCCTTTGTTTTTGGGATGTTTTGGTTGTGACATCACATTTTCTTTGGAAGTCTCTCCATTAGACCCCTCCACAAGTTTATCTCTACATGTCGATTCCTCTTTGATTCGAATATGCTTTTGGATTTCCTCCAGAGAATAATCCTCATTTTTATGAAGGATTATTTTCCTATAGCTCTTCCAAGTTGGTGGTAATTTAGCCACTATAGCACCAACTTGAAAGGCCTCGGGAAGCTCAATCTTTAAAACTTTCAGTTTGTTAACAATTATTTGCAATTCCTGAATTTGAGGAAGAATAGGTTTATCACCAAAAAAATTAAAATCGAAGTATTGAGATATCAAAAACTTTTTGGTACCTTCCTCTTCCACCTTGAACTTTTTCTCAAGTGCATCCCATATCTCCTTGACTGATTTGGTCTCGGTGTAGAGGTCATAGTGCCTATCGGATAGGGCGTTGAGGATATGACCCCTACAAAGGAGATTGTCCGCCTCCCTCTTCCTTCTTTTCTCAACCTCCTTAGGAGTTTCCTTGTTGGATGGCGTTGGGAGAGGCTCTAGAGTGGATTCTAGAATGTAGGCGATTTTGAGAGTGGTCAAAAGGAATCTCACATTGTCTTGCCACCTAGTTAAATTGGACTCATCAAACCTATCCAACCTCACTAGGTCTTGATTCATGATTTTGATGGTCTCACCTTCCATTGAAAGAGACAAAGGGTTAAGCTTTTGAATGTTATGAAAATATGTATTTGCCTCAATAAAAATGGTAAGATAATACAACTGTATGCAATCATATTACAAATAAATATAGATTGATTAAATAGAGCGTTACAACTCTATAACCGAAAATACAAATAAAAGGAGAAGGAGATGTAAGATGATAGAAATAGAAAGTACAACTCTATTACAAAAAGATACAAGTAAACTAGAAGTGTTTGAACAAAGGAAATAAAAGGATTACAACTCTTAAACAAAAATACAAGTAAATAGAGCAAGAAGAAAAGAAGAAAAAACAATAGAAGAAAATAAGAACAAGAACAAAAACAATAAACTCTCACTCACACAACCAAAGTGAAGAGTGTTGGGGATCACCAACTTGAACAAGGTTTGAAACTTTTGTCCAAAAGCTTATTCCCCCCTAACTCAAGCACTAAGGGATCTCTCACAGATTTTTGGAAATGCTTTTTGGAATAATCAAGCCTCGAGGTGTTTCTAGCCAAGTACTCTAATGGATAGAAATGTTGTGTCTTTCAAGTGAGCTATAGGCTCTTATTTATAGAGTTTGGAGACACCCTTTGAATTTCAAATTCCACCAATCCCCATGGCTATTACAAATGTTTAATTGGATTAATATGGAATTAAAATTGAGATTTGGGAGTTATTTGGGTTTTTGGAACCGTTCAACACATTTGGAAAAAACTAAAAAATTGGCCTGAAATGCACTTGTGGCCGCGGCCAGGGACATCAGTTGCCGCGGCCACTTTTCTTTGTCACCAAGGCCGCGACCACCATCATTCAGTGGCCATGGCCAAAGCCCAGTTTCAGCACTTGAAAATGTGCTGCTTTTCCAAACAGTTCCAAACCCTCCCAAATGATTTTGTAACTCCCAAAACACATTATTGAGGTTAAAATCATATCTCTAAGAACCATTCCACATATGGCTTTATGAAATTCATCTCAATATTGTGTAACACCAAATTTACACAATAAAGGGTAATATTTGGAAGTTACAAATTTGTAACACCAAATATGTTACATTATTTGGATATATCTCATATATCTAAATATTGTAACTCTATATTATATGTTACAATATGTGACACTATAAAGGGTAATATTTGGAAGTTACAAATTTGTAACACCAAATATGTTACATTATTTGGATATATCTCATATATCTAAATATTGTAACTCTCTATTATATGTTACAATATGTGACACTCTTTGTCACATTTATTTAATCTAAAACATTATATTATAATATAATATAATATTACATTATATTATAAAATAATATAACACTTAGAGGCTTGAGGAAAACACTAGAACTTAGAAGAAGGACAAGATAAAACTCTCAAGTCTCTCTCCCATTCAGTTTACACTCTACTCTTTGGTGCTTAAGAATTTTGAAGGAATTTGGGAGCCTTAAGCTGAAGAATTGAGGGACTTAGCTTGTTGTGTTTTAGGGAATCAATTCAGGGGAGGAGATACCATAGAGGTAAGGGTTAATCTAACTTATTTTACTAGTTTGGCTGTTGAATTCTTCTTGAAGTATAAGCTTCCAAAAGGATGGGTTTTAGAGATTGATCATGGCTGTTTTCTGGTGTATGGGTTTGTTGTGTTGGTTAGGGTATGTGTATAAGGAATTTAGGTCAATTATGAGCTTAAAAGATGTTTGAATTGTGAAAGTTGAGGTTTGAACTCGAGGAAAATGCAGGAAAAATTGAGGTTTTCTTGGTTTGGGGGTGCGAGCCACGGCCCAAGGCTGGGCATGCTGCGGCCCGTGTGTGCGTGGAAGCCTAAGGAGGCCTCTGTTCTTGAGGCGCATCGCAAGCCCTGTCTCCCAGCAGGGAGGCATTGTGCCTCTGTTTTGGGGCTCGTCACGGCCCTTTAGGGGCTGGGCTGCGGCCCTTAAGGGTCTGGGTTGCGGCCCTAATTCATTGTTTTGGCCTTTTGTTGGTTCTTGGTTTGGGAACCCAAAAGTTAGGGCTCGGGATGGATCTTATCACAATGTTTGATGGAATCTAAGGTCCCGGAGACTAAAATTACATTCCAAAGTTATTTAATGGATTGGAGCTTGATAGATAGCTTTTGTCAATGCGTTATAACTAGATTTTCAGCGAGGCTCGAACTAGAGGACTGTGCTCGGGATTACGGTGCTTAGGAAGCTTGGGACACAGGTAAGAAATTTTTTGTACCCGTAGAGCAGGGCATGGCCCTATAGTTTGTGTTGTAGGGCACGACCCTATGTGATTGAATTGCAGGGTGTAGCCCTATTGTCTATGTTTATATTTGTTTAAGTATTTGTTGATTATATGCTATGTATTGCATATTTATGAATGAACGGAAAAGGCCGGAAACGGCAAAGGCCGGGAACGACATAGGCCGAGAACAATAGGAAGCCGGGTACGGCAAGGGGCCGGGAACGACGTTAAGCACATGGAGCGCAAGGCCGAGTACAACAAGGGGCCGAAAGCGGCATTGAGCACGCGGAGTGCAAGCCGCTAGGGTCAGACCCTTCACGGGTGCATGATTCATCCTCACGGTGTAGACCGCGAACCCAGGGCCTAGTAAAGCGCCTGGGACGGCATGACCACTATGTGTTTAGCCTGTTGGTTGCTTTGTTATATGCTGATTGATAGATATGCATATGTTAATTGTTTATGTTTAGTTTTGTTGTTGGGCTTCGTCTCACGGGTGCTCTATGGTGCAGGTAAGGTCAAGGGAAAGGTCGGCCAACCATGAGTACGGAGAGCGCGAAGTGACGTGTACATGTTCGGCCTACCTGGCTGCCACGGCCAGGGGTATTTTTTGGAAATGTGATGTATTAACCTGAATTTTGTCGCCTAGTCGACCTTAGTTATAATTTTGTTTGTAAATATTTTTAAAACACTATTTTGGGATCCCAACTGTAAAACTTTCTGACATTTCAATGAGTATCCAAATATTTTGTATTTAATGCCTGGAAACGGGTTTTGTCTCAACTTAGGTACACTTTTAACCTAAATCTCGATTAGCGAGTGATTAGCACACTTGAAACTCACTTAGTAACGACTCTAAGGAAGTAGGGCATTGTAGTAATATACATGCATCAACTATTTTTAGATTCTAATGTATCTCACATTGTCCTTTGGTAAATTTGATGAAGAAAAATAGCTCCAATCACTTGATAAAAAACAAATATCACACAAATTTATAAGATAAAAAAATGATGTATGTCTTTATTATTTTTAAATAAATATGATTTAGTTATTTAAAGTATCATAAAATATCTTAAAAATATCATTTTTCAATTTATTTATTTTTTCTTAAGTTTATATTTGTTCTAGTTTTTTAATTTGACAGTGACGACAAAAGATTACAAATTATATGTTTAATATAATATTAAGTTTAAGTTTAATTAAATTTTATTTAAGTTATAAAGTATATAGTTTTATTATTTTTAAATAGTCATTATTGTAAAATATCTCAAAAATATCATATTTTAATTTTTTAATTATTTATTTATTTAAGTTAAGTTATGTTTACAATTGACCGTTAAATATAAGAATATTCTGTTAAATATAAGAATATTCCGTTAAAGTTAACAGAAAAAAAAAAACAAAAATACCTTAGAACAAAGAATTTCTGTTATCTACACAATTATTATATAGAAGATAGAGATTATTGATATGAATACTTATATATACTATAGAACTATAATTAATTCTATTATATATATTTTTAAAAAATAGTGAACCAATTTTTATTAAAATTATAAACAAAATTTACAACTTTAAAACTAGGGTTTATACATTTTTTGACCCTGTGTTTTGTACTATTACCTGTTTAGACCCTGTGTTTTGACAAATTACTTTTTGGACCCTATGTTTTGTAAAATGGTTAAAATAGAACCCTAAACTCAATTTTGATAAAGAAAAAATTGAATATAACAGCACAGTTTTTAAGCAGAATGATTTTATTTTTGTTCTGAATTGTTAGTTTGGTAAATTATTTGTGATTTTAGTTGAGAAGTCATTGACCAAAATCGGGTTTATGGTTCTATTTCAACCGTTTTACAAAACATAGCGTCCAAAAAGTAATTTTTAAAAACACAAGGTCCAAACAGGTAATGAAACAAAACACAGGGTCCAAAAATGTATAAACCCTTAAAACTAAGCAAACGTGCATTGGCTAAGTACCTAGTATTATTATAAGAGTAGGTACTCTTTTGGTACCCTGTGTTTTGGCTAAGTACAACTTTGGTACCTTTTATTATGAATAATTATCCTTACATAACATGTAATTGTAAAATCATTCAATAATGGTACCATCCGCTTGAGTTTGGACATCAATTTTTTCATAATACATTAATTACTCTCAACTATAAATTCTTAACTAATAAAAATATAGGGAATATGTGCATATTGTACTCTATGTGTTTACCGAGTACAATTTTGATATCCTCTATTACGAATAATTATCATCTAATACCATGTAATTGTAATAACAGTAAAAAATAGTACCCTAGACACACACTTAGTTAACATTGTTTTTATAATACCCAAATTACTCTCAATTATAAATAATTAAATCACAATAAAAATAAAAACATAACTTGATAATTAAATAAAAATAAAACAACTTAAAACTTAATTAATTAAAATGATAGTCATTCTATTTCAATGCATTATTCTTCAAAGCCTAAAACTGAGAAGAATAAAGAAAAAAGTATTTTGTGAAATCTTACCCTAAATTCAAATTAACAAATCAAAATGCATAATATCTATATTCAATTTTTAAATACAAAATCATACATAACCTAAAATATCAAACTTGAATGTACATGAAATATCCATGACTAAACTTGTACCGAGCTTGCCCTTGTTCTTGATTTTTTGTATGGCTTGAATACATATTTCTTTTTTAGCCTATTTTTCGTACTACTTTTTTTTAATGATTTTACAATTATAGGGTACCAGAAGATAATTATTTTTAATATAGGGTACTAATGTTATTCTCAATCAAAATATTGGGTACCAAAAACGCATATTTCCTGTTAAAAAAAATAATTCTGCTTAAGCAAGAGCAAATTTGTTGTTTAAAAAAATATTGAGAAAATTCAAGCGGAGGGTACTATTTTTTACTGATTTTACAATTACATGGCACCAGATGATAATTATTCGTAATAGAGGGTACAAAAGTTGTACTCGACCAAAACATAGGGTACCAAATGCGCATATTCTCTTATTATAATAATGATATTTTATAACATTTGAATTTATATTAATATAATTAATAAATATCTAATGACATTTTAAAATATTTTATTTTATATTAATATATTTAATAAATATTTATTTATAATTGGTGTTATATATATACTCAATATAAAAAGTGAGTAGATAACAAAAATTATATGTTTTAACCCGTTAAATATTTGAAATTAAAACCAAGAAGTTCTGTTTTCTACTTATTTTTTATATAGAGGAGATATACAAAATGAATTAATATTAAATATTTATTAATTATCTTAATATAAATTAAAATATTATAAAATATTATTATTATAAAAACATTTAATACAAAACTAGATATTATAATTATATTAATATAAATTCACATGTTATAAAATATTATTATTACAATAATATATAATACATAATAAATACATTATATATAAGTGTTGTGTGTGTACAAATAGTATGAGTGTGTAACTAAATAAGATATTATAATAACATTTATCTTCTATCAAGAAAAAAGAAGTTTCTTCTCCAATCATTGATGTGATATTTTAATAATATCATGGATCTGTTATATCTTAAATATGGTAGTTTGTGATCTAAAATGTTATTGTATTATTTTAAAAAAAAAACATACACAATGTTTTGGTTTAATTTACTAATTATTTTTATTAATTTTTTATGATTATCATATAAATTTTAAATAAATAAATAATATTATATATAAAAGAATGACATAAACATTTTAAATGAAAAATTAAACTGAAAAATTGTTTATGATTTTAAAAAAAAATATATAATATGAGAACTTTTTTAGGCAAAAATAATAATTTTGTTAATGAAAATTGAAATTATATATTATATATTATTATGATGATATTTTATAATATTTAAATTTATATTAATAAAAGTATTAAATATCTAATCTTGTATTAAATATTATTTTAGTGATAATACTTAAATTCATATTAAGATAATTAGTAAAAAAATTAGAAGTATATATTATTATCATAATAATATTTTATAACATTTAAATTTATATTAATATAATTACTTAATATCAAGTCTAGCATATATTATTATAATAATGATATTTTATGATATTTGAATTTGAATTTATATTAATATAATTAATAAATATATATCTTTAATTAGTTGTGAAGGTATATTCCAATAAATATTTAGAATATTCTATTAAAGTCAACAAAACAAAATGTTAAAACTAAAGTTCGTACACTCTTCGATCACCAACTCGATGAAAATGTTCAGATCATGGAAACCTGGTCATGACGCACCGTAAAGGATCCCGAAAGTCTTGGAGGTCCCTTATTCGCTCATTAATGCCTAGGCTGTATTACACATTTATTGCCCGAGATAACGAGAGTAATTTCCATAGGCAATCGTATTCCTATGTAAATGGGAATTATCTTGATTAATTGTTTACCATATTTATGCACACGGTTGCCCAAACCTGTCGTGGAATATCCACTATAAATATCATGGATAATGGACAAGAAAAGGGGACTGCTTTTTGTAATACAGAAACTCTGCAAAAATTATAAGAGAATAATAATATTGTCTCGTGGACTAGGTGGATTTTAACCACCGAACCACGTAAAATTGTGAGTGTGAGAAATTGTTCATATAATTCATTACGGTTTAGAAAAAAACACTAATATCTATGTTATTGGATTTCTTAATCTACTGTTGGCAAAAAAACAGCGTCAATAGTTTGGTGCTTTCGTTGAGATTCCGTTAGTGCTTAATCATTTACAAGTTTCATTCAACACTCATCATGGTGGTCACTCGATCAATGCACAACAATGAAATGGAGCAGCCTTGTGAGCAAGAGGCGCATCATACGACCGTTCCCACAGACAAAGGTCCAGACGTTCAACAACGCCCTAGAAAGCAACACGTGGGCCAAGACAATGCTGAGAGTTCAACGTCACTCCCACCAAATTCTAATCCAGGATATCTAACAACCATCGAGATGGAGAATGCCCAATTAATGAGCCATCTTGCTTGAGCTAACAGGCAGATTGAGGAGGTCCTGGCTCGGTTAGCCCTTTTGGCAACCGACGTCAATGTCAGAAAAAGGCAAAATGGGTCCCATAGGTCCCACAGGAATAATCGACCCAATCCCAGTCGTTTTGTCAAAACCGTAACTGCGAGCTCTGTACCTTCAGAGTGCTCAACCTACTAATCATCATAGGAACCATCATCCCCATGTTAGTTGATCGGTCAGAACTGCAACCCCCAGCTTTGTGCCTTCCGCACAAATTCCAAGGAATGTTCACAACAACCCAACAGGGTGAGTTAGGACAAAGGACTCGGGAGATCGGGGTAGAACCAAGACAGGCTAATTTAGTTCGACCTGATGGGATGAGGATAGCCTTGCTGATAAGACACCCGCCATCACCGGTTAGACATCCAACACCACCACGCCCACATAGAGACACTCCAGTTCGAGGGGATAGCAGGAGAAATCATCCCTCGTTAGTGGGCAACTATGTCCCACGACCTTGCACTAATAATCCAGGTCTTCGATCTCAGCCGTGGATCGTAAGTTTTTCTAATTGAAGTTACTGGATTGGGAGCCAACATGGAGGCAGGTCTGAAAGCGACGTGAGGAATCATTTGAGTTCCGCACAAAGTCCTCGTTCTGATCCACAACCTGATCTGCGTGACCATCTGAATTCACAAAGGAGGTATCCAACTCGTAATGATGATATGAGTTATACTCAGCATTGGGGAGGTCCATCTATCGTGCGCAATAATGGTAATGTTCCACCTAACCAATCTTGAACTTGGAGGGAAAACAACCCATGTAACGCGTACAATAAGATGGGGGTTGGTGAACAGCCCCCAACTAACCTAGAGACCAAAGACACAACCCTCGAGCGATTGCCCTTGATGGAGGAGTAGATGAAGAAGCTTTTATCTGAAAAAGGAATTGATGATTGTGATTCTGATGAAGAGCTCAAGCCTTTCGCCCCAAACATCGCAACAGCTCCATATTTTGTTGGCTTCAGGATTCTGTCCATGCCTGTGTTTGATGGAAACTCAGATCCATCCGACCACCTCGGGATGTTCAATACACTGATGATGGCCTACAATGTTGGGTTTGACCTAAGAGTATTTTTTTCCCCGCAACTCTGACCAGACCTGCCAGACAGTGGTTCAAAAAATACAAAGACATTCGATTAACTCATGGAAGAAGAGTGTTCCGAGATTCAAAGGAAACTCATGTAGAGGCCAACTCATTGTCCAACAGTACATCGCAACAACTACGTATCATGTTGGCTTCAGGATTCTGACTATGCCTGCGTTTGATGGAAACTCAGATCCATCTGACCACCTTGGGACGTTTAATACATTGATGATGGCCCAGAATGTTGGGTTTGACCTAACATGTATTTTGTTCCCTGCAACTCTGACCAGACCTGCTAGAGAGTGGTTCAAAAAATACAAAAGACATTCGATTAGCTCGTGGAAGAAGTTATCTTCCAAGTTTAAGAGAGAGTTATGGGCTTCAAAGGAAACTCGCGTAGAGGCCGACTCATTGGCCAACATAAAACTATTGGGAATAGTGCCCTTAAGGAAATTGTAGTTGACAAATGTTTTAAATGAAATAAATAATTGAATTGAATTATTGTATATATAGACTATGTCTGATATTATGTTGATAATACTAAGTAAATATCATAAAATTCCAAAGTTTATTTATGTGGTCTTAATCTCAAATCGGTATGAGAGGATCGAGATTAAGATGATAAACTTGAAATAGTTCACAGTAAAATAAAGTTATGGAATCTTTAGATTAATTACTTCTAGTACGGTTCGCTAGTATTATGAATATAAGTGACCTAGATCCGAGTCACTAGTGTAGTAGGACACTTTAGTGAAGGTACTTTGTATATAGTGATATATAGAACTGGACCAGATGTGATTTGTTAATATTTGTTTAAATACCGTTTTGTAGTATTAATCAAACACATCAAACGATGATCATATACATGATGATCTTAATCCGAAGGTTACTATGAACTCCTATATATGTCATATGATCCTTTGATTCATGCGTTAAGGTTTGTCAAAATGATCAGGCTATGAACAATTGTTTTGGGGACTCAATGATATATATGGCTGAGGACATAGTTTAACAGATATGGAATCTATACCTTCATATAGATTGAATAATGGTTCCCTATTGGGTTGACTTTTGGAACTGAAAAGGTTATGAGCGCTCACGTCGCAAACTTGTTGTGATACGACCTTCACTAGTAAAGTCAATGGTACACTAGGAGCTAGATATAGATAAAAGGGTAAAACGATAATTTTATTCCCTTTTAATTATGAACCATTAATAAAGGATTAACGTTGTATGTAATGATTATATCAATGGACACTTTGTTATTTAGTAAAGTACTTTGTAAATATATGTCTATAATTATCAAGAGTTAAATCTCATATTTATAGTGGAGTAACAAGATTAATAAATATGATTATTTAACCAAAGAGCTTTGAATAATAAGCTAATATTTATTGGAGCTTCATATTATAGGTCCATAGGTCCCTAGGGTGGCTTTATCAACATTATATTAAGGTAAGAGTTGATAGAGGGTAAACTGTAATTTGGAAATTTGAGAAGAATTTTATTCTTCGGGTCAAATATACAATTATATGATAATTGAGGTTGAATAATTAATTTGGAATTAATCATTAAATTTTCGAAAATATGTTTATTTATTTAAATATAGAATTTCAAAATATAAATAAATAAAATTTTGAAATTAATTATTTTATTTGGATGGTAGAAAATAAAATTGGTAAGTCAAAATAGTTTTTGATATATTGATTTCTTAAAAAATATGATGACAATGATTATCATCAATTTGAATTTTGAATTTTGAATTTAAAATTTAAAATTTGAAACATGGTTGTGATCTTTTCCTTAAAAAGATAATGCCATATTTTGTGGGAATGTTTGATTTTAATTAAATAAATAAATAAAAGAAAAATGCAATATTCCCTGAAACGGAATACTTGAAGCATGGTTGTGATCTTTTTCTTAAAAAGATAATACCGTATTTTGTGGGAATGATTGATTTTAATTAAATAAATAAATAAAAAAAAATGCAATATTTCCTGAAAGGGAATACTGCTACACGCATGACACAGTCCAGTGACTGCGCCATGCGTGTAAAATAGTACTAATAAAGTATCATTATTTTATTTATTTAATTAATTAATAATTTTTTTTTTTTTCAAATTTGGTAAGTTAGATATTACCTAAATCAATTGCTATCATCATTATGATTATATTATTATATTACTATTATTATTATGAATAATAAGGTAATATATAATCTCTCTATAAATATTATATGATAAGAAAAAATAAGAGTAGTAAGTCATAAAAAGTTTCAGAAATTGTCATCTTCTTCTATTATTCTAACATTTCTCAAGCCATAATCAAAGTTCTTATGTGTTGAGATAAACTTGTGATTTCTAAATTACAAACCATTGTTCTCTATGTGCCCACACAGATCTTGAGGTGTAGAGAACACTCCGAAAGATCGTGGTTTGAGTACTCAAATCGTTGGATAGGAAGATCGTTATATATACAAAAAGACTCAAGGCCACTTGATAGGCTTCAAGAGGTAAATATTTTTGTATACATGTGCATATGATATATATATATAAGTATGTGTATAATGATATATATGTTGCATGATTAATGATATTGAAAATTTATGGTTCTTGTCTGGATGTTTTCTTGAACATATATACTATTTATATGAGAGATATAAATTTTGTATTTTTTATTAACTGGGCCCATCATGCCAATTCGTTATGCACTCTGATTGTTTTTCCAATAAAAACAACATCATGGTGAGTCCTTGAAAGCATATTTGAGCAGGTTCACCAACATTGCAGCGTAAGCTAGAGATGTTGACGATCGCTCCAAGCTCATGGCAATGAGAATGAGAATCATGGTAATAGACGAATTATGGTAGGGGTTCCAACAAAAATGAGTTAAAAAAGTAGATGAAGTCTTGGCCCGGGCTCAGGAATGGATAAACTTAGAGGAGGCGTGATTTACTTGTCGGTATTAAATGATCAAATCAAAGGTACGTAGCGGAATATATGGACCTATTTTAATAAATATTAATACCAGCCAAGATCATACATATATATTGTTATCCGAAAAAGTGGCATATCTGATGTGGCACTAATCACTCTGCAAGGATAGTGCAACCACCCGCAAAGAGCGCCTGACAATCTTGGTGACTCAGTCAATGCTCCTGAAGAAGAGGACATCAACTACCCGCGAGAAGAGAGGGATATTCCCTATTAGTTAGGCACAGAGGTAGACCAGGGGCGAAGGAAACAGTATAAATACAAACTCTCGACCACAGTGGAGGGGGTTCAGAAAAATAGCCTACCAACCAACATTAGGATCATATCGAGCAGTTTGGCTCGGTATTTAGCAGTGACTCTGCCATATTTTATTGTATTTTACACATAGAAATCCACTTGTAATCCCTTGTAATCTTGTGTAAACCTTCAAGATTAATACCAATCTTTGGGGCCGAACCTCTATAAATCTTGATGTTCTCTATTATTTATTGCTCATCATTACTATGTTCTTGGATAATTTATTGTTCATTGATTGTCTAATTGAAACCTCTCTAATTAATTATTCGACTCCGCGTCAGTTGGCCAAAAAATCAGTCAACATTTTGGTGCTTTCATTGAGAGCCTAAGACAATCACATTCATATTCTATTGCTGAAAGGATGGTAGTCTCAACCAGAAGGTCGAGCCAAGAGGCTCCAAAGCCCGAGGCTAAAGTCTCTCACCAAGTCCCATCGATAAACAATTTCAATGGGCAGCGCAGTGATTTGCCGCCCAGGAATCCATCTAGTGTTAGGGGACAAACTGTTGGGCCCACTGCAACAGGACGCAGAGCTACTGCATCCGGTGGAATCACCCATGCATGAATGTCAGTGGGAGTTGCTGTACAAAGTACCGACTAGGCAATACCCAGAGCTGGAGGTCCTAGACGATATGAGCCCCATATAGATATTGAAGGACTTGACCCTGAAATTGATCAGATAAGGGAGGTAGTTGGGCAGATGCAAGATCAGCTTGCCTCCATGAACCAGGGGCGGGTCACTGCGTAGGAGGCCCTTAATGAAGCTTTTGAAAAACAAAGGACAGATTTTCAAGAATGGATGGATCGGCATGCTCGAGAGGTGCAGGCCAGTTAGGAAGACATGGAGCGTCAGACACAAGAGGCGGACGAGTCCATCCGCAATTATATGCAGCAGTAGCAAACCCAAGGTATGGGAACCGCGGCTAGAACTACTGCCCAAAACCAACAACACCCTCCTATTTTTGGTTTCGATGAAGGTGTCATGCATGGGCCAGAGGCTCAACCTCAGAATGGAAACCAGGGGCCGAACATAAGTCACATATCTGGTCGGGGTCCCCAAGAAAACAATAATAGGTGACCCTTACCAGCTGATGAGCAGGTCCTCCCAAGGCGCGTCATGGGACAGAACCAAGCAGGAAATTTACGGCCAAGATCTCAGGGTAACGGCAATGACAGGAATCGTGGTGCTGCAGGATGAGATGGTAACCACCAAGCTCCGACACCAAATAGGAATGGTCAACCCCATAACTACCCACAACAACCTGGTCGATACAGACAACATCAAGAGTACCGACCAAGGTCCCAAAGAGATGAGCTGGAGGTTAGTAGCAAATACATGCCCCATTATGCTGACGGGTATGACCATGATGAGGCAGCAAGACAAGTTCGCCAACAGGATAATCAAGGCCAGAGAGGTAACCAACCCAAAGGACCATTTGTCCCACAATGGTAGGATGTCCCAAACAGCCAACCACCTTGGGGTGGAGGGTTCCATGGAGTAACTCTAGTGCCAAGTCGAGCAGACAGCAAGAATGCTGGGGGCAGACCTCGACTAAATTCTGCTTTCAACCGGATGGGCCCCATGGGAGGTGAATACCTTTGGGATGCTCTTAATCGCAGCAGGGAAATTTGGGATTCGAACAATGTAGCATAGCCCTAGGCAGCTGCAGACCCTAACATCCAAGCCTAGCTGGATATGTTAACCCGACTGGTAAGGGACTTGACTGCCCCCAAGTTAACAGGTATTGAAATGGAAAGGCAGAGAGGTTCCCAATTTTCAGACTGAGTGAATCAGCTGCCCATACCTGTGAAATTTAAAATGCCAACGTGGAAAATGTATATTTGGCTGGAGGACACAGTTTCTCATGTTCATCACTTTGAACTATAGACTGATTTATAGAGAGTTAGGGATGATGCCAAGTGCAGGATCTTCCCAGCCACCCTATCAGAAATTGCCCATCAATGGTTTTTTAAGTTACTGCAAGGATCGATTACATTATGGGATAGATTTGTACACATGTTCTATTCCCAATTCTCCTCTGCAACGCCCCTTCCCGCCGAGCCAAATGACATAGTGGACATAAAAAAGAAAGATAATGAACCTTTGAAGGAGTACATTCAACGTTTTATGTGGGAAGCCACCAGGGTGAAATCCCTTAGTGATGACAGTAAATTAATAGCCATAAATTCAGGAATTAGGGTAAAGAGTTTGTACTGGATTAGCTTGAAAAGAAAGGCTGCACGTACCACCCAGGTGTTCCTTGATCGGACAGAGGAATTCATCAAGCTAGAGGAGGCCGAGTGGAAGGTGGATAATCCAACTCAGGCGGTTACCGAGCAAGGGAAACACAAATCTTGGAAATACCACCAATCCTGCAGAAGGAGCAAAGAATGGTCTAAGAATGGAAAATGCAGTAATGGGAATGGAAGTAGCGGTAACCAGGACAACAACAAGAAGCCTAAGACTGCCAAGCAACACAAACCACGGGAATATGTTCCAAAATTTACTACTTACTCCATCCTTCTAGAGACCCGGGCTGACGTTTTTAATGCTACACATGCCGTCGTACCATACAAAAGACCTCCACCGATGAGGAAGAATGTTAATAGACAGGATATGATCAAGTTCTGTCGATTTCACAATGACTATGGTCACAAAACCAATGAATGTAACCACCTAAAGGAGGAAATAGAATTCATCATTAGACAAAATAGTGCTCATCTGAAGAGGTATGTACGACCGACTGCCGACAACATCCTCAATAATCCCCTCAGCAGCAGTCCCAGCAGTATCATAGTAGTCAGCCTATCCTGCCACCACCAATTCCTGGTAAGCTAGATATGATCTGCGGCAGGTCGCATTTGGTCGGCAGCTCCGGAAAGGCTCGAGAAAGGTACGCTCATTCTCAAACACACACGGACGTGTGTGAGCACGTAGGATTCAAAATGTTGATTTATGTGATTCCCTTGATGTACTCAACACATGAGATCTAGAGAGTTTTTGACAAAGAGAATGGTTAGAATAGTTTTTAGGTTTAGAGAAAACTATCGCTTTAGAGAGAGAGAGTCTCTATTTTTATTATTCAAAATAATAATAATTCCTTATTCTAAAAGTTACGTACTATCAGACTTATAAAGATATTTAATCTTATTAAATAATCTTTATTTATTTAAAATATTATTCAAATTAAAAACTGATTAGATACTTTCATTTAATTATTTTTTTAAACCATATTTAAAATGAATAATTAAATAACTGATTAAACAAACTTATTTGAAATTCAAAATTCAAATCCTAGAAATAAAAATCCTTGATGCTAGGCACCACACACTGTACTGTACAGTGTGTCGCCCAGCCCTATTAGGGTTGCTATAATTTTCTCATTTGTTTATTTAATATACTTTTAAGACAAGATATTTATTCCAACATAAATATCAGTTAATTCAAAATTAACATTATCTTAAAATGTCAATTTTAAATTAAATAAAAAAATATCATATTATAAATAAGATATTTATTATTCTTTCTTTATATTAATCAAAATAAGATTAATATTAATTTTAACCTATGATTTTTCAAAATAAAAACTATATAGTTAAATAATTAATTAATTCACAATTAATCAATTACCCATAATTATCAAATAATTATTTCCTTGCCGTGGAAAATTATTCCTTAGCAATTTAGTCCTTTCTCTTAACAAATCTTTATTTTGACATCCTTCCCCTTGACAGTGTTGGACAGAGGTGATATGGGGACCATGGACCTATAATACGAAGCTCCAATAAACAAGATTATTAATTAAACTCCTTAATCTAATAATCTTATTTATTAATTCCATGACTACTCCACTATAAATATGGAATAGCACTCTAAGTATTGATAGAATTATATTTATAGAGTTTTCTCTAGTAGTTCATTGATATAATCAATATATGTATTTCTATCCCCCATTATTGGTTTGTTAATTAGAGCTGGTCAAAATTACCGTTTTATCATTCTAATTACCTCTTGATCCTTAAGTACCATTAATTCACTAGCGAATAATTAATCTATAATCTAATTATAGATTTGAGCACAATAACTATTCAGTTCCAGAATCAACCCTTAAGGGAACCAATATTCAATCCGTTAAGAAAGCATGGATTCCATTATTGTAATTCATGTTCCCAGCCATCCATGATATTGAATCTCCAAAACAAAAGTCATTAGCCTCATTATTCTTAGAGACCTTAACGAGTTAATCAAAAGATCTAATAAACATAAACAAGAGTTCATGAATGCTTGGGATTTAGACTGATCTACAAATGATCATCTAATATGACAAGAAATAAATCTTTACGTCAAAAGGCAAGTTTATAAACCATCTATGGTTTTTCCGGCGAAGGGCTCGCCCCAACTGGGTCGATTAGGCTTCCAGTTACAGCAGGTACTGCACCTGCTAACAGGACATTACTCACTACTTTCATAGTAGTCGATTTTCCTTCGACATACAATGCTGTAATTGGGAGGCCAATTCTGGTTGACCTACGAGCCGTCACTTTAATATGGCACCTTGCCATGAAATTCCCAACAGACACAGGGGTAGGATGCGTATTGGGAAATCAGCGGGAAGCAAGGGAATGCTACAACGCCTCGATAACCAAAGAAAACAAAGGTGTGTCAAGAGATGTTTCCAGAATGGAGTTGCAAATGGCAGTTGATGTTCAGGCCCAGTCAGGTGATAATGTCACCAAATAGGGCGTTGCCCAAAGGGAGGATAGAGACTTGGATCCTCGCTTTGGGGATTTTGAGGAAGAAATAGGACCCATCGAGGATCTTGAAGAGGTCCAATTCGATGAAGAAAATCTGACCAAGGTTGTGAAAGTCTGTAAAAACTTAGAGACAACAACAAAATAAGCACTGGTGGAGTTTTTGAGGAAGAACCAGGGAGTCTTCGCCTGGTCGCACAAAGACATGGTTGGAATAGACCCTGCAGTCATCAGCCATGTCCTGAACATCGACAAGAGTTTTCCACCAGTGCAACAGAAAAGAAGGCTACTCGACAAAGATAGATCAAAGACCCTAAAAGAAGAAGTCGAGAAGCTGAAGGAGAATGGGTTCATCAGGGTGGCATTTTATCCATCATGGGTCTCTAATCCCGTACTAGTTCCCAAGTTGAATGGAAAATGGCGAACATGCATGGATTTCACAGACCTTAATAAAGCCTGCACTAAAGATTGTTTCCCACTCCCAAGAATTGACCAACTGGTCGATGCCACTGCAGGGCACGAGATTCTCTCATTCATGGATGCATACTTTGGATATAATTAGATTAGTATGCACCCACCTGATGAGGATCACACTAGCTTTCGGACTGACACCGAGCTTTACTGTTATAAAGTAATGCCCTTCGATTTGAAAAATGCTGGTGCGACTTACCATAGACTAGTCAACCACATGTTTAGGGAGCTGATCGGCACAAACATGGAGGTATATGTTGACGACATGCTGGATAAGTCGAAGAAGGCAGAAGGGCATATAGAGGATTTGCAAGAATGCTTCAACCTCTTGAACAAATATCAGATGAAGCTGAATCCCCTCAAATGCTCCGTCGGGGTAGGATCAGGGAAGTTCTTGGGATTTATAGTTAACTCAAGAGGAATTGAAGCTAATCCCGAGAAGATAAAAGCCCTGATCGATATGAAATCGCCAGCAAAGATTAAGGATGTTCAAAGTTTGACCTCAGTAGATTCATTTCGAAATCAACGGACAAGTGCGTTCCATTTTTTAATCTACTTAGAGGAAAAAAGAAATTTGAATGGATGGATGAGTGCGAGCAGGCTTTCCAAGCATTGAAGACTCACATGGCGCAACCACCCATTCTATCAAAGCCAGTCGATGAGGAAACTTTGTTTGTCTACTTGGCGATTACAGAATATGCTGCTAGTGCTGTCTTAGTAAGAGAAGAAGAAGGTGTCCATAAGGCTGTTTATTATGTGAGAAAAAGGCTAATTGGAGCGGAGCTGCGGTACCCACCTATTGAAAAGTTAGCCTATTTCTAAATTTTGGCCTCTAGGAAGCTGCGACCTTAATTTCAAGCTCACCCAATCATGGTTTTGACCGACCAGCCTCTATGGCAAGTTTTGCAAAAGCTGGAGGTCGCGGGCAGATTGTTGAAGTGGGTGGTTAAACTTGGGCAGTTTGATATCTCTTACTTGCCGCGAGCAGTGATAAAAGGGCAAGACCTGGCTGACTTCATTGCAGAGTTTACTAAACTTTCAGATAGCGAGCAGACTGAAGAGCCTGAGTCTCAAAACCAACCTCCCTCATGGAAGTTATTTACAGATGGATCCTCTAATGAGCATCATGCAGGGGTGGGGGTGATCCTGATTACGCCTGAAGGGCATCGATTTCACTGCACAATCAGGTTTGACTTCACTGCTTCCAACAACGAAGCTGAGTATGAAGCGTTGCTCGCTGGGTTACGAGGGCCAGGGACATGAATATAAAGGTACTTGACATCTACAGTGACTCTTAGATGGTGGTAAATCAAGTCATGGGAGAGTACCAGGCCCGAGGTTTAAAGATGGTTGCTTATTTAAACAAAACAAAGGATCTATTGGTGCAATTTGATAAGTACACCCTTCAACAAGTACCTCGCGACCATAATTCAAACGCTGATGCTTTGGCCAAGTTAGTAAGTGTGAAGGATGCTGATACTCTGAACATAGTGCCAGTTTAGCGGCTATCTGTGCCAAGCATCCAACCAGAGGAGACCACTCTGGTTATCCAGGTGACGGATACATGGATGGCACCATACATAAAGTATTTAACGCAAGGCGTTTTACCAACGGGCAGAAACAAAGCTAGGACTGTTCAGCTGTGAGCCGCTAGGTATATCCTGGTTGACGGAATCTTGTACCAAAGGGGATACTCAATGCCACTCCTCAGATGTATTTCGAAAGAGAAGGCCAAAGAATTGATGAAAGAGGTACACGAAGGCTTTTGCGAGGACCACGCTAGGGGGCAAAACTTGTCAAAAGAGGTACACGAAGGCTTTTGCAAGGACCACACTGGCCAACAATGAATGAAGACTCAATGGAATTTGTACGGAGGTGCGACAAGTGCCAGAGGTTCTCCAAAATCCCGCGAACAACCCCTAATGAACTGAAACAAATGCAAAGTCCATTTCCGTTCGCAGTGTGGGGTATAGATTTAATCGGATCTTTGCCCACAGGAAAGGGCGGCATCAAGTATGCTGTGGCTGCCATCGTTTATTTCACTAAATAGGTCGATGCCGAGCCGCTCACAACCATAGCGACCAAGAAGGTGCTGGATTTTGTGGTCAAAAACATCGTTTGTCGCTATGGATTACCAAGGAAAATTGTCTCAGATAACGACGCATAGTTTGATAGTGATTTATTCACGGACTTTTGCGAACGACATGGGATTATCAAGAGCTTTTCTTCAGTCGCTCATCCCTAAGAAAATGGACAAGTTGAAGCAGTCAATAAAACGCTAAAGGATACTCTGAAGAAAAGACTAGAAGAAGCTAAGGGGGCATGGCCAGAACAATTGCCTGAAGTCCTTTGGTTGTACAGAACATCCCATCGAATAGCAACAGGCCATACTCCATTTTCACTGACTTATGGGTATGAAGCTATGTTTCCTGTTGAGTTAAATCCACCGTCACATTGAAGGATCACGTACGATCAAGGCTTTAACAGCCAATTATTGATGGAATCCCTAGACTTGATTGATGAAAAGCGTGAGCAAGCCCAACTTCGAGTAGCTGCATACCAGCAAAAAGTCGCCCAGAATTTTAATTCTAAAGTGCGCGAAAGAAATTCAATTTCGGAGAACTAGTACTACGAAGAGTTTTCTTAAACACCCGCGACCAGGCTGCTGGAGCACTCGGACCAAACTCGGAAGGACCATACCAAATTGAAGAAGTCCTCCATACAGGCACCTATAAACTTGCTCGCTTAAATGGAGATCTTGTTCCTTGCTATTGAAATGGAGAACACCTGCGCAAGTTTTATCAGCGAACAATTCTTCTTAAAGAATTGGCTTGTATCAATTTTACTGTTTTACAAGTTATGAAAAAGGGTTGGTCATTTTACATGACTGATCGCTTATAAGTGTAAGATCTCATTCATCACTCGTACAGACACGTTTTGTCCTTTTAATATGAGAAATATGAGGGACTGTGCGCAGCCAGTCATTCTTGCAAACTATTGTATTTATTATAAGTATTTGCTCATTACGTGTGTTGTTTTGCTGTATTATCGTTTTAATTCCTTTGCTTCGAGCAGTAATGTTTGAAAAGGTTTTGGTCAAGGCAAGTGACTAAGGACCTAAAGCTCCTCAATCACTTAGGGGGCATATAAGGCATCTAGTAAGCAAAGCATATCGAAAGGTATGTAGACACATGAGCAAAATAAGTGAAAGCGTGCTAGGGTACTTAGAGTATTTCTCAAAATTTTGTATTTTGTTAAACCAAACCAAAGTACTATGCTATGTTCAGTCATGCGAACATATGTTATAATAAAATGCAAATATTACAATATCAAAATGAATTCTTTTACACCACGAGCAGTGACTGCTCGGATGTAATTGTTCAATAAAAAGAGAAAAGCTACTCGTGCAGCAATAAAAGTTAAAACATAAATAAAATTGTTTTTACATCATGGCCCGTAGGTCATGTAATTCAAAAATAAAAAGATAGTTATGAAGTAGCTGGGGGATCCTATGGCGATTTCTGCTACTGATCGACTGCGTCTCTAGCTTCTTCTCGGGCGCCCTCGATACCGGTCGCTAAAGAAATCTCTGGAGACGTTGGAATTGTTTCCTCTTCTAGATGAGCAACACACCTAGCCAACTCCGCCTCCTTGATATGGTCTGGAAGATAGGAGAAATTAGCGCTGGGGTTGTTTTTCTAAAACAAGTAGAAACACTCGAACGCCGCCCCTTCATAGTCTTCGAGGTTACGGGCATTCTGTTCCTCTAGTGCAGAAACTTCCTTGCGGCTTATCTCCAGCTCATATTGAAGCTTGTGGGCTTTTCGGTAATGTATAAGCAAAGTCTCCTTATACTACTCCTTGGATGCAGTGATCTTGGCAATACTCGCCTCCTTCTTTTTCAGCTCTTCTTCAAGAGAAGCGATTTTGGCCTCGGTCACCTGTAGCGCCTCGAGGTGCTTTGCCTCAGCCTCCTTGAGGGCCTCGGTATGCTTTGCCTCGACCTCCTTAAGGGCATCAGAATACTTCGCCTCAACCACCTTCAGCCGCTCAGCATGAGTAGCTTCTGTCACCTTGAGTTGCTCAGTGTATCGAGCCTCAACAACACTAAGATGATCGCTAAGTCTCTTTTCAAATTGAACGGTCAGCGTCCTCGAGCAGCGCCAACCAGAAGTCATGGTAAGAACTCCCTGCGATCAGAAAGAGAAAAAATTGTTAGTAGAGGTCAATCGACAAGAAAATTCATAAAGTACAATAAAGAAAGCAACTTACGGCAAGCACTTCGTTCAGGGTGCGGTTGAAGACTTGGTCAACCACCATGGAGCCTGTCTCCTGAATCGCCTCTTGGCTGCGGTGGTGCTTCATTATTCTAGATAGCCTATCTTTGGCTGAATTGAGCACCATGCCCGTGAGGTGATCTCCCGAGGCTTCTTCCCAGCGACTAGCCGACTGCTGGACGGTGGATGTTGGAGGCGTAGGGTCAACTCGAGCTTGAGGAGGAGTCTGTCCGACCGGAGACGGGGGATCCGGGTTTATTAGAGTTGGAGGAGTTGCCTCCCTATCAGGATCTGGTGGAGGAGTGTTCTCCTTCGTTGGAGTAGACGCAGGAGGGTCGTCTATTCAAGATTTCTTCGCTGGGGGATTGCTGTAGCCCTCCCCAGACTGGCGCCTGTGGGAATTTTTCATGCTCGCGCGATTTGGTGTACAAGTCAAAGGCATGTTTAGCAGGCATGTCTACAAAAAAGAAATAAGCGAACAATCAGGCAATATAATAAACGAAACTTTCTAAATTTAGGAAACAAGGACAGAGAAATTGAAAATATAATACCCCAGCTACAATTACTGGTCGCTACACTATTTACTTTACTAGTGCTACACACACTCTCTGGCCTAAAGAAGTCTGAATTTAAAGTAGGTGGGTATTTAAAGTTTCCATCCCCATCGAAAAGGTGACAGGGAATAGGCAAACTATCTAAAAGTGAAAAATCAATACCGTTCTCGTCCGACGACTCAAGAATAGGCTCTGAGGCCTTTTTCTTGCCCTTCCCTAGAGGGACCGGTGCAGCAGCAAGTCGTGGGGGGCCGGTTGGTTCGTTAGTGGTCACCCCTATTGCCCTCCTCAATGGAGGTTGTGACATATCTTGTTGTTGCTCAGGGACTTCAGTGCCGGTGGCACTCCCTGCAGTAGATTCCCTCACATCCTGGTTAGGTGCCAGAAGGCCTACCAACTTCAGATTAGCCTTGGTGACCAACTGTTTGACACTTTTCTCAATGTCAGTCATGCTAGCCAAAAAGGCTGATCGGATCTCCATGTCTGGAGTAGGAGCTGGTCGCAGCCATGGGCCTGAAATACACTAAATCTCTAAGGAAATGCAGGAAGAATCAAAGGAAAATAATAAACAACCAGGACTGCAAAGGTATTACTTCCTTGGGTGAAGGCCAAGTTGTTCGCGACCATATCGGTAGTTAGAAAGTACTCCAAATGGTACTTCCCCATGTTGGGTATGAAAGTAGTATCACTCAGGAAAGTGCGCGTCGTTTCCTGGTGGCAGAAATGGAAGAACCCCGTGTTTTCTTGGTTGGGGTTGGATTTTAGGTCGAATAGGTAGTTAACCTCGTGTGGCGTGGGGACCGGCCACTTCTTATGACTATAAAGGATATAAAGTGCAGAAAGCATTCTATATCCATTGGGGGTTATTTGAAAAGGAGCGACCCCAAAATAATTGGCCACTCCTTGGAAGAAAGGATGAACAGGCAGGATCGCTCCTGCCTCGATGTGATACCTCGATCTAGCGCTATACGCGCCTCCAGGAAGATTCGCCTGTTGCTCTCTGGTGGGTTG
Organism: Humulus lupulus; assembly: GCF_963169125.1. Lineage (NCBI taxonomy): Eukaryota > Viridiplantae > Streptophyta > Magnoliopsida > Rosales > Cannabaceae > Humulus > Humulus lupulus. Next base: position 148,071,325 of record NC_084797.1, on the reverse strand, counting down.
GACTAGGGACACCCCGGGAAGCCCGTACTTCTTGATATAATTAGCGAGCATCCTAATCGTTACTCGACTAGGAGAGGCGACATACCACTCGAAATCTGGTCGAATGAAATTTCTAAGTCGGTCTTGAGCTTGGATTCCTGGCTCGGGAGCGCTCTCAGCACTACCGTTGGTTGAGGGGATTTTCGCATGAGGGGCAGGCCGATGTTCAGAAGGTTTTGGTGTTTTCTTTTTCTGGACAGTGGATCTTACTCTACCCATGCCTGAAAGGTTTGAATGAGGTCTATTTGGTGGAGTTCGAGAAAAAGGGATGTCTGGAATAAGTAACAATGACTGTTCTTCGTCCATGAGCAGTTGAGCGAGCATGTCATCGTCAATTGTTCACTCACCTCCCCACAGATCTTGCATCAAAATCTGCGAACAAAAAAGGGGAGATGAGAACTTGGAGTCTAAAGACTTGTGTTGAAAGTGGGAATAACGTTGCTCGCATATAAAAGTTAAGCTTTTATATGACCAGTAGCCTTTTAGCAAAAACACTAAGTTTCTTATGAGCAGTTTGAGAAACAGATTAAAAAGTGGAAGTAAAATTTTTTTCAAAGAAAACTTTTTCGACTCTGAGAGGGCGGGAAAAACCCAGTGTTTCAACTAGCTTAAAAATAGAATTTTTTACTTCGATTTTACACCCTAAATCTACAATCTCGACTACCAATCTGACTCCTAACTCCTATGAAATGTTATTTCACCACCTTATCAAGCATCGATCAATATGCCCATTAACCCAAGACAATTTCGGTCAAGAACAGTTAAGAACTTAGATACGAAACAAATAAAAAACGATTTTGCATGGCTACTCAAACGACTGAAAGGTTCGTAAAACTTACTTGGGTGAAAGGTGGAGTATGAAAACGAAAGCTTTGAGTGTCTGAACGAAGATTCCTCATATTAGCAGCAGGAGCTTCTGGGATTTTCTTGGCTCAAACGGTCGATGTTCTTCTGAGTTCTTGAAAAAATAGAAGGCAAGTGAAAAATAAAAAGTGAAAATATGAATTTGGGGTATTATTTATAGTGATGGAGACACCATTAAAGAAGTAATCATGAGATTACCTTTTTTCAAAGTATGGGGAACTGTAATAGCCATTAGACAAGTTTTTGGAAAGCTAAAAAGACGTGATTGGACATGATTGGTTACTTTTTTCGAGAAGGCATGAGCGGCTTTGACAGATTTGGTGGGGTAAGCGAAGAGTTAGTTTTCTAAGTTTACTTTATGCTGGTCGCAGTAAAGTAAACTTGGGGGGCAAATGTTTACCCAAAAACGGCTGCTGATGATGTGGCAAGGATTTCTCACACGTGGATGACACATGGCATAATTGAAATAAAGCGGTGCTATTCGGTCATCGACCAACTACATATTGCTTCATCAAGCCCGACTATTAGTTATGACCAGGCTTGTCGTATGATTCAGTTTATTCCCTTATAAGATTGTGATCTTGTAATAAATTCATTTATTATTTAATCTTTCTTACCTTTATACATGAATATTAAGGAGAGTTAAGGCCCAATGGCCCATGTAACCCTCCTTGAGCCTATAAATATGCATGAAATAGCTCAAGGAGGGGACTTTTGATATTTGAATCTTTTTCCTGAATATTGAGAGAGAGAGCCTATAGTGCGATTATCCATCGTCTTATTGTAATTCTCCCGAGATTTGTGAAACTCAAGAACCCTAGTTCTTTGATTACGATATTGGGATTCAATATTAATAATAGCACTAAGTGGACATAGATCATTACCATCCATTGGGGCCGAACCACTATAAATTGTTGGTGTTTCTTCTTTACCATTAGATTAAACTCTTAATTGTCATTTCTATTCCTGTCATATTTTTGACTCCTTGTCGTTGGCCAAATCGAGGGTCAACAATAATTAATTCTCATCACACCTGTGATATATTATATACATTACCTTTACTAAGATGTCTATCCACATCAGTAATCCAAATCTAGATTACTTGCATCTCGTATGCTTAGTAAACCGTACTAGTAACCATTCATTAAAGATTCCTTACTTTAATATGTTACTGACTATTATATTCATTATATATGATCTTAATTCTCTCATACTAATACAAGATCATATTCTCATGAATGAATAGGGAATTTTCTTGATATTAATATATAATTAATTCAAACAATAATTATAACATTCAAATATAATAAAATTTTACTTTTATTTACAACCAATAAAATGTCTTTACATGCTTTTAGGGCATTAATCCTAACATTGCTATCGTGGGAACTAAACAAGTCCCTATTCAGCCTGTTGGAACGGTAACATATGTTGCAGCTACGGCTTAACCTGTTACCCAGAATAACCAAGCGGGAAACAGTAAGAAGAAAGGGAATGGTGAGGGTGACCAAAGCGGCCATCTATGCCACCTACACTGACCTGACAGATACATGTGTACATATTTTCCTAACGAACTCTAATCGCCTTCCATGGAAGAAACCAGAGCCATTACGGCACCAGAGGGCGAAGAAAGATCCTTCTAAGTTTTGCCGATATCACAATGACATCGGCCATAACACTGATGATTTCCTACAATTGAAGGACGAGATCAAAACTCTCATTCGGGCTAGACCGTTAGCCCAATATTCTCGAAATCGAGTCGCTCCCAATCAATCAACCAGACAGAATTCTTGTCCAACTTATGAAACTCCGATTGGTCAACCTAGGATACAGATGGATCAGGGGAACAAAGTTTACCCTCCTCCAATTGTAGGAGGAGATATAACCACTATTGCCGAAGGACCTCATTTGGCTGGCACGAGTAGTGGGGCCCAAAAGAGGTATGTACAGGAGGTGAAAAATCACAATGGCACTGAATTCATCCTGGAGCAACGGTTATCAAAACGAAAATGGTTGGAAAAACAACCAATCATTTTCACGGAAGAGGACACTAGCCACATTCAGTTCCCACATAATGACCCACTGGTGGTAACCGTTCAACTCGCCAACCGAAGGGTACAAAGGATATTGGTTGATAATGGTAAATCAGTAAATGTGTTATTTAGGTCCACCCTAGAAAATTTGGGATTATCTGTAACCGATCTTAAGGCGACCTCAATGACACTGTACGGATTCTCAAGTGAAGGAACAACAACCATGGGGACAATCAGATGGGTGGTTACGCTAGGGGATGATACTCGACCTGTTTCTAAAATACTCGAGTTGGTTGTAATCGATTGTCCAGCTGCGTATAACGCGATTTTGGGACAACCCTCGCTAATGGTTTTTGAGGCCATCACCTCGATCCGACACCTGGGAATCAAGTTTCCCTCTACTTCAGGTATATGTACCATGATAGGAGACCAGCTCGCTGCTAGAGAATGCTACAACATTGCCATGAAGGGAAAATCACAACCCGGGCATCAGGCAATGGTCATAGTCGAGGGAGAAGAGGACCCCTGGGTAATGGTAGTTACTCATGGGACGGAAGAACCTCAAGAAGGAGATAACGAGGTCACCCAACAGGATGACATTGATTTGCAGTTAGGTGAGGATAGGTCTAAGCTCCAAGCTGTGGAGGAGCTCGAGTAAATCAGTATCGACCCAGAGACACCTTCAAGAGTTGTAAAAGTTGGAAGAAATCTTGGAGCTGAAAGGAAGAAGGAGCTGGTCGAATTCTTGAGAAAGAACCTGGACGTCTTTGCCTAGTCGTACAAAGATATGGTGGGAATCAGTTCGAATGTAATAATGCATACCTTGAATTTGGACAGGAATGTGCCTGCAAAGTCCCAAAAACGAAGGCTCTTGGGGAGAGAGCGATCAAAAGCTTTAGAAGAAGAAGTAGCTCGCCTACTTAAATGCGAATTTATCAAGGAAATAAAATATCTGACCTGGGTCGCTAACCCCGTTTTGGTCTCGAAACCAAATGAAAAGTGGAGAACTTGCATTAGCTTCCCCAATCTCAACAAGGCTTGTCATAAGGACTGTTTCCCATTACCAAGAATCGATCAGTTGGTAGATGCAATAGCCAGTCATGAGCTCATGTCTTTCATGGATGCATATTCTAGATATAACCAGATCGCAATTAACCTTGTAGACCAAGAGTATACCAACTTCATGACTGAGCATAACTTATACTGCTACAAAGTTTCCATTCAGGCTAAAGAATTTCGGTGCAACATACCAACGATTAGTCAATAAAATGTTTGTTAACCAGATCAAGAAAACATGGAGGTGTATGTCGATGATATGCTTGTTAAATCAAAGACTACCAGTAACCATGTGTTTGACCTAGAAGAATGTTTTGGCGTACTAAGGAGGTACAACATGAAGTTAAATTCCTAGAAATGCACTTTTGGAGTTTCTTCGGGAAAGTTTCTTGGGTTTATAGTGAACATAAGGGGGATAGAGGTGAATCCAGAGAAAATCATATTGTTATTGGAAATGCCTTCGCCTAGGTCGCGTAAAGAGGTACATACTTGAACTGGAAAAGTGGCAGCCCTAAACCACTTCGTTTCACAATCCACTGACAAGTGTCTCCCATTTTATAACTCTCTCAGAGGAAACAAAAAGTTCGAGTGGACCGAAGAATGCGAACAGGCGTTTCACGACCTAAAAGCTGACCTGGTTAAACCCTTCGTACTATCGAAACCGACATCTGGTGAATGTTTACTCCTATATCTGCCTATGACTGAAAATGCAGTCAGCGTTGTGATAGTTCGAGAGGAGAATCAGGCGCAGAAACCAGTTTACTACGTAAGTAAAAGACTTCTCAGAGTCAAGTCCCAATATCCATTAATAGAAAAGCTCGCATTTTGTCTTATTTTGAATTAAAGAAATCTCAAACCATACTTTTAGTCCCACACCATCGACGTCTTAACCGATCAACCTTTAAGGCCGGTTTTGCAAAAGCCTGAAACATCGGGACATCTACTAAAGTAGACCATCAAACTCAGCAAGTTTGAGATACTCTATATGCCATCCACAGCGATCAAAAGACAAGCCCTTGCTGACTTCGTGGCTGAGAGCACAACTTTTCAGGACGAGGCAATAAGAGAATCGGTACAAGAGTTGCGAAAAATATTCGTTGATGGATCCTCTGATGAATACGAGTCAAGAGCTGGGATAATTTTTATCTCATTCGAGGGGCATCGATTCCATACTTCTCTCAGGTTTGGATTCAAAGCATCCAACAATGAAGCCGAGTACGAGGCCCTATTGGCCGGAATAAGGGTGGCGAAAGAACTAAAAGCATAGGTGATCCAATGTTATAGTGATTCCCAACTGTGGTTAATCAACTATTAGGGGAGTATTAATCTCGTAGTATCAAGATGGCGGCTTACTTAGCTAAGGTTAAGGGCGAGTTGTCTGAATTTGAGTTCAGCTTAGTTGAACAAGTTCCCTTTGAACAGAATTCCAATATTGGTGCTTTGGCTCGAATCGCTACCACCAAAGAGGCGGATACACTGAATATAGTTCCGGTGGAGTTCTTGGAAAAAGTGGGCATAGTAGTAGAATCGGTTGAGGTCAAAATGATTGACATAAAACTGACTTGGATGACCCATATAGTGGAGTACCTCACAACCGGTAAGTTACCTAGCGATCGAAAGGGCACAAGAAAGTTGCTATATCAAGCTCTACAGTATGTTATGGTTGAAGATACTCTATATCAACAAGGACATTCGCTACCTTTCCTGCGGTGTGTTTTACTTGAGGAAGTGCAAACTATCCTGCAAGAGATTCATGAGGGTTTCTGCAGAGACCACGCTGGGGGGAAAAACTTGGCTCTAAAGGTATTCAGACAGGGCTATTTTCAGCCTACACTGACGAAGGACTTGGTCTCGTATGTGCAGAAATGTGATAAGTGCCAAAGCTTTGCCACAATTTCCCGAGCAGCGCCCATTTAGTTAACCATGATCTCATCCCCTTGGATGTTTGCAGTATGGGGGATCGACTTGATTTTTTCTTTACCAACAGAAAAAGGAGGAGTTTGTTATGTTGTTGTCTCCATCGAATACTTCATGAAGTGGGTTGAGGCTGAGCCTTTGGCGACCATAACCTCAAAGAGAGTCCTAGATTTCATCGTAAAGAATATCATAAGTCGATTTGGGCTCCCAAAGAAGATCATGTCTGACAACAGAACTTAGTTCGATAGTGACGTCTTCACAAACATTTTTGAAACATACAACATACCTGTAGGCTAATGGGTAGGTCGAGGTTGTAAACAAAACACTAAAGGAAAGCTTAAAGAAGCAGTTACACAAAGCAAATAGATTATGGCCCGAACAGCTCCAACAAGTACTCTGGGCCAATAGAATCTCAATCGCACCTACACAGGACATACCCCCTTCTCTATTACCTTTCAAAGTGAGGCTATGCTCTTGATTAAGGCACTGATAATGACCCATAGATAGAAAACCTTTGATCAAGATCAAAACCACGAGCTACTCAGTGCATCCCTGGATTTGATCGAGGAAAAATGAGAAGCCCATTATCCCCGGAGAATCACTCACTACTTCAACTCGAAGGTGAAAGATCGTAGAATCAGACTCAGTTGTTTAGTTCTCCGGAGGGTGATTTTGGCAAGTAAAGATCCCAAAGATGGTGTGTTAGGACCAAACTAGGAAGGGTCGTACCAAATCATGGAATTCCAACGAGAATAGATCTTTAAACTAGCTCGACTGAATGGAGAAATATTTCCACGGACCTGGAATGCCTTGTACCTTGAAAAATACTATCAGTAGTAGTTGGCATAATTTTTTTTCTTTTCATTAATGTTTTTGGTACTACTGTTCCATGTAAGGCTTATTTATAAAAGTTGTTTCATCTTAATAATTATTGGATTTTTACGTAGTCAATATTGTCATCTTATTATTGTAAAGTATCACGTGCTCATTTTGTAAAAGCGACCCAGAACATTTATAAGTTCTAGTCGCTTGGGGGACACATAACCGAAGAGAGCTTTTAAAAGATTTTAGCATATTCGGATAAAGTTTGAAACTTAGAATTTGGAAAAATTGATTGTTCAACGGCTTTTTAAAGCTCAAATTTTCAAAATAATTCTAAATACAAACTACGTTGGGAAATTTCTAAGATGTTGACGCCATTTTTCGTCAACTTAAAACAAAAGAACACTAAACAATGATTTAAGAAATAAGGAAAGAACAGTAGGATTTTTACGTGGTTCAGCAGTTAAAATCTTCCTAGTCCATGAGTCAATATTATTGATTCGTGATACTCTCTCAAAGCTTATCAAAGCAATTCAACTGGTTGACAGAATATCTTCCCCTTATTTCGGGAAGTTACAATTCAAATTTGAAATAAATACAAATAAATGCATTAATTACATAATATCCCAGATAATTGGGATTTAATATCAGATAACAAAAAATCCTTAAGGAATATGTATCACCTAACAGTTGTCGTGTGCAAAACACTTTGCGGACCTCAAACACAAGGTTTACACGCTTTCAAGATCGACCAACACTTCGAGCTCGTTATTTTAGTCAGCCTCCTTTTTAGCCAGTGATTTCATCGAGATCAATCTTCAGAGACCAACGTCTTTGAGCTTGCAACTAAGGCTTGAATAAGATCCATATGCATTGGAGACGATTCATTCTTTCGAGCTTGATGCTTCAGCTCGAGCCTTCTGAACTTGTGCTCGATCACCAATAAGAAAAAGTCAGGAATCATGCAAATTTATACAAGTGTCCAGCTAATGCTTGTTATTTTTGAGCTTATGCTTTACGAGCCTATATTTTGAGGCTCATTTTAGATGGTGTCAAAATTTGGGTGTGACATTTTGCCCTCTCAAAAGTGTTGGTTCAAATCCTATGAGAAGGAAACTTTTGAACTCCACTTTTTGAAAAATGTGCCACCTACCACACTCGAGTGTGGACATGCGTCACTTGGGGATTGCACACCAGGAGTACTAAAGTATTCCCTATTCCTCCACATGTCCTTTCCTAGGACATTTTTGCCGCCAGTTTATATAATTAAATGTGATCCTTCGGATCTTCTTTTATCCCAAATCAAGGGCCCTGATTACTTCGACCCTTGACATCCCCACACGGGGTGTATATATATATATGTGTGCCTTCTTCTTCATCACTTCTTATTTTCATCCTTCGAAAGACACGAACCAGAGAGAAAAAAGGAAAACCCAAAGTTTTATTTGCATGTTATCTTAGCCAAAGGAGCAAAACCATTCCAGGACATTTGGCTCTGTGAAAACATTCTTGCTCCCACTACTCTAGTCGACGATCTCATCATACCCCAGATCCAATTTGTATAAGTTTCTGATCCTTATTCACATGTTTTTCTTTTATATGTATTTCTTCTATCCGTAAAGATGGCATTTTTGGTTTTTACCAGATTTCTAAGGTTTCATGCTTGCACTAAGCACGTTTCCTAATGTAAATAGCTTTGGCATGCTTAGAATCACAATTTAGGCTAAAAAATTTCTAGTAGGTATGTGAAAAAATGGAGTTTTTCTAGTAATGAGGGTTTAAGAAATAGATTTTGGATTAGGGGCTTAATGCACGAATCCTGAAAATATAGCCTTTTCAGGTAACTTCCAACCTTTTCCCTGGACATCCGGGATTCACTTGTTTTAAATTGATAGTATCCATCTCACTCTCGCGTGGGTGCACTATCAATGCCCAAATTTCACAACAGTTCGGGAAAAACATCCGAGTTAATCTCGCCCTTTCGAGTCTTTAGTCTTGATCGAGGCAATCTTGTTATCTCGAGCTTTTCTAGCTCGAGTTATCAAAATTTTAATCCCCTACTATTATTTTATATATGATGGGCCCTCACCTTTTTCTTCCTTGTTAGATGTTGCAGTACTCTGAGAATCGGTGGGGGCCCAAGTTTGCTATCCCTTACCACCCATCAACTCCCAGTCCTGAATTGCCTTTCACCCAAAACCAGTGTTTGATCTGTGAGCACAAAGAGCGGTGTGAACAAGAAGATATACAAGACCATTCTCGATGTCAAATCGACAAGGTCGAAGAGAGAAAAAGGAAGAGACTCCGATTGGCAGCTTATCCTGATCCAGATCCCAAGATCAGGCCTATTCCCTTAGATCCCAAACTTAAAGTCACCATCTCCTTTCCACCTGGTGCACTTTCATTCACTCTAATGGAGGATTCTTCAACACGTCCAACCACCTCCCAATCTCTCTCAGTCCCTACCTCGAAGGAGGAGTTTTTCGAGGCTGTGCATTACTGGAGCTTGGTTACTTCCACTAGTCATATCTCTGAGCTACTAGCCTACCACAACCTCAAGCTTTCTAGCACATTGATGTGTCGTCCTGCAACCTTCAACGAAAGGAGTTGCTCTGCCCTGGGAGATGGAAATCCTGATCATAAAGTCAAGCTCGTCTCTTGGAACCATGAACATATGAGGGTTGGGGTCCCTACTGGCCCTGCAGAATGACATCACTTTTATTTTTGATTATGTATTTGAAAAATACTCAACTGGTATGTAACCTTGTTAGTCTAGTTATATTTTGTTTTTCCAGTTACTTTTCCTCATCCTCGAGTATGGTCTCGAGGTTTCGAGGTCGAAACTTGTTTGCAAAAGATTTCGGCCCTAGTTTCGACTTATAGTTTATAGTTGGTTTATATAGAATTCTAACTTTTGACTGTCAATTAGGTTTTGCTGGTTTGTTCTAGCCTTGTTTAGTTCACGTGTTTGGTTAATGATCCATACACTTAATGTTTTGGTCATGTCGGGTTAATAATCCAAACATGTTTATTAGAGTTACTTTTTTATTATAGTTATATTTTTTCGAGCCTATGGTATGATTGTATACCACTTATGCCCCCTTAATATCCTATGATTGCAATCTTAGGTTATTGAATTTCAAGGGTTTGCAAAAAAGTATAACAATAAAAATACAATGTTTGAATGAAATTCAATACTTTATTGATAAAAAGCAAAAAATCAAATACACACTTGGTTAAAACGAATAAACATCATTCCTACATTACTGATAATAAGGTCATAGATGTTCACCATTCCAAGCTCACATAACCAGTCCTCCATTTAGCCTCGTCAGCTTATAAATTCTAGGTTGAATAATGGACTCAATCTGGTAGGGTCCCTCCCAATTAGGTCTAAGCACCCCAGCAGATGGGTCTCATGTGGCCAAAAATACGCGCCTTAACACCAAGTCTCCCAATCCGAATTTCCTATCTCAGACCTTCTTGTTAAAATATCTCGTAGCCCTTTGCCGGTATGCAGCATTTTTCAACTAGGCTTCGTCCCGTCTATCTTCGATGAGGTCCAGAGTTACTTTGAGCTGGGATTGGTTTAAGGTTTGGTCATATGCGTCACGCCTTATGGTTGGGATTTCAACTTCGATGGGCAACATGGCCTCGCACCCATAAGCCCGAGAGAAAGGGGTATGCCCTGTCGAGGTTCTTGTCAATGTTCTATATGCCCACAGGACATGAGGCTGCTCCTCTGACCATTTCCCCTTTGCTTCTTCTAGCCTTTTCTTCATTGAACTTTTAAAGTTTTGTCAACTGCTTCAACCTGGCCATTTGTTTGGGGATGGGCCACGGAGGAGAAACATTTTATCATCCCATTATTTTTGGAAAAATTTGTAAAAAAATCACTGTCGAGCTGAGTCCCATTATCCGATACAATCATCCTAGGAATCCCATATCTACAGATGATATTTTTTACCACGAAATCTAGGACTGTCTTCGAGGTGATGGTTGCAAAGGGTTTGACTTCGGTCCATTTTGTGAAATAGTCGACGGTGACTACAACATATCTTACTCCACCTTTTCCAGTTGGGAAGGAGCCTATGAGGTTGATTCCCCATACTACGAATGGCCATGGGGAGCTCATCATGGTGAGCTCAGTGGGTGGAGCTCGCGGTATCGAAGCGAATCGTTGACATTTATCACAACGTTTGACATACTCGAATGAGTCTACCTTGATTGTTGGCCAGAAGTATCCTTGCCTAATCACCTTTTTGACAAGCTATGCCCCACGATGTGATCTTCGCAAAATCCTTCATAGATTTCTTCCAAAATCTTCTTTGCCTCGGGGGGAGTTACACACCTAAGTAATGGCATAGATTATCCCATTTTGTACAATATTCCTTCCAAAATGGTATATCTTGGTATTTTGTACATAAGCTTTCTAACATCATTCTGATCTACAGGGAGACTTCCAATTTTGAGGTAGTCAACTATTGGGGTCATCCAGGTGGGTTGCGAGTCAATCATGTTTACATCCTCTTCCTCAGGCTCGGTTATGCTCGAGGTCGGTAAGAATTCTACTGGGACCATGTTGAGTGTGTCAGCTTCATTAGTCGTGGCGAGCCTGGCCAATGCATCTGCATTTGAATTTTGTTCTCAGGGAACTTGTTTTACAGCGTAGAACTCAAACCCGCCAAATGTTGCTTTAAATTTCTCCAAGTAAGCCACCACTTTTATGCCACGAGCTTGGTATTCACCCAGGACTTGGTTAACAACCAATTGTGAGTCACTAGAGCAATGAATGGATTTTTCTTTGAGCTCGGTAGCTATCCGAAGACCTGCTAACAACGCCTCGTATTCAGCCTCATTGTTTGATGCCTCAAAGCCAAATCTTAGCGCCGAGCGGAAGCGATTTCCCGTTGGGTGATTAGAATGATCCTTGCCCAGATCCATTTTCATTTGAGGACCCATCAACTTAAAGTCTCCACAGCTCACGGGCTGGGGTTACGACTTCCTCATTGGAGATCCCTGTGCATTCGACAATGAAATCTACCAAAGCCTGTCCTTTGATCATAGTTCTAGGATGATAAGTAATCTCGAACTATCCGAGCATGACAGCCCAGTTCAACAATCTTCTGGAAGCTTTAGGCTTGGATAATACTTTCCTCAGTGACTAATCACTTAACGCATGAATATGATGTGCCTGGAAATAGGGTTGAAGCTTTCGATATGCGTGTATTAGGCTCAAAGCCAGTTTCTCCATTAATAGGTATCTCGATTCTGCCCTCAATAACCTTTTGTGGACGTAGTATACAGGCTTTTGTATTTTTTTATCCTCCCATACAAGTACTGCACTAATGGCATGCTCGGTTGTGGTGAGACACGGGTATAAAAGCTCCCCTGCGATTGGTTTAGACAAGATCGGTGGCTCGACGAAGTGTTTCTTAAGATTCTGAAACACGAGTTCACACTCGTCTGACCATTCAAACTTCTTGCCCCCCTTTTAAAAGATTAAAGAATGGGAGACATCAATCCGTAGATTTTGAGATAAACCAACTTAAGGCCGCCATTTGTCCCATTAATCTCTGAACATCTTTATGTTTTCAAGGTGAAGTCATATCAATTAACGCTTTGATCTTGTCGGGATTAGCCTCTATACCCCGAGCATTCACTATGAATCTAAGAAACCTACCCGAGGATACTCCGAATGAGCATTTTTGTGGGTTGAGTCTCATATTGTATTTTTGGAGTACAGTAAAACATTCAATGAGATTGCCTACATGATTATTGTTATGTTTGGATTTAACTAACATATTGTCCACATAAACTTCCATGTTATTCCCTATGTACTAAGCGAACATCCTATTTACCAATCTTTAGTATGTGGCTCCAGCATTTTTGAGTCCAAAAGGCATTATGTTGTAGAAATACAAGCCTTTGTCGGTCACGAAGCTCGTATGTTCTTAGTCGGGTGCATGCATGGCTATCTGGTTATATCCAGAATAAGTATCCATGAATGACATGATGTCCTGGCTTGCAGTGGCATCTACGAGCTGGTCGATTCGAAGTAAGGGAAAGTAATCCTTGGGGCATGCCTTGTTAAGGTCTAAATAGTCGATGCAGGTTCGCTATTTGTCGTTGGGCTTTGGGACCAACACATGAATGGATATCCAATCGAGATAGAAAGCTTATCGGATTAACCAATTTTCTTTTAACCTTTCGACCTCCTTTTTTAGGGATTTCTCTCTATTGTCATCCAGGAGCCTCCTTTTTTGTTGCTTCGGGGGGAAGGTCTTATCTATGTTGAGTGCATGGCTCACAACATTTGGACTAATCCCTACCATATCCTAGTGCGACCATGCAAACACATCCTTGTTTTCTTTCAAAAAGCAAGTTAATTGCTATTTTGCACTTTCAGGAAGATTTCCCCTATTTTTACCACCCTCGTGGTATCTTTCTCATCGAGCTTTACTTCTTCAAGCTCCTCCAATGGTTCAAGATTGACCCTTTCTTCAACTCTAGGTTCGATCTCTTCTTCTATCTCGAAGATGGATCTGTCCATCTCTCGAATAATTACAAGTGTCTGTGAACTTGTTTGGTTTTTCCCTCTCATGGAAATGCTATAGCATTTCCATGTTTCGAGCTGGTCTTCCTTTAGCCTCCCAATGCCACTAGACGTTGGGAACTTGACGGCCAAATGCATAACAAATGACACTGCCCCCAGGCCAATCAGGGCTGGTCTCCCAAGCAATACGTTGTAGGTTGACGGGGTGTCCACCACCACGAACTCATCATCTTGGGTAACTTAGACTGGATAGTCTCCCAAGGTTATGGGGAGCTCGATGGATCCCATACAAGCAATCCCTTCCCCTGAAAATCCGTACAATGTTTTTGCATAGGCTTTCAAATATTTTCTAGTGTGGCCTTATAAAGGATATTAACAGAGCTCTTGTTATCTATCAGGACTCTGCGCACCCATTTGTTCGCGAGATGAAGTGTGATGACTAGGAGATCGTTATGGGGAAACTAGACATGTGAGGCATCTCTTCTGTAAAAGTAATGGGTTGAGATTCAACCCTTTGTTGCTTTGGAGCTCGTGGTTCAGGTTTGTAGGGAGAATCGTCCCCAATCTTGAGCTCGTTTACATATCTCTTCTGGGCATTTCTGCCCGATCCGGCAAGGTGCGGCCCTCTGGAGATGGTTACCACATCTTCCCCATCTATTGGGGGAGGTCGATCATCCTCCCTTGCTCGAGAATTGTTATTCTGTGGGGCAGGTTGCGCAGATACTTCCCTCTTTCCAGAAGATGCTTGATTGGTATTCCAATTTCTTATATAGTGACTGAAATATCCTCTAGAGATCAAGCCTTCGATCTCATCTTTTAGTTGTCAGCACTCATCAGTGGTATGTCCGACATCCTTGTGGAATCTATAATACTTGCTGGAGTCTCTCTTTACCTTCTGATTTTGCATTGGGTCAGGTCGTCTAAACGGGACCTGATTCTCATTTGCGAGGAAGATAATCTCCTGAGTCTTATTGAGCTCAGTATAACGGTATAAACAGATAAACACTTTTCTCCCTTCTTCTTTTTCCCCCCGTCTGCCTCAGAGTTATTCCCTTAATTTTTCTTCCTTTCTGAAGGGTTGTCTTCTGAGGGTCATGACGTTAATGGGGTAGCCGAGGTCGAGGCTGAGTTAACATTTGTCGTTGTAGTTATTGGCTGAGGGGTCAGTATTAATGTTGACCTCACCTCCTCTACGTTGACAAATCTCTGGGCCCTTTTATTGAACTCGGTTACTGTCCTTATCGGTTTTCTCTACATATCATCCCAAAGGGGAGTCCCTGGTAATGTACCATCTTGTACAATAATAATGTGACCACTATCATCGAAGTTGCGGGCTCGTGCCACCTCTATGTTAAACCTCGTGAGGTAACTTTTCAATGATTCTCCCAGCTGCTGTCTGACATTGTTTAAGGTCAAGGCTTCAAGCCTGTTGCCTACCATGGCCTTGAAATATTTTTTGAATTCCTTTGCTAACTGATCCCAAGATGAGATCGAATGTCTTCTGAATTTTTTGAACCAGTTTTTTGCTTGTCCTATTAAAGTGGTTGTAAATAACATACAACTGAGCTTGTAACCAATGTTGTTGGCTCGAATGATGGTATTGAATGTGCTCAGGTGGCTATGAGGGTCTGAGTCCCCATCAAAGGGAACTACGTGGGGTATCTTGAACCCATGAGGGAATGGTGTATTGGAAATATCTGGAGCAAAAGGCCCGAGCTCCTCATCGGAGTCATCAGCCTTGTCTCTGTTCCTTTCATCTTGGAGGAGCCTGAATGCTCTTTCAAGTTGGTTAATTATCTCCTGGACCAAGTCCACTTGAGGTTGAGCTTGTGCTTTGGGGAGCTGGTTATTTTTATAAAAGCTCCAACTCCCTGTCTTAGCATAGGGTTATAGTGATTCCTACGTGCCAACTGTACGGGTTCCTTTCTGCTATTCAAATGATCGCGTAAATCGGGGTTTGCGGGATTGGCCTGCCCTCAGTTATGGTTCAGATGATCTTGAAGAACAAGATTATTGCCATAATTGCCAGTATTCATGGGTTTGGTACCATATATGCTTACAGACCTAGTGAGGTCTAAGCTCCCACTCATAAAATAGACGTTTCTTTCCGGTTGATGGGCTTGGTGGTTACGAGGTGGATCTTCCACTGGCATTCTTACTCCAGTTGTTTGCGATTTTCACATGTGGTGTAACGCCCTGGATAGCCAAGACCATTACACTGTGTGCTTATAAAGGTGCAAGACTTGCTAATCAAGTCATTGAGTTAGAAACGTGTTACTGAAACTATAATTCAACTAGGGTTAAAAGATTTTGGTTACAAAAGTTACATTTCATACAATTAAACATTTTGTACATGGGATCTCAAAAGAAATAGAGTCTAAAAGACAGTTTACAAAAATTCCAAGTTATAAACATGTACTGGCCACTCTAAGGGCAAAACTGACATTTGGGCTCCTCCTGTCCTATATCACTCCTCGACCGTGGTGACCGATCAGCTGACTATGTACATTCGGCCTAAAAGATCTCCAACTCAGGACTGGTCTACCTTGCCTTTGCCTTTACCTGCACCACATAGCACCCGTGAACCGAGGCCCAACAAGAAAACCATAATACATAATATAAGCAATAAGTGACAGTGAGTTATATAACAAGTCATACAGCTCACATAACAGTGATATCAATCCACAAACCAATAATCAGTTATTTAGATAACAAGCTTGTCACATTCATTAGTTAAACAACTTTGAACATATCACATCAAAATACAGGGCCGGCACCCTTAGGCCGCACCCTCTGATTATCCCACTGACTCCGGCTCGCTTAGGCCGAGCTCAGTGATTATATACTTAACCTCAGCTACCAGTGGCCGAGCCACACCCTATGCGCAAATATTGATTCCGGCACTCTTAGGCCATTTATCGCATGTCCCATGGCATAATAACATCTCATGACATCACATATGAATATAAGGAACTCTTAGTCCCCACACAAACACATAATCGGGTGTAGTTTCTTACCTTTGATTTCGATAGCTTTGATTAGTGAAATCGACCTTCAAGCATGATCCCATCCGAACCCTAGCGTACACCTAGTCACAGTCGTAAATTAGAACCATCAATAAAATTCAATTTAGGAACCTAACCTCAGGACCAATCCCGAGCCCTCGGGAAGCCTTAATTCCACAAAACGGGGTGGTGGAATCAAACCCCGAGCCCTCGGGCAAAAACCCTTAGAAATTACCCAAAAATCCATTTATGAAGGCAGGATAGCGCTATAGCGCTACAAGCAGAGCCAAACCTCCCCCCCCCCCCCCCCAAGAAACTCAAGCCTTGCGCTGTAGCGTGCTAAGGCTAGCGCTATAACGCTACTTACAGAACTTTCAGCACTCTGAGTTTCTTCCTTCGATTTTCCCCGAGCCAAAACTCCATAAAACCCCTCCAAACCTCAACCATACACCAAATTGAACCTACCATCCCTTACATCTCATCCCACATAACCCAAAAACACAAGACTTAGCCACATGCACCATCAAACAAAGAAAACAAGATTTGAACCCAAAACTTAAGAACTTAACTAGAAATTCAGAAGTTTATCCAGCAATTCAGATGATCAAGCATATAATTCCTTACCTTTCATGGGAGATTCGACCCTAGGTTGCCCTTAGTATCCTTCCAGCCTTAAGCTCCTCAATTCCTCAAGCATAATTCCCTTAATTCCATCCAAAGTTCAAGTTAGAAATCCATCTCAACAAAGTTTAGAAAAACTCATCCGAAATCTTTAAACCTTACCTCAATTTAGTTTAGTTCCAGCTGAACTTCCTAGCTTCACCAAGGACCAAAGTGCTAAGCCTTAGCCTAAGCCTCCTCTAAATTACAACTCCAAAACTCCTCAAGAAATGGTGAAGAATGGCCTAAACCGAGCGAGAGAAAGAGGTTAACTTATGTGTTCTATTTTTCCTTCTTTCTTTCCTTCTTCTTTTCTTTTCTTTCAGCTTCCACTTGCTTCTACACTTCCCACTAAGTCTATAAAGGCTGAATATCACTTATCCCTTTTTAATTCAAATCACCATATTTCCCACCCAATTATAACCAAACCTTTAAGTCATTCTAAGGGCATTTTGGTCATTGCTCCCAATTCCTGCTTATTCCTCGAGTGTCCCTAATAATTACCGCTTACATCCCGACACCTAACTAATAACCAATTATTTTCCTTAATGTCAAATAGCCTCCAATATATTTCCCAAATTCCAGAAATACCCTCAGGCTCCCCCGAGCGGGGTATAAATCCCCATCGTTACTTTTTCGCTAAACCGCTCACTAGGATCGCCTCGAGTCACAAGCTGGAAATATATCCACATAATAATGTGGTCTCAACAATTTATCGTAAATATTACATTTATGTCCTCAACGGGCCAAAATTACGAATATGCCCTTTTAATCTAATCAAGGCCTACATGCATGCTAATACACATAATCATGCATCTCATATATCCAAATAATCATATAAGCATGCTTATCACATAATCATGCATTTAACCATTTAAATCACACATAATCCAGTTATGCCCTCCTGGCACACTAATCAAGGCCCTTAAGCCCTATTATTAATTTGGGTCGTTACAACTATCCCCTCCTAATGAGAATTTCATCCTCGAAATTTACCTGAATAACTCGGGTTTCTGATCCCACATTGCTGACTCAAGCTCCCAGGACGCTTCCTCGACCCCACTATTCTTCCATAACACTTTAACCAAAGGAATCGTCTTATTCCGTAGGACTTTATTATTCCGATCTAAAATTTGAACTGGTTGTTCTTCATAGGATAAATCTTTTTTCAATTCCAAGTCTTCATACTTCAACACATGTGTCATATCTGAGACGTCATGAACTCCCGACAACGACGGTGGGAAAGCTAACCTATAAGCCACCTCTCCGATCCTTTCCAGGATCTCAAAAGGTCCGATGAATCTAGGGCTCAGCTTTCGCTTCTTCCCAAATCTCCTCACCCCTCGTAGTCGTGAAACTCGAAGAAACACTTGGTCCCCAACCTAGAACTCCAAGTCTCTATGCTTAGTATCAGCTCAGCGTAGCTTTTCTGTCTGCTCTGTGAGGCGAGCATCCTAGCTCAAATCTTCTGAATAGCTTCTCAATATCTTCATTTGTCTTCTGATCCATGTTCGGTCCCAAATACTTCCTCTCACCCATCTCATCCCAATGAATGGGTGATCTACATCTCCTCCTATATAACATCTCATAAGGAGCCACTCCAATCGTTGATTGGTAACTATTGTCGTGTGAAAACTCAATCAACGGGAGATACATACTCCATGATCCTTCAAAATCAATCACGCTCACTCGAAGCATATCCTCCAACACCTGAATCATCCTCTCAGACTGTCCATCAGTCTGAGGATGAAAGGTTGTGCTGAACTTCAACTGAGTTCCCATAGCCTTCTCCAAACTACCCCAAAACTTCGAGGTAAAGATAGGATCTCAATCTGACACTATGGACTTAGGAACCCCATGGAGACGTACGATATCCCTCACATATAACTCTGCATACTGATCCACTGTATATGTCATCTTCACTGGAAGAAAATGAGCTGGCTTGTTGTATATGTCCACTATCACCCACACCGAGTCATGAAGCTCTACAGTCCCGGGTAAACCTCCCACAAAGTCCATCATAATATCCTCCCATTTCCACTCGGGAATACCCAAAGGCTGAAGCAACCCTGCTGGTTGCTGATGCTCAGCTTTCACCTGCTGACAGGTTAAACATCTGGCTACATACTCCACCACATCCTTCTTCATCCCGGGCCACCAATATCACATCCGTAGATCTTGATACATCTTCATGCTACCCGGATGAAGTGAGTACGGCATAGTATGCGACTCATGCAGTATCTCTCGCCTAATCCCCACATCAGCTGGGACACAACTCTACCCCTTATACCGTAGCAAACCAACCTCCGAAATAGAATAGTCTTAGCTACTCCCGCTAAGACATTCTCTCTAACCTCCTGTAATATAGCGTCCACCAACTGACCTTCCTTAATTCGCTCTAGCAGAGTCGACTACAGAGTAATGTTGGCCAATCGGCCCACCACCAATTCTATCCCTACTCTGACCATCTCATCAACTAACTCTCTCGAAATTTGGGTGGAGCTATACAACTGCCCCGGGCCCCTCTGGCTCAATGCATCCGCCACTACATTGGTTTTTCCTGGATGATAAAGAATATCACAGTCATAGTCTTTTACCAACTCCAGCTAACGTCTCTGCCTCATGTTCAAGTCCTTCTGCGTGAATAAGTACTTCAAACTCTTGTGATCGGTGTATATCTCGCACTTCTCCCTTACAGATAATGCCGCCAAACCTTCAGTGCGAATACCACCGCTGCTAACTCCAAATCACGGGTAGGATACCATTGCTCATACTCCTTCAGCTATCGTGATGCATAAGCTATAACCTTCTTGTTTTGCATCAACACACAGCCCAAACCCAACCTTGACGCATCGCAATAGACTACAAACTTTCCTCCCTCCGAAGGAAGACTCAACACAGGTGCAGTAATAAGTCGTCGCTTCAATTCTTGAAAACTGTTCTCACACTTGTATAACCAGATGAACTTCAAATTCTTCCATGTTAATTCTGTCATCGGTGCAACTATCTTCGAGAAGCCTTCCACAAACCGTTTGTAGTAACTCGCTAAACCGAGAAAACTCCGAACCTCCGAGGCGTTCCTTGGCCTCAGCCAATCCCTAACTGCTTTTACCTTATATGGATCCACCTTAATCCCATCTGCACCAACAATATGTCCAAGGAATGTGACTTCTGGTAGCCAAAACTCACATTTCTTAAACTTGGCATACAACTGGTGCTCTCTCAACCTCTGTAGAACCTATCGAAGATGAAACTCGTGCTTTGCCTCTGAACTAGAGTACACTAAAATGTCATCGATGAAGACGATGATGAATTGATCCAAGAAGTCCTTGAACACCCTGTTCATTAGGTCCATGAAGGCTGCTGGGGCATTGATCAAACCAAATGACATGACCAGAAACTCATAGTGTCCATACCTCATTCGGAAGGCCGTCTTCAGTATATCCTCGTCCTTGATCCTCAGCTGGTGATAACCAGATCGTAGATCAATCTTCAAGAACACTGTCTTACCCTGCAGTTGATCGAACAAGTCATCAATCCTTGGTAAAGGGTACTTATTCATAATAGTCAACTTATTTAATTTCCTATAGTCTATACACATCCTCAGAGTCCAATCCTTCTTCTTCACAAATAAAACTAGAGCACCCCATGGCGAGTAACTCGGCCTGATGAACCCTAAATCCATAAGCTCATGCAGTTGTATCTTCAACTCCTTCAGTTCTGTCGGCACCATTCTATATAGTGCCCTTGACACTGGCTCTGTCCCTGGTGCCAACTCGATAACAAACTAAATCTCCCTATGTAGCAGTAGCCCTGGTAAATCCTTAGGTAATACATCCAAGCACTCACAAACCAATCTAGTCTCCTACGACTCTGTTGGCAAAACTCTAGTGGTGTCCACCACACCAACCAGGAAGCCCATACATCCTCCCTGTAATAAATCTCTGGCTCTCAGTGCTGATATCATGGGCATGCGGGGTCCACACACTACTCCCACAAATACAAAGGGATCCTTGCCCTCCGGCTCAAAGGTCACCATCTTTTTCCTACAGTCAATAGTAGCTCCATATCTAACTAGCCAATCCATCCCCAAAATCATGTCAAAATCCTCCATACCAAACTCAATCAAGTGTACTAACAATTCCCTACCATCAACCATCACTGGCAATGCTCTAATCCACCTCCTATAAACTACCAATTCTCTTGTAGGCAATGTAGTCCTGAACCCCGCAGTATAATACTCACTAGGTCTACACAGTCTATCAATCACTTTACTAGAAATAAATGAATGCGTAGCACCAGAGTCAATCAATACAGTAAAAGGAGAGCCAGCGCTAGAAATCTGACCTGTCACTATCGAGGGACTAGCCTCGGCCTCAGCCTGCGTCAGGGGGAACACTCGAGCTGGAGTCAAGCTGTCCACCTTTCCTGCTTCCCCTTTCTTCATTGTTAGGCAGTCCTTCTTGAGGTGTCCTACCACCCCACACACATAACAGGTCTTAGCCTAACATTCACCCAGATGGCATCTTCTACACCTCGTGCACTCAGGATAGCTCCTCCATTAATCACCGCCTCCCTGACGGCCACCCTGAGTACCCCGTCCTCTCCTATCAGGACCAGGAGCGGTAGAAGCATCAGGGGTCTTCCTCTTCAGATCACTGGGGCCTCTGCCCCTACCAGACCCAGTATAGGGAGGCACCGCCCTGGGGCCCTCCCGCCTTACTGCCCCCTCCCTCCAGATCTTGTTCTCCGCTTCCTCAGTGGTAAGAGCCTTCTCAAAAGCCTGGGCATAAGTTGTCCCTCCAAGAACTGTGGTAATCCTCACATCTCTGGCTATCATAACATTAAGCCCTCTGATAAATCTGTCTTGCCTAGCTGCAACGATAGGCACAAGATTGTTGGTTTAAATAGATCAAATCAGAGATTATTCGCAGCGGAACAACAATTAAAATTGTTAATTTAACCCCACAAGATTTCTAGATCTACTTCTTCACATACATATATATATATTGAATCAAAGATATGAATAGAAAATTACCTCAAGTCCTTCCTTGCTGCTATCATTTTGTACGGCAAAAATCCTTGAGATCTCACACTAGGATCTTCCAAAATGTTCTCAGCACACAAAGAACGAGTGTGGGCTCGCTATACAAAATAATAGGCAATATTATTTATCAGATGTTCTCAACACATGAGATTTGATAAAGTTTGGACCTAAGTTTGTGAAGAACAGTGACCTATGCTTGTATCACTGTTCTATTTTTCTCAGGTAGATTTCACAATATGTTTTCTATCACTGAAAAGTATCGCTATGAAAAAACTGATCTCCTATATTTAATATATCCAATATATTAAAAATAAAATATTAGTTATTTTAAATAATTTGAAAAATAACTAATCAGTTATCAAATTTTGTTTAAATAATAATATTTTAATCATATTACAATATCTCATTATTTATTTAATATTTAAATAACTAAAATTGTGGAACAAAGAAACTACTATAAGCTTCTTGTGCGTGTAGCACAGTGACTGTGCACTGTGCTACACGTGTATCACATGCCAAGGAAGGCATGTGATTTTTCCCAATTTTTATTACTATTTAAATACAAAAAATCCCAAAAATAAATTAACTCAAAATGAATTGTATTTTTGTTAAATCAAATAATTAATTAATTCTCAATTAATTAATTCAAAATTAATTCTCAATTAATTAATTACACATAGTGGGATAATCATAGGGGCAGCACTCCGTGATGGAGCCTGCTGTCGCAGAAGTCGGATCTGCTCATCCTGGCTCTGTAGCCGTGCTTGCATGTCTGCCATAAGTTGCTGCCAGTTCTCAAGGACTGGCGAAGGGGTCTGGCCCTAGTCATCATCCTTTGCCTCAGACCTACTGCCGGTAAGTCGTACAGATTGTCTTCGTCGCATAGCAATCCAAGTTAATCTACAATTAATGACTCGGTGGTCAGACTATGATGACAGGGTAATAACCATTCCATAATCCACCATTGGAACTCAATCATTCACAAGCAATCAAGATTTAACAATTTACTCAAATATTCATTCACATACAACAACAATGCTAATAAGCACACCTCACTATCATCACACAACAGTCAAGGGCTAGGCCTATCAGTATCTCATGCTTCCTATTAATCACACAGATATCAACATTCATATTCCATTATAATCATTTAAGCATATAAATACGTATGCACAATTACCAAACTCTGAGTCGAGCTTGTCTTTAGCGGCGAATGTACATGTCCAGCCAGTCTTCAGGAACCCTTAAATTGAGGACGCTCTGATACTAAGTTATAACACCCTGGATAGCCAAGACCGTTACACTGTGTGTTTATAAAGGTGCAAGGCTTGCTAATCAAGTCATTGAGTTAGAATCGTGTTACTGAAGTTATAATTGAACTAGGGTTAAAAGATTTTGGTAACAAAAGTTACATTTCATTTAATTAAACATTTTGTACATGGGATCCCAAAAGAAATAGAGTTTAAAAGACAGTTTAAAAAAATCCAGGTTATGAACATGTACTGGCCACTCTAAGGGCGACACAAACATTTAGGTTTCTCTCGTCCTGTATCACTCCTGGGTCATGGTGATCGATCAGCTGACTATGTACATTTAGCCTCAAAGCTCCCCAACTCAGGACTAGTCTACCTTGTCTTTGCCTTTACCTGCACCACGTAGCACCCGTGACCCGAGGCCTAGCAAGAAAACCATAATACATAATATAAGCAATAAGTGACAGTCAGTTGAATAACAAGTCATACAACTCACGTAAACAGTGATATCAATCCACAAACCAATAATCAGTTATTCAGATAACACGCTTGTCACATTCATCAATTAAACAACATTAAACATATCACATCAAAATACAGGGTCGGCACCCTTAGGCTGCATCCTCTGATTATCCCACTGACTCCGGCTTGCTTAGGCTGAGCTCAGTGATTATATACTTAACCTCAGCTACCAGTGGCCGAGCCACACCCTGTGCGTAAATATTGATTCTGGCACTCTTAGGCCATTTATCGCATGTCCCATGGCATAATACTGTCTCATGACATCACATATAAATATATAGGAACTCTTAGTCCCAACACAAACACATAACCGGGTGCAGTTTCTTACCTTTGATTCTGATAGCTTTGATTAGTGAAATTGACCTTCAAGCACGATCCCGTCCGAGCACTAGTGTACACCTAGTCACAGTCATAAATTAGAACCATCACGAAACTTCAATTCAGTAACCTAACCTCGGGTAGCCCTAATTCCACCAAATGAGGTGGTGGAATCAAACCTCGAGCCGCCGGGCAAAAACCCTAAGAAATTACCCAAAAATCCACTTCTGAAGACAGGGTAGTTCTACAACACCACAAAATGGGTGCTACAGCACTACAAGCAGAGCCAAAGGCCCCCCTAGAAACTCAAGACTAGTGCTACAACGCTACGTACTGAACTTTCAGCACTCTGAGTTTCTTCCTTCAATTTTCCCCGAGCCAAACCTCCATAAAGCCCCTCCAAACCTCAACCATGCACCAAATTGAACCTACCATCCCTTACATCTCATCCCACATAACCCAACAACATAAGACTTAGCCACATGAACCATCAAACAAAGAAAACAAGATTTGAACCCAAGACTCAAGAACTCAATCAGAAACTCATAAGTTTATCCAACAACTCAGATGATCAAGCATAGAATTCCTTACCTTTGATGGGAAATTCGACCCTAGGTTTCCCTTAGTATCCTTCCAGCCTTAAGCTCCTCAATTCCTCAAGCTTAATTCCCTTAATTCCATCCAAAGTTCAAGTTTAGAAATCCATCTGAACAAAATTCAGAAAAACTCATCATAATCTTTAAACCTTACCTCAATTGAGCTTAGTTCCAACTGAACTTCCTAGTTTCACCAAGGACCAAAGTGCTAAGCCTTAGCCTAAGCCTACTTTGAATTACAGCTCCAATACTCCTCAAGAAATGGTGAAGAATGGCCTGAACCGAGAGAGAGAAAGAGGTTAACTTATGTGTTATGTTTTTCCTTCTTCTTTTCTTTTCTTCCAGCTTCCACTTGTTTCTACACTTCCCACTTAGTCTATAAAGGCTGAATATCACTTATCCCTTTTTAAATCAAATGACTATATTGCCCTCCCAATTATAACAAAACCTTTAAGTCATTCTAAGGGCATTTTGGTCATTGCTCCCAATTACCGCTAATTCCTCGAGTGTCCCTAACAATTACCGCTTACATCCTCACACCTAACTAATCATAAATTATTTTCCTTAATGTCAAATAGCCTCCAATACATTTTCCAAATTCCAGAAATACCCCCAGGCTCACCCGAGTCAGGTATAAATCCCCACCGTGACTTTTTCGCTAAACTACTCACTCGGATCGCCTTGAGTCACAAGCTGCAAATATATCCACATAATAATGTGGTCTCAACAATTTATCACAAATATTACATTTATGTTCTCAATGGGCCAAAATTACGAATATGCCATTTTAATCTAATCGGGGCCTACATGCATACTAATACACATAATCATGCATCTCACATATCAAAATAATCATATAAGCATGCTTATCACATAATCATGCATTTAACCATTTAAATCACACATAATCCAGTTATGCCCTCCCGACACACTAATCAAGGCCCTTAAGCCCTATTAGTAATTTTGGGTCGTTACATGTGGCTTCCCTCTGGTTGGGCATCCCTATGTCCTCGAGTCCTCTCTCTCTCTCCCCCATGTCCAGGTCGTGTTCGACGGATCCCGTCTCTGTTTCCACTGCGTGATGGCCTTTGTGGTCCAGGCTCCCTTGCCTGGTTCCTATGAGTAGCTGGCTGGAATGCCTTCCAGAGTGGTGAGGGGTGTCTTATGGGAGATGGAGGATGCATTATGGGAGATGGTGGTGGCCTCCCATTGTTGGGCATGGTAGGCCCAGAATTGGCCCGGATAGGTTCTAGGTTGTTACTGACAGATTCAGGGTTAGAGCTCTAAGCTGCTGGAGGATCTTGGTTATTCCTTGTTCCTGCAGTTACCTCCATAGTCTGGTTTCCAGTAGTATTGGTTTGAGTATTTCTTCTAGGGTGTGCATCGCCAGTGTTTGCCCTAGACCTTGGCTGAGCCTGCTGAGCCCCTTGTTTGGCCTTCCTGGCAGCCGTGCTTCCGCGGGGACGTCCTCTGGGCCTTCGGGGTGGTGCCTAGACCTCAGCGGCCTGTCTGGCCAGTTCTTCATTGTGCCTTGTAGCCTATACCCATTGTTGGCACAATTGGCAATTCTCCAACTCAACAATGGGGATATACCTATCAGGATTGTAGTAGAGTTCCTCGTCAGGCCTGAGAGAAAGCGGTCTCTGGGTGTAACGGCCCAAAATTACTAATAAGGCTTAAGGGCCTTGATTAGTGTGCTGGGAGGGCATAATTGGAATTATGTGAATTAATGGTGTGATATGCATGACTATGTGAAATGCATGTTTATGAGTATTGGATAAGCATGCGGGCCCTGTTTGGTTGCAAGGGCAGAATTATAATTTTGGCCCGTTAGGGCATAAACATGATTATTTGTGATAAACTGTTAGGACCACATTATTATGTGGATATATGTGTTTGCAGTTTTCTTGCGACCAATCCTAGGGAACAAGTAGCGGGAAAGTCACAACGAGACCCGATACTTGACTTAAGGCAAGTTAAGGGATATTTCAGGTATTGGATGGTTATTTGAGTTATCGGGTTTGGAAATAAATAATTGGAGATATATTCGAGGTTAGGAAGTCTAGGTGGAAATACTGGGGAATTTTACCATTTTGCCCTCGGGGATGTTTTCGGTACCCCGAGCCTTGGGATTGACTTAAGTACCTAAGGATAGACTAAGTAAATTTTAGAAAGCGGTGGAACAAAAGCTAAACTGACCCTTCTCTCTCTCTCCTTCTCTCTTAAGGAAAACTTCTGAAAACTAAGGGGATTTGGCTGGAATTCAGTGATTTAAGCTAAGGATTTGGAGGATTAAGTCAGTGGAAGCTAGGGAAACTAACTAGAATCTAAGGTAAGCTGTAAGTTTTATGTGTGGTGGTTAGAATTCTTTTACTTCGGTTGAATTCTAAGAGATTTTTGGGTTTTGAAATTGAAGACTGAATTCAAGCTAGGAACTTGGGAGTTATCCCATAAATAGCTAGGAGAATTGGTTCTGCAGTGAAGGTAAGCTCAAAATTATGATTTAAATGCTTGAATTCCAGTGTTTTTATGGCTGGTATGAGTGTTCTTGAGTTTGTGGGTTCAAAGATTAAAATTTTGTTTTGATGAGTTTCTAGACTAGATTTCTGCTGGGTTTTTCTTCTGGAAGCATGTTAGAGAGTTGTGATAATTGAATTGTGTTATTGGGATGGTTTAGGGTGGATTTGGATGAGGTTTGAATATTAAAAATTGTGGCTTTTATGGGTTCGCGGGGCTGGGCCATGGCTCTGTTATAGAGTGTCGCGGCCCTATGGAGCAAGGAAGAGCCAGAGAGGCTCTGCCAGTAGGGGAGCTCCACGGTGCCACGAGGCAAGGCCACGCCGCGTGTCTGTGATCAGAGAGGCCTAGCCTCTGTTTCTGGGGGCGGGCCGCGGCGCAGGTTTTTAGGGCTGCAGCCCTAAAGGGAATTTTTGCTAAATGGAGGTTTTAAGCATGGGGACCTAACCTAGGGTGCTCGGGATCAATTCAACCACCGTGTTTGGTGGAATTCGATGTCCCGAAAGCTATAAATTTACCCGGAAACCTTTATTGAAATATTAATGGAATTCCTTATTGTGGTTGTGACTAGGTAAAAGCTAGAGCACGGGAAACGGATCGTGCTCAAGGGGCATCTCTTGTAATCAGAGCATTTGGAAATTAAAGGTAAGAAAACTGCACCCGGTTGTGAATTTGTATTGGGACTAAGGGTTCCCTATTTTGTATGCTCTTTAAGAGGATGGTATTATGCCATGTCAATTGTAAATGGATGGTATCACACCATATAAATAGTAAACGAACGGCCTAAGAGCGCTGGAGTTTACACTTGCGCACAGGGCGCGGCTCGGCCACTAGTAGCTGAGGACAGCTTATTATGCATTGAGCTTGGTTTAAGCAGGCCGGAATCAGTGGGATAAATAGAGGGTGCGACCTAAGTTGTCGGCCCTAATTATCATATGATTTGATTGTTATTACTTTGATGAATATGATATGCTGGTTATTTGAATGACAGATTGTTAGTTTGTTGATCGTTATTATTGAATAGGTGAATATTGTGTAATGTTGAATACCTGGTTTCGTCTTGTGAGATAGCTGGTTATTAATATTGATTGTGTTTTAAATATTATGTTTTCTTGCTGGGCCTTGGCTCACGGGTGCTATGTGGTGCAAGTAAAGGCAAGGATAAGACGAGCTGACCATGGCTTGGAGAGCTCTGGGGCGAGGTGTACATTGTCGGCTGCTCGGCCACCACGGTCGAGGGATTATACAGGAACGAGAACCTAAAACGTGCATTTTGCCATTAAAGTGGCTTGATTATTTATAAAATTTGGAAATTCTGTAATTACGTTATTTAAACCCTGATTTGGGATCCCATGTACCAAACACTTATTTAATGAAAATTATTCGTTTACAACAAAAATCTTCTAAACCTAACCTATTTGTGTCATTAGATTCATGTTTTTATCTAAACGGCTTGATTAGCAAGTTTTACACTATTTTAAACACACCGTATAACGGTCTTGGTTATCGAGGGCGTTACAAATTGAAATGTAATGGTAGGTAGGCAGGGTATGCATAGTGAAATGTAATGGATGATGATTGGTGTTAGATATCCTTGACTGTACGAGGGGAGAATCTAATTGGAGGCGGATCTCTTACTTGGGAAGTGTGTGTTAGTTAAAAAGAACGCCACAAATTTCAATGGAGTGGAATGACCAGGTAACAATTGAGATTGGTATGGCGTTAGTGAGCGGTGATGAACAGGTATATATTCCATTGGATAATGGGATTGTGAGTATTAGTTTTGTGCTGATGGGGAAGAACCGTATGAATGTAATACGAGATAAGGTACAAGAATCAGATGAATGATCTGATGGAAATTTGGCGTGGAGATAGGAATTCTAAATGGATATCGTTCCACCCCCTAGGGTATGTTGCTCCGGAAAGTTTAAGCGAGTGAAAGAATTTAGTGTGCTTGAATATTGAGAGATAAAGTGATATGCTGGTGGATCATAGGAATGGAACACATTGGACTACAAGTAAGGTGATGGAACAAAGAAAGTTGTAATTCAGCTGAACGAGTTAATGTAATTTGGTTCTTATGAACGGGTAATGGGGCATTGCTAACGCTAAGTTGAGACCCATTAGTTTTCCAAGTTTTCGAAAGGGATCAGAGAATGAAGAGAACGGAGTGGGAAATCTGGAATTACTGATTGGTTGTAGATATGATAGCAATCTGGGGGCTTAACAGTTATGTTAAGGGATTAGGTGTTGAATGTGACAGCCATGGTAATGGATGCTGGTATACAGCTAAGGTGATACGGCATAAGATATGGTGAGATAAAAGCGAGGAGTGCCATGTAAAGTAGAGAAGAGAAAGATAGTGGATATTGCGGTTCAGTATTAGTTCGGGGGGGGGGGGCGGGGGGGGAAACCAAAAGAGATGTTGGAATTCTTAAGGAAGGAGTATCTGCCTACCCGAAGGACATAGGAACTTGTAAATTGTTAACATTGGAATACAAAGTTCCAGGAAGAGAGATTTGTATCTCTCTAAGTAAGTGCAAACAAGGGGAAGTATGCTGTTCTGAGAAAGAAATGGGAGCTCTAGCTCCCAATTCAACATAAATTCTGAGGTTGTACCAAGGGTTAGGCCGAGGGCCTATCGACTGATTTCACCCTGGTAGGGGGTGATGACTCATTAGTAATTCTGGCATAAAAAATAAATCAATGAATTGATCAATGTGAACTAAACAGACTCTGGAGTTTCCGCAGATCTGACGTATAAGTAGAAGTTAAAGAAAGTATAGTTATCAGACAATATTTTGTGGAACAATATTGTTTCTCATGTTTAAGTGTTATCAAAGATTAGGTGTAAAGGCATTGGACCTTGGAGATATTAGTCAGAGGTATGAGGTGTACTATATGATGTGCTCGAGTAAATTTCAAGGACGAAATTATTATAAGGAAGGGATAGTTGTAACGACCCAAAATTACTAATAAGGCTCAAGGGCCTTGATTAGTGTGCCGGAGGGCATAATTGGAAGTTATGTGAATTAATGGTGTGATATGCATGACTATATGAAATGCATTTTTATGAGAATTGGATAAGCATGCGGGCCCTGTTTGGTTGCAAGGGCATAATTGTAATTTTGGCCCGTTACGGTATAAACATGATTATTTGTGATAAACTGTTAGGACCACATTATTATGTGGATATTTGTGTTTGCAGTTTTCTTGCGACCAATCCTAGGGAACAAGTAGCGGGAAAGTCACAACGAGACCCGATACTTGACTTAAGGCAAGTTAAGGGATATTTCAGGTATTGGATGGTTATTTGAGTTATCGGGTTTGGAAATAAATAATTGGAGATATATTCGAGGTTAGGAAGTCTAGGTGGAAATACTGGGGAATTTTACCATTTTGCCCTCGGGGATGTTTTCGGTACCCCGAGCCTTGGGATTGACTTAAGTACCTAAGGATAGACTAAGTAAATTTTAGAAAGCGGTGGAACAAAAGCTAAGCCGACCCTTCTATCTCTCTCCTTTAAGGAAAACTTCTGAAAACTAAGGGGATTTGGCTGGAATTCAGTGATTTGAGCTAAGGATTTGGAGGATTAACTCAGTGGGAGCTAGGAAAACTAACTAGAATCTAAGGTAAGTTGTAAGTTTTATGTATGGTGGTTAGAATTCTGTGACTTTGGTTGAATTCTAAGAGATTTTTGGGTTTTGAAATTGAAGACTAAATTGAAGCTAGGAACTTGGGAGTTAGCCCAGAAATAGCTTGGAGAATTGGTTCTGCAGTGAAGGTAAGCACGAAATTATGATTTAAATGCTCGAATTTCGGTGTTTTTATGGATGGTTTGAGTGTTCTTGAGTTTGTGGGTTCAAAGATTGAAATTTTGTTTTGATGAGTTTCTAGACTAGATTTATGCTGGGTTTTGCTTCTGGAAGCATGTTAGAGAGTTGTGATAATTGAATTGTGTTATTGGGATGGTTTAGGGTGGATTTGGATGAGTTTTTAATATTAAAAATGGTTGGTTTTCTGGGTTCGCGGGGCTGGGCCGCGACTCTGTTCTAGAGTGTTGCGGCCCTTTGGAGCAAGGAAAAGCTGGGGAGGCTCTGCGGTAGGGGAGCGCCGCGGCACCACAAGGCAGGGCCGCGGCGCGTGTCTGTGATCAGAGAGGCCTAGCCTCTGTTTCTGGGGGCGGGCCGCGGCGCAGGTTTTTAGGGCTGCAGCCCTAAAGGGAATTTTTGCTAAATGGAGGTTTTAAGCGCGGGGACCTAACCTGGGGTGCTCGGGATCAATTCAACCACCGTGTTTGGTGGAATTCGATGTCCCGAAAGCTATAAATTTACCCGGAAACCTTTATTTAAATATTAATGGAATTCCTTGTTATGGTTGTGACTAGGTAAAAGCTAGGGCTCGGGAAACAGATCGTGCTCAAGCGGCATCTCTTTTAATTAGAGCGTTTGGAAATGAAAGGTAAAAAATCTGCACCCGGTTGTGGATTTGTATTGGGACTAAGGGTTCCCTGTTTTGTATGCTCTTTAAGAGGATGGTATTATGCCATGTGAATTGTAAATGGATGGTATCACGCCATATAAATAGTAAACGAACGGCCTAAGAGTGCCAGAGTTTACACTTGTGCACAGGGCGCGGCTCGACCACTGGTAGCTGAGGACAACTTATTATGCACTGAGCTCGGTTTAAGCGGGCCGTAGTCAGTGGGATAAATAGAGGGTGCGGCCTAAGTTTTCAACCCTAATTATCATACGATTTGATTGTTATTACTTTGATGAATATGATATGCCAGTTATTTGAATGACAGATTGTTAGTTTGTTGATCGTTATTATTGAATCGGTGAATATTGTGTACTGTTGAATACCTGGTTGCATCTTGTGAGATAGCTGGTTATTAATATTGATTGTGTTTTAAATATTATGTTTTCTTGCTGGGCCTTGGATCATGGGTGCTACGTGGTGCAGGTAAAGGCAAGGATAAGACGAGATGACCATGGGTTGGAGAGCTCTGGGGGCGAGGTGTACATTGTCGGCTGCTCGGCCACCACGATCGAGGGATTTTACAGGAACGAGAACCTAAAACGTGCATTTTTCCATTAGAATGGCTTGATTATTTATAAAGTGTGGAAATTCTGTAATTACGTTATTTAAACCCTGATTTGGGATCCCTTCTACCAAACACTAATTTAATGAAAATTATTCGTTTACAACAAAAATCTTTTAAACCTAACCTATTTGTGTCAGTAGATTCACGTTTTTATCTAAACGGCTTGATTAGCAAGTTTCACACTATTTTAAACACACCGTGTAACCGTCTTGGTTATCCAGGGCTTTACACTGGGAGCCAGAGGATGCACTCCCCTCGTCTGGGTTGTGGTCTGTCATTGGTTGCTTCCCAGGTCTCCGTGGGTAATCTTCAGTGTGAGGGGTTTGCTTCTCAGGTATTTGGGGCAATGGTCGCCCACCCGCACCTGGGTTGTTCGCAGCGTTCATTGGAAATTTAGGAGGTTTTTGACGAAAAAATCCAAAGAACTCCTTAATGCTCTCAATGAAATCCCCAAACTATTGATGCCATTTTTCTTCAACTTAAATTAGAAGTGCACTAAACAATGATTTAAGAAATAAGGAAATAATAGTAGGATTTTACGTCGTTCAGTAGTTAAAGTCTACCTAGTCAACGAGTCAATATAACTGATTCGTGATACTCTCTCAAAGCTTTATCAAAGTAATTCAACAGAGTATTCTTAGTACAATTTTGTGCATGACTAAAAATGAAATTCCCCACGCTATTTGTAGACCTGGTTGACAGAATATCTTCCCTTATTTCTGGAAGTTACAATTCAAATTTGAAATAAATACAAATAAATGCAGTAATTACATAATATCCCATGATAATTGGGATTTAATATCAGATAACAACAAATCCTTAAGGAAAAGGGATCTCCTAACGGTTTTCGTGTGCAAAACGCGTTGCAGACCTCGTACGCAAGGTTTACACGCTTTCGAGATTGACCAACACTTCCAGCTCATTATTTTAGTCAGCACCCTCTATAGCCAGTGATTTCATCGAGCTCAATCTCCAGAGACCAACGTCTTCGAGCCTGCAACAACGGCTCGAATAACACCCATATGCATCAGAGAAGAATCGTTCTTTCGAGCTTGATGCTTAAGCTCGAGCCTTCTGAACATGTGCTCGATCGACAATAAGAACAAGTCAAGAATCATGCAAATTTATACAAGTGTCCAGCTACTATTTGTTATTTCAAGATTACAGTTTACGAGCCTATATTTGGAGGCTTATTTATGATGGTGCCGAAATTTGGGTATAACATAAGACAAAAAAAAAAACCTAGAAGACAATTAAGAATCCCTGGATATGTTGGGAATTGTGCCTTGAAAGCATATGTAGTAGACATTGTTTTGAGAAATAAATAAATAAATTGAATTTGTTATGCATATATTTTATGGACTATATTATTCTGTGATAATATTATGTATTATCAGAAAAATTCCTACATTCATATATGTGATCTCAATCACGTATTGGTATGGGAGGATTGTGTTTGAGACAGATGAACTTGAATAGTTCGTAGTAAAATAAAGTTATGGAAACATTAGATTTATTACTGCAAGTATGGTCCACTAGCATTATGAATACATGTGATCTAGATCCGGATCACTAGTGTAGTAGGACACTTTAGTGGAGATACTTTATTTATTAGAGAATATATAGAACTGGACCAAATATGCTTATTAATACTTAGTTAAATGCCGTTTTGAAGTATTAATTAAATATATCAACTGATGATCATATACAAATAGATCTCAATCCTGAAGTTACTATGAACTCCTGTTTATGTTATATGAGTTCTTTGATTCACTCGTTAAGGTCTGTTAGAATGATCTGGCTAGAAACTTTTGTTTTGGGAACTCATTAATGTAAATGGCTGGGGACATAGTATACAGATATGGAATCTATACCTTCTCGTAAGAGATTGAATAATGATTCTCTTAAGGGTTGACTTTTGGGACTGAAAAGGTTATTGAGCTTAAATTCATAATTTATTTATGAATTAACCTTCGCTAGTAGAGTCAATGGTACTTAAGGAAACAAGATATAATTAAAAGGGTAAAACAGTAATTTTATTCTCGATTAATTATGAACCATTATTAGAGGGTTAATTTGTATGTAATGATTATATCAATGAATGCTTTATTTTATAAAGTACTCAGTAAATGAAATGTCTATAATTACAAGAGTGCAGTCTCATATTTATAGTGGAATAATCATGAGATTAATAAATTAAGATTATTTAATTAAAGAGTTTAATTAATAATCTCAAATGTATTGGAGCTTGGAATTATACATCCATAGGTCCCCACATCGGTTCTATCAGCACTATTCAAGGCAAGAGTTTATATAAAGGGAAAAATGGTTGAAAGACATATTTAAGAAGAAATTTGTTCTTCGGGCCAAATATGTAATTATGTGATAATAATGATTAATTTATTAATTACAAATTAATTATGATTAACAAAATTAATTAATATTTAATTATTTTGTAATTTTTGAAATTATGTTAAATAATTAAATTAATTTTTCAAATTATATTAAATAACTAATTAATTATAATTTTTGAAATTATAATAAATTAAATATTTAATTTTGAATTTTATTATTGGTTTTAATTAATTGGTAGAATTAATTAGAGTCATTTGAATTTGAGTAGTAGAATTACTTGAATATCTTTATTTGAGTGGGAGATAATAATCTGATAAGTTCAAATTGGATTTGAATTTAAAAGATTGATATTTATTCAAATAGTTAATTATATTTGATAATTAGTTAAAAATATATTTAATTCAAATTTGAATTAGTTATCCGTTGTTATATTTTTATCTCACAAAGTAGTTTGAACAAATAATTAAATAAAAATAGAAAAATCAAATATCCCTAAAATATAGGGTGGTACACAACCACACACTGCCCATGGACTGTGTGTGGCGTGTACTGCATAATTTTCAGGGATAGATTTTTTAAATTTATTTTTTTAATTAATTAATTAATGAAAAATTAAAAAATTAGTTTTTGGATATTTTCATTAATAAGATAATTAATTAATTAAAATATAAATTGTATGTTAGTTACAGATTTATTTTTTTAATTTAAATATTTTCTTTTCAAGTAAGACTTATCAGAAAATTATCAATACAATGAAGATACTCAAGAATTCGCTCTATGAAAAAGAATGATACTTTTCTATCTCTCCCTGAAAAAGATAAAGAACCCATCTCATGTCTATCCTCTTGATCTCATGTGTTGAGTACATCAAGTAGAATCAGAAATTGACCATCCTTTATCCTCTAAGTGCCCACACACTTCTTGAGGTGTAAATAACGTTGTGGAAGATCTTAGTGTGAGTACCTGGGAGCATCTTGGATAGGAAGTTCCTTAAAATTACGAAAAGATAGCAATGACACTTGATAGACATCAAGAGGTATGTTTTCTATTCTTTTCTTATTTATGATTAATGTATGTATATTAATGGATTCGCATACTTAAAGGTATTTTAAATATGTTACAAAATTTTTGTTGTACACTGTAATGCCCTACTACCCAGGGACCATTACGTTGTGCATTTTAAACAGTGCTAAACTCGCTAATCGAGTCAGTTTGCCATAATTGTGTAACTAAGTATGATTAGCGGTTTAGGGTTAAAGATTTTTTATTAAGATACAACGTTTCACTAAAACGTTTACTGTATACATTGGGATCCCAAAAATATAATTTAAAGGTTAATTACAACAGAAGATTTACAACCAGCCAACCTAAGCGGCAAAATAGGGTTTAACCCTAGTTTTCCTTTAAACCCTCGGCCGTGGCGGTCGAGCAGCCGCATATGTACACATCGTCACCTAAGCTCTCCAACTGAAGGATGGTCCAACTTTCTTTTGCCTTTACCTACACCACATATTACCCGTGAGCCGAAGCTCAGCAAGAAAACTCAATATGCTCATGAACAGTAATAACATGTTACTAAATCATAATGTGCATGCCTAGCAATACTAACCCTATTCATGCATGCAAATAAGTCCAAATAATGATGATGGATTTTTCCCTCCTCTATGGATGACTATCAAGTCAATCCTAATCAAA
Source organism: Humulus lupulus (assembly GCF_963169125.1). Classification (NCBI taxonomy): domain Eukaryota; kingdom Viridiplantae; phylum Streptophyta; class Magnoliopsida; order Rosales; family Cannabaceae; genus Humulus; species Humulus lupulus. The sequence continues at coordinate 148,034,963 of NC_084797.1, read as the reverse complement.
TGAGTGATTAACACTTTGAGGTTCTGATAACCAAGCTGGGACTGTAGCCCTAATCAGATGAGTGATTAACACTTGAGATTCTGATAATCATACTGAGGCGTGTAGCCCTAATCAGATGAGTGCATTAACACTTGATATTTTGATAACCATACTAGGGTGTGTAGCCCTAATCAGATGAGTTAATTAACACTTGAGATTCTGATAATCATACTGGGGTGTGTAGCTCTAATCAGATGAGTGAATTAACACTTGAGATTCTGATAATCATACTAGGGCTTGAAGCCCATAGCCATGTGACGATGCAGTCACCTGGGCCTTCTGGCCCTGGCTCTATGTAACTAGCCATTAGACTAGACAAGCGCTTTTAATTTTCATCGAACTTGAGGTCGGTCAAGCATTAATGTTCATGATGAATCATTCAATGCTTATGTCGATTAGATCTAATCTTTTCGGCTTGCGTTAAACACGCTAATACTGTTGTTGACTCTTAAGCCAATACCATACGACTTATGCTCAGTATTACTGTCGAACTTGACTAATAAGTCACAGCTTCACAGTCAATATTGACACCATTGCTGATTCCTGACTCATAGGTCAGTGCCATACACAAGTAAGCAAGGTTTGCTAAGTATTTGATATGCAATCAATGTCCACATATACGTCACTCAACATGCCTCATAAATAACCATGCATGTCACATATGGGTGCAGTTTTCTTACCTCTGGTTCGAGCGAGAAATAACAAATGAACCCCCCTTGAGAACGATCAATGCTATGATCCCTTAGCAGTCACCTAGTCATAACCAAATATAACTCCCATAAATGAAAATGAGCAATAAAAGGTTCAAGACCTGAACCTCACTCCCGGGACCTCGAATCGTACTTAAATAGTTAGAAGATTTGATCCCGAGCCTTAGGAATTGAAACCCCGAGCCAAAAACCCTCAAAAGTGCCCATAATAGGAACCAGGAAAAATAGTGTAGCGCTACAGCACTGCCCCCCTTGCACCCCAGCGCTACAACAAGGATTGATTTGCCCTGGCTAGCGCTGTAGCGCCCTCCCTTGGGCGCTACAGCGCTAGAACCAGGCTGAACCAGCCTTGGTTCTTCCTCCCTCGAGTTTTCCAATTTCAACCTTCAAGAATTGATCCAAAACCTCGTCCAAACTTCCAAATGAACCCAAATACCCAACATACACATCCTAGGCATCATAACCCAAGCAACCTTTGCCAAAAGCTCCCATAAATTCTCCATTTTCAACTTCAAAATTCCAACTGAAACTCAATAAGAAAACAGAGTAAAACCAGAGTTCTAATGGCTAGAAACTTGTCTCAAGATCAGAATCACACCCTCTTCAATGGTAGAACATAACCCTAGACCATCAGGGTTCAACTCCCTAGCTTGGTTCCTCAAAAGGAGCTTCAAAATTCAAAGAGAAAAGAAGAGAAGAAGATGAACGGAAGAAGGAAACTATGCTCTATTTTCTATAGCCTTCTATAGATTCTTAAGGTTGATATAATCCTTAAGGAAAAAAGACCAAAATGCCCCCATCCTTAAATAAACCCTAAAAAGCCACTAAGGGCAAAATTGTCCTTTCCTGCCTATCTCGTTAATCATAATTAACATCCTCCAATTCTTGTTATTCCCAATATTCTCAAATGCTAATAACTTCTATCCCATTACCCTTTAATTCCCAATAATGTTCTAATCACCAAATTACCCTGAGACTCACCACCAGCCCCGAAATTAACCCTGTTATGACCAAACCGATAACTTGCATTCAAAGATCATCTAATGCTGAATGCCTTTCTCATAATTCACCAACATGCATGAAAATATATAAATGTGCCCTCAACGGACCAAATTACCAAAATGCCCTTATAATGAAAAATGGACCCATATGTATGCGTTTATCATCATATAATAATATAATTTACATAAACATGAATATAATCATTTAATAACATAATAAATCGATTATGGCCCTCCCGGCCTCCTAATCAAGGTCCTAAACCTTATTAGGAAATTTGGGTCATTACATACACTGGGCCAAAACCACCACCATTCCGCTGTGTATTAGGAAACTCGTTCCTAATAATTGGTACCAGAGCGATCATTAATCTTTGCATACATTAATTACTATGTGGGCATAATATGCATTCTTATGTTATTGTAATATATGTGAATGGATTGTTGTATGTATGTTTAAAGTTTATTCTTAAGGGTCGTTAATTATATGGTGTTTTGGGTTTAGGAATTGATCTTAAATTTCTAGATGAAAATTTAAGCAATTTTAGGGCATAAGAATTTTTTATAATTTAAGTTTCTGCATTAAATTATTTGAAAAAAAATATGTATGGCCCGAGCCCCGGGTTTTGTGCCCCAAAGCCTAAGCCTATATCCATCCGTGCCCAGCCCCTACGTTGCTGCCATCCCAGCGCGCCCCTATGCCTCTTGCTGCCACACGCACAGCGCGCCCCTGCGAACCTCGCCCAGCCCCGCGCATCCCACGCTAGCCACCAGTCAGCAGCTGCGCACCTCCCAGCAGGCTCATCCCGAGCCTTAGTGTGCTGCCAACCCTAGGGTTTTTTAAATCCTAGGGTTTGCACATTATTATCCATTTAAATTATGGGCCTAATTAATTTTAGCCCATAATTAAAATTATTTTGTTTTGAATTAATTGTATGAGCCCGAATTCAAAAATGGGCCTAATAACTTATTGGGCATTAAAACCCAAGTTAATTATTCTTAAAATTTGTTTAAGATAATGAAAAGTTATTTTAATTCAAATTAAATGGATAAATGACTTACTGGATTAAGAATACTTGTGAAGGCCCAAAGTTGAAGAAAGATATCTCTTTAGGTTTTATTTAGTCTCTTACATTTTTGTGTATATTTTGCAAGTGTTGTAATTTTTCTATAAATACCCAAGACACCCGACCCACATTTATTTATTTATTTAGTTAGTATTTATTTATTTAAATGTTTGAATGTGATTAAATTATTTAATTATTTATCATGAATTTTTGACATGCCATACATATAACCCACACAGTATTTAAAATTATGCATGCATCTCATATGAGTAGAAACATGCCTTAGGATTGTCCCTTGTGATTATATGCTTTATATGATCGATCATATAATAATAAATCTAGTTTTAACTAGTTCAAGAGCATAAATAAATTATAAAAGTTGTTTAATTTCTAGTTTTGAATAAAATTATTTTATTAAATAATAAATGATATTCCTAGTAATTATAGCAAATTAAAATTGAATTAATTAGGGCATAGTTCTATAATTTTAATTTTTATTGATTGGATAGTAATTATTAGAATATCATTTGGTAAAAAATAGATCACTTTATTTTTACAAACCAATTAAAAAGCATAGGATGTTTTGAGAGAACACATATTTTAAAATAGTTTGTGGGAGAGGGAGTTATGATAATAAGTCCCATGGTTTCCATTATTAGTTGGCACCGAGGTAGCATGGAGAGGGCCTTGTGGCACCATTGCATGTGTCCCCCTAAGGAAGACTTCCGACTGTGTTATTCTAAAGGCAAACTTCTTTTTCAAGAATATGATTTAATGATGTATTTCAAGTTTAACTTACCCTAAGGCACACTCTTGAGTTAAGTCATTGATCTAAAATAATGGGTTACACTCACAAGGTACATTAGGCTTTCGAGCGGACTAGTGTATTCTTGGCCAACACAAGCGGTTGTTTATAAATCAAAAGAGAAATATTGATTTGAGTTTTCACTTATAAATTTGAGAACTTGTCTCAAAATTAATTTGGAATTAGTCTGACCTACCCTAAGGCTGCTCCTTTAATATTCAAATTAATAAATCGTGGAATTAGTTATTATTTTTTATGTGTTCTTTAATTGTTGCATTCATGCATCACGTTTACTATTCCAAAAATTATTGATATTAATTATATGCATAAATTCATCTTTGTTTATTTATTTATTCCTAGCAAACATGTCTATTGGTGAATTATACACCAATGTTTTTCTCAAATCTTTGGTTTTTGAACCTGAAAACATGCAACACTGGTTTCGAGGCATTTTGTCAATTTTTTCTTATAAGAAGTTGATGTCAACCGTTTGTAACAAACCTCCAACAAAACCACCTATGGAAACTAGCTATGAAGTAGAAGAAAAATATGCAAATTGGATGAAATCCGATCGGTTGGCACGTTATTGCATGCTTTCAACCATGCTTGACGAAACAAAGGAAAAATATATACACTATGACTCAGCACATGTGATGTGGCAAGCAATGACAAACGAAGTCTTTGCTAAGTGTCATCGTTTGTATCAAACGAAAAAGGTAAATAAGATTTACATATATTTTTTCAACTTTGAATGGTAGATTCAAATACTATGAATAGCAAATTCAAATTTTTGGATAGTAGATTAAAAAATATATGCCACTAATATATGTTTCTTTGTTTTTCCTTTTGCAGAATCAGAACCCTGAAAAGGAGGAAGAGACTGATGAGGACTTTGATAGCAAGTAAAGCTGGAGGAGTTGGAGAGTAGTTTTATTTAGAAATTTTATTGTTTTAGAAATTTTAGATTTCTTTCAACAAAGAAAACTATAGTCTAGAAATTTAGTTTATTATTATTATTAATTTTGATTATTAATGTTTGGAAACATATTTATATTTTTGCATGAAATTTATTTCTTTTATTAATAAAATAATTATTATTTAAAGAAATTATCTATTCACTTGTTATGCAAATGCTTTGGGATAAAAAAATTTACATACTTATAATGAATGACAAATTTTTAATTAATTCTGAATTATTTAAAACAGCTAATCCTAGGTCTATTAAACGAAAAAAGACTGATTCTGATAGGGAAACAAATTTGTGGCACTTGACATTGGGCCATATTGGTCTAGACATAATTAATAGGCTTGTAAAGGATGGTCCTTTAAGAGAACTATCTATTGGATCTCTCCTTGTTTATGAATCCAAAAGGCAAGATGACCAAGAGACCTTTCTCTACTAAAGGTTCAAGAGCTACAAAACCACTTCAGCTGGTATATACAGATGTTTGTGGTCCGCTTAATGTACAAGCAAGAGGAGGTTATGAATACTTCGTCACTTTCATTAACGATTATTTAAGATATGGTTACCTATACTTAATGCAAAGAAAATATGAAACTTTTGGAAAGTTCAAAGAATTTCAAGCAGAGGCTGAAAAGCAATTAGGTAAATCACTAAAAGTTCTTTGATCTGATAAAGGAGGAGAGTTCTTGGATTTTGAATTCGAGGATCATTTGTGTGAGCATGGCATTCAATCCCAACTCATAGTACTTGGAATGCCACATCAAAATTGTGTTTCAGAAAGACGAAACAAAATGTTATTAGATATGGTTGGATCAATGATGAGTTTCTCATCATTACCACTGTCATTCTGGAGCTATGCGATTCAATGTGCTCTATACATATTGAATGTTGTTCCATCTAAGTCTATCCAGAAGACACCCACAGAATTATGGAATGGTTGTAAACCTAGTTTACACCATTTTCGAATTTGGGGGTGTCCTGGACACGTGCTTAAAGGAAAGACCGGGAAGTTTAAATCAGGCTTTGAAGTGTGCATGTTTGTGGGATATTCCAAAGAGAATAAAGGTGGAATTTCTATAGTCCAAAAGAAAATAAAACATTTGTATCGAAAAATGCAACTTTTCTTGAACATGACTATGTTAATAACCACAAACCTCACATTAAGGTTGTACTGGAGGAGATGGTCTCGAATGAAGTTGCAAAGCCACCAGCAACAACCCATGAAAAACGGCAAGAGGAAATTGTTAGTTCTAGTCAGAATAGTAGAGAGTCTTGTCATAGTGGGAGGGTTAGTAAGCAACCCACACGCTATGAACACGAAGTTCAAATGCTTGTGTCTGACATAAAAAAAAACGACACATTGACATTTAAAGATGCAATGAATGATTTTGACAATGAAAAATGGCAAGAAGCCATGAACCAAGAAATGGAATCAATGTATTCCAATTCTGTCTTGGTTCTTGAAGATCCACCTGAGAATATAAAACCCATTGGTGGCAAGTGGATATTCAAGAAGAAAAGAGTAGGGGATGGGAAAGTAGAGAATTTCAAAGCAAGGCTTGTAGCCAAAGGCTACACACAGAAAGAAGGGGTTGATTATGAAGAATCCTTTTCTCATGTAGCCATGCTAAAATCTATTCGTATACTCTTGTCCATTGCTGCGTGCATGGATTATGAGATTTGGCAAATGGATGTCAAAACAACCTTTTTGAATGGCTACCTTGACGAAACCATTTACATGTCTCAACCAGAAGGGTTCGAAGTAAAAGGTCAATATCAAAATGTTTGCAAGCTTCTTAGGTCCATCTATGGACTCGAACAAGCTTCTAGATCTTGGAATCTTATATTTGATGACACAATTAAAACGTATTGTTTTGAACAAAACATTGACGAACCTTGTGTCAATAAACAAATTAAAGATGGTGTAGTAGTATTCCTCGTTCTTTATGTTGATGATATATTACTGATTGGAAATGATGTAACGTCATTATCAAAGGTAAATAACTAGTTAGCTGAACAATTCCAAATGAAAGATTGGGGAGAAGCCAAGTATGTTCTGGGCATTAAAATTCTTAGAGATAGACTAAACAAAACTTTGGCACTGTCTCAAGCAACTTATATTGATAAGGTGCTAGAACGCTTTAATATGCAAAACTCCAAAAAGGGTGATATGCCAACTTGTTATGGAGTATTCCTTTCCAAGGAGCTATGTCCCAAAACACCTCAGGAAGAGGAAGATATGAGACAGTATCCCTATGCCTCAGTGGTAGGCAGTCTAATGTACGCCATATTGTCTACAAGACCTGACATTAGTTATGCAGTAGGGATAGTTAGCCGTTATCAATCCAATCCTAGATTGAGTCATTGAATTGCAGTGAAGAATATTCTCAAGTATCTTAGAAATACTAGAGATTATATGCTTGTATATTCGATGGAGACCTGAACCTCACTAGTTACACCGATTCTGATTTTCAATCAGACATAGAAAGTCAAAAATTGACTTTCGGATTAGTGTTTACTCTTGGAGGAGGATCAGTAGTCCGGCGAAGTATTAAACATACCAGCATTGCAGACTCCACAATAGAAGTTGTAACACCCTGGTTACTCCAAGACCATTACTGTGAACTTTGAACCATGCTTAACTTGCTAATTAAGTTATTTGGTTATAAACGTGCATCTAGGTGTTATTAATAGATTAAGGTGAAAGCCCAATCAAAAGAAAATGATATATTTTATTTAAAACATAAAACTGTTCATGGGCCCATAAAAATGTTTACAAGTTATTTACAATCCAAAATGGTCATTACAGTGTAAAATTTACAACCCACGGACCTAAGCGGCAAAAATAGGGTTAACCCCCTAGTTCCTCCGAGAAACTCCTTGGCCGTGGTGGTCAAGCAGCCGCATATGTACACATCGCCACCTAAGCTCTCCACTCAAGGCTAGGTGATATTTTCTTTCCCTTTACCTACACCACATAGCACCCGTGAGCCAAGGCTCAGTAAGAAAACTCATTACAGCATGTATACATTATCAAATGATGATCATGATAATAATCCAAGACTTATAGCTCTAAACATATGAGTGACAGATGTGTAAGTCAATAATGAGGTTTCCGTACCCTTAGTAAATGAGTGACCATGGAGTCATTAGCTTAAATTAGATGAGTGACTGATGAGCAAGTCACTAATGTAAATCAGACGAATGACCATGGAGTCACTAGTGTGGGTTCCTTACCCTTAGCCATGTGACGGTGCAGTCACCTGGGCCTTCTGGCCCAGGCTCTGAGTGACTAGTCATGGAACTAGACCAGAGCTTTTAGTTTTCATCGAACTTGGGGTCGGTCCGGCATTAATGCCCATGATGAGTAATTCAATGCAGATGTCAATTAGATCTCATATTTTTGGCTTGCGTTAAACACACTAATACCGTTCTTGACTCTGAAGCCAATACCATACGACTAGTGCTAGTACTACTGTCAAACTTGACTAGTAAGTCACAACTTCACAGTTAATACCGACACCATTGCCAATTCTGACTAATAAGTCAGTGCCATTCACAAGTAAGCAAGATCTACTAAGCATTTGATATGCAATCAATGTCCCCATTTTAACACTCAACATGTCTCATGAGTAACCATGCATGTCACATATGGGGTGCATTTTTCTTACCTATGGTTCGAGCAAGAATTAGTAAAAGAACGACCATTGAGAATGACTAGCCTTTTAGTTCCTTGATGGTCACCTGGTCATAAACAATTATGGGATTCCATCAATAAAATGAATAATAAAAGGTTCCCTGACCAAGACCTAGCCTCTGGGACATTGAATCCTACTAAACCGGGTAGTAGGAACGATCCCGAGGCCTAAGGTTTGAATCCCCACGATAAAAGCTCAATTTTGGCGAAAATGCCACTAAGGGTCGCGACCCTACACCACCATGCCGCGGCCCGCCTCCCCAACTAGAGGTGCCCAAACTCCAATCCCCCAACACATGCTGTGGTCAACCTTCCCCATGCCGCGGCCCAATGGCCCATCCGAGGTACCCTTCATCTTCAACGAGCTTGGGTCGCGGCGCTCTAGAACAAAGCCGCGGCCCGACCTAAAACTCAGTCAAAAACCCATATTTTTCCCCTTCGAACTCATTTCAAAACCTTACTAAAACACTCCCAATCACAAAGAAAAGCTCCCACTTATTACCATAACTTACCCAACATATAACCAACAAAACCTAAGCCTTAAACCAATCAAAACCTCATCAAATTCCCATTTCAATGATCAAAACTCCAATCTCAAAACCAACACAAAAACAGGGCAAGGAACCATAAATTTGAACTAAAACCTTTCCTTAAGCTTGAATCGAATCCTCTTCAATGGCTGAACACTAGCCTAATTCACCTCTTAACAGCCCCCAAGGGCAAAGTTGTCCTTTCTCGCCTATCTCGTTAATCATAATTAACAATCTCCAATTCCCATCATGCTTAAATACCAATTAAATAAAATCCCCTTACCCTTTTATTCCCGGCGATGCTCTAATCACCAAATTATCCCGAGACTCACCCCGAGGCTCAAAATCAACCCCGTTATGACCAAACTGATAACTTGAATTCAAAGATCGTCTCATGCCGAATGGCTCAAAAAAATCCTTATTAATATGTGGCCTCAACAATGATCCACCAACATGCATGAAAATACATAATTATGCCCTTAATGGCCAAATTACCAAAATGCCCCTATAATGAAATGTGGACCCACATGCATGCATTTAACCTCATATTATAATATAATTCACATAAACATGCACATAATCATTTAATGGCATAACAAATCAATTATGGCCCTCCCGACCTACTTATCCAACCACTAAACCGCAGTAGGGATTTTGGGGCATTACAACTATCCCCTCCTTACAAAAATTTCATCCTCGAAATTTACCTGAATAACTCAAGATACTGATTTTGCATATATGACTCGATCTCCAAGGTCGCTTCCTCAACCTTGTTTTTCCTCCACAATACCTTAACTAAAGGTATCGTTTTATTCCTGAGTACCTTGTCCTTTCTATCAAGTATCTAGACTGGCTATTCCTCATAGGAGAGATCTGCCTCAAGCTGCAGATCTTCATAGCTCAAAATATAAGTCACATCAGATACATACCTTCGAAGTGCTGAAACATGAAACGCGTTATGCACGGCTGACAATGCCGGTGGTAAGGCCAACCTATAAGCCACCTTACCAATCCTCTCCAGGATCTCAAATGGACCTACAAATCTAGGGCTCAGCTTGCCCTTCTTCCCAAATCTCCTCACCCCTTTCCATGGAGAGACTCTAAGGAAGATATTGTCTCCCACCTGGAACTCCATGTTCCTGCGCTTGGGATCTGCATAACTTTTATGTCTGCTTTGAGAAGCAAGCATCCGAGCTCTAATCTTCTCAATGACCTCACTGTCCTCTGAACTGCCTCAGGACCCAAATATCTCCTTTCCCCTGTCTCATCCCAATGAATGGGAGATCTACATTTCCTACCATACAGCATCTCCTAAGGTGCAACCCTAATGGTAGACTAATAACTGTTGTTGTAGGAAAACTCTATCAAAGGTAGATACTTACTCTAGGATCCACCAAAGTCCATCACACATGCTCGCAGCATATCTTCTAATATCTGGATCATCCTCTCAGATTGTCCATCTATCTGAGGATGATAAGCAGTACTGAACTTCAACTGTGTTCCCATGGCCTTTAATAAACTTCCCCATAACTTGGAAGTAAAAGTGGGGTCCCGATTTGACACGATCGACCTCAGTGCTCCATGAAGGCGCACGATCTCTTTCACATAGAGATCTGCATATTGGTCAACTGTATACGTAGTCCTCACTGGCAAGAAGTGAGTTGACTTGGTGTAGCTATCCACAATAACCTAAATACAATCATGTTGACCAACAGTCCTGGGTAACCCCACCACGAAATCCATTGTGATATCCTCCCATTTCCACTATGGGATATCCAGAGGCTGAAATAACCCTACTGGCCTCTGATGCTCAGCCTTGACCTGTTGACATTTCAAGCTCTTAGCCACATATTCTACTACATCCGTCTTCATCCCAGGCCACCAATACAACGTTCTCACATCCTAGTACATGTTTGTGGTGCCTGGATGCAAAGAATAAGGTGTAATATGAGATTCATTCAGAATCTCTTGCCTCAAAGCAGTGTCTAACAGAACACAAATCCGACCCTTGTATCTCAACAAGCCCAAATCAGACAGTGTATAATCTCTGAATGCTCAAGCTAAAACATCCTCTCTGATCTTGATCAGTTGTGGATCACCCAACTGACCCACTTTAATTCTCTCCAACAATGTAGACTGTAGCATAATATTGGCTAACTGGCCCACCAGCAACTCTATACCAACTCTGGTCATATCATCTGCTAACTCTCTAGCTATTAGCCTCGCACTATAAATCTGTCCCGAACCCTTCCGGCTTAAAGCATCAGCTACCACGTTGGCCTTTCCTGGATGATACAAAATCTCACAATCATAATCTTTTACTAACTCCAGCCAACACCTTTGTCTCATATTCAGGTCTTTCTGTGTGAATAAGTAGTTCAGGCTCTTATGGTGTGTATAGATCTCACACTTCTCCCCATAAAGGTAATGCCTCCATACCTTTAAATCAAAGACCACAGTTGCCAACTCTAAATCATGAGTAGGATATCTTTGTTCATACTCCTTCAGCTGACATGAGGCATAAGCAATTACCTTTCTTGACTGCATCAAAACACAACCCAAACCTTGATGTGAAGCATCCCAGTAAATCACAAACTTCTCCTGATCTGCAGGGAGACTTAGAACTAGAGCTGTAATCAATCTCTGCTTCAATTCCTGGAAGATGTTCTCAAACCTGTCTGACCACACAAACTTCTGATTCTTGCATGTCAACTCAATGAATGAAGTAGCAATCTTTGAGAACCCTTCCACGAAATTCCTATAATAACCTGCCAAGCCAAGGAAACTTATAACCTCATAAGTATTATTTGGCCTTAATCAATCTCTGACTACTTCAATATTTACTGGATATACTTTAATCCACTCCTTACTAACAATGGACCCAAGAAAAGATACCTAAGATAACCAAAACTCACATTTCTTGAACTTTGAAAACATTTTGTGCTCCCTTAGTCTCTGTAGAAACAATCTTAAATGTTGCTCATGCTCTGACTCTGACTGAGAATAAACCAGGATATCATCGATGAAGACGATTACAAATTGGTTTAGATAATCCTTGAACACTCTATTCATCAGATCCATAAAAATAGATGGGGCATTAGTCAATCCAAAGGACATGACTAAGAACTCAAAATGCCCATATCTGGTGCGAAAAGTATTATTTGGTATGTCTCCCTCCTTGACCCTCAACTGACGATAACCAGAACGAAAGTATATCTTTGAGAATACCCTTTTACCTTGCAGCTGGTCAAAAAAATCATCTATCCTTGGCAAAGGATACTTATTCTTAATTGTTACCTTATTCAGTTCTCTGTAATCAATACACATCCTCAGAGAACCATCTTTCTTTTTCACAAACAGAACTGGCGCACCCCAAGGTGAGAAACTAGGTCTGATAAAACCCAAATTCAACAGCTCTTGCAACTGTACTTTCAATTCTTTTAACTCAGCTGGGGCCATTCTGTAAGGTGCTCTAGACACTGGCTCCATCCCTGGTGCCAGTTCTATCACAAAATAAATTTCTCTATGTGGTGGCAACCCTGGTAAATCTTCTGGAAACACATCCAGGAATTCACAGACTAGTCTGGTCTCTTCTAGTCTCACTAGTATGACCTGAGTGGTGTCAACCACCCTGGCTAAGAATCCAATGCAACCTCCTTGCAATAGATCTCTAGCCCTCAGAAGATAAATCATAGGTACACGGGGTCCATGCACAGTACCAACAAACACAAAAGGATCATCACCTTCTGTGTAACGACCCAAAATCACTAATATGGCTTAAGGGCCCTGATTAGTGTGTCGGGAAGGCATAATTGAATTATGAGTGAATTTATTAATTTAATGCATGCTTGTATGCATATTTGAATGTAAATGTGGTTAAATGTTATATCTGTGAGAACCACATTATTATGTGGGTAGATTAGCAGTGAGCGACTTGAGGCGATCCTAGGGAGCCAGATAGCGGGAAAAGTCGCAACGAGGCTTAATAATATTTAACTTTGGATAAGTCAAGTGTATTTTAGGTATCAGGTAGTTATTTAGACTATTGGGTTATGGAAATAAATATATGGAGATATATTTGAGGATAGAAAACTTAGGCGGGAATATTGGGGAAATTTACCGTTTCGCCCTCGAGGACGTTTCTGGTACCTCGAGCCTCGGGATTGACTTAACTGGCTAGGATTAGACTAAGTTAATGAAAAACAGAGGAACAAAACACATATTGACCTCAGCTCTTCTTCTCTCTTCTCTTCTCTTCCTTCTCTCTTCTCTTTCAAGGCAAACACAAAAAATTCAAGGGAAATCAGCTGGGAATTTAGTGATTTGGGCTGGAACTTGTAGGTTAAATCTAGTGCTCAGCTAAGGGAACTCAACCAAGATTAAGGTAAGGGCTTAATCATGTCTCTGAGCATTTGAATTTTGAGTTTTGACTGGGTATTAAGGGAGTTTATGGTTTTGATGTTTAAGGGTTGAATTAAGCTGAGAAGCTTGGATTTTAGCTCAGGAATTCATCAAGAAGGTGGTTCAGCAAAAGAGGTTAGCTTCAATTCGTAATTCATAGGTTAAATTTTGAGTTTTGCATGACTAGTTTTGGTGTTTAGAGTTGCTGGGTTTTAGAGAATCAAAATGGAGTTTTAGTAGGTTTTTAGGCTGAATTTCTGTTGGATTATGTTGTTAGAGTCATGATAAGAGTTTTGTGATTAATGGATTTTGAGTTAGGGTGCTTTGGAATGGTTTTGGATGGGGTTAGGATGCTAGAAATGGTGGTTATTTTGGGCACGAAGGGAAGGGTCGCGGCTTTGTTCTAGAGCGCTGCGGCCCTCTGAAGCTAGAGAGCCAGGGAGGCTCGGTCAGGGGAAAGCGTCGCGGCGTGTGTCTGCTTGCTGAGGGCCTTGGGCTCTGTTTTAGGGGTGGGCCATGGCTAGGGTTCAAGGGTCGCAGCCCTTAGGTACATTCTTGATCATTTGGGGATTTTAAGCACGGGAATCTAGCCTAGGGTGTTCGGGATCAATTTCACCACCGTGCTTGGTGGAATTCGATGTCCCGGAAGCTAGTATTGTATCCAGAAACCCTTATTTGAATATTAATGGAATCCAATACCTTGGTTGTGACTAGGTGTTAAGGCTAGGGCTCGGGAACGGATCATGCTCGAGGAGCGTCGCTCGTAATCAGTGAACGCAGAAACTAAAGGTAAGAAAACTGCACCTGGTTGTATATCTGTAATGAGACTAAGGGTTCCCTAATGTGTATGCTTGAAAGGATGGTATTATGCCATGTAAACAGTGAACCAACGGCCTAAGAGTGCCAAGGGTTACACTAGCGCACAGGGCGCGACTTGGCCACTTGTAGCCGAGGAAAGCTTATTATGCACTAAGCTCAGTTTAAGCGGGCCGGAGTCAGTGGGGTAAACAGAGGGTGCGGCCTAAGTTGTCGGCCTTGACTATTATGTGACCTGATTATTATGAGACCTGAATATTATTTGTAATTAGTTGCATCTTTGATTCTGAGTATGTGCTGAATGGTTAATGTGGAATATTTAAAAATTGATCATGCTTAAAGAATTGACTTTCTGCTATTATTGTTTGTGTTGCACATTATGTTTTCTTGCTGGGCCTTGGCTCACGGGTGCTACGTGGTGCAGGTAAAGGCAAGGGAAAGCTTGATCAGACCTAACTTGGAGAGCTCTGTGAGCTTAATGTACATGACCAACTGCTCAGCCACCACGGTTAGGGTTTAGGCAGGGACGCGAGAACCAGAAATGTCTATTTTGCCTTAGTATGGCTGATAGTTGTCTGTATTTTGGAGATTCTGTTAATCAACTTTTAAACCCTACTTTTTTTTGGGATACCATGTATAAAACTGTTTAATTATATAAAGTGAAACTTTTGAGACCAAAACCTTTTTAACCCTAGCTCATACATGTTTAGTCACACATTTTTAAATTAATGACTTGATTAGAAAGTCCTGCACCTTTATAAGTACACAGTGTAGCGATCTTGGCTATACAGGGCGTTACATTCTGGTTCAAAGGTGACCATCTTCCTCCTGCAATCAATGGTTGCCCTATACTTTACTAACCAATCCATACCCAGAGTCATGTCGAAGTCAGTCATAACTAACTCTATCAAATCCACTAACAACTCTCTACCCTCAACTATCACTAGCAAAGATTTGACCCATCTCCTAGATACCACCAACTCCCCAGTGGATAATAAGGTTCCAAACCCCACAGCATAATAATCACATGGTCTACACAGTCTATCAATAATTCTACTAGCCACAAAAGAATGTGTAGCACCAGAATAAATCAAAACATTATAAGAGGTTCCAGCACTAAGAAGCTAACCTGTAACTATTGAGGGTGAAGCCTCAGCTTCTGCTTGTGTCAATGCGAACACTCGAGCTGGGGCCGAGCTGTCCGCTTTTCTGGGTTCTTCCTTTCTTACCTTAGGACAATATTTCTTAAGATGACCCACTACTCCACATAAAAAGCAGGCCCTTGCCCTACACTCTCCCAAATGACGCCTCTTCACCTAGGGCATTCAGGATAAGTCTTCCAGGCCTTACTACCACTCTGGCAGCCCATTGAAATACCACGGGATCACCTATCAGGACCTAAAGCTGGGAAGGTATTAGGAACCTTCCTCTTCTGATCACTGGGGCCTCCACCCCTATCAAAACCCATAAATGGAGAACCTGTCCTCCTAAACTCCTTTCTGGCTGCATTGTCTCGCCAAATCTTGTGCTCTGTACTCTCAGTTGTGAGTGCCTTCTCCACCACCTATGCATAGGTAGTAACCCCGATCACAGTGGTAATACGAACATCTCGGGCTAATCTAGGCTGTATCCCCTAGAGAAAACTCTCCCTTCTGGTCCCATCAGTGGGCACTAGCTCCATGGAAAACTTTTCCAACCGATCAAACTTCAGAGCATACTCAGTTATTGATAAACTTCCCTAAAGTAATCTAATGAACTCTTCAGCTTTTGCCGCCCCTGATGGCATCATTGTAGTACTTCTCTTTGAATAGAGTCTGAAACTCTTCCAAACTCAGGGCATTGATGTTTCTGGTCTAGGATATAACTTCCCACCAAATTCGGGCATCTTCCCGAAACATATACGTGGCACAGGCCACCCTCTCATTACAAATCACCCTCATAAAGTCAATGATTATTATATTCATGCTCATCCACTGCTCAGCTTTAGCAGGATCTGCACTGCCGTCAAATACTGGAGGTTGCTACTTTTTGAACCTTTTATAAAGAGGCTCCCATTTGTTACCAACCTCAGGCAGCTGCTCAACGGCCAGCACCGATATAGGGGGTGCCTCAGGTACACTGGTTCCTACAGGGACATGCTGTTATCTCAGGAGGCGGAGTTCTTCTCCCTGCCTCAAAACTGTGGCCTGCAGATCATTAAACAATTGTTGCCAGTTCTCGGGAGCTAGTTGTGGAATTTGATTCTGGTCATTCTCTTGACCCTGATTGTTATTCTGGCCTTGATCACCCTGACCAGCTGATGAATCTGTCTGTCTTGGAATCATTCTTATCAACTTAAACCTTGCTACAATTGTCAATACGGCCAGTTAGGTAGTGATAACTAAACCTTTTGTCACCTCACGGTCCAAGATCAAGCAGATAATTATCATATTCCACAGTTATACAAGTATACAGATGGATACATGATTATAGCGTTTAGCATGTATCAAATAATAATTCCCAATGAACAATACTAATAAGCATGTTCTAGCAATATCAGTACTAATAAGCATGTTCTTCCTGATGATGCAGTAATCAAGGCCCAACCTTATCAATGTATTTCATGTTGACAGGTAAAGCATTTATACAATATTTAAGCAATTAAATAAATAACTACATAAATAGTTACCAAACCATGAGTCGATCTTGTCTACATTGACGAGTGTACATGCCCAGCCAGTCTACAGGAACCCTAACCCTTGGCATGCTCTGATACTAAGTTGTAACACCCTGGTTACTCCAAGACCGTTACTGTGAGCTTTAAATCGTTCTTAACTCGCTAATATAGTCATTTGGTTATAAATGTGCATCTAGGCGTTATTAATAGATTAAGGTAAATACCCAATCAAAAGGAAATGATATATTTTATTTGAAATATAATACTGTTCACGGGCCCATAAAAACGTTTACAAGTTATTTTCAATCCAAAATGGTCATTACAGTGTAAAATTTACAACCCGTTGACCTAAGAAACAAAAATAGGGTTAACCCCCTAGTTCCTTCGAGAAACTCCTTGGCCATGGTGGTCAAGCGGCCGCATATGTACACATCGCCACCTAAGCTCTCCACTCAAGGCAGGGTGAGCTTTTCTTTCCTTTTACCTACACCACATAGCACCCGTGAGCCAAGGCTCAGCAAGAAAACTCATTACAGCATGTATACATTATCAAATGATGATCATGCTAATCACCAGGACTTATAGCCTAAACATATGAGTGACAAATGTGTAAGTGACTAATGAGGTTTCCGCACCCTTAGTAAATGAGTGACCATGGAGTCACTAGCTTAAATTAGATGAGTGACTGATGAGCAAGTCACTAATGTAAATCAGACGAATGAACATGGAGTCACTAGTGTGGGTTCCGTACCTTTCGCCATGTGACGGTGTAGTCACCTGGGCCTTCTGGCCCTAGCTCTGAGTGACTAGTCATGGAACTAGACAAGCGCTTTTAGTTTTCATCGAAATTGGGGTCGATCTGGCATTAATGCTCATGATGAGTCATTCAATGCAGATGTCGATTAGATCTAATCTTTTCGGCTTGCGTTAAACACACTAATAACATTCTTGACTCTTAAGCCAATACCATACGACCAGTGTTCAGTACTACTGTCGAACTTGACTAGTAGGTCACAAATTCATAGTTAATACCTGCACCATTGCCGATTCTGACCAATAAGTCAGTGCCATTCACATGTAAGCAAGATTTACTAAGAATTTGATATGCAATCAATGTCCCCCGTTTAAACACTCAACATGCCTCATGAGTAACCATTCATGTCACATATGGGGTGCAGTTTTCTTACCTTTGGTTCGAGTGAGAATTAGTAAAAGAACGACCCTTGAGAACGACTAGCCTTTTAGTTCCTTGACGGTCTCCTGTTCATAACCATTATAGGAGTCCATCAATATAATGAATAATAAAAGGTTCCCAGACCAAGACCTAGCCTTCGGGACATCGAATCCTTCTAAATCGGGTAGTAGGAACGATCCCGAGGCCTAAGGTTTGAATCCCCACGAGAAAAGCTCAATTCTGGCCAGAATGCCCCTAAGGGCCGCGGCCCGCCTCCCCAACTAGAGGCGCCCAAACTCCAATCCCCCAACACTCGTCGTGGCCCTCCTTCCCCATGCAGCAGCCCAATGGCCCATCCGAGGCACCCTTCATCTTCAACGAGCTTGGGCCGCAGCGCTCTAGAACAGAGTCGCGACACCACCTGAAACTCAGCAAAAAACCCCTATTTTTCCCATTTGAACTCATTTCAAAACCTTATTAAAACTCTCCTAATATCTAAAAGCAAAGCTCTCACTTATTACCATAACTTACCCAACATATAACCAACAAAACCTAAGCCTTAAACCAATCAAAACCTCATCAAATTCCCCTTTCAATGATCAAAACTCCAATCTCAAAACCAACACAAAAATAGGGCAATGAACCATAAACTTGAACTAAAACCTTACCTTAACCTTGAATCGAATCCTCTTCAATGGTTGAACACTAGCCTAAGACCTCAAGCTTCAATCTCCAAGTTTGAATCCCCAAACTTGCTTCAAGATTTCAAAAGAAAAGAGAAAGGGAAATGATGATCTTGAGGGAGGTAGGTAAGAGCCTTGTGTTTGGTTATGTTTTTCTACAGCCATCCACTTAATATATATATATCCTAAGTCAAATGACCAAAATACCCCCCATGCTTAATTCACCTCTTAACAGCCCCCAAGGGAAAAGTCGTCATTTCCCGCCTATCTCGTTAATCATAATTAACAATCTCCAATTCCCATCTCAAATACCAATTAAATCAAATCCCCTTACCCTTTTATTCCCGGTGATGTTCTAATCACCAAATTATCCCGAGACTCACCCCGAGGCTCGAAATCAACCCCGTTATGACCAAACTGATAACTTGAATTCAAAGATTGTCTCATGCCGAATGGCTCAAATAAATCCACATTATTATGTGGCCTTAACAATGGTTCACCAACATGCATGAAAATACACAATTACACCCTCAACGGACAAATTACCAGAATGCCCCTATAATGAAATGTGGACCCACATGCATGCATTTAACATCATATTATAATATAATTCACATAAACATGCACATTATCATTTAATGGCATAAAAAAGAAATTATGGCCCTCCCGGCCTACTTATCTAACCACTAAACCGCATTAGGGATTTTGGGGCATTACAGAAGCTGAGTATATAACAGCTTGTGAAGTAGCTAAGGAGGCTATGTTGCTCAAAAAGTTCTATTCCGATCTGGAAGTAGTATCAGATGTGGATAAGCCACTAGTCCTATACTGTGACAACAGTGGGGTAGTAGCTATCTCAAAGGAACCATGGAGTCATAAGAGGGGAAAGCAGATCGAGAGGAAGTATCACTTGGTAAGAGAGATAGTTCATCATGGAGATGTTGCAGTTATTAAGATAGCTTCAGAGCATATTCTTGCAGATCCTTTCACAAAGACTTTATCCATAAAATCTTTTAAGGAGCATGTAAGAGACATGGGAATTAGAGATATGCCTCATTTACTTTAGGGCAAGTGGGAGATTGTTTAGAATTGTGCCCTGAAAGCATATGTAGTAGACATTGTTTTGATAAATTAATAAATAAATTGAATTTGTTATGCATATATTTTATGGATTATATTATTCTGTGATAATGTTATGTAAATATCAAAAAAATTCCTAAGTTCATATATGTGATCTCAACCACGTATACGGGAGGATTGTGTTTGAGATAAATGAACATGAATAGTTTGTAGTAAAATAAAGTTATGGAATCTTTAGATTAATTACTGCAAGCACGGTCCACTAGTATTATGAATACATGTGATCTAGATCTGGATCACTAGTGTAGTATGACACTTTAGTGGAGGTACTTTATATATTAGAGAATATATAGGACTGGACCACATATGTTTATTAATACTTAGTTAAATACCGTTTTGAAGTATTAAATAAATATATCAACTGATGATCATATGCAAATAAATCTCATTCCTGAAGTTACTATGAACTCCTGTTTATGTTATATGAGTTCTTTGATTCACTCGTTAGGGTCTGTTAGAATGATCAGGCTAGAAACTTTTGTTTTGGGAACTCATTAATGTAAATGGCTGGGGACATAGTATACAGATATGGAATCTATACCTTCTCGTAAGAGATTGAATAATGGTTCTCTTAAGGGTTGACTTTTGGGACTGAAGAGGTTATTGAGCTCAAATTCATAATTTAGTTATGAATTGACCTTCACTAGTAAAGTCAATGGTACTTAAGGAAACAATATATAATTAAAAGGGTAAAACAATAATTTTATTCCCGATTAATTATGAACCATTATTAGAGGGTTAATTTGTATGTAATGGTTATATCAATGGACGCTCTATTTTATAAAGTACTCAGTAAATGAAATGTCTATAATTACAAGAGTGCAATCTCATATTTATACTGAAATAATCATGAGATTTATAAATTAAGATTATTTAATTAAAGATTTTAATTAATAATCTCAAATTTATTAGAGCTTTGAATTATAGGTTCATAGGTCCCCACAACGACTTTATCAACACTATTCAAGGCACTAGTTGATATAAAGGGAATAATTATTGAAAGACATATTTAAGAAGAAATTTGTTCTTCGGGCCAAATATGCAATTATGTGATAATAATTATTAATTAATTACAAATTAATTGTAATTAAATAAATTAATTAATATTTAATTATTTTGTAATTGTTGAAATTATGTTAAATAATTAAATTATTTTTTGAAATTATATTAAATAACTAATTAATTATAATTTTCAAAATTATAATAAATTAAATATTTAATTACGAATTTTATTATTTGTTTTAATTAATTGGTAGAATTAATTAAATATCTTTATTTGTGTGGGAGATAATAATCTGATAAGTTCAAATTGGATTTGAATTTAAAAGATTGATATTTATTCAAATAATTTATTATATTTAATAATTAGTTAAAAAGATATTTAATTCAAATTTGAATTAGTTATCAGTTGATAGATTTTTATCTGACAAAGTAGTTTGAATAAATAATTAAATAAAAATAGAAAAATCAAATATCCCTAAAATATAGGGTGGTACACAACCACACACAGTCCGTAGACTGTGTGTTGCGTGTACTGCATAATTTTCACGGATATATTTTTCAATTTTATTTTTTTAATTAATTAATTATTGGAAAATTCAAAAATTAGTTTTTGGATATTTTCATTAATAAGATAACTAATTAATTAATTAAAAGATAAATTGTAAGTTGGTTACAGATTAATTTTTTAAATTTGAATATTTTCTTTTTAAGTAAGATTATCAGAAAATAATCAATATAATGAAGACACTCAAGAATTCGCTCTGTGAAAAAGAACGATACTTTTCTATCTATCCCTGTAAAAGAGAAAGAACCAATCTCAGGCCTATTCTCTTGATCTCATGTGTTGAGTACATCAAGTAGAATCAGAAATTGACCATCCTTTATTCTCTAAGTGCCCACACATTTCTTGAGGTGTAGAGAACGTTGTGGAAAATCTTGATGTGAGTACCTGGAAGCAGCTTTGATAGGAATTTCGTTCAAATTACGAAAAGATAGCAAGGACACTTGATAGGAATCAAGAGGTATGTTTTCTATTGTTTTCTTGCTTATGATTAATGTATGTATATTAATGGATCCACATATTTAAAGGTAGTTTAAATATGTTACAAAATTTTTGTTGTACACTGGGCCAAACCGACCCCCATTCTGCTGTGTATTAGGAAACTCGTTCCTAACAGGATATAACTAGGTCCAAGGCCTAATTTTTAACAGGTAGAATGCTATTAAGCAGACAAAACTCTTGGACACAATCAGGTTCGAGGCTTGATTCCTAACAGGTATAACGCAATTAGGCGGGCAAATTCTTGGGTGCAACATGGATACCGACTAAAATTAGTTAGTCAAGCCATCAAAAACCTATCTCGATCTGAAGACAACCCCTACGTTTCAAGTGTGCAAGAATTGAAGATTCATATACACGAGAAAATAATAGATTGAGGGGAACACAAATAGATCACAAACTAACATACTTGTACTCAAAAGTATATAATTATCTCGAGGAGAAAAAATCCCCGATATGAGCACAAAGACGATTGTTTCAATCCTTAAGGAAATATTTACAGGATAAAAATTAAAATTAGCAGAAAAAAAAGAAGCATCATTGAGCTCCGTCAACTTGCTCAAGTGATGTCACCTCCTCGGCATCCCCATCAGGAAATCTAGAAGCCTCGAAGGTCTCGGAAGGTTCTTGTGATAATCATCATTGAGCTCTGTATGCATGGCCTACCATATGGCTCATCATCTCATACACAGTCCCTCGGAAGGCTTCTGGGATCCTTTCCAGCTCAAGTGGCTTTACAGGGATCTGAATGGAGGGGATCTGGATGGAGGGGGATTCGCCCTAAATCACTTGAGGAACCGGGGTAGGTGTTTGTCGAGGGAGAGGAGGAGGAGCCTCAAGGACGGTGACTGCCATTACTGGAGCTGGAGGCTGAGTCTACTGTTGCTGCTCCTGGGTGGAGCTGGCACCTTTATCTTTGACAGGTGACTAAGTGGAAGTTCCAGTCTTGGAGACATGTTTCTTTGTCACTCTAGCCCTTTTTATCACAGGCCCAACTCCTGCCCCACTAGCCTTGAAGGCACCCTTTAAACCCAAGGCATCTGTCAAATCCATCTTTTCACTTGCAAAGGAACGAGCAAAGGATTCAGATACAAAAAATAGTTAGCCAAAATAATGCAAAGAAAAGAACAGAGAAAGAACCCTACCCTCTGAGCTAGAGAAGGAATATATTACGATCGGCTCGAGATTATGAATTGGATTGGGTAAAACCCTTAATTCCTGGACTATCGGAGGTAGGGGACTTTAGAATTATTACACCCTAGATCCTAGGGGGTTTAGGTTTTTCTTCCGAGCTGGACTCATCTACGGATTGCCTAAAACCGGAGGAGAATACACCCTGACGTAAGGAAGGCCATGTCCTACGATTCATACCATATTCATAAAAAATGGTGGACCTAATATGGAATGTATTATCTACCGCACCAGTGCATCTGGGGTAGCTATGGTCGTAGCGTACCACCAGATGATCCACACATTGGATGAGGGTTGTGTCCAGGTCTGGGTCAACAAGATGTCGACTCACGAGCTGAGGTGGGTTGAATCAGATTAGCCTAAAACTGGCAGCAACACGATATAATTCTCTATAAGGGTTACCTTGGCCAGAAGTGCCAATTGTTACCCCAGAGTTAGCTCGGTTTGGATTAGGATGCTGCCCATCCCTAGGAGCCCTTTTCTTGCTCACCAGCGATGCCACCTCTTCTTCCTCCTCGACGTCTTCAACGGCAGGCATGACTTCTTGAGGAGGGGGAAGCTCGAGAAGCACGGAAGGCAGACCTCGGGTTTTGATAGCCAGCGTCTGATCTTTGCAGATCAGATTGCAGGCCACCATGGTAGCATCGCTCACAACCTTTCGAAATTCCTTCTCCTTCGAAGAAAGACGGGACAACGTCTTGTACTGACCTCCAAGGGTCTCAGATCGCCCTGTCCTCTTGAATATAGCTGCACAAAGAACAAACTCAATTAGGAGGGTTAAACTTAATAAAATATAAGGGAAATCATGTATGGCGTTCAGAGAGTTAGGAGACTTACGAGGACGGTTGAAGTATCGATGAGTGTAGTTCTTGAACCCATTCGACATAAAGAATTGTTCTTTATAGTCATTTAGGTGGCTGGGGAAGTCAATAATTGAGGTCGTGTTGGGGAAACGAGTATGGTAGTAGAAGTCGTCACGTCGTCCCTTCTAATCAGGGTTGACTTTGAGGTATAACAAGTACATAATATTAGTCGGGGTAAGGACCTCCCACTCGTGCCTCAAAAATAAATATTTTAACCCCTCCAATAGCCGATATGAGTTTGGGGGAGCTTGAATGGAGCCAGTTCGTTGTAGTTTAAGAAGTCTACGAAATAGTTGTCCAGGGGAAGAAAAGCACCTGCTTTCAGGTGCTCATCGCTCCAGGCCCCAAAGTCATCTTGACGTCGGGTGCAACTCTGCTCTCCTTCCAATGGAGGTTGGGCGATAAGGCCCTCAATCCCCATCTTGATCCCGTGTCTCAACAGTATCTTGTTCACCTTCCCCTGAGTCGTTATTCGTAACACGATGTGCTCGACCTCAAAATAGGCGTCGGGGTCGACTACAATCTCCCTTTCCACCACCAAGCCGAAGTGGGGAATCAAGGTGTCAGGCACGACCTGCTTTCCCTTATTCTTGTTTGGGGTAGAGGAGCTCATGATCTAGCTTGCTTGACGACAAAGCAGCCTATTAGTGGCGACCTAAAATAATGCCTAGCTATGGCGATAAAGGTACAGTGACCCAAGGGTTTGAGTGCATTTTATTTAATCCAAAATCTACGTGAGTTAAGCTATGTCCTAGCACCAACGCGTGTTTCCATGCACAGTCCTAGACCATGCTATAGACTCAGGAAATTCCCTAATACATTGGGATTTGCATGTCAGACCCACTACTTTTTTTTTAAGGTAGTTTAATGTAAAACCGCTGAGAGAATCGTAGCCCATAAGCTACCTCGTTTTGAACCTAAAAGCCCTTAAACTTCCTACCAATAAACAAGCAATCTGGATGCTAAATCATATGCCATACCCTTTCAAAACCCAAAAATCTACCCATTTCTTACACATATTATTTCTAACCAAGCCTAACATTGTGTTCTTGGCCTATCACTAATCTCTATTAAGTTCATGTTAGGAACAAGTTTCCTAATACGTAGCAGAATTATGTGATGGATTGGCCCAGTGTACAACAAAATTTTTGTAACATATTTAAATTACTTTTAAATATGCGGATCCATTAATATGCATACATTAATCATAAAGAAGAAAAGAATAAAGAACATACCTCTCGATGCCTACCAAGTGTCCTTGCTATCTTTTCGTAAAATAAACGATCTTCCTAACCAAGCTGCTCCCTGGTACTCACACCAAGATCTTCCACATCCTTCTCGACACCTCAAGAAGTGTGTGGGCACTTAGAGAATAAAGGATGATATATTTTTGATTCAACTTGATGTGCTCAACACATGAGATCAAGAGAATAGGCCTGAGATTGGTTCTGTAACTTTTTCAAGGAGAGATGGAAAATATCATTCTTTTCTTTTAGAGCGAATAGTTGAGTATATATGTTAATTTCTGATAAGTCTAACTTATATAGAAAATATTTAAATTTAAAAAATAAATATTTAACCAATTAAAATTTATCTTTTAATTAATTAATTATCTTATTAATGAAAATATCAAAACTATCTTTTTGAATTTTTCATTAATTAATTAATTAAATAAATAACAGTGAAAAAATCCACTCCCTGATTTCTATAGCAGCACGCCACACATAGTCCAGGAACTGTGTGTGTCGTCCAATACCCCATAAAATAGAAGAATTTATTTTCTCAACTATTATTTAATTATTTTAATAATGTAAACATCAAAACTAACTTTTGACTTATCCATTAATTAATTAAATAAATAGAAGTGAAAAATCTAATCTTAATATTTTAGTGTGCTACACGCCCAAGTGAGTCCCTGAGACTCCTTAGTGTGTGTAGCTCCCTACAAAATAAGATCCAAGATTTTTTTTAACAATTATTTAATTATTTATTTAAACTACCTTATCAGATAAAATCCAACTTGATAATTAATTCAAATTTCAATCTATTATCTTTTTAATTAATTATCACATATAAATAATTATTTGAATAAATATTAATCTTTTAAATTCAGATCGAATTTGAGCTTGTCAGATTATTATCTCCAACTCAAATGAAGATATTTAATTAATTCTACTAATTAATTACAACCAATTTTAATTAAATATTATTTTCAAAATTTAATATTTATTTTATTATAATTTTGAAAATTATAATAAATTAATTATTTATATACTTTCAAAAATTAGACAATAATTCATTTTTGATAATTACAACTAATTTGTAATTAATTAATTAATCACTATTATGACATTATTACATATTTGGCCCGAAGAACAAATTTCTTCTTAAATATGTCTTTTTACCATTTTACCATTTATATCAACTCTTGCCTTGAATAGTGTTGATAGAGCCGATGTGGGGACTTATGGACCTATAATTTCAAACTCTAATAAATTTGGGATTATTAATTAAGCTCTTTAATGAAATAATCTTAATTTATTAATCTCATGATTACTCTACTATAAATATGAGACTGCACTCTTGTAATTATAGACATTTCATTTACTGAGTACTTTATATCAATAAAGCGTCCATTGATATAATCATTACATACAAATTAACCCTCTAATAATGGTTCATAATTAACCGGGAATAAAATTACCATTTTACCCTTTTAATTATATCTTGTTTCCTTATGTACTATCGACTTTATTAATTCATAACCAAATTATGAATTTCAGCTCAATAACCTTTTAGTCCCAAAAGTCAACCCTTAAGAGAACCATTATTCAATCTCTTATGAGAAGGCATAGATTCCTTATCTTTATACTATGTCCCCAGCCACTTACATTAATGAGTTCCCAAAACAAAAGTTTCTTGCATGATCATTCTGTCAAACCCTAACGAGTGACTCAAAGAACTTGGGATTAAGATCTATTTGTATATGATCATCAGTTGATATATTTAATTAATACTTCAAAACGGTATTTAACTAAGTATGAATAAATATATCTGGTCCAGTTCTTTATATTCTCTAATATATAAAGTACATCTACTAAAGTGTCCTACTACACTAGTAATTCGAATCTAGATAACATGTATTCATAATACTAGTGGACCGTACTTGCAGTATTTAATCTAAAGATTCCATAACTTTATTTTACTGCGTACTATTCAAGTTCATTTATCTCAAACACAATCCTCCCGTACTAATACGTGGTTGAGATTACATATATGAACAAATGAAATTTTCTGATATTTACTTAATATTATCACAGAATAATATGGTCCATAAAATATATGCATAACAAATTCAATTTATTTATTTATTTCTTAAAACAATGTCTACTACATATGCTTTCAGAGCACAATTCCCAACAATCTTCCATTTTCCCTAAAGAAAATGAGGCATCTCTCTCATTCCCATGTTTCTTACATGCTCCTTAAAAGATTTCATAGATAAAGTCTTTGTAAAAGGATCTGCAAGATTATGATCTGAAGCTATCTTCATAACTACAACATCTCATCGGTTCCTTTGAGTTAGCTACTGCCCCACTGTTGTCACAGTATAGGAATAGTGGCTTATCCACATCTGGCACTACTTCCAGATCAGAATAGAACTTCTTGAGCCACACAAACTCTTTAGCTTCTTCACAAGCTGCTATATACTCAGCTTCCATGGTGGAGTCTTCAATGCTGGTTTGTTTAATACTTCACCAGACTACTGCTCCTCCTCCAAGAGTAAACACTGATCCAGAAGTCGATTTCTGACTATCTCTGTCTGATTGAAAATTAGAATCAGTGTAAGTAGTGGGGTTCAGGTCTCCACCAGAATATACATAAGACTGCCTACCGCTGAGGCATAGGGATGTTGTCTCATATCTTCCTCTTCATGAGGTGTTTTGGGACACTGCTCCTTGGAAAGGACTACTCCAGAATGGGTTGGCATATCACCCTTTTTGGAGTTTCGCATATTAAAACGTTCTAGCACCTTATCAATATAAGTTGCTTGAGACAGTGCCAAAGTCTTGTTCTGTCTACCTCTAAGAATTTGAATGCCCATTAACATACTTGGTTTCTCCCAAATCTTTCATTTTGAATTATTCAGCTAACTAGTTCTTTACCTTTGATAATGATGTTACGTCATTGCCAATAAGTAATATATCATCAACGTAAAGAATGAGGAATACTACTACACCATCTTTGATTTGTTTATAGACACAAGGTTTGTCAATGTTTTGTTCAAAACCAAAAGTTTTAATTGTGTCATCAAATCTAAGATTCAAGGATCTAGAAGATTGTTTGAGTCCATAGATTGACCTAAGAAGCTTGCAAACTTTTTGCTCTTGACCTTTTAATTCGAACCCTTCTGGTTGAGACATGTAAATGGTTTCATCGGGTAGCCATTCAGAAAATCTGTTTTGACACCCATTTGCCAAATCTCATAATCCATGCACACATCAATGGATAAGAGTATACGAATGGACTTTAGCATGGCTATAGGTGAAAAAGTTTCTTCATAATCAACCCCTTCTTTCTATGTGTAGTCTTTGGCTACAAGCCTTGCTTTAAAAGTCTCTACTTTCCCATCCGCTCCTCTTTTCTTCTTGAATATCCTCTTGCAACCAATGGGCTTGTTATTCTCAGGTGGATCTTCAAGAACACATATAGAATTGGAATAGATCAATTACATTTCTTGGTTCATGGCGTCTTCCTATTAGTCCTTGTCAAAATCATTCATTGCATCTTTAAATTTCAATAGATCGTTTTTGTTTGTGTCAGACACAAGCATTTGAACTTCGTGTACATAGTGTGTGGGTTGCTTACCGACCCCCCTCATTAGTGTTCAAAAGTATCATTTTATTAGTCTTAAAGTTTAAAATTAATTAAGTTTTAATTAATATTTTCATGGATTTATTGTCATATATTTTATATTTGAAAATATTAATTTTAATTTAATTTGTGTTTAACTTTCAGGAAATAAAATGTATTTTTGACACAAACAAAAAGAAAGAAGAACGAAAGAAATATGATTGAAAAAATGATGATAAAGTGGTATTTTTGAAGGTGACTTAGGCCAAAAATTGAGCCTAGCCCAATCTTTCAACAGGTGCACACGCTGCCATGTGGCAGCATGCCATTTGTCCATACAAGCCGCTACCAGCCGAGCCACCTACACCAGCTCCACTAGATGCTTGACATGTGTCCCCTTCCAGCCACCTGCCTGACGCAAGCCAGCCTCCAGCCGAGCCGCGCGCCTACTGCACCTGCCGCACCTGACGCCTGACGCGCCTCCCTGACGAGCCAACCAAGAGACACCACGCATCCCACTGCCTGGCGGTTGTCCCCCATGCTCCTGCTGCGCCAGTTGCCGAGCCAATCAGCTTCCGCCATGTGGCCCAGATGTCCCCCACGATCCAACACCACTTGCCCCAATTCCATCAGTTTTTATGCCACTTTCCCACTATTTTGTACACGATTTTACACATTTTTGGGTCCTATTTCCACTATAAATAGAGAGCCAAATGGAGAAAAAAATCATTAGATTGTGGAATTAAGGTGGAGAGTATAATTAGAGAGAAAAACATTCCTTTTCCTATTTTTGTTTCATTTCTTTTACATTTCTTTGAGTGAAAACAATGCCTATTTTAGGCTGAATTCTCTTGTGGAAAGGCTATAGTGAAGTTTATGTTTCACATTATATTTTTAATATATTGATTTTTTATTTTGTTCTTCATTTCTATATCTTTGTTACAATTAAATTTATTTTCTTCTAATTTTTATTCTAAATTTATTAGTGTCTTTTACATAAGTCTAGTCATGCTCTTCTTATGTAATTTAGGCTCTTAATTTAATTTAGGATATTTGTTATATTATATGCTTTTTACTGCATTCTGCCATTGGTATTTTGTCGCTCTAAGGTATATAATATGATAGGTTTTTAAAATTAGAAGTTAGCATAATTTAATTAAGAACATATTTTAAGGTGAGTTTTATTATATATATTTTCCAACTATAATTAATGGTGTAGAATTATAGTTGAGTAGAATGAATCAATTTTATTAAATATATATATGTTTGCATGAATAAAACTTATGCCTTCCATACTTTCTCTCTGATTCTAATTCCTTAATTTTATTTATTTAGTGTTTTAAAAAAAATATATTCTTTTTCAAAGTTACATTATTTCAAAGTTTATTATTTCTAGTTTACTAATCTTTCTTTTTACTTGTATTTGACCTCTCCGTGGATACGACATAGCCCGATTACTACTGCGACCGCTTTGGAGTTTATTGGGCGATATCAATTTTTGGAGCCGTTGCCGGGGAGGTAATTCTACAATTAAATGTTTGCATAGTAAATTAAATTTTTTTCTTTATTTAAAAAAATGTAGTATATTTTTTTGTTTATTTCTCTTTTATTTTATTTTTCCTTAGTAATTTATTTTATTTATTCATTTATTTTATTTATTTATTATTATTGTTTTATTTTATTTTACTTTTAGGTTTTAATCATAAATTTTAAAAAAAAAGTATTGAGAACATTTGTGTAATTTTGGAAATTAGTAAAAACCAAACTTGTTCTGCTTAGAAAAATTGGTTCTCAAATAAGGTTTGTGTTAGTGTTACCCTCCAATCTTTTCTAAGAACCTCGGGGAGTTCTAGAAAATCTCTTGGGCCTAAAGTGATACCTTGGCAGCCTTCCCAATTGGCCGGGGAACATTTTTGGTGTATACTTATTACACTATTACACACTTGCGCTTATAATACTTACAAAATAAAAAATATATTTATGCCACGAAATAGAGACACACTAGGAAGATTCGTGAGACAACAAGTAGAAACTTTAGAAAACTCTCCTAGTTCGTCGTTTTCTTCCATTCGTTCAAAAACTCTCGATTCACCGAGACTTCCTGAACCACCCACGATGGCTCACCAAGATGAAGTGCAACCAAGAACGTTACATGATTATTTACATCCTACACGTACATCCACACCTTCATGCATAATGTTTCCCAACAATATGCCAAATTTCAATTTCAAACCCGGCATGATTAACATCTTACTAACCTTCCATGGGTTGGAAAATGAGAGTCCGTACGTTCATATACGGGAATTCGAAGAGGTGGTGGCTACATTCAACAACCGAGCTGATGTCACCAACATTGTGAGATTGAAATTTTTTCCTTTCTCTCTCAAAGACAAAGCAAAAGGCTGGTTGTATTCCTTAAGGCCTAGATCTATCGGAACATGGGACGAAACGACAAAAGCATTCTTTGCCAAATATTTTACGCCCCATAAGAATAGAAGCCTTAAGAGGTTTAGAGATTTGATAAATCAATGCCAAATCTCTACCTTCACCCAGAAAGACCATGAAACTTTCCATCAGGTCTGGGAGAGGTTTAGAGATTTGATAAATCAATGCCCACATCATGGATACGAAAGCTGGCATCTGATCAGCTATTTCTATGACGGCCTCACAACCGGACAAAGACAATTCGTACAAATGATGTGCAATGGCGAATTCCTTTAGAAAGATCCTGATGAAGCTTTTGAGTACCTCGACGATCTCGCTGAAAAGTCCTACACATGGAATGACCGAGTCCTATGGACAAGCCACGATCCACTGGAATCTACCAATTAAGGGAAGATGACAACGTCAAAAGCCAAATTGAATCATTGAGACAACAATTCGAGGCTTTCAAATCTCAAGAAGGTAGAAGAATCCACATGGCTGCGAAAGATAGAGACACGAGATCCATGCTTCATCTGTGGAGGGGCGGAGCATCAACCGCAAGAGTGCCCAACTCTTGGTGAGTTAAGAGGAGGAAATGAGGACCAATGCAATGCTTTAGGGGATTACAAGAAGCCTTATAACCCTTTCTCAAACACTTACAATCCTTGTTGGTGGAACCATCCAAATTTTAGCTGGAAGGATTCAAACCAAGCATCTGGGAGCCAATGGAGGTCTGAGCAGCAACAACCACCAAAAGCATACATTGCTCCTCAAAGTAACATGAAGTCAAGTAATTCTCTAGAGAATACTTTGCAAATGCTTGGGCAAACTCAAATAGCCTCAACTCAAGCGCTCAAATCTTGTTTCACACAAATGGTAGAGGAAATGAAAGACATGAAAATCCAAATGACAAAGCTAAACACTACTTTGGCAATTCAAGAGCATGGTAGACTTCCCGCTCAACCTCTAATCCATCAAAAAGGGCAACACATGGCACAAACCTCCTCCTTTCTAGATACAAATTTCAAAGAGGTTAATACCATCTCTACTCGAAGTGGTTAAAGTACGGTTTCACCGTTAGCTAAGACAACGAGTACGTCAATGCCCTCTCAAGATGATGATGTGCCAATAAGCATTCTAGTAAAGGCACCCTTTTCGCAAGCTTTGAAATCCACTGGAAAGGTACTGGAAAATCATGGTGAAATCCTAGACCTTCTAACACAAGTGAAGATCAACTTGCCATTGTTGCATGTGATCAAACAAGTGCCGACTTATGCCAAGGTTATCAAGGATTTGTGCACCGTTAAAAGAAAGCACCATGTTAAGAACGCTGCATTCTTGGTAGAACAAGCTAGCGTGGTAATTGACTACAAGACATTGCCTAAATACAAAGATCCTGGTTGTCCCTCCATCTCATCCCAAATTGGGGAGCAGGAATTTGGTCAAGCCCTTCTAGACTTAGGAGCAAGTGTAAATCTCATGCCATATTCAATATACTTGCAATTAGGTCTAGGAGAACTCAAGCCCACATCTGTGGTGCTACAACTGGCCGATCGATCAGTTAAGAAACCTCAGGGAATAGTATAAAACATTCTGATTCAAATTGAAAAATTCTATTACCCTGTTGATTTTCTCATCTTGGACACTCAATCTAAAGTGAGTATAGAGTCTAAAATTCCCAACATTCTCGGTAGACCTTTCCTCGCAACAGCAAGTGCACTCATTAACTATAGGAATGGTCTCATGAAAATATCTTTTGGGAACATGACTCTAATGTTTTCCACATTGGCAAACAACCACCTGACAACGATAAGTGTTTCCAATCATATCTGATCGATACACTTATTTCAGAAGAGGTCGAAGCGAAATACTTATCTAATCATTTTAATCACCTCTTCCAAATTTCAGAAAGTTCTGAGCCTGATGAGTCTAAAATAAACCCTGAAATCTTCAAACACTCACAGGCTAGAAGAACCATGTTTTGGAATCCAATCTTTGAGGAACTCCCTCAAGATCGAGAAACACCAAAACCCTCCATTGAAAAAGCTCCTCAACCAAAGTTGGCCCAACCTCCTGAGGCTCTAAAGCATGTTTTCCTGGGAGCTGACAACACTTTTCCTGTCATAATATCCTCCAAGATCAATGCCACACAAGAGCGCCAACTCATCAATGTGTTGGAAGAACAAAGAGATGCATTAGGATGGACGATAGCTGACATCAAAGGTATTAGTCCTTTAATTTTATCCCATCACATTCAATTGGAAGACGGGGCTATACCACGTCGTGACTCTCAAAGAAGATTGAACCCAACGATGAAGGAAGTAGTTAAGACTGAAGTCTTCAAACTTCTTGATTCTGGAATATTCTATCTTGTTGCTGACAGTAAATGGGTTAGCCCAACTCAGGTTGTTCCCAAGAAATCAGGGGTAACAGTGGTACAAAATGAAAAAGGGGAACTTTTTCCTACCAAGGTCACAACTGGGTAGCGCATGTGCATTGATTATAGAAAATTAAATGAAGCCACCCGGAAAGACCATTTTCCACTTCCATTCATCGATCAAATATTGGAACGTGTGGCAGGTCATCATTTCTATAGTTTTCTCGATGGTTATTCAAGGTATAATTAAATTGAGATTGCCTTATAAGATCAGGATAAGACCACATTCACTTGTCCTTTTGGTACTTTTGCCTTCCGACGTATGCCATTTGGCCTGTGCAATGCTCCAGCCACATTCCAGTGATGCATGATGAGCATATTTAGTGATATGATCGAGAAATGTATGGAAGTATTCATGGATGATTTGATAGTCTTTGGAGATTCCTTTGAATCAAGCCTTCTCAATTTAGAGTCTGTGCTTAAATGTTGCGGAGAGAAAGGCTTGGTACTCAACTTGGAAAAGTGTCATTTCATGGTGCCATCAGGCATAGTCTGGGGCATGTCATGTCGGAACGAGCAACTGAAGTTGATCAATCAAAGATTGAACTCATATCAAAGCTACCCACCACCAAGACTGTTAAAGACATTTGATCTTTTCTTGGGCATGCAGGATTCTACAGGAGGTTCATACAAAATTTCTCGACAATTGCTCGCCCTTTGTCAAACCTCCTAGGAAAAGATTTTATGTTCAGTTGGACACTTGAGTGTGAGGAATCTTTCCGAACGCTCGTTCCAAAACTCACTTCTGCCCCTATCATTCAGCCACCAGATTGGAACTTACCGTTCGAAGTCATGTGTGATGCTAGCAATTATGCTATAGGGGCCGTCTTAGGTCAAAGAAGGGAAGGGAAGCCCTTCGTTGTTTATTAAGCAAGTAGAGCTCTTAACAGTGCTCAGATGAACTATTCTACTACTGAAAAAGAGTTACTTGCTGTAGTATTTACACTTGACAAGTTTCGTTCCTACCTGATTGGTTCACCTATCACAGTCTTTACGGACCATTCCACCTTAAAATACCTCTTTTCCAAAAAGGATGCTAAGGCGCGTTTAATTAGATGGATCCTTCTATTACAAGAATTTGATCTGGCCCTAAAGGACAAGAAATGAGTTGGAAACGTGGTAGCGGACCACTTATCTCTTCTTGAATTTTCTGATTTCGCTGATGGCCCAGCCATTCGAGATGACTTCCCTGATGAACATCTCTTCGTAGTCACTAAGTTGCCATGGTACACTCATATCGTTAATTACTTAGTGACTGGCAAACTTCCAACTGCATTGAGTGCACAAGATAAACGTAAATTTTTTGTCGAGGTTCGTAACTTCTATTGGGCGATATCAATTTTTGGCGTCGTTGCCGGGGACGATCCATATATTTTTAATTATTGACCTGACCAAATTATGAGACATTGCATTCCAGATGATGAAATTTTTAGTGTCCTGAACTTTTGTCATAATGAAGCTTGTAGTGGTCATTTTTCTATGAAAAAGACTGCTGCAAAAATCTTAAAGTGTGGTCTTTATTGGCCCACTTTGTTCAAAGACACTAACAATTTATGTCAATAATGTGAAAGGTGTCAGAAATTAGGTGCTCTGTCCCGGCGACATATGATGCCATTAAACCCAATTCTTGTAATAGAAATATTCAATTTTTGGGGGATAAACTTTATGGGACCATTTCCACCTTCTTCTGGCTACCTT
Organism: Humulus lupulus; assembly: GCF_963169125.1. NCBI lineage: Eukaryota > Viridiplantae > Streptophyta > Magnoliopsida > Rosales > Cannabaceae > Humulus > Humulus lupulus. The sequence goes on along the minus strand of NC_084797.1, from coordinate 147,999,754 downwards.
AACATTCTCCTCGCCTTTGACTATCTCTCAAAATGGGTGGAAGTTGTGCCTTGTCGAAATAATGATAACACAATTGTTGTGAAATTCTTAAAGGAAAATGTGTTATCTAGGTTTGGCACACCACACGCTATCATAAGTGATCAAGGCACCCATTTTTGCAACTATTCTTTCATGACCTTAATGCAAAAATATGGTGTAATTCATAAGGTTGCATTGCCTTATCACCCACAGACAAATGGCTAAGCTGAGTTAGCCAACTGAGAAATTAAGCAAATCTTAGAAAAGACAGTTAATCCTGACCACAAAGATTGGTCCTCACGACTTCTTGATGCTCTCTGGGCATACCGCACTGCTTACAAAACTCAGCTTGGTATGTCTCCTTATAGGCTAGTCTATGGTAAAGCCTGCCACCTTCCTGTTGAGCTGGAACACAAAGCTTATTGGGTAGTTAAAAGCCTAAATTTTGATCTCAAGGCGGCAGGACTCTATCGTAAGCTTCAGTTGTTAGAAATTGAAGAGTTAAGGAACGATGCTTTTGAAACCTCTAGGATCTACAAGGTATAATGAAAGTGGCACATGATAGGCAGATCCTAAAAAAAGAATTTGAGCCAAACCAACGAGTGCATCTTTGTGACTCTCGTTTGCATATCCACCCTTGCAAGCTAAGATCAAGGTGGACTGGCCCATATTGTAGAGTCCCAGAATTTTACTTAGCTAGTAGTAGTAGTAGTAGTAGTTATAGTATGATAGTTACGGTTGATTTTGGTTCAAGCCGGGACATAGTTGAACACTCGTAGCAACACCTATAGATTTTACAAGTTTAACCTATAGTTGAAGAATATTAATTATAACATAAGGTTTGATTAATATAGATGATTATAAGAATGTTATTTATTATACTATAAGTTTTAGATAGAACTAATCAAATCATGACACTTGTCGTGTGCATGTTTATTAAGGAATTAAGTATTTTTTATGAATAGTTTTATAAAAGAAATATTTAAAAACTCTAGGACCTACCAGCGGCTTTAAAACCATATTATGACTCAGTCAAAGTTGTTTATTCAATTCAAATTAAGTTGAAAAAGTGCAATTACGTGTCTAATATTTCAGCATATGCCGATATATCGCAGCTATATGGGCGATATATCGCCACACGGGAGATACGAAAAACACGTCGACTCTGCATGAACGATCGAACCAACCTCGAGAATACTGGGAGAGGTGATATATCGCCTATAGGGGGCGATATATCAGCCCCACCTATGTTTTGAAAGTTCAGTTTTTCAATTTTAAAAATAACCTTAACCTCTTGACTAGCCTCTAAACGTTTTTTACCAAGTCTGAAGCATTTGTTGAACGAATATTCAAATATTTTTCAATTAATATTCATTATTTTATTCAAGCTAAAAGGAGGTAGTTTCACTCCTTGAACTCTATAAATAGGACCTAGTACCCAACCATTTTTCTCATTCTTCAAGATGTGTTCAGAGCCTTCAAGCTGCTAGGTTTACTATAGAGTGATAAACACTTGGGTTGGGATAAAAGCTTTATCATCTTAAGCTTTATAAACACTTTGGAAGTGAGATATAGAGTGTGTTTTCAATATCGAACTGTAGTTCGGTTCAAGTACATCCAAAGGTATTCCTATTCTTAAGTTCATTTTAGTTTAATTCTTTAGTTTTCATTCAGATCCTAACTCATTGTTTCAATTCTTGGATAGGTATTTAAGTTCTTTGAACTTAAGGTTTCTTTTCGGTAAGCTTCTTCTTGGTGGTTTAATTCTCTTCTTTATCATCTCTTTTCTTTAGAAATACTCACATTCTTATTGTTGGTTTTAGGAGTGTTCCAAATCTAGTCTTTGTTCTCAAATATCCCGGTGTTGGTAAGGAAAATAGGATAGATTTTATATGTTTATATGATATGTTATGATTATGTTATGTTATGTTATGTTATGTTATGTTATGTTATGTTTACATTATGTATAGTATGATTATAGTCCTTGGGCATATGACTTGTCTAGCTAGCAAGCCATAATAATTTATGGGCATATGACTTGCTTAGCTAGCAAGCCCCACAAATCTATTGGGCATATGCCTTGTTTAGTTAAGAAGCCCAAGAAGTATGATGGCCATTGTAGTATTATATGACATATGTTTATGATATAGTTTATGTATATGTTTTATGTTGTTAGTAGATTTTCCTTACTGGGCATTAGGCTCATTTCTTTATTTTTATGTGATGCAGGAAAATAGATATGGTGGCAGAAGGATTCATGGTAGCTTGGCTTGTGTATTGTGGAAGAAGGGATTCGATGGATTGCGTGACATTTCGAGGATGACATTATTTTAGTCTCTTTAAATTATGTTTTTATGTATTTTTCGCATTTAGCTTTGTAAACAATTTCATTTAGTTTAAGTTATGTTTAATTTTAAAACAATGGGATCCCATACTGCTCATTTATGTATATCAATATTTACTTTAGAGTTTTTAATAAAGTTATGAATGTTTCTTATGTATGTTTCTTCGAAAATAGTGTCTATGTATAGTAGTTTTAATGGTCCAAGGTCTTAGAATTAGTTGGGTCATTACAGTTGGTATCAGAGTAACGATTCATTCGCATGAAGTTCTCCTTGATACACACGCTCAAGCTCTGGATCTAACCGCCAATGTAAGTGTTTATGCTATAGTTATTATGTTTATATGTATAGCTAATGTTTTAGCCTTTATGTTTTCAGTTAAGAATGAATGGAGCATTAACTTATGAGAATATCCGAGCCATTAAGGCCTTGAAAAGAATTAGAGAGCCAAGAAATACCGCAGGAGTGCTAGAAAGAATCTCTCGGAGACTACTCTTATTCCATAGGGAGATAGGTCACCTCCAAGCAACTAAGCAAATCATGATGAGAGCTACGGAGCAATATGTTTTAGTGATTAGACTTTTTAGAGATTATCCTACTGTAATTGCAGCCTTAGAAGATATATGGGAGACTATAGATGACGAAGATGAATTACCGGTACCTATGAGATATTATTTTCTCATACTTAGGTTCACTTCTAAAATGGAATTCCAATTTACCAATGAGCAAAAACGTAGAATCTTTACAAATCTTCCTCGAGAGCATTGTGAGGCTCAAGATAATGATGACTATGAGGAGATAGATGATGATATGTTAGATGAAGGATCAGATGTAAAAGATCTCGATTTTTAGAATAGATTAGTTTCTTTATTTATTTTAATTTATTATATTTTATTTATGATTGTAATTAGTGAAAATCCTTTTTCCAAATAAATATCATTTTTATTTTGTAGACATGTATGAGTTTGATTATATTTTGCAATCATAATAAATAATAAATTTAATAAATAATGACCAAGTTCAGTGAGGGTAGATACAAATCAATGATCCGGGTTCTCTATATTGAGAGTTAGAGGGCCATAGTAGTGGGAACAATTTTACTGATCCCAACCCTCCCTCAATATGGTTAACTTTGGAACAACGACGAGTTTCGAGCTTGAGAATTAACTCATATAGGATGATTAGAAATAGACTTAGAAAATAATAAAGAAGGCTTATATATTTTTCATAAGAAATCATAATTAATCAGGTCTGAGTTATGCTTGCTTAGATTAAGTTTTTGCCTTAGAGCCTATTAGGGTAAGTTCTAACATGTTTTTCTCAACTGTTAGAACTTTGCTGAAGATGTCACTTAGAAGATTTGCTCGCACCAATACCAATGCCTCCAACACCGCTCCTTATAGCAATATAGCCCCTCCAATTCGTAGAAGGGGAGTGCATTCTACTACCAACCGAAGAGCGCCTCTGCCAGTGCTGGTTGACAACACTACAGAAATTTCCAGGCTACGACAACAAGTTGAGGAATTACTGTAGCAACAGCGACAACAGGCTCAGCCTCAGACTCAGCCTCTCCCTCCCCTGCAACCGCAACCTCAGCAAATGGCTTAAGCACCCCATCAAGTAGGTCCGTATGGGGGATGGCCATTGGCGAACTATGTGCCATACCCAGCTCAGCACGTGGAGCCAATTTACAAGCGATTTCATAAGCAACAGACTCCGAACATTGAAGGGACAACAGACCCCTTCGAGGAGGAAGAATGGCTCAGAAATGTGGAGTCGATCCTAGTGCACATGAACCTCGGCAACAAAGACCGCATATCCTACGTTTCATCTCTTCTAAAGAAGGATGCTAGAATATGGTGGGACTTAGTTCAGTAGACTCACAATGTTGCCACAATGACTTGTACTAGATTTGTGGAGCTATTCGACAAAAAGTACTACAATTCAACAGTCATCGCTTTAAGGGTCGAGGAGTTCGCTGGTCTGAAGCAACGGAACTTATCAGTAGCAGAATATGCTCGGCAGTTCAACCGATTAGCTAAGTTTGCACCAGAAATGGTTCCAACTGACTTTCTGAGGGTGACCAAGTTTATTAGAGGACTTCGACCAAAGATTGAGTTAGGGGTTAAGCTAGCAAACCCGGGAAATACTACCTATGTCGATGTTCTAGAAATGACAATAGAAGTAGAAAGGCTTCAGGCGAATGTTAGTAAAGAGGAGGCCAGTAAGCCTTAGCCTAAATAGTAGAGTCAACCTCAGAATGGTCGGAACAACAACAACAACAATCAGTCCAGCAACAATAGTAATGGTCAGAAGAGATGGCATCCTGACAACAAGCAGTCCGATAACAATAAAAGGGCACAGAAAAATAATGGAAGTAATATGCCGGGTTATGTAGAATACCCGCAATGTGCTAAGTGCCAAAAGAAACATCCTGGTGAATGTTGTGCAAACACCAAGGGATGCTACAACTATGGTTAGGAAGGACATCGGAAGAGAGAATGTCCCCAGCTCAAGAGAGAGGAGAAAAGGGACAACAAAAATGGTTCCTGCAAGGGTATTTGCCTTAACCCAAGGAGAAGCTGATGCTAGCAATAAAGTGGTTACAGGTCAAGTTTCTATCCTCAATAATGTATGTTCTATATTATTTGATTCGGGAGCCACTCATTCGTATATCTTGTTAGGAATGATAGAAAAACTAGACAAACCTTGTGAAAGATTTAGAACTAGGTTTGTAACAGAGTTGCCTTTGGCAAAGTAGTTCTATCATCACGGATAGTACGAGGCGTACCGATCAAGATTGAGAACATAGAATTAGAAGGAGACCTGATAGAACTGGAGATCAAAGACTTCGATGTGATACTGGGAAGGGATTGGCTAGCAAGGCATGGCGCAACCATCGACTGCAAACACAAGAAAGTGACGTTCGAGACTCCTGACGGCCGAAGACTATGCTTTATGGGACAAGTTTCAAGACTACGCACACTGCTTATATCATCTCTCAAAGCTCAGAGGATGATAGAAAAGATGTCAAGCATTCTTACCCAGCATCACGAATGTGGTAAAGGAAACACTACTAAAGGTTGGAGACATCCACATTGAAAAGGGATATCCAGAAGTATTACCTGACGACTTACCAGGGCTACCACCGACTCAGGAAATTGACTTCACAATCGAAATAGTACCGGGCACTGAACCTATCTCAAAGGCACCATACCGGATGGCACCTACTGAACTCAAGGAGTTAAAGACGCAGCTAGAAGAACTGGTTCTATTTGTGAAGAAAAAGGACAGAATCATGCGGATGTACATAGATTACCGCGAGCTGAATAAGGTGACGATTAAGAATAAGTACCCGCTACCCCCGATTGATGACTTGTTTGATCAATTCCGAGGAGCAACCGTGCTTTCAAAGATTGATCTACGGTCTGGGTATCATCAGCTCAAGGTACGGGAAGATGATATTCCTAAAACAGCTTTTAGAACTCGTTATGGGCATTACAAGTTTTTAGTTATGTCTTTTGGTCTTACCAATGCTCCTGCCGCGTTTATGGATTCAATGAATAGGGTTTTTAAGGACTTCTTAGATAACTTCGTCGTAGTGTTCATCGGCAATATCTTGGTGTACTCAAAGGACGAAGTCAAGCACGAGGAACACTTAAGGTTTATCTTGTTACGACTAAAGGAGCATAAACTTTACGCCAAATTCAAGAAGTGCAAATTTTGGCTTTCGCAAGTAGCATTCCTCGGGCACATTGTATCCAAGGACGAAGTTGCAGTAGACCCATCCAAGGTAGAGGCTGTGAAGGATTGGCCAAGACCAAAGAACGCGTCAGAAGTAAGAAGATTTTTGGGATTAGCAGGTAATTATCGGAGGTTTGTAGAGGGCTTTTCTAAGATAGCCACTCCGCATACTAACCTGACCCAGAAACAAAAAAGGTTCAACTGGATAGATAAGTGTGAAGAGAGCTTCCAGTTGCTTAAGGATAAGCTATGTTCAACACCAGTACTATGTTTACCAACACCCAACGACAAGTTTGTAGTCTACTGTGATGCGTCAAAGCAAGGGTTGGGTTGTGTGCTGATGCAGAATGACAAGGTGATAGCCTACGCCTCAAGGCAGCTGAAGGAGTACGAGCAATGCTATCCATCACATGATATGGAGTTGGCAGCGGTGGTCTTTGCGTTGAAAATCTGGCACCATTATCTTTACGGGGAATGGTGCGAGATTTATACGGACCACAAAAGCTTAAAGTATTTCTTCACTCAGAAGGAGCTCAACATGAGGCAGCGCAGGTGGTTAGAACTAGTGAAGGATAATGACTGCGAAATCCTATACCACCCGGGAAAGGCAAACGTAGTTGTTGATGTGCTAAGTAGGAAGAGTTATGGAAGTCTAGCAGCAGTAGTTGGAATAGAAAGTTGCTATAGCAGGAGTTGATCAGTGCCGAAATAGAAGTAGTCATCGGTAAGCTGGCTAACTTGTCTATCCAGTCCAGTCTGCTAGAAGAAATACGGATTGGGCAAGGGAATGATGACACATTAGTAGTACATACAGATGCAGTTTAAGAAGGCAAGGCCACAAATTTCCCAATATCAGTGTTGACCCTCAATTTATCCAACAACACAGAGTCAAATGTACGACAAAGTATAAAACAAGAATGAGAAAAATGATCTAAGGGAAATGAAGAAAACACCAAGGAATTATAGTGGTTCAGCCCCAAATAATGGTAATGACCTACGTCCATTTAGTAATATTGTTATTATTGAATCTCAAAGTCGTGATCAAAGAACTAGGGTTCTTGAGTTTCACAAACCTTAAATGTATTACAATATGACGATGTACAATTCACTATAGCTCTTTTTTCTCTCAATATTTAGCAAAAAGATTTAGGAATCAAAAGTTCAAAAGTCCCTTCCTTGAGCTATTTCATGCATATTTATAGGCTCAAGGAGGGTTACACATGGCAACGTGCCCTATCTTTCCTTAATGATCGCGTATCAAGATAATAATGAAGAAATATTCAATGCAGTTATTATAAGATTACAGCTCAAGAAGGAAATAAATTAGGTTATATGACCAGCCTAGTCGTATCAAAAATTAACCCTGACGATGCGGTGTGCTTCTGGTCGATAGTCGAGCAGGACTTTCGCCGTGTGTGAGAAATTCTCGCCACGTCATCAGCAACCATTTTTTCGGTAAACATTTGCCCCCAAGTTTATTTATTGCGACCAGCAATAAGTAAACTTAGGAAAACGACTCTTCAAATACCCCACGAAATCTGTCAGAACCGCCCATGCTTTCTCGAAAAAGGTGACCAATCATGTCTAATCAAGTCTTTTTCGTTTCCCAAGAATGTGTCCAATGACCATTTCACTTCCCCATGCTTAGAAAAAGTAACTCATGATTACCTCTTTCAAAGTGTCGCAGTCACTATACATAATACCCCAAATCCATTTTTTTTACTTTTTAGTTTTCATTCGCCATTTTCTCGTCAAGAACTCCTAAGAACCTCAACTATCAGAGCCCAAAAAACTTGAGGAGCTTCCATCGCTGTTCTAAGGATCCTCAGCTCGGATGCTCAAAGCTGTTTCATTTTAGACCCCTCTTTTCATCCAAGTAAGTTTTACGAACCCCTTGGATGTTTGAGATGCCATGCAAAACTGTTTTTGTGTATTCAAATCTGTGCTCTTGATTGTTCTTGGCAAAAACTGTTTTGGGGTAGTGGGCATATTGATCGATGCTTAATAGGACAACGAAATTACTTTTCATAGGAGTTAGGAGCCAGTTTGGTAGTCGAGATTGTAGATTTAGGGCATAAAATCAAAGTAAAAATCTGATTTTTAAGCTAGTCGAAAAACTGGGTTTTTCCCGCCCCTTCGGAGTCGAAAAAGCTTTTTCCTAAAAAAATTTTTACTTCCACTTTTCAATCTGTTTTTCAAACTGCTCGTATAGAACTTAGTGTTTTTGTTAGAATACTTCTGGCCGTATAAAAACTTAATCTGTATACGCGAGCAACATTATTCCAACTCTCAACACAAGCTTTTAATCTTTACATCTTACCTCCCCATTTCTCTGTTCGCAGCTTTTCATGCAAGATCCGTGGGGAGGTGAAAGACCCATTGACGATGACTTGCTAGCTCAACTGCTTGAGGACGAGGAGCAACCGTCGTTGCTAATACCTGAAATTCCCTTTTCTCGCGCCACTTCATATACTCCATCGACCCTTGTCCAAAATATGGGTCGAGCAAAAACTATAGCCCAGAAAAAGAAAACTCCCAATCCTTCAAATTAGCCTGCTCCTTGGGTTGAAATTCCCTCGACCAGTGGTCGAGAAGAAAATATTCCTGACCCAAACATCTAAACTCATGCTCAACCCCGAAATGTTATTCAACCAGATGTTGAATGGTATGTTGCACCTGTCAGCCGGATAACGATCAGGATGATCGACAACTATATAAGAAAATATAGACTCTTGGGGGTGACACTAGTCCGACCCACTCAAGACCAACGGGCAAACTTTCCTGGAGGCACTTTCAGAGCCTGGTCGAGGTATCACATTGAGGCAGGGGCTACCTTGCCTCTTCATCCTTTTTTCCAAGGGGTGGCCAATTGTAGATGCTCAAAACTCCATGCTTGTAAAAGACCCAAAGCACATGCCAAGGTCCCCCAAATGCCTAAATACATACTTCTACCACAAAACCCATGGGACATCATCTTCTCGCAAGAGGGCACATTAGGCTATTCTTGGCATGCCTAGCACCGGTGCACGTCGATAGACCCATGCACCCAACGAGGCCACACCTCGGAAAGAGCCCCTCACGACAACACCTGGGATCTGCGCGCGCTGGGCCTCGCGACACCACCTGGGATCCGCGTGCGCGTGGCCTTGCTCCAAAGGGCCTCGCCCAAGGGCCATCTCGCATGAATGAAGGCCTCGATCTAGAGGGCCTCGCCCAAGGGCCATCTCGCATGCATAAAGGCCTCGCTCCAAAGGGCCTTGCCCAAAGGCCATCTCGCATGCATGAAGGCCTCGCCCAAGGGCCATCTCGCATGCATGAAGGCCTCGCTCCAAAGGGCCTCGCCCAAGGGCCATCTCGCATGCATAAAGGCCTCGCTCCAAAGGGCCTCGCCCAAGGGCCATCTCGCATGCATAAAGGCCTCGCTCCAAAGGGCCTCGCCCAAAGGCCATCTCGCATGCATGAAGGCCTCGCTCCAAAGGGCCTCGCCCAAGGGCCATCTCGCATGCATGAAGGCCTCGCTCCAAAGGGCCTCGCCCAAGGGCCATCTCGCATGCATAAAGGCCTCGCTCCAAAGGGCCTCGCCCAAGGGCCATCTCGTATGCATAAAGGCCTCGCTCCAAAGGGCCTCGCCAAAGAGCCATCTCGCATGCATAAAGGCCTCTCTCCAAAGGGCCTCGCCTAGGAGCCATCTCGCATGCATAAAGGCCTCGCTCCAAAGGGCCTCGCCCAGGAGCCATCTCGCGTAGGTGCTCCCGCAGCCTCGCTCCTCTCACCCATGTTGTTTCAAAGGTGTATATGACACCCTACGCCTCGCTGGTGCACACGGTGCCAGGACCTCCCCACGTCCTCGCGAGAACTCACTAGCCTTATAGCATGCTATACCCACCTCGTTGAAAAGGCCCTACATCACTTGGGGAGGTTGGGGTCACCAACGAAATGCACTCTCTCCAGTTAGCCAATTGGGACCACTTACATGAAGGCCAACCAGATATGTCGTTCAAGGTGGCCCACAAGAGACAAGAAATACGAACAAGGTACCTCTAAATAGGTACATACATGCCTGCAAGGATCAAGGGACAGACCTGACACCTGTACCTGACAAGTAGTGGCGGTTAGGGGTAGTACGAGGAATGGCAGCACCACCTCCACATCTCTGACATGCTCCAGAGCCGACCACCACTCTCCCAACACCACTACACCTGATACCACTCTCTTGAGAATGTACTTGTGTACCATCTGGTCCCCTGGACCACATTGTATCAAGGATCGTTAGAGCCTACTATAAAGGGAACCCTTCTTCAACATTGAGGGGGGTTGGAAAAAACACTGTAGCACTACACCATAAGAAATACAAATTCAGTTCACCATTTTTCTTCTGCAAGTGTTCTTTGAGTTTCCAATTAGATCTTTAAAGTTTTTCTTTTGATAATCTCTACGTTTCTATTTTTCTAAATTAACTTGGTTGACAAGTTCTCACCGTCTGTGGGAAGGATAGATTGTAAGTCACTGTTCTTCCATCGATTCTGATAAGAAAAAATGCCACGACGTTCAAAACAGTTGAGAGAACCACGCGAGGTGGAAGTCCACCATGACGGAGATCAGCTAAAAGCCTCTATGAGGGATCCTCCTCCACCTGCAAACATGGAGGCCCCAAGGGAGCCAAAGGCACCCAGAGATGAAAGGGAGGCCTCATCCCCAGCAGTCCCACCTGAGGAGGATCACCCAAGGTCAGTGACTGCCCCAGCAAGGGGCGTCGATGAGTTCCTGCCTCCAAAGCCATCGCAGGTACCAAACCCTGGTCTGCAGGATCCAGGCCCATCGAAGCGCCAGGCTGACAGGCACCCTCTGGTCCACTCCATCAGCTCAAGCTCGAAGTCTCAATTCTATGAAGACGAGATATGAGAACTTTACCGCAAGAACCAGAGGCTAGAAACCACCCTGGAAAACATGCAAGAGGTGCTAAATGGGCTGTTGCAAGGGAGATCAAACGTGACACTCCCTAAGAGGAAAGAGAGAGACCAGAGGAGGGTAGAAACCATTGTCCCAGTAGATGAAGGAAAGATGCGACTCTCCACTAGTAACACCCCCCGAACGAAGCAGCACGAACATCCCGGACAACCGAAACAGGCTCAGAGGCCAGAGCCGAAGACCAATGCTGCCCCTCGTAACGATGACGAGGTCACATCAAAGAGAGCATCCTCAGATTTACGAGAAGAACTCAACAAAAAGAGGGCGAGTAAAAGGACCACACCCCCTATGGCGCCTCGAGGAGGCAAAGGAAAGGGGGATCCTACCACGTCCTCTTTGAGATACTCCCTAAGCAAGAGGAGGCAGGACCTGGACACAGAAATGAGGAGCCTACGAAGCAAAATCTTCACTGCCTCTGGAGGTCAAGCCTTTGAGGATGAGTTCGACCATGAGTCGCCCTTCATGAAGGAGATCCAGGCCATCCGTGTAACGCCCTACTACCTTAGAGCCGTTACCAAGTGAGTTTTAAGATAAAACAGTGTGCAATGAACTCGCTAACCGAGGTTTTGAAACAAAAGTGTGACTAATTAAAAGTTAAGGCTGTAATCTTAGAAAAATGCGTTGTTTCAATAAAAGTTCTAGTATTTAACATTTGGGATCCCAAAATGAGGTTTGAAAACTATTTACATCTTAAAATAAGTTTACAAATGATCAGTTATAAAAAAAACATAGATTATTACAGCCATTTTCAAATAAACCCCCAACCAAAGCAGTCGGGCAGGCCAAACATGTACGCGTCACTTCACGCTCTCCGTACTCATGGTTGGTTGACTCAGTCTTTGCCCTTACCTGCAACACGGAGCACCCGTGAGCCGAAGCCCAGCAAGAAAACTCATGCAGAACATAACATATGCAAATATACAGTTAATCATATCAGATAGTCCACAGATAAACAAGTCAACCATTAGACTAAGAAAACACGGCCACGCCGCCCCAGAAGCCTTACCAAAGCCTTGGGTATCGGTTCACACCGTAAGGATAACACATGTATCCACCGGGCCCTGCCCTGACTATAGCATCCCATGTGCTAAGTGTTACTTCCGGCGCCGCTGCCGCACCCGGCCTACGCCACTCTCGGCCATTGCCGTTCATTTTATTATAATCACACATATAGTATAACACAACAACATTCGAGCGAATAATAATTCATTTAAGTCTGCATCCTAACATGTCATGCAATATAGGGCCATGCCCGGCAATCATCTCATCATGCAACATGCCATATAGGGCCGTGCCCCGCAATCACACTATGGGCCCATGCCCTAACCTACGGGTGTTATAGTTTTCTTACCTTTCCAATCAATAGCTTAGATCACCTGACTCCTTGAGCACGATCCCACTCGAGCCTTAGCGCACACCTAGGCACAAACATAGGTCAAAGTCAACACCGAACCCCAAGTCCGAATGCCTAGCCTCGGGACCAATCCCGAGCCCCCGGGAAGTCCTAAATCCCCAAAACAAAGTGGCGGAATCGAACCCCGAACCCTAGGTCAAAATCCCTCATCAAAAACCCAAAAATTCACCTCTGTGAACAGTGCAGCGCTACAGCGCTCTAAAGAGGGCGCTGTAGCGCTACAAGCATAACTCACCTCCCCAGAACAGGGGCTAGCGCTACAGCGCCCACTGACTAGCACTGTAGCGCTAGTTGCAGCCCAGAAAACCCAAAATCGCATTTCTGCGATTTCTTTCAACCAATCACAAACCAAACTCCCCCAAATCTTTACCAAACTCAAAATCAAGCTTATGAACACTCTCCATTCATCCCAAGCATCCCAAATCCTCAAATCCCAAGAACATTTATCTCAAATCTCAAAATCTACCATGAACAACCCTAAACTCAGAAATTCAGTCAATCAACAAAGTTAAAGGCTTAGAATTCTTACCATTGATGCAAATTTCGACCTTGATTCAACCCTAGACCTCCTTAGCTTGTTCATCATCAAAACTTTCTCAGAAATTCCCTAAAATTCCCATCAACTCAGCTCAAAACACAGCTCAATCCATCAAAAACCCTTAAAACTGAAATCTCTAAAACTTACCTCAAAAGTTGGTGTGTTCTTGCCAAATCTTCAAGTCTAACCCAAGATCCTTGATGCACAGCCTACCATTGCTCTCCACTAAGCTTTGCTCCAAGAAAAATGGAGCGGAATGGTGCAAAAATGCACAAACCGACCCTTGTGAAAACCCCTCTGTTTTCCCTCTTTTCTTTCTTTCCTTTTTCTTTCTTTTCTTTCTTTCTCTCCATAGCCAACACTCTCTAAAAATCCCCCTAAGTGTAAAGCCTCATAAATAAATCTCTAAAAGCGAAATGACCAAAATGCCCTTCCTATTAATTCTAAATCCTTTTGTCCAAGTAGGGCCATTTTAGTCATTTTACCCAAATCCCGCTAATCCTCAAGTGTCTCTAATATTTTCCCATTGCTTTCCAACACCTGATAAACCACCAAATAAGTATCCCCCATCATCAAAATAAATCTCAATCTATTCTCTGAATTCCTGTTCATACCCCCAGGCTCGCCCCGAGCCGGGTATAAATTCCCGTCATGACTTTCCGCTAGCCTGCTCACTGGGATCGCCTCGAGTCACAAATCACAGCTACGTCCACATACCACTGTGGTCTCAACAATCATCACATATCAATACAGTTATGCCCAACATGGCCAAATTACAATTATGCCCTTCTAACACGATCCGAGCCTACATGCATACTAATATACATAGACATGCATCTCAGATAAACAACTAGTCATATAACATGCTTTAAATCATAATCATGCATTTAACTCATCAAACCACACATAAGTCCTATCATGCCCTCCTGGCACGCTAATCAAGGCCCTTAAGCCTTATTAGCTAATTTGGGTTGTTACAATCTGGCTTCAGGTTAACTTCAAGGAACCCCATATTACTTCTTACGAAGGAAGCATAGATCCAAAATACCATCTAGATGCATTTAACGACCTGATGAAGCTGAGGGGAATTAGTAGTGGGGCCAGATGTCACTGTTTCAATGTCACATTAAAAGGACTTGCATACAAATGGTACAAACGGCAACAGTTTTCTGATGAATTACTCCAGCAGCACCACGCCGTGCGGGACTACACGATGCCAGGCACTAACCTCACCAATGTGAAACAAGGAGGAAATGAGAGTCTGAAGACCTACATTCATAGGTTCAATATGGAGGCAGCTAAAGTAGGGAGCTTGACCCGCAAAAAGCTAAAAATGGCCATCACAGCTGGAGTGTCCCCGGGAAGCAAGTTATGGGATAACATGCTCAAGAGGGAGGTCACAGACTTGGATGATTTCTACGAGCGAGCACAAAAATATATTCGCGTGGAGGATGGTCACGAAAGCCTCAAAGTCAAAAAAGGCCAGTCGCCACCAAAACCTTCAATCCGAGAAAGCCAAAGCGGTGCAAAGAAGAAGGGGGTCTATGAGGGAATGGGAGATGATCGACCCCGGAAGCATCAACGCTCTGATGAGCGCATACAGGGCCCCTACACCTTTTATACTAACCTCACCCATGCGAGAGAGCATATTTTCGTTACGAACGAAAACCAGGTCCCTTTCAAAAGGCCCCTGCCAATGAAAAAAGACCGGTCTAAAAGAGACCCCAGCAAGTATTGCCAGTATCACAAAGATATCGGCCACACCACCGCAGAATGCAACCATTTGAAGGTGGAAATTGAGGAGCTCATCCGCAGGGGACATTTGGGCAGATATGTGTGCAAGGAGAACCAGAGGCCAGAAGAAGGAGTGTCCCCGCCGCGGGCGCAAGAGGTGGCCCCAGAAGTATAGGGAGAGGTCAGGACCATCTTTGGAGGACCAGGATTCGGAGGCGATTCAAGGAAGGGATGAGATAAATATGCCAAGGAGGCCAGACAAAGTCCACCACCGTGCATCTTAATTTTGGAGCAACGTCCCCCAAAGAGTTTCAAGGGTGATAATGACTCGATAACCTTCACCGAAGGAGACGTGCAGGGGGTACATTTCCCTCATAATGACCCCCTGGTGCTGACTGTCCAGCTTGCGAACATGAGAGTGCATCGGGTCCTAGGGGATAATGGAAGCTCTGTAGACATCCTGTATCGCCCCGCTTTGGAGAAGATGGGACTGAGCATCCGACACCTGAATCCCTGCAATACCTCCCTTTACTGGTTCACAGGGGATTCGATACAACCCCTAGGTGCAATTGAATTAGCCCTCACCATGGGAGAACAACCCAGGCAAACCACCATAATGCAAAATTTCATCGTGGTGGATTGTGCCTCAGCCTTCAATGCGGTATTAAGGAGACCCTCCCTGAGAGAATTGAAGGCGATAACTTCTATGTACCACTTGGCTATGAAATTCCCAACTCCCGGAGGAATAGCAAGCATGAAAGGAGAACAGAAGGAAGCGAGGGAATGTTATGACACATCCCTCCTCACGGCCGCAAAACCTTCGGTGCCTATGGCAATGGTGGTGCATGAAGGCACGAACCCACACAAAAAGGACCCACGAATCGCAGAAGACACTAGAGCATGGAATGCGAAACACCTCAAGAAATACTACCAGTGAGACTTTGTATCCGGAGGCTAAAAAGACCTATGTTTAGTTTGTTCCCTGTTATGTTCACTTAGTAAGTAAGAATTAAAGAGGCTACCCGGGTAACCTCCTATTAGATGTAACTCTTTCATATCTCATTGTAACCCGCATGCTATGAATGAAACTGTTCGCAACTTAATGTGTCATTCTTCTTCTCTATAGCACCCACAAAAGTGCTTCCTGAAATAAATTTCACCAAGCACTTGGGGGGTAGGATAAGAGGCAAAGCATACAGCCAGCAGGAGGATCCTAAAAAGGAGGAACCCAAAAGGACCCCTTATATCAGGGCCTTGAACGAGTTCCTTAAAGGGACTCCTCGTATCCTAAAAAGGACCCTCTCTCAGGAGGATCCTAAAAAGGGCTCCTAAAAAGGAGGATCCTAAAAATGACCCTTTATCAGGAGGATCCTAAAAAGGGCTCCTAAAAAGGAGGATCCTTAAAAGGACTCCTTGTATCAAGAGGATCCTAAAAAGGACCCTCTATCAGGAGGATCCTAAAAAGGACCCTCTATCAGGAAAAACCCAGAAGGACCCCTTGTATCAGGGCCTTAAATGAATTCTTAAAAAAAATGCATGGTGAAACCTAACAAACAGGGAGGAGACCTTGCCAAGCATCTCATGAAGTTCACAAGGATTAGCTACCCTTACGAACATCAAGGAGGCCAAAAGGTCTTATAAAAAAAAAACAACAACAAGCTCCCAAATAAAGGAAGATACTCTCTCAAAGGGAGAAGCCCCATAAGGAGCACCCGCCGATAAGCCTAGAGCGGCCACCAAGCCGTCTAGCCAAAAAGGGTCCTAAAAGAGACCCTTTCAAAAATAGTACTATGAATAATGACGAGAAGGACACTTCTCGCAAAAAATAATAAGCATGCGTAAAAATATATAAAAGGATAGCTAGAACCCAAGGGGTCAAAATATCCTTATAAAAATAATCAAGAGGCACCAAAAAAGAACCCATTGAACCATTTCACATGGGCTCCAAGGGACGTCTAGCCTGATAAATAAAAGAGGGGAACCTACCAAACCCCATCATACGGGCTCAAAAGGACCTCAAACATAGAGGAATAAGAGATGAATAACCACATATGTATATATTAAAAAAGAGTCTTGGTAACATGGCAAGATTTAAAAAAAAAAAATATTACAAGCACAACAAGGCTCAAATGAGCATACACCCACAGCAGGCTAACTGACAGAAATTATGAAATGACGACCTCAAGGCCTCCTGCCACGGGCGTTCCACCCAGCCGCCTGGGCAACGGCGTGCTCGCCAAAGGAAGAAAAATCAAATTTTGGATCCTGCCTCCATACACCATAAAGGGCAAGCTCTATGGACGTATACTCAATAACTGCCATGTTCGCCTCTAAGGAAGCGACCCTGTAATGCCCCGAATTTCCTAATAAGGTTTAGGACCTTGATTAGGAGGCCGGGAAGGCCATAATTGATTTATTATGCTACTCAATTAATATATGCATGTTTATGTGAATTATATTATAATATGATGTTATATACATGCATGTGGGTCCACAACTGTTTATTAATTTGTTTTGGCAATTTGGGTCGTTTAGAGCATGATTGTGTATTTGGGTACATTTTGTGATTTGTGAATGAGATCCCATCATTATGGAGATATGTTCGAGCCTTTCGGCATGAGATGATCATGAGATGTAAGTGTTCGGTCTAGTCATAACGGGTTTAAGTTCGGGGCTCAGGGTGAGTCTTGGGGTGGTTTTATTGATTACAGCATTACCGGGAATTAAAGGGTAAAGAGATATGGATTATTGGTGTTTGAGAATATTGAGAATAGATGGAATTGGAGAGTGTTAATTATGATTAACGAAATAGGTTGGAAAGGACGGTTTTTCCCTTGGTGGCTGTTAGGGTTATATTTTAGACCTAAGGGAAATTAGGTCTTTCCACCCCTAAGAGATTTATATAAACTATTAAGGCTGAAGAAGAGAAGCAAAAACAGAGTATCCTTTCTCCTTCTCTCCCGATAGGTTTTCCCCTTCATTTCTCTCTGGATTTTCAAGCTTCGTTTGAGGAATCGATCCAAGGAGCCAAGCCGGGATAAGCTAGGGTTATGCTCCACCATTGAAGAGGGGGTGTTGCTGAGATTGAGGTGAGTTTTTAGCCATTAGAACTATAGCTTTTGCTCTGTTTTCTGAGTTAAGTTCTAGCTGGTTTTTGAGTTGAAAAGCTGAGTTTCAATGGGTGTTTTGGCTAGGGTTCTTTGGGTTGTAATGCTTGGGGAATGTGAGGGTGGTTTTTAGGTTCATTTGGGACTGAATTTGTCGTTTGGAAGCTTTTGATTTAGGTTGGAAATGGTAGAATCGTAGGAGGAAATTTCTGGGCTGACACTGGCTGAAGGTAGCGCTACAGCGCCCAGTGTGGGGCGCTACAGTGCTACCTGCAGAGGAGGTTGGACGGTTGTGGTTCTGGGTAGAGCGTTGGGGCGCTAGGAGGGCAGCGCTGTAGCGCTACCCTGTTTCTTCAAAACCCTGTTTTAAGTGTTTTTAAGGGTTTTTGGCTCAAGGTTTCAATCCTTAAGGCCCATGATCGAATCTACTCACCGTGTGGGCATGTTTCAAGGTCCCGAGAGTGGGGTTTAGACCAAGACCCTATCATTGTTGATTTTCATTAACTGGAAATTATATTTGGTTATGACTAGTGACCGCTAAGGGAATAAAGGATCGATCGTTCTCAAAGGTTGTTCTTGTTTTAATTCTCGCTCGAACCAGAGGTAAGAAAACTGCACCCCATGTGTGACATGCATGGTCATTCTTGATGCATGTTGGATGTTTAAATGTTGCTTAGCAATCTTTCTCATTTGCATATGGCTATTGTTGAGGCATGCTGGATGATTAAGTGTGATGCATGTCATGCACGAGAAACATGTGAATAGGGCATGCCATGAATGATGAATATGAGATTGGTCTGAACTTGAGTCTCTGTGTTTGTGCATGATCATTATAATGCTAGCAACTATTAAGTAAGCATGCTGAATACCCCGTCTTTGGATGTTTGACATATGATATATGTTTGGTAGCAATGCTTACTTGCGCATTGTACTGACTCATTAGTCAGAATTGGCAAAGGTGTTAGTACCAATTGTGAAGCTGTGACTCATTAGTCAGGTTCGGCAGTGGTACTGGGCACTGGTCACATGGAGCTAACTCATAAGTCAGAACGGCCTTAAAGTGTTCAACGCAAGCCAACAAAGATTAGATCTAATTGAAAATCTACATTGAATGACTCAAAGAGCATTAATGCCAGACCGACCTCAAGTTTGATGAATATTATAAGCGCTTGTGTGGCTTACCCATCAGTCACTCATCTATTAAGTTAGAGACTTACCCATTAGTCTCTCATCTGTTAAGGCTAGTGGCTTACCCAGCAGCCACTCTTCAGTTTAAGCTAGTGACTACCCATCAGTCACTCATCTGGTTAGAGCCATTGCAGGAAAGCCCAGGTAACGGTGTCGTTGCACGGCTACGGGCACTAAGCCCCTAGTGACTTGTTTGGCAGTTACTCATCATGGTTTAACAGGGTCTCGAAGTGATATTCACTCATCAGATCAAAGATGAGAGCTCTGTATAATCATTTTGATCATCATATGCATGGCTTTGGGTGCTGAGCCCCGTAGTGACTTGCTTGTTGGTCACTCAGTATGGTTTACCAGAACCTCAAGTGTTGAAACACTCATCTGATTAGGATTGACTTGATAGTCATCCTTTTAAAAAAGGGCAGGATTTCTTATCCTGGATACCCCAGCATTTTTTGAATGCATTTGCATGCCTGAATAAAGCTATGTTTGCTAGGCATGCCAGATATGATTTGATATCAGGATATGACTCTTTATGAGCATATGAGTTTTCTTGGCTGGCTTCGGCTCACGGGTGTTGTGTGGTGTAGGTAAAGGTAAAAGGAAGCTAGACCATCCTTGAGTTGAAGAGCTTAGGTGATGACGTGCACATATGCATCTGCTCGACCAATACTTGGGCGAGGTTTGAAAGAGGAACTAGGGTTAAACCCTGTTTTGCCGCTTAGAACGACCTGATGTAAATATTTTCCTGTAATAGACCTTTAAATTATATTTTTGGGATCCCAATGTATATAGTAAACGTTCTAATCAGACGTTATATCTTAATTAAAATTCGTAATCCCTAAACCGCTAATCATACTTAGTTACACGTTTATGGCCAAATGACTCGATTAGCGAGTTTAGCACTATTTACAATGTGCACTGTAGCGGTCCCTGGAGTTGGGGCATTACCATTTTGGTATCAGAGCATGCGAAGGTTTATGTGTTCCTTAAGACAAGCTGGGCATGTACACTCATCACTGAAGATAGCTTCACTCATGGAATGGTAACTATTTCTGTAGTTATGTGCATAGCTGCTTAAATAGAATGTAAATGCTTTACCTGCACATTGCATTAGGGAGCATGACTCTTGATTTTATGATTATATGCTCCGTGAATATATCTATGAACATGATCATTTGATTACCTGCTCCATGATTACATAATTGTGATATTTGCATGCTGGAGTTGAAAGCATGGTATGAATGATGGAAGAGAAGGGAATATGATTGATGTGTGAATGCCGTGGGCATGTTTTGGCATAGCAAGTGATTTGTGATTATGGTGTGGTAAGACTTATCCCGTGGGGGAAAGCTTTTGATATGCTCATTATGATTAATGGGTTAAGTTATTGACTGCAGATCCAAACAGCAGGTTTATAGCCAAGGCAGATAATAAGGCCTAGTGGTGGTTATACAGAGGCTGGGAATTACAGCCAGGGTATCAGTTCTTCATCTGCTCCTATGAATTTTCAACAGATAGTCACAAATTTGCAATCAAGATTGCAGAGGCATGAGGAAGAGATCAGGTGTCTGAGGCAACAGCGGAATCTGTTGGGGAGCACCTCTTCCTATGTTGTGCCAGGAGTGGCACCAGGTTTGACTCAACCGAGGGTTGAGATCAGATGGGAATTTCTCTGTGGAAGATTCCAGGAGTATTACCCTCCAGTTTTTTAGGGAGGCCTAGATCCATTCAGAGCTGAGCAATGGATGGGCATGATCAGTTCCATTTTCGACAGTATGGGGCTGGTAGGTCACGATAGGGTGATCTGTGCGACATATGTATTGTGGGGTGATGCCCAGACATGGTGGGAGGTAGTATCCCAGACACGAGACACAGCTGTGATGGATTGGAAAGAATTTAGGTAGCTGTTCAACGAAAGATATTATTGTGATGCAGCTATGACTGCAAAGATGAATGAGTTTCTGAATCTCATTCAGGGAAAGGCATCAATATCCGAGTATGTTAATAAATTTAATGGGTTGACCAAGTTTTCTTTAGACATGGTACCCACAGATGTGTCTTGGAAAGAAAGGTTTGTTCAAGGATTGAATCCTGGAATAGCTTAGGGCATTAGAGTTGCCCCAGTGCATGAAGTCTCTACCTTTGCTCAGGTGGTAGAGAAGGCTCTTGTTGTTGAGAGCATAAGAGATGAGAAAAGAGTGCCATGGAGCATGGAGTTCAGATAATGGTATCTCCATATATTGGAGCAAGTAAGAAGAAAAGCTGGAAGCCTTACCCAAAATGCGCTCGGTGCAAGAGGCATCATCTGGGAGAATGCCGAGCAAGGTCATGTTTTGCTTGTGGCATGGTTGGGCATTTCAAAAAGGGTTGCCCAAGGCTAAGAGAGCATGAGCAAAAGAGGATAGACAACTCGACTCCAGGTCGAGTGTTTATTCAGAGGCAGTCAGAGTCTGAGAGGGAGACTAGCTCCTCGGGAATGGAAGGCCAGTTTTCTAGTTCTGATTTATGAGTTGTGTTGATTGGTTTTGGTACCATGGTACTCCTTTGTTTGTTGTAAGTATGGAAGTATAAGGATGACATGTAGATCACACGGTCATGTTGTGATGGGAAGATGATACTGTATTGGTGACTTAAGAAATAAGTGGGAGTTGTGATAAAAAGGGACTCCTCAATGGTTTGGATAGAGCTGGTTATGACTGGCTCTGGTTTGATCTGAGATATGGATAAATTAATTAAGTGTGAGACAATTTTAAATGGCAAGGAAAGAATAGAATTTCTTGGGCTTGAGAGTGGAAAGCCTTGTGGCAGTTGGCACTGTGCATAGCTTGGGTATGTTGATGACATCTGTGTTAAAAGTTAGAGTTTTATGGCAGAGAGATGCATAGAACCCCTAGCTAGTGTGGTGGATACCACGTAGGCTGTGCCAGTAAAGTCAGGACAGACTGGACTAGTCTGTGAGTTCCTGGATGTGTTTCCAGGGGATTTTCCAAGGTTCTTTTATGTGTAAGAGATAGAATGGTGATTGAATTGGTGCCAGGAATGGATTCAGTTTTTAGGGCACTGTATTGAATGGCTCAGTAGGGTTGTATGAACTCGAGGCTTAGGTATTGAGTAAATTGGAATTCTCAAAGATGAATCTTGGATCTGGTTAGGACCAGTTAGAGATCAGGGAGAAATTTACTTAAAAGATTGTGTTTGTATCAAATAAGAACCCTGAGATTGCTGAATATGTCTTGAGAATTGGTTTAATGCCAAGTGTTTGTGAATCAGATGAACAGAGCATTCAAAGGAATATTTGAATGAGATTTGTGATTGATTTGGACGATGGTTTGTGGAATTTTCTCAGCGGAAATATGCCAAGGTTAGAGAATGCCTTAGGGGCAGGAGTGTCCTTGGGTAATAAAGAATATTTCAGATGCTTTGGGAATTAATTCTGAGTCTTCTTGCAGATCAAAATCAGTTTGGAGGTTGTTATGACATCTCAATGGCAGAGAAAAGTAATTGCCTATACAACATGTTGGTTAAAGTATCTGACCAGAACTAGAGTAGAGTTTCTTGTGGGCCAGGTGGCCAGTTTATTGTTGAGATTATCATCTCAGAGAAGATAAAAAGGAAAGATGGTTAAGTGAGCCACAAATAGGAAAGATTGAATGGAAATCTCAGCCGGATTAGCAAAGAGTTTGCAATATCAGGTATGCGGTTATTTTGGTGTAGAGATCGGATCTGGGATCCGATGGGCACTAAGATTAATTGGGAGATTCTGTATGAATCTCATGTTACATTTTTAATTTCTTCGTTCAGGCATCATGGGAATGTGACAGGGTATGAAAGCTTCACAGTGATGGCCTAAGATGGAGAGGGATGTGATGGAATGGGTGGTAAAGTTCTTAGCCTAATAGCAAGTCAGATCAGAGTGTTGGCATCAGTGAGGCCATGGTAGCCTTTGTGTGTTTTATAATGGAAATAAGATAGCATCGCGATGGGTTTTGCGGTGGGATTTCCCAGGTTAGTGGACCAGTATGAGTTGGCGGTGAGTCAATGTGGACTAGCAGTCCAAGTGAGTTTGTTTTTTGTCAGTAAGGATAAGTAACAGATGATTAGTATTCAGACCTCTTTGAGAGAGGAAGAGAGTGATCTAGTGTTGAAAAGGTACCTTATGTGATAAGGTATGGTAGAACATGTTCGTCACCCATGCGTTGGAATGAGGTGGGTGAGATGTTATATCTAAATCATGAGATGGTTTAATGGACAATTGAGATTATTAGAGGTTAGAGCTTGGATGCTCACTTCTCAGAGTAAATGGAAAAGTTTTACTGAATTGAAAAATAGGAACATGGAGTTCCAGGTAGGAAGTTGTGTCTTCCAAAAGAATCACCATGGAAAGGGGTGATGAATAAAGCATGTTAAGCCTAGATTGGTATGAAAGTTTGAGTCTCGGATAGGACTGGTCAAGTTGACTTAATTCATTTTTGTTTTGACACTGTCAGTTGTGAACAGTGTCTTTTGTATTTCCATGCAGTGGACATGGGTTGAAAGACACTCATAAGTTGAGTTATGAGAATTTGGAGACTGAGGCTAAGTTGTCTTGACAAGAATAGCCAGTCCAGATATGAGATGGAAAAAAATAGGATTCTGAGGAACAAAGTATACCTTGATTCAAGGTATGTTGCAGGGATAGATAGGTCAAGGGAGCGACCTGGGAAACTGGAATCAATTGTGCGGAATTAATATTCCGACAGTTCAGATAAATTTCGAGGACGAAATTTCTGTAAGGAGGGGATAGTTGTAATGCCCCGAATTTCCTAATAAGGTTTAGGACCTTGATTAGGAGGCCGGGAGGGCCATAATTGATTTATTATGCTACTCAATGATTATATGCATGTTTATGTGAATTATATTATAATATGATGTTATATACATGCATGGGGGTCCACAACTGTTTATTAATCTATTTTGGCAATTCGGGTCGTTTAGAGCATGATTGTGTATTTGGGTGCATTTTGTGATTTGTGAATGAGATCCCATCATTATGGAGATATGTTCGAGCCTTTTGGCATGAGACGATCATGAGATGTAAGTGTTCGGTCTAGTCATAACGGTTTTAAGTTCGGGGCTCGGGGTGAGTCTCGGGGTGGTTTTACTGATTAGAGCATTACCGGGAATTAAAGGGTAATGGGATATGGATTATTGGTGTTTGAGAATATTGAGAATAGCGGGAATTGGAGAGTGTTAATTATGATTAACGAAATAGGTGGGAAAGGACGGTTTTGCCCTTGGTGGCTGTTAGGGTTATATTTTAGACCTAAGGGCATTTAGGTCTTTTCACCCCTAAGAGATTTATATAAACTATTAAGGCAAAAGAAGAGAAGCAAAAACAGAGTATCATTTCTCCTTCTCTCCCGACAGGTTTTCCGCTTCATTTCTCTCTGGATTTTCAAGCTTCGTTTGAGGAATAGAGCCAAGGAACCAAGCCGGGATAAGCTAGGGTTATGCTCCACCATTGAAGAGGGTGTGTTGCTGAGATTGAGGTGAGTTTTTAGCCATTAGAACTATAGTTTTTGCTCTGTTTTATGAGTTAAGTTCCAGCTGGTGTTTGAGTTGGAAAGTTGAGTTTCAATGGGTGTTTTGGCTAAGGTTCTTTGGGTTATGATGCTTGGGTCATGTGAGGGTGGTTTTTAGGTTCATTTGGGACTGAATTTGTCGTTTGGAAGCTTTTGATTTGGGTTGGAAATGGTAGAATCGTAGGAGGAAATTTCTTGGCTGAAGGTAGTGCTACAATGCCCAGTGTAGGGCGCTACAGCGCTACCTGCAGAGGAGGTTGGGCGGTTGTGGTTCTGTGTAGAGTGCTGGGGCGCTAGGAGGGCAACGCTGTAGTGCTACCCTATTTCTTCAGAACCCTGTTTTAAGTGTTTTTAAGGGTTTTTGGCTCGGGGTTTCAATCCTTAAGGCCCGAGATCGAATCTACTCACCGTGGTAGCATGTTTCAAGGTCCCGAGAGTGGGGTTTAGACCAAGACCCTATCATTGTTGATTTTCATTAACTGGAAATTATATTTGGTTATGACTAGGTGACCGCTAAGGGAATAAAGGATCAAAAGGTCGTTCTTGTTCTAATTCTCACTCGAACCAGAGGTAAGAAAACTGCACCCATGTGTGACATGCATGGTCATTCTTGATGCATGTTGGATGTTTAAATGTAAACATTGATAGCATAATGAATGCTTAGTAATCTTCCTCATTTGCATATGGCTATTGTTGAGGCATGCTGGATGATTAAGTGTGATGCATGTCATGCACGAGAAACATGTGAATAGGGCATGCCATGAATGATGAATATGAGATTGGTCAGAGCTTGAGTCTCTGTGTTTGTGCATGATCACTATTATGCTAGCAACTGTTAAGTAAGCATGCTGAATACCCCGTCTTTGGATGTTTGACATATGATATATGTTTGGTAGCAATGCTTACTTGCGCATCGTACTGACTCATTAGTCAGAATTGGAAAAGGTGTTAGTATCAACTGTGAAGTCGTGACTCATTAGTCAGGTTCGGCAGTGGTACTGGGCACTGGTCACATGGAGCTAACTCATAAGTCAGAATGACCTTAGCTCGTTCAGCGCAAGCCAACAAAGATTAGATCTAATTGACAATCTGCATTGAATGACTCAAAGAGCATTAATGCTGGACCAACCTCAAGTTCGATGAATATTATAAGCGCTTGTGTGGTTTACCCATCAGTCACTCATCAGTTAAGCTAGAGACTTACCCATCAGTCTCTCATCTGTTAAGGCTAGTTTCTTACCCAGCAGCCACTCTTCAGTTTAAGCTAGTGACTATCCATCAGTCACTCATCTGGTTAGAGCCTTTGCACGAAAGCCCAGGTAACGATGTCGTTACACGGTTACGGGCACTGAGCCCCTAGTGACTTGTTTGGCAGTCACTCATCATGGTTTAACAGGACCTCAAAGTGATATTCACTCATCTGATCAGAGCTGAGAACTCTGTATGATCATTTTGATCATCATATGCATGGCTTTGGGTGTTGAGCCCCGTAGTGACTTGCTTGTTGGTCACTCAGTATGGTTTACCAGAACCTCAAGTGTTGAAACACTCATCTGATTAGGATTGACTTGATAGTCATCCTTTTAAAAAAGGGCAGGATTTCTTATCCTGGATACCCCAACATTGTTTGAATTCATTTGCATGCTTGAATAAAGGTATGTTTGCTAGGCATGCCAGATATGATTTGATATCATGATATGACTGTTTATGTGCATATGAGTTTTCTTGCTGGGCTTCGGCTCACGGGTGCTGTGTGGTGTAGGTAAAGGCAAAAGGAAGCTGGACCATCCTTCAGTTGAAGAGCTTAGGTGATGACGTGTACATATGCAGCTGCTCGACCAATACTTGGGCGAGGTTTGAAAGAGGAACTAGGGTTAAACCCTGTTTTGCCGCTTAGAACGACCTGATGTAAATATTTTCCTGTAATAGACCTTTAAATTATATTTTTGGGATCCCAATCTATATAGTAAACGTTCTAATGAAACGTTATATCTTAACTAATATTCTTAATCCCTAAACCGCTAATCATACTTAGTTACACGTTTATGGCCAAATGACTCGATTAGCGAGTTTAGCACTGTTTGCAATGTGCACTGTAGCGGTCCCTGGATTTGGGGCATTACAGACCCTCTCCTGTGACGCAATTACAGCAGCCTTAGCACCCTCAAGTTCGGCCTCTAAGAAAGCAACCCTCTCCTGTGATGCAGCCGCAGTAGCCTTGGCACCCTGATGTTCGGCCTCTAGGCTGGTGATCCTTTCCTGCAACATCGTGGCCTGGGCAACTGCCCTCTTCTTCCTTTTTGATGAGGCATAAATTTTCGCCAAGGCCTTTTCTAGCCTGAACCTGGTCTCGGCAAGCTCCCTCTCGAGCTCCTGGACCCGAGCCGCAAGACGGTCCCTCTCAGTATTTGACGCGGAAAGGTTTTGAGCCAAGTCGGCAAATCGTTGTGCCACGGTATAGGCCTGCACAAGAAAGATAACAACAACATTGATAAGTAACAAAAAAAAAGAAAGGGAATAAAAAAAAATAAGGCCGACACAAGATGCATGAACTCACCCAAGCAGTAATGTGCGTAAGAGTCTCCCCAAGATCCAACATGGCAAAACTTCCAAGACCACTCCAATCAGCTTCGGGGAGGTCTGAGGTGATCTGGACATACCGCCGCCTGTAGGAGGTCGCCATGCGACCCACCCAGGGCGCCCCTTCCGAGCCTAGGGTACTTGGCTGGGTAAGGACAGACGACCCGCTCGCCGAAACAGGAGGGGGCGAAGGAAAATTGGAAAAATGAGCCGCGGGTAGATCAGGAGGGGGTGCAGGAAGATCGAGAAAGTAAGCCCCCGATGGACCGGGGTCGAGGGGAGCCTGAGGAAAAGCGTCAAAGTCTGTGAGGTCGGGGCAAACAAAATGCCCCGGTATGGCCTGTTGACCTTGGGATTGGGAAGCCATGTCAGGGTCGAAAGGGACAAAGGGAGGACATCCCCCGAGGGACGAGGATATCTGATAAGGTTGTCCGTGTCCAAGGGAGACTCCCTTCGGCACACCCTCAGCATCACCTTCACCCGAACGAGGCTCAGTCGAGGCAGCCTTCATCTTCTTTGACCCAGGAATAGTCCACAGCAACCTGGGATCTGAAACTGGGGACAGCTTGTGAAGGTTAAGATTTTCCACAGTGAATAGGTATGCAGCCTTTTTCACGGCGGGGTCAGCGTTGATAAGATCATTCACGGAGTTCGCCTCCGACCCAACAACTATAGGTATGGCGAACTGCTCTGCACGATCCACACCATTGTCGACACAAACATAAGTTATATAACAATAAGTTTCTACAAAAAAAAAGATAAGAAAAGGTGGCTCGAGGTACTTACTGGGAGCAGAGCGGAAGTGCTCACGAACAGAAAGAGGACCTTTCACAAAGAAAAAGTCCTGCTTTTAGGACCTCGGGTTGGACACTGCGCCATTTATCAAAGGGACTCCATTATTGGCTTTTTGCAGGAAATAAAAGCCCTTGGATTTGGGAGAGGGCATGAGATTGTACAGGAAGTGCACCTCTAGGGCCGTAGGAGCATGTTTGGCAAGTTCCATAAATGTGATAAAGAGGCAGCTCAAGGTCAGCCAACTGTTGGGTGCCAGCTGAAGTGGAGCGAGGTCAAAATAGTTGAGAACCACAACGAAGAACGGGTGTAATGGGATGGTACCACCCGCCTTCAGGATATGCTAGCTAAGGGCCACGAAGCCAGGATTAGGGCAGTTAGCCCGGCACTTGTCTGAAGGGGTGTATAATGTGTATTCCGGGGGAACATGGTAGTGCTCTACAATTTCCATCAATTTATTTTCAGACACGTGGGACACTAGGGTGGATGCCAATAAGGGGCATCATCCTGGTCATTAACAGACACCTGTCGTCGTCCTCTCTTCGGCATATTTGTAAAACCAAAAGAAAATGGTGAGGAGGAGACAGAACACTTGACCCTCCATTTTCTCTTCCTAGCAAGAGTCTTCCACCGGGGCACCGGCTGCGGAAGCGCTAGGCTAGGGAAGATCGAAAATAAGGGCTGAAGAGAAGCAGGAGCGGCCCCATGATAGTCGTTAGGGAAGGATGGACTAGAAGGCTCAGGTGAAAGATGTCCCTCCATAAACTCCAATTCCCCCTGCAAATCTAAAAGGGTCACCCCAAGGCTCGCTACATGGTCACTAAGGTCAGGAGGGAAAGGTGCTCCGTGTCCTCTCAACACCGAGTCAATTTCGCTCTCTACCACCCAAATTTTATGCCTAAGTTCATCCATGTGCTCAAGATGAGGAATACAGGCCTGCCCTAAGGTGTCATGGTCTTGGTAAGGGTTTTCCTCAGGGGACTCTGAGTCTGAAGACAAGTCAACAAACTCAACCCCCGGAAGAATGTCGAACGGACCTTCACTTGCCATGAGACCTCGTCCTAAAAGCAAAAAGGGTTCATGTATAAATGAGAGGATTGCTACAAAACAAAAAGGAATGGGCTCAAAACCTCTAGGCACAAACGCTCCAAATGACCCGCTACGGGGTGTGAATAAAGGGGCATGCATCAAGGCTAACTCACGACGAGCTCAGGCCAAAGTACCCCATCCTGAGTGGTGCTAATGTGGACCCAATAAACATAAGGGAGAAAGAAAATAGACCTCAAGCAAGTAAAATGGGGCACTGACGTGGTCAAAAGGAGGTCGAGGGCCAGAAGCGTCGTCACAGTCAAATAGAGGCAAGTGGTCGAAAATACGCGTCTGCAAAAATAAACAAAAAAGATGTGTTAGCCTTCAAATATACGAAGGGATATAAACATACCAAAAATTAGCTCAATTATATATATATATAAAAGGGAGGAAACTATAGCAAAAGTGAGGTTGTGGGGGATTGAAACCCTTACCTCTTGAAAGGAGCAAGGATCTAAATGCCACTAAGCTAAGAAGATGAAGTGTAAATAATAGGCTTGGCATGGGGGACTATTTATAAGAATAAGAGAAGAGTCTACCAGAGCACCTAAAGGTCCTCTCCTAGACTGGGGGGCAAGTGTAGATGCTCAAAACTCCATGCTTGTAAAAGACCCAAAGCACATGCCAAGGTCCCCCAAACGCCTAAATACATACTTCTACCACAAAACCCATGGGACATCATCTTCTCGCAAGGAGGCACATGAGGCTATTCTCAGCATGCCCAGCACCCGTGCACCTTGACGGAACCTCTCGGCGTGTTGAGCACCCATGCACCCAGCGAGGCCACGCCTCGCAAAGAGCCCCTCGTGACACCACCGGGGATCTACGCGCATTGGGCCTCGCGACGCCACCTGGCATCTGCACGCGCTGGGCCTCGCGACACCACCTGGGATCCGCGCGCACTAGGCCTTGCGACACCACCTGGGATCTGCGTCCGCTGGGCCTCGCGACACCACCTATGATCCGCGTGCGCGTGGCCTCGCTCCAAAGGGCCTCACCCAAGGGCCATCTCGCATGCATGAAGGCCTCGCTCCAAAGGGCCTTGCCCAAGGGCCATCTCGCATGCATGAAGGCCTCGCTCCAAAGGGCCTCGCCCAAGGGCCATCTCGCATGCATGAAGGCCTCACTCCAAAGGGCCTCACCTAAGGGCCATCTCGCATGCATGAAGGCCTTGCTCCAAAGGGCCTCGCCCAAGGGCCATCTCGCATGCATAAAGGCCTCGCTCCAAAGGGCCTCGCCCAAGGGCCATCTTGCATGCATAAAGGCCTCGCTCCAAAGGGCCTCGCCAAAGAGCCATCTCGCATGCATAAAGGCCTCTCTCCAAAGGGCCTCGCCTAGGAGCCATCTCACATGCATAAAGGTCTCGCTCCAAAGGGCCTCGCCCAGGAGCCATCTCGCGTAGGTGCTCCCGCAGCCTCGCTCCTCGCACCCATGTTGTTTCAAAGGTGTATATGACACCCTACGCCTCACTGGTGCACACGGTGCCAGGACCTCCCCACGTCCTCGCGAGAACTCACTAGCCTTATAGCATGCTATACCCACCTCGTTGAAAAGGCCCTACGTCACTTGGGGAGGTTGGGGCCACCAACGAAATGCACTATCTCCAGTTAGCCAATTGGGACCACTTACATGAAGGCCAACCAGATATGTCGTTCAAGGTGGCCCACAAGAGACAAGAAATACGAACAAGGTACCTCTAAATAGGTACATACATGCCTGCAAGGATCAAGGGACAGACCTGCCACCTATACCCGACAAGTAGTGGTGGTTAGGGGTACTACGAGGAATGGCAGCACCACCTCCACGTCTCTGACATGCACCAGAGTCGACCACCACTCTCCCAACACCACTACACCTGATACCACTCTCTTAAGAATGTACTTGTGTACCATCTGGTCCCCTGGACCACACTGTATCAAGGGTCGTTAGAGCCTACTATAAAGGGAACCCTTCTTCAACATTGAGGGGGGTTGGAAAAAACACTGTAGCACTACACCATAAGAAATACAAATTCAGTTCACCATTTTTCTTCTACAAGTGTTCTTTGAGTTTCCAATTAGATCTTTAAAGTTTTTCTTTTGATAATCTTTACGTTTCTATTTTTCTAAATTAACTTGGTTGACGAGTTCTCATCGTCAACACCAACTACTTCGGGGTTGCCCTTTTCCAAATAACTCCCAATGGATATAGAATGCTTGCAACACTCTATATCCTTTATAGCCACAAAAAATGTCCTGTGCCATCACCAGATGAGGTTAATTATCTGTTCGACCTCAAGTCTAACCAAAACCAAAAAAGCACGGGGTTTTCTCACCACTCAAATATAGAACGTGGGGAAGTACCATCAAGAGTATTTCTTTACGATTGACATGGTCGCAAACAACCTGGCCTTCACTCAAGGAGGTAACATCTTTGTACCACTGGTCGTTAATCTTTCTTTAATTTTTTCTCTACACTTTCTTAGATTTTTAGTGCCTTTTAGGCCCATGGTTGCGACTAGACCCTACTCCAGACATGGAGTTAAGATCAACCCTCTTCGCCAGTATGACTGACGTGGAGAAAAGCATCATGCATCTGGTCACAGAGGCTAACCTTAGGCTGGTCGGCCTTTTGGCCCCTCATCAGGATGTGAGGGAGTCAACAACGGGGAGTGCTACTGGCGGAGAGGTTCCCGAGCAGCACCCAGACATGGAACAACCCCCTCCGAGGAGGGCCACTAGAGTAACAATCAGGGAACCTTCCAGCACTCCCCAAAGGGAGGGCTGCTGCTCCCCCCGCCCCAAAGGGAAAAGGAAAAAAGAAGGCCACTGAACCCCCCGCTCCCATCGACGAATCTTTAGAGGAGAACGGTACTGATCTTTTGCTCTTAGATAGTTTGCCAATTCCCTATCACTTATTTGACGGGGACGGTGACTTTAAGTATACTCCAATCTTAAGTTCAGATTTCTTCCAGGCAGTAAGTAATGTAGCGACCAGTAGTTGTAGCACGGGTACTTTACTTTCATTTTTAGCTCCATCTATATATCTTGTCTCACTGGTTGTGTTGTTTCTTTTTGTGCAGATATGTCATCTGAAGATGTGTTCGAGCATTACAAGGCTGCTTCCGCATCTCCAGGCAAGAAAAAGGACAGCAAGAGGACTCGGGGGAAGAGTGGTAAAACTACCTCAAAGAAAGCCCGAACTGAGGACCCTCCAGCCACTGTCCCTTCTAAGGAGAACACGTCACCTCCATCGCCACTCAAGCAGCTGGCCTCAACTCTTCCGGTCGACCAGCATTCCACTCCTCCAACATCCGTCGACCAGCACCCTACTCCTCAGGCCCCTATCAGCCAAATACAGCACACACAGCCCGAAGGCTCCCTGTCCAGCATCGTGGTCAGCTCAGCCAGGGAGAGGATATACAAGCTCTCCAAGCACAAACGCAGTCAAGAGGCCGTTAACGAAACCATTTCCATGGAGACTGACCAAATACTCAATCGAGGGCTGAATGAGCTTTTTAGCATACGTTACTTCCTGATGCTGAATAATTTTCTTTTGATTTTCTGCTATCGCCTTACCCTTTAAATCTGATTGCAGGGATTACTGACCATGACCGCTGGCTGGTACTGTGCGGGTGGAATGGTTTCCAAGACTAAAAATTTTGACACCAGGCTTGCTGAGGCTAAGAAAGCGCTTGAAGGGAAAAATGCTGACTTGCTCAAGAAGGACAATGAGCTAACTAAGCATAATGGTGAGTTTCTTGAGAAGAGTACGGAGCTGTCTAAGCAGAAAGATGAACTGCCCGAGCAAAAAGCCACTCTGACCGAGGAGCTGCTAGAGGTTCGAGACGCCCTGAAGAAATCCAATGAAGACAAAGAAACATTCAGGGAAAGTGCCAAACTCAACTACCAACAATGCAAATAGCTCGAGCATGATTTGATTGCGAGCAGGCAGGAGATGGAGGAGCTAGAAAAGCGCGTGAAGGAGCTTGAGGAACTCGAGGCCAGGAACTTGGAGAAGTACAAGGAAGCCACTCATCTTTGCTTCTACGAGTTTTGGAAACACAACCGGGAGGACTTCAACTATCTGTCAGAACGCCTGAGGCAGACTCTAATGTCTCAATGTGACATTCGCCTAGAAGAAGAAGAGAGGGCTAATGTTCCTGCTTCCCCAGAGATCTCTCTGGCAATAGGGATAGATGGTGCAGATAATGAAGCTGGCGTAGCTGTCGACCAAGACGCACCTCAAGACCCTCCAGCCTCTTAGTCTTTTCTCTTTCTATCTTTTAATCTTTTAATTACACGACCTACGAGTTGTGATGTAAAGACATTAATTTTTTATTGCTGCGTGGGCAGCTATTTTCCTTTTAATCGAACAATTACATCCGAGCAATACTGCTCCCGGTGTAAAGTAATTCGTTTTTGATATTATAATACATTCTCATTTTATTATAACAGCTGTTCGCATGACCGAACTTAGCATAGCACTTTGGTTTGATGTAACAAAATACAAAATTTTGAAAAATACTCTAAGTACCCTAACATGCTTTCACTTATTTTGCTCATGTGTTTACATACCTTTTGATGATATGATTTTCCTACTTGTATCTTATATGCTCCCCAAGTGATCGAGGAGCTTTAGGTCCTTGGTCACTTGCTTTAACAAAAACTTGTTTGAACAATACTGCTCGGAGCAAAATAATTGAAATTGTAATACAGCAAATCAATACACGTAATGAGCAAATACTTGTAATAAATACAATAATTGGAAAGAAATGACTGGCTGCGCATAGTCCCTTATATTTCTCATAATAAATGGACGAAGCATGTCTGTATGAGGGATCAATAAGATCTTACATTTATAAGCGATCAGTCACATAAAATGACCAACCCTTTTTCAAAACTTGTAAAGAGTAAATTTAATACAAGCCAATTCTTTAAGAAGAATTGTTTATTGATAGTACTTGCACAGGTGTTCTCCATTCCAATAGCGAGAAACGAGATCTCCGTTTAAGCGAGCAAGTTTATAGGTGCCTAGGCGAAGGAATTCTTCAATCTGGTATGGCCCTTCCCAATTAGGTCCGAGTACTCCAGCAACTTGGTCGCGAGTGTTTAGAAAAACTCTTCGGAGTACAAGATCTCCAAAGCTGAACTTTCTTTCTTGCACTTTAGAGTTGAAATACCAGGTGACTTTTTCTGGTACGCAGCTACTCGGAGTTGGGCTTGCTCACGTTTCTCATCGATCAAGTCGAGGGATTCTGTAACGCCCTGGCTACCCCAGAACAGTTACGGTGAACGGTGGATTGGAAATTTGACTCGCTACCTGAGTCCTTTGGTAAAAAACGTGCTCTAAGTGTAATTAACAAGTTAAGGTATAAAACCATTAAAAATGAAATGGAGATTTTATTACAAACTGCTCTGCAGAGCTAAACAAAATATTTACAAGTGGTTCTCAGTACAAAAAGGTCACTATAGTTGTAAAGTTACAATCCCGCCGACCTAAGCGGCAAAATAGGGTAAACCCCTTAGTTCCTCTGAAAACTCCTTGGTCGTGGTGGTCAAGCGGCCACATATGTACACAACACCACATCAGCTCTCCACTCAAGGCTAGGTGAGCTTTTCTTTCCCTTTACCTGCACCACATAGCACCCATGAGCCATAGCCCAGCAAGAAAACATAATACTTTTCATAAACATTATCAAATGATTATCATTATTACCATACTGAGAAATAAGCTTTAAACAAATGAGTGAACATCACATGAGGTCCTGATAAACCAGACTGAGTGACTGATAGGCAAGTCACTAATTCAAATGGAAGAGTGGTTGTTAGGTAAGCCTTAGCCTTCAACAGGTTATGGTAAACCATACTGAGTGACTGACAAGCAAGTCACTAATTCAAATGGAAGAGTGGTTGTTAGGTAAGCCACTAGCCTTCAACAGGTTATGGTAAACCATACTGAGTGACTGACAAGAACGTCACTGTTTTCAAATGGGAGAGTGGCTGCTAAGTAAGCCACTAGCCTCCAAGCGCTTATTTCATTCATCGACCCTCGGGGTCGGTCTGGGATTGATGCTCTTTGAGTCATTCAACGCTGATAATCGATTAGATCAAATCTTATTGGCTTGCGTAATACACGCTAAGGCCATCCTGACTAAGGAGTCAGCTCAACATGATCAGTGCCCAGTACCACTGCCGAACCTGACTAATAAGTCACAGCTTCACAGTTGATACTAGCACCTTTGCCAAACCTGACTAATGAGTCAGTACCGTGCACAAGTGAGCAACATATGCTAAGAATTCTATATTCAATCCATGTCCACATTCTCACAATCAATATGCCTCATGAACATCCATGCATGTCATACCTTTGATTCGAGCTAGAATGAACAAAAGAACGACCCTTGAGAACGGTTTAGCTTTTAGTCCTTTAGCGGTTACCTAATCACAACACATATGGGATACCATCAATAATCAAGATAATCAAGGGCTCTCAAACCATTATCTAGCCTCCAAGAGATCAATCCAAACTAATCCAAATAGCAAGGACACTCCCGAGGCCTAAAACTAGGTTCCCAGGGTCAAAACGAGCAAACGGGGCGAAAATAGGGCAAGGGCTGCGGCCCTAGCACCTTGGGCCGTGGCCCCCAGGGTTCCCAGAGGCTAGGGCCATGGCACCCTTCATCAAGGGCCGCGGTGCCCAGCGAGCACAAGCTCCCCACCTGCTTCTTCAAAGAAGGGCCGCGGCGCCTCAAGAACAGGGCCGCGGCGCTCCACCCTGGGCCATTCCCAACCACGTTTCTAACACTTCAAAGCCTCCAAAAATCATCCCTAAACATTCCCCAATCATCAAAACAAAGTTCCCAAGCTTCCCCATACATCAAAACCCAAGGCTCGAACGAACCGAAAACTCAACGATTCACAAAATCAATTCAAAGCTTAGAAACTCGGAAAAACTCAAAACTTAAACTTTGATTACCTTCAATTGGGTTGTTTTCCGTTGAATCCTTCAGTTAAGAAGCTTCTAATCTTCCCTAGGATCGCTATGCCTCGATCCTCACTCGATTCTGACTCCTAGAACTCAAGATTTCGTCAAAAAGGCTTAAACGGTAAAACGGACTTTGAAAAGGGAGAACGGAAGGTTTTCTTATCGTATGTTCTATCTGATAAGCTACTTCAAACTTAAGTAACCTCAAATAAAACCTAATGCTCGGGGTCCCGAAAACACCCCCGGGGACATTATAGTCAAAACCTCCAAAATTTCACCCTGATCTCAAATATTCCCAATTTATCATCAAATGAACATTTCTATTACCCCAAAATTGACCCCATTATGGTAAAACCGCTAATCCACTAAAAATAACCATCTCATGTTGCTTAGCTCGAATATATCTCCATAATAATGGAATCTCATTCACAAATCAAGTTATGCACCCAAATACACAAATTACCCTCAACGGGCCAAATTACCATCACACCCTTGTAATGAGAAATATGGACTCACATGCATGCATTTCACATCATATCATAATATAATCAACATATACATGAATTTAATCAATTAACAACATCTTTAAGCAAGTATGGCCCTCCCGGCCAACTATTCATGCCGTTAAACACATCGGTGAATTCGGGGCATTACAGATTCCATCAATAGTTGGCTGTTCGAGCCTTGTTCGTACGTTATTCTGTGATGCGAAGGCGGATCTAACTCAACAGGAAACATAGCCTCATATCCATAAGCCAAAGAGAATGGAGTATGACCCGTTGCTGTTCAATGGGAAGTTCTGTACGACCAAAGTACTTCAGGAAATTGTTCTGGCCACGCCCCCTTAGCTTCTTCTAGTCTTTTCTTCAGTGTATCCTTCAGCATTTTGTTGACTGCTTCAACTTGTCCATTTTCTTGGGGATGAGAGACTGAAGAAAAGCTCTTGATAATGCCATGCCATTTGCAAAAATCCGTGAATAAATCACTATCGAATTGGTGTCGTTATTCGAGACGATCTTCCTTGGAAATCCATAGCGACAAATGATGTTTTTTATCACAAAATCTAGGACCTTCTTGGTCGTTATGGTTGCGAGTGGCTCGACTTCGGCCCATTTAGTGAAATAGTCGACGGCAACCACGACATACTTGACGTCGGCCTTCCTTGTGGGCAAATATCCGATCAAATCTATGCCCCAAACTATAAACGATCACGAACTTTGCATCTGTTTAAGCTCATTAGGGGCTGCTTGTGGGATTTTGGAGAACCTCTGGCATTTGTCGCACCTCCATACAAACTCTATCGAATCTTCATTCATCATGGGCCAAAAGTATCCTTGCCTCAGTATCTTTTTGACAAGCTTTGCCCCCCAGCGTGGTCTCCACAAAAGCCTTCGTGTACCTCTTTCATCAACTCTTTGGTCATCTTTTTTGAAATACACCTGAGGAGTGGCATTGAATATCCCCTTCGGTACAAGATTCCATCGACTAGGATATACCTAGTAGCCTGTTGCTGAAGGGTCCTGGCTTTGTTTCTGTCCGTTGGTAATACGCCTTGCGTTAGATATTCTATATATGGTGTCATCCATGCATCCATCATCTGGATCTCCATAGCGGTCTCCTCTCCTTGGATTCTTGGCATTTTTAACCACTCAACCAGCACTATATTCAGAGTATTAGCATCCTTCGCAGTTGCTAATTTGGCCAAAGCATTAGCATTGGAATTCTGGTCGCGAGGTACTTGCTGGAGATTGTATTTGTGAACTGAGCCAATAGATCTTTTGTTTTGTTCAGATAGGAAACCATCTTTAATCTCGCGCCTGGTATTCTCCCATGACTTGATTCACCACCAGCTGAGAATCCCTGTAGATGTCAAGCACTTTTATATTCATGTCCCTGGCAAACCACAATCCAGCGAGTAGTGCTTCATACTTAGCCTCATTGTTAGAAGTAGTGAAGTCAAACTTGATTGCGCAGTGAAATCGATGCCCCTCCGGCGTTATCAATATCACTCCTGCCCCTGCGTGGCACTCCTTAGAAGAACCATATGTAAATAATTTCCACGTGGGAGCTTGGTTTTGACATTCAGGCTCATTAGGCTCTTCAATCTACTTGCCATCCGTAAGTTCAGTGAATTTTGCAATGAAGTCAGCCAGGGCTTGTCCTTTTATCGCTGCTCGCAGGAAGTAAGATATATCGAACGGCCCAAGTTCAACTGCCCATTTTAACAATCTACCTGTAGCCTCTGGCTTTTGCAGGACTTGTCGTAGAGGCTGGTCGGTTAAAACCGTAATTGGATGAGCTTGAAAGTAAGGCCACAGCTTTTTGGAGGCCAAAACTAGGCAATAGGCTAGTTTCT
Source organism: Humulus lupulus (assembly GCF_963169125.1). Taxonomy (NCBI): domain Eukaryota; kingdom Viridiplantae; phylum Streptophyta; class Magnoliopsida; order Rosales; family Cannabaceae; genus Humulus; species Humulus lupulus. The sequence goes on along the minus strand of NC_084797.1, from coordinate 147,961,357 downwards.
CCATGGGCGGGTACCACTGTTCTGCTCTAATTAGCCTTTTGCTTACATAGTAAACAACCTTCTGCACGCCTTCTTCCTCCCTTACTAAAATGGCACTAGCAGCGTATTCCGTGATCGCCAGGTAGATGAACAAAGTTTCTTTATCGACCGACTTTGACAGGATGGGTGGTTACGCCATATGTGTTTTTAGTGCTTGAAAATCCTGTTCGCACTCCTCTGTCCATTCAAACTTTTTATTGCCTCTAATTAGATTAAAGAATGGGATGCACTTACCTATTGACTTTGAAATGAATCTACTAAGAGCGGCAATTCTTCCGGTTAAGCTTTGAACATCCTTAATCTTTGCTGGAGATTTCATGTCGATCAGGGCTTTAATTTTCTCGGGATTGGCTTCAATTCCTCTCAAGTTAACTATAAATAGTAAGAACTTCCCTGACCCTACTCCGAAAGAGAATTTAAAGGGATTTAGCTTCATCTGATATTTGTTCAAGATGTTGAAGCACTCCTACAAATCCTTACATGCCCTTCTGCATTCTTCGACTTGACCAGCATGTCGTCGATGTAGACCTCCATGTTTGTGCTGATCAGCTCCTTAAACATGTGGTTGACGAGTCGCTAGTAAGTCGCACCAGCGTTTTTCAAACCGAAGAGCATCACTTTGTAACAGTAGAGCCCTGTATCAGTCCAAAAGCTAGTGTGATCCTCATCAGGGGGATGCATACTAATGTGATTATAACCAGAGTACGCATGCATGAAAGAGAGGATCTCATGTCCTGCAGTGGCATCGACCAGCTGGTCGATTCTTGGGAGTGGGAAAAAATCTTTGGGGCAGGCTTTATTTAAGTCTGTAAAATCCACGCACGTACGCCACTTGCCATTCGGCTTGGGAAATAGCACGAGATTAGAGACCCATGATGGACAAAACGCCACCCTGATGAACCCATTCTCCTTCAGCTTCTCGACTTCTTCTTTTAAGGCTCTTGATCTATCTTTGTCGAGAAACCTTCTTTTTTGTTGCACTGGTTGAAAACTCTTGTCGATGTTTAGGACATGGCTAATGACTACAGGATCTATCCCGACCATGTCTTTGTGCGACCAGGCAAAGACCTCCTGGTTCCTCCTTAAAAACTCCACCAGTGCTTGTTTTGTTGTTGTGTCTAAGTTTTTACAGACTTTCATAACCCTGGTCGGATTTTCTTCATCGAGTTGGACAACTTCAAGGTCCTCGATGGGCCCAACTTCTTCCTCAAAATCCCCAAAGCGAGGATCTAAATTTCGATCCTCACTTTGGGGAACGCCCTATTTGGTGACATTATCACCCGAGTGGGCCTAAGCATCAGTCGCCATTTTCAACTCTTTCCCGTGAATATCTCTCGATACACCCTTCTTCGCCTTGGTGATCGAGGTGTTGTAGCACTCCCTCGCTTCTTGCTGATTTTCCAATACACAACCTTTCCCTGTGTCTGTTGGGAATTTCATGGCGAGGTGCCATATCGAGGTGATGGCTCGTAGGTCGACCAGAATCAGTCTCCCAATTATAGCATTGTATGCTGAAGGACAATCAACTACTATGAAAGTAGTGAGTAATGTCCTATTAGCAGGCGCAGTACCTGCCGTAACTGGAAGCCTAATCGACCCTGTTGGGGCGAACCCTTCACCAGAAAAACCATAAATGGTTTGGTTGCATGGCTTCAGGTCTTTGACGAACAGTTTCATTCTTTCCAGCGATGACTTGTATAGGATGTTAACCGAGCTTCCTGTGTCGACCAACACCCTTTTCACCATCATATTGGCAATTTGTACGTCCACAACCAGCGGATTGGAGTGTGGGATTCGTACGTGCTGGGCATCGTCATCAGAGAAGGTTATCAATTCCTCCTCTGTACCAGCCTTTTTTGGTGCTTGATCTTCCACACTCATCATCTCGATGTCCTGTTCATGGCGTAGGGTTCGAGCATATCGTTCCCTTGCCTTCCCACTGTCTCCTGCAAGATGTGGGCCTCCACAGATGGTGAGTAAAGTGCCTGCCACATGAGCTGGCTGTAGAGGTGGCAAGCATTGGCGTGCAGGCGCCTGCTCGTTGCCACCTTGAGCCTTTCGCTGAGACCCTCCTGCGGCTCGCACATATCTTCTTACATGTCCGTGCTTGATCAGGAACTCAATCTCATCCTTCAACTGGTTACATTCATTGGTGTCGTGCCCGTAGTCGTTGTGAAAATGATAGAACTTCGTTGTATCTTTCTTGGAGATATCTTTCCTAATAGGTGCGGGTCATTTGCAAGGCACGCTTTAGCTGGTCGCCTGGTGGACTTCAGCTTGGCTTTCGACAAGGGCAGTGTAGTTGGTCAATCTCGACTCATATTGATTGCCTTTGGGGCGCTTACTCTAGGATGTTGAGGGTTCATTGTTCGCCCGCTTTCCACCATTTCTACCATTTCTATTCCCGTTGCCTTTGCCATTGCCCTTGGGCTTTTCCGGCCCATTGGTGGCTTTGGCGGGTTCTTTGGGCCCCTTGTCTTTATTTGGCGATTTCCCTTCATTGGCAATCGCATCTTCGAGCTTGATATATCGATCAGCCCGATCCAAGAACTCTTGGGTACTTCTAACCCCATGCTTTCTGAGGCTACTCTAGAGGGGTGAATGGCGCCTAACTCCAGCTGTTAGAGCCATCATCTTGCCTTCATCTCCTACTATTTTGGCTCCAGCTGCAGCACGCATGAAGCGTTGGACATATTCTTTCAAGGGCTCTCCCTCTTTCTGTCATATCTCGACTAGTTGGTTGGCCTCTGTGGGGTGTACACGACCCGCGTAGAACTGTCCATAAAATTCCTTCACAAACATTTCCTAAGAGACTTGTAATGACCCAACTACTCTAAACTTTGGACCATTAATGAAAACTACACATAGACCCTAATCCTTAATAGAACTTACAAGTGAAAAGATCATAACTTTATTAAAAACTTGTAAAAATAAAGGTTAAACTTACATAAAATTTAAGTTAGGATATGGGATCCCATTGTTTTAAAATCAAAACATAACATAATTGTAATTAAAAGAGATTACATAAATAAGTGCGAAAAAATACACATAAAACCATAAGTACTTCATCCTTGAATCGAAACTCTCAGCTCTTTGAATCCATTCCGCCTGAATACACATTCCCCAAGCTTCCAAGAACCTTTCCCACCACTAAAGCTATTTTCCTGCACATATAAACACAAAGGAGTGAGCCTAATGCCCAGCAAGGAAAATCTAACATATAACCATATACATAAAATTCATAATGTAACATAAAAAATATCAAAACACTTATGTCACATACATACTATAATGGCCATTATTACTTGGGGTCCCATAAACTAAACAAGTCATATGCCCATTAGATTAGTGGGGCTTGCTAGCTAAGCAAGTCATATGCCCATAATCTATTTGGGGCTTGTTAGTTGTATAGGTCATATGCCCAAGTCTACAAACATACTTAACATAGCATATTACATAACATAAAATCATAAGATAACATATAAAATCATATAACACATAAATCCTATCCTATTTTCCTTACCAAATTACCGGGATATGAGAACAGATTTTGGGACTTTGGAACACTCCTAAAAACCATAAATGGGAGAGTGAGTATACTAAAGAGAATGAGATGAAAAGAATGGAAGAACTATACCATTGAGAATATACTTACCAAAAACTTATGTCCAAGACCTTAGGTTTCCTAACCAAGAATAAAGAATAAGGTTAGAATGTTGAGTAGAAGACTATAAGAACATAAAGAAAATAATACCAAATGAACTAGAGTGTGAAATACCTTGAATGCTTCTATAGCCAATCTAAACCTTGAACCGAAATGCTATAAACCTTACTTCCCAAGTGTTTGGTAAGCTTATAATGATCAAGCTTATAATTCCCAACCCAAGTGTTTATATAATAACCTAGCAACTTGCAGCCTCTGAACTTAGAGTAATAGATGAATAAATGACTGGGTACTAGGTCCTATTTATAGAGTTTAGGAATGAAAAGATCTTCATTTATCTTGAATAAAAATAATGGCTTTTTAAGTGAAAAATATTTGAATTATCATTCAGCAGAGGCTGAAGACTCGTTCAGAAAGATGTTGGACTTATCAAGAGGTTGAAGATTTGAATGGAGAACATTTTCAAAATGTTTCAAAATGCCCTGAAGGAGGCGATATATCGCCCCCTTTAGGCGATATATCGCCTGGGCCAATATGCCCGAGGCAATCGTGCGACATTTTTTTTTTCGTGCTACGATATATCGCCCCTAAAGCTGCGATATATTACGCTGAATATTTAAACACGAAATTACACATTTTAAGCTTAATTTAAATTGAGTAAACAGCCTTGACTAAGCCCTCTAACGTTTTCAAAGCTGCTGACTGACCCTAGGATATTCAAATTTTAACCTTAATAAATTTAATCCTCAAAATACTTAATCATTATTAAACATACACATGACATGTGCTATTATCTTATTGGGTCTTATCTAAACCTTATAATATAATAAATATTACCCTCAATATCAGTCATATTAATCAAACCTTAGGTTAAAATTAATATTCCTAGACTATAGGTTAAACTTAGAAAATCTACAAGTGTTACTATGAGTGTCGAAATAAATCCCAGTCTGAACCAAAAAACCACAGTCATAACAATAATACTACTATTACTATTATACTACTATCTAACTAGCTAAGTAAAGTTCTTTGGACTCTACAATACTATACTAGCAGGAAGGAACTTGAAGAACCACTCCTGAGCGGTGTCAAATAGTATCGCAGGGAAGATCCGACAGTGGGCGTCTTTCGATACTTTTTGTATGTCCATTTGTATCTCAAACTTATTAACGTGAGACACCGGGTCTCCATACCAGTCGAAGTTTGGCAATGTAGGCATCTTGAACTTACTAGGGGTTTCGGCCGCAGCAATCCTCTGTACGAAGGTGGTGCCCCTCCTCCTATCGTACTCGATATGGAACGTTCTTCCCCCGACCAGTTGCTGTACTTCTTGGTTCAGAGCATCAATCTGAGCCTGAACAGCTTCCGGGACTGCTGGGCCCGCTGGTGCCGGGGTAGCGTACTCATCGTGCCTCTCACGGCGGTCGTTAAGTACGTCCCTAAGATCATTGTCTCTTCGTCTCTGCTCGCTAGCTCCTAACCGGCTAAAGACTTTCGGCTACCTGGGCTGCCCCCCAGCATTATGGCTAGCTGGCCTATTTTCTCTAGGTGGGGGGCTTCTGCCTCCACCTCTTTCTTCATTTTTCTGGCCAGCGTTCCCTCTGACGGAATCAGCTTCATTATAGCCATGGCCATCTCTGAATTGTGGCTGACTATGGCGTGATCGGCTATTCATGCTATTTCCTCCTCGGGGTGGCATCTCTCGAGTGTCAGGGGGAGGCCTGCGTTGGTCGTTGGGTCCCCATGCATTATTATGCCATGGGGGGCCCCTGACCGCAGAGCCTGACTCTGTGTTCCTTCTGTTGGCAGGACGACGTTGTCCCCTGCTCAGTAGATTCAGCTCTTCATCCCCTGGGTGTCTAGGGCTGTGAGGCACTTGCCCGGCCCTATTCTGCCTTGGGAGCTGGGGATTGCCTCGACCAGCCTGGGATGGAGGTTGCTGCTCAGGATCTCTATGTGGGACATCATCCTAGGCAATAGGCGACTACTCCGGCCTTTGAGGGCTTGCTGGCTAGAGCAAAGGCTTGGATTGGGACCTCTTTGAGGTGGTGTGCTCCGTGGCTGATCTGGCTAGGAGGCTGGTACAACTTGACTCCTAGCCAGTTGAATGGCTACTTCAAGGGCGGCCATGGCATCCCTCTGCCGACGATCCATTTCTGCCTTCCACTCACTCAGCTCTTGGCGCTGGTGTTCTATTTCTCTTTTTTGTAATGCCATCGTCTCCGCAGCATTCTCTTGATTGGCCCTGAGATTAGCCAACTCATCTTGCAATACTCCCAGCGTTGCCCTCAGTGTTTTGGAATCTAGTTCCTCCTCATCAAACTCCAAATGTGGTTCATTCTCAGCCACATTTGGGGGAGGAGGTTGGGATGGTGCAGCGCCAACAGCCTGTCCAGTTTTCTTGGATGTTTTCTCCATTAGATTCTTTCACAGTTCTTTCCCAAACTCTCAATGGAAGCACCAGAATGTTGACCCTCGATTTAGCCAACGACACGGAGTCAAATGTACGACAAAGTATAAAACAAGAATGAGAAAAATGATCTAACGGAAAGGAAGAAAACACCAAGGAATTATAGTGGTTCGGTCCCAAAGAATGGTAATGACCTACGTCCACTTAGTGATATTGTTATTATTGAATCTCAAAGTCATGATCAAAGAACTAGGGTTCTTGAGTTTCACAAACCTTAAATGTATTACAATAAGACGATGTACAATTCACTATAGCTCTTTTTTCTCTCAATATTTAGCAAAAAGATTCAGGAATCAAAAGTTCAAAAGTCCCTTCCTTGAGCTATTTCATGCATATTTATAGGCTCAAGGAAAGTTACACATGGCAACGTGCCCTATCTTTCCTTAATGATCGCGTATCAAGATAATAATGAAGAAATATTCAATGCAGTTATTATAAGATTACAACTTAAGAAGAAAATAAATTAGGTTATATGGCCAGCCTGGCCGTATAAAAAATTAACCCTGACGATGCGGTGTGCTTCTGGTCGATAGTCGAGCAGTACTTTCGCCATGTGTCAACAACGTGTGAGAAATTCTCGCCACGTCATCAGCAACCATTTTTTGGGTAAGCAATCAGTATCGGGGTTATTAAGATATAAGGATCAGGTATGCATTCCAAATGATCAAGGGATTAAGATGAAGATTTTAGAAGAAGCACACAGTACCACATACTCAGTTCACCAAGGGTCGACCACGATGACTCACGACATTAAGGCAATATATTGGTGACCAGGAATGAGGAAAGATATAGCGAAATTTGTGTCTAAATGTTTAGTATGCCAGCAAGTGAAAGCAGAACATCAGTGGCCTGCAGTCTTATTGCACCTACTTAGCATTCCAAAATGGAAATGGGATGATATAGCCATGGATTTCGTGACGGGTTTGCCACGAACAAATAAGCAGCATGATTCGGCTTGGATAGTAATAGATAGACTAACCAATTCGGCTCATTTCCTGCCTGTTAAGACTTCATATTCAGCAGATAAATACACAGACATTTATGTCCAAGAAATAGTATGACTCCATGGAATCCCTAAGATAATAGTATTCGATACAGGATCGGTGTTTACATCAAGATTTTGGGGAAGTTTGTAGCAAGCCAAGGGTACCAAGTTAAGTCTTAGTACGACATTTCATTCTCAGGCTGATGGACAGTCAGAGTATACCATACAGATTTTAGAAGATGTGTTGCACGCTTGTGTACTTAATTTCGGAGGATCATGGAGTTAGTATTTGCCGCTGATAGAATTCTCCTACAACAATAGCTAGCAGTCAACAATCGGGATGGCGCCTTACGAGCTACTTTATGGAAGAAGGTGTCGATCGCCATTACATTGGGATAAGGTAGGAGAAAGGCAACTTCTTGGTCCCGAAGCTGTTAGAGAAGCTCAAGAAGCAGTAGCACTGATTAGAAAATTTATGCTCGCTGCTCAGAGCCGTCAGAAAAGTTATGCGGATACCGAACGACGTGATGTGGAATTGAAAGTCTAAGATCAAGTCTTCTTGAAGATATCTCCTATGAAAGGTGTGATACGGTTTGGGAAGAAAGGCAAGCTTAGTCCTCGGTTTATAGGTCCTTTTGAGATATTGGACAAAGTGGGAGCAGTTGCATATAGATTAGCCCTACTGCTAGCTCTAGCAGATAGCCACAATGTGTTCCACATCTCGATGCTGCGTAGATATGTGTCAGACCCATCTCACGTCCTCAAGTACGTTACGATAGCACTCCAGAAAGACTAGAGTTATGAGGAACAACCCGTTAGCATCCTAGATAGAGGGATGAAGGATTTATGGTCCAAGAGTATTCCGATAGTCAACGTCCTACGGAGTAATAGTTCTGAACAGGAGGCAACGTGGGAGTTGGAGGAGTACATGTTAGCATGGTATCCGGAATTTTTTGGTAAGTAAATTTCGAGGACGAAATTCTTTTTAGTAGGAGAGAATTGTAGAGTTCCAGAATTTTACTTAGTTAGTAGTTGTAATGCCCCAAATTTCCTAATAAGGTTTATGACCTTGATTAGGAGGTCGGGAGGGCCATAATTGATTTATTATGTTATTAAGTGATCATATGCATGTTTATGTGAATTATATTATAATATGATGGTAAATGCATGCATATGAGTTTATTTTAATTATAAGGGCATTTTTTTTAAATTGGCCCGTTGAGGGCATGATTGTGTATTTTCGCGCATGTGGGTGAGTTATGAATGGTACCACATTATATGTGGATTTGTTCAAGCTTTTCGGCATGAGACGATCATGAAATGCAAGTGTTCGGTCTGGTCATAACGGGTTTAAGTTCGGGGCTCGGGGTGATTTTGGTGGTTAGAACATTACCGGGAATTAAAGGGTAATGGGATATGGATTATTGGTGTTTGAGAATATTGAGAATAGCAGGAATTGGAGGGTGTTAATTATGATTAACGAAATAGGTGCGAAAGGATGGTTTTGCCCTTGGTGGCTGTTAAGGTTTATTTTAGACTTGAGGGCATTTAGGTCTTTTCACCCTTAGATATTTATATCAGCCATTAAGGCTGTAGAATCTTGTCAAAAAAAGAGTCTCCTTCCTCCTTCTCTCCCGATAGTTTTCTCCTCCATTTCTCCTTGAGTTTTTAAGTTCTTTTTGAGGAATCAAGTCGAGGAACCAAGCTGTGATAAGCTAGGGTTATGCTCCACCATTGAAGAGGGTGTGTTGCTGAGGTTGAGGTGAGTTTTTAGCCATTAGAACTCTTGCTTTTGCTCTGTTTTCTTAGTTAAGTTTCAACTGGTTTTTGATTTGGAAAGTTGGGAATTGATTGGAGTTTTGGTTAGGGTTCTTGTGATTGTGATGTTTTGGGCATGTGAGGATGGTTTTTGGGTTCATTTGGCATCAAAAATGGGGTTTGGAGGCATTGGAATCGAGTTAGAATTGATGGAGTCGAAGGAAGAGATTTCTGGGCAGTATTTAGCTGGGGGTAGCGCTACAATGCCCATCAGAGGGTGCTATAGCGCTACACAGGATTTGTTTGGGCAGTTTGGGGTTCTGAGTATAGCGCTGGGGCACTATTGAGCAGCGATGTAATGCTACTCTGTTCCTCTAGAATCCTGTTTTGAGTGATTTTAAGGGTTTTTGGCTCGGGGTTTCAATCCTTAATGCTCGGGATCGAATCTACTCACCGTGTGGGTACATTTCGGGGTCCCAAGAGTGGGGTTTAGGTCAAGACCCTATCTTTGTTGATTCTCATTAATCAAAGATTGTATTTGGTTATGACTAGGTGACCGCTAAAGGATTAAAGGATCGATCGTTCTCAAGGGTCGTTCTTGTTCTAATTCTCGCTCAAACCAGAGGTAAGAAAACTGCACCCTGTGTATATGTGACATGCATGGTTATTTTTGATGCAGTTGGATGTGTAAATGTAATGCATATGAGGCACGAGAAACATGTGATTAAGGCATGTCGTGAATATTGAGTATGAGATTGTTCAGAGCTTGATCCTCTGTGTTTATGCATGATCCTAATTGTGCTAGTAATTATTGAGTAAGCATGCTGAATGCCCTGTTTTCAGATATTTGACATATGGTATATGTTTGGTAGCATTGCTTACTTGTGTATGGCATTGACTAGTCAGGGACAACACTGGTCGCGTATTTCTGACCTAAGGGTCGAGAACAGCATAGCTTCATGAATGCAAGGCCGATTAAAGATTAAATCTAATCGATATCAGCATTGAATGACTCTAAGGCATTAATACTAGACCGACCTGAAGGTCGATGAAAATTATAAGCGCTTGTCTAGTCTAAGACTAGTTACTTAGAGCCAGGGCCAAAGGCCTAGGTGACGGTTGTCACATGGCTAGGGAGCAGTATCCCATGATTATGACCCTGTGGTCATGAGGAAGGTTATGTTGGTGACTAATCATCATGCACCTATCCTATTAAGCAAGTGAGAGGATCACTTATTTATAAAAGGGAACGAACCCACCTTAGTGACTTGTACCACTGTCACTCTTTTATCCAGGGCTATCAACTTAGTATGGATACCATAATCACCAGTGATAAATCACTTATCTGATTGTGATTGACTTGATAGTCATGAACTCAGGAGGGCAGGATTCCTTATCCTGGATACCCATCATTATGTGGATTTGTTTGCCTGCTTGATTAGGGCTGTATCTGCTAGGCGTGTGCCTTTATGATTTGATGACATGTTATTACTGTTCATGAGCATATTAAGTTTTCTTGCTTGGCTTTGGCTTACGGGTGATATGTGGTGCAGGTAAAGGCAAAAGAAAGATGGACCATCCTTGAGTTGGAGAGCTTAGGTGACGACGTGTACATATGCGGGTTCTCGACTGCCACGGCCGAGGGTTTGAAAAAGAACTAGGGTTAAACCCTATTTTGCCGCTTGGATCAGCCTGTTGTAAATATTTTCCTCTAATAGACCTTAAATTATATTTTTGGGATCCCAATGTATACAGTAAACGTTCTAATGAAACGTTACATCTTAACTAAAAAATTTAATCCCTAAACCGCTAATCATACTTAGTTACACGAATTTGGCCAAATGACTCGATTAGCGAGTTTAGCACTGTTTACAAGGCACATCGTAACGGTCCCTGGAGTTTAGGGCGTTACAACTTGGTATCAGAGCGAGCCAAGGTTTATGGTTCCTGAAGACAAGTCGGGCATGTACACTCGTCACTAAAGATAACTTCTCTCAGGGAATGGTAACTATTTCTGTAGTTATGTGCTCAACTGCTTAAATTGAATGTAAATGCTTTACCTGCATATTGTATTAGGGAGCATGAGATTCGAATAGAGCCTGGCTCTTGACTGTATGATTACTTGCTCCATGAATATATATAATTGTAATGTTTGCATTCTGGTATTGGGGGCATGGTGTGAATGTTGGAAGAGCAGGGATCATGATTGATGTGTGAATGCCATGGGCATGTTTATAGCACTGCAGGTGGTTAATGCATGTGGTGTGGTAAGATTGATCCCGTGGGGAAAGCTCTTGATATGCTCATCATGATTAATGGATCAAGTTATTGACTACAGATTCAATCAGCAGGTTTATATTTAAGGCAGATCATAAGTCTTGGTGGTGGTTATACAGAGGCTGGGAATTACAGCCAAGGTATCAGTTCTTCATCTGCTCCTATGAATTTTTCAGTTGATGTTTACAGATTTGCAATCAAGATTGCATAGGCATGAAGAAGAGATCAGGTGTCTGAAGCAACATCAGAATCTGTTGGGGAGCACCTCTTCCTTTGTTGTGCCAGGAGTGGCATCAGCTTTGGCTCAGCCTAGGGTTGAGAGTAGATGGGAATTTCTCTGTGGAAGATTCCAGGAGTATTACCCTCCAGTCTTTGAGGGAGGCCTAGATCCATTCAGAGCTGAGAAATGGATGGGCATGATTAGTTCCATTCTTGATAGTATGGGACTGGTAGGTCACGATAGGGTGGCTTGTACAACATATGTATTGCAGGATGATGCTCGGACATGGTGGGAAGTGATATCCCAGACACTAGACACAGTTGTGATGGATTGGAAAGAATATAGGCAGCTGTTCAGCGAAAGATATTATTGTGATGCAGCCAAGACTGCTAAGATGAATGAGTTTGTGAATCTCGTTCAGGGAAATGCATCAGTAGCCAAGTATGTTAACAGATTTGATGGGTTGGCCAAGTTTGCTTTAGACATGGTACCCACAGATATTGCTCGGAAGGAAAGGTTTATTTAGGGATTGAGTCCTGGAATAGCTCAGGGCATTATAGTTGCCCCAGTGCATGAAGTCTCTACCTATGCTCAGGTGGTAGGGAAGGCTCTTGCTGTTGAGAGTGCAAGACATCAGATTGGGCAGAAGAATGTCAGAGATCATGGAGCTCAGATAGTGGTATCCCCACTTATTGGAGCAAGTAAAAAGGAAAGTCGGAAGACTTATCCAGTATGCGCTCGGTGTAAGAGGCATCATCTAGGAGAATGCCGAGCAAGGGCATGTGTTCTCATGTAAAATGTTTGGACATCGTAAGAAGGATTGGCCAATGTGAAGGAAGGATGAGCAAAAGTGGATAGACAGCTCGATTCCAACTCGAGTGTTTATTCCAAGGCAGACAGAGTCCGAGATGGAGACTAGTTCCTCAAGGGTGGCAGGTTAGCTTTTGGTCCTGGTCTTTATATTTGTGCTGAATGATTTGGTGCCATGTTGTTCTTTATTTTTTGCATATAGAGAAGCATGAAGTTGATATATAAGTCATATGGTTATGATATGATGAAAAGTGATCTTGTATTGGTAATTTAATAGATCAGGTGAATTATTGTGGAAAGGCTCATCAGTGGTTTTAATGAGTTGGTTATGACTGGATAGCTTTAGTATGATACAGGGTATGGATTGGTTAGCCAAGTGTGGGGCAATTTTAAGTGATAAGGAAAGTATAGTAACTCTTGGGCTCGAGAGTGGAAAGCCTTGTGGCAGTTGGCACTGTTTTGAATGCCTCAGTAAAGTTGTAAGAATTAAAGGTTTCGTTATCGAGTAAATGGAATTCTCTAAGGTGGATATTAGATCTGGTTAGTACCATCTAGAGATCAGGAAAAAGAATATGCAGAAGTCTGCTGTTATATCAGATAAGGGCACTGGGAGTGCTAAGTATGTCTTGAGAATTATTTAATGCCAAGTGTTTGTGAATTAGATGAATAGAGCATTCAAAGGTTTATTTGAATGGGATTTGTGATCATCGTGGATGATGGTTTTGTGGTGTGTTCTCAGCAGAAATTTTCCAAGGTCAAGGAATGCCTTAGGGACAGGAGTTCCTTGGGTGGTAAAGATATTTCAGGTGCCTTGGGAATTAATTTTGAGTCTTCTGCAGATCAGAAACAGTTTAGAGGTTGTTATAACACCTCAGTAGCAAAGAAAAGTGATTGCCTATGCAACATGTTGGTTAAAGGATTTGACCAGAACTAGAGTAGAGTTTCTAGTGGGTCAGGTGGCCAGTTTTATGGTTGAGATTATTATCTCAGGGAAGATCAAAAGGAAATATGATTAAGTGAACCATAGATGGGAAAGATTGAGGAGAAAGTCTTACCTAGATTAGCTAAGGATTAAGCAGTGTCAGATATGGGTTTATCATGGTATAGAGATCGGATCTGGGATCCGAAGGACACTAGGGTTAATTGGGAGATTCTGAATGAATTTCGTGTTATTCTCCTATTCTCTTCATTCAGGCATCATGGAAATGTATCAGGATATGAAAGTTTTTTAGTGGTGGCCTGAGATGGAGAGGGGCATAATGGAATGTGTGGTAAAGTTCTTAGCCTGTCAACAGGTCAATACAGAGTATCAGGAATTAGTGAAGCCATTGTAGGCTTTGAGTATTTTATAGTGGGAATAAGGAAGCATCACGAGGGGTTTCGCGGTGGGATTGCCCAGATTAGTGGGTCATCGTGAATTGGCATTGAGTCATTGTGGACCAATAGTCCAAGTGAGTTTATTTCTATTAGTAAGGATAGGTAATGCAACTGATCAGTATTCAGATCTCTATGTGAGAAAGAGATAATACGCCTTCTTGAGAATTCAAGGTCTATCTTATCAGGTGAAGACTCTATTGTTACTTCCTGGTCTTGGAAGGGTTAAGGAAGGCGATGGATATATAGATGGAATTCAGTACAGGTTATTACTCTCGGACTGATGGTAAATCAGAGAGAGAGGGTTATCCAATTATTATTGGAAGAACATCTTATAAGATGAATTAGTTAATATATAGCTGGATCCTGAGGTGGTTCAGGGGATCATTGAGACTATTAGAGGATAGAGCGTGGATGCTCACTTCTCAGAGTAAATGGAAAAGTTTTACTGACATGAAAAGTAGGAATGTGGAATTCCAAGTAGAAGAATGTATCTTCCTTAAAGTATCACCATGGAAAGGGGTGAGGAGTTAAGGGCAAGCTAAGCCCTAGATTATCTTGGCAGTTGATTCCTAGATAGGACTGGTTAGGTTGACTTTGGATCAGCCTTATCTTTGGCACTGTCAGATGTATACAGTGTGTTATGTATTTCCATGCAGTGGACATGGGTTAAAGGAACTCATGAGTTGAGTCATAAGAATCTGAAGGTTAAGGTTAAGTATTCTGGTAAGGAATAGCCAGCTCAGATTGTAACAGAAAGAATAAGGTTCTAAGGAACAGAGTATACCTTGGGTTAAGGTATGTTACCGGAACAGTGAGATCGAGGGAGCGACCTAGGAAATTGGAATCAGTTGTGCGGAATTCTTATTCCGAGCTGTATAGATAAATTTCGAGGACGAAATTTCTATAAGAAGGGGATAGTTGTAATGCCCCAAATTTCCTAATAAGGTTTAGGACCTTGATTAGGAGGCCGGGAGGGCCATAATTGATTTATTATGTTATTAAGTGATCATATGCATGTTTATGTGAATTATATTATAATATGATGGTAAATGCATGCATATGAGTTTATTTTAATTATAAGGGCATTTTGGTAATTTGGCCCGTTGAGGGCATGATTGTGTATTTTCGCGCATGTGGATGAGTTATGAATGATACCACATTATATGTGGATTTGTTCAAGCTTTTCGGCATGAGACTATCATTAAATGCAAGTGTTCGGTCTGGTCATAACGGGTGTATGTTTGGGGCTCGGGGTGATTTTGGTGGTTAGAACATTACCGGGAATTAAAAGGTAATGGGATATGGATTATTGGTGTTTGAGAATATTGAGAATAGCGGGAATTGGAGGGTGTTAATTATGATTAATGAAATAGGTGCGAAAGGACGGTTTTTCCCTTGGTGGATGTTAAGTTTTATTTTAGAATTGAGGGCATTTAGGTCTTTTCACCCTTAGAGATTTATATCAGCCATTAAGGCTAAAGAACCTTGTCAAAAACAGAGTCTCCTTCCTCCTTCTCTCCCGATAGTTTTCTCCTCCATTTCTCCTTGAGTTTTTAAGCTCTTTTTGAGGAATCAAGCCAAGGAACCAAGCTGTGATAAGCTAGGGTAATGCTCCACCATTGAAGAGGGTGTGTTGCTGAGGTTGAGATGAGCTTTTAACCATTAGAACTCTTGCTTTTGCTCTTTTTTCTTAGTTAAGTTTCAGCTGGTTTTTGAGTTGGAAAGTTGGGAATTGATTGGAGTTTTTGGCTAGGGTTCTTGTGGTTGTGATGTTTGGGGCATGTGAGGATGGTTTTTGGGTTCATTTGGAATCGAAAATGGGGTTTGGAGGCATTGGAATCGAGTTAGAATTGAAGGAGTCGAAGGAAGAGATTTCTGGGCAGTATCTAGCTGGGGGTAGCACTACAGTGCCCATCAGAGGGCGCTATAGCGCTACACATGATTTGTTTGGGCGGTTTGGGGTTCTGAGTATAGCGCTGGGGCATTATTGAGCAGCGCTGTAATGCTACTATGTTCCTCTAGAATCTCGTTTTGAGTGTTTTTAAGGGTTTTTGGCTCGGTGTTTCAATCCTTAAGGCCCGGGATAGAATCTACTCACCGTGTGGGTACATTTCGGGGTCCCGAGAGTGGGGTTTAGGTCAAGACCATATCTTTGTTGATTCTCATTAATCAGAGATTGTATTTGTTTATGACTAAGTGACCACTAAAGGATTAAAGGATCGGTCGTTCTCAAGGGTTGTTCTTGTTCTAATTCTCGCTCGAACCAGAGGTAAGAAAATTGCACCCTGTGTATATGTGACATGCATGGTTATTCTTGATGCATGTTGGATGTGTAAATGTAATGCATATGATGCACGAGAAACATGTGATTACGGCATGCCATGAATATTGAGTATGAGACTGTTCAGAGCTTGAGGCTATGTGTTTATGCATGATCATAATTGTGCTAGTAATTATTGAGTAAGCATTCCGAATGTCCTGTTTTTGGATATTTGACATATGGTATATGTTTGGTAGCATTGCTTACTTGTGTATAGCACTGACTAGTCAGGGACGGCACTAGTCGTGTATTTCTGACCTAAGGACCGAGAATGGCATAACGTCATGAACGCAGGGCCGATTAAAGATTAGATTTAATCGATATCAGCATTGAATGACTCTACGGCATTAATGTTGGACCAACCTGAAGGTCGATAAAAGTTATTAGCGCTTGTCTAGTCTAAGACTAGTTACTTATAGCCAGGGCCAAAGGTCTAGGTGATGGTTGTCACATGGCTAGGGAGCAGTATCCCATGATTATGACCCTGTGCTCATGAGGAAGGTTATGTTGGTGACTAATCATCATGCACCTATCCTGTTAAGCTAGTGAAAGGATCACTTATTTATAAAAGGGAACGGAACCCACCTTAGTGACTTATACCACTGACACTCTTTTATCCAGGGTTATCAACCCGGTATGGTCACCGAAACCACCAGTGATAAATCACTTATGTGATTGTGATTGACTTGATAGTCATCCACTCAGGAGGGTAGGATTCCTTATCCTGGATACCCATCATTACGTGTATTTGTTTGCCTGCTTGATTAGGGCTATATCTGCTAGGCATGTGCCTTATGATTTGATGACATGTTATTACTGTTCATGAGCATATTAAGTTTTCTTGCTGGGCTTCGGTTTACGGGTGCTATGTGGTGCAAGGAAAGGCAAAAAAAAACTGGACCATCCTTGAGTTGGAGACCTTAGGTAACGACGTGTACATATGCGGCAGCTCGACCGCCACGACCGAGGGTTTGAAGAGGAACTAGGGTTAAACCCTATTTTGTCGCTTAGATCGGCCTGTTGTAAATATTTTCCTATAATAGACCTTAAATTATATTTTTGGGATCCCAATGTATACAGTAAATGTTCTAATGAAACGTTACATCTTAACTAAAAAATTTAATCCCTAAACCGCTAATCATACTTAGTTACACGATTTTGGCCAAATGACTCGAGTAGCTAGTTTAGCACTGTTTACAAGGCACACCGTAACGGTCCCTGGAGTTTAGGGCATTACAGTAGTAGTAGTCGTAGTAGTAGTAGCTAGTAGAAGTTATAGTATGATAGTTACGGTGGATTTTGGTTCAAGCCGGGACTTAGTTGAATACTCATAGCACCACCTATAGATTTAAAAGTTTAACCAATAGTTTAAGAATATTAATTATTACATAAGGTTTGATTAATATAGCTGATTATAAGAATGTCATTTATTATACTATAAGGTTTAGATAGAATTAATCAGATCATGACACTTGTCGTGTGCATGTTTATTAAGGAATAAAGTATTTTTGATGACTAGTTTTATAAGAGAAATATTTAAAAACTCTAGGACCTGCCAGCAGCTTTAAAACTGTATTATCACTCAGTCAAAGCTGTTTATTCAATTCAAATTAAGCTGAAAAAGTGCAATTACGTGTCTAATATTTCAGCGTATGCCAATATATCGCAGCTATAGGGGCGATATATCGCCACACGAGAGATAAAAAAAATACGCCGACTTTGCACAAGCTATCGAACCAGCCTCATAAATACTGGAAGAGGCGATGTACCGCCTATAGGGGCCGATATATTGGCCCCACCTATGTATTTTTGAAAGTTCAGTTTTTCAATTTTAAAAATAGCCTTAACCTCTTGACTAGCCTCTGAACGTTTTTGACCAAGTCTTAAGCATCTGTTGAACGAATATTCAAATATTTTTCAATTAATATTCATTATTTTATTCAAGCTAAAAGGAGGTAGTTTCACTCCTTGAACTCTATAAATAGGACCTAGTACCCGGCCATTTTTCTCATTTTTCAAGCTGTGTTTAGAGCCTTCAAATTGCTAGGTTTACTATAGAGTGATAAACACTTGGGTTGGGATAAAAGCTTTATCATCTTAAGCTTTATAAACACTTGGGAAGTGAGATATATAGGGTGTCTTCAATATCGAGGTGTAGTTCGGTTCTAGTACATCCAAAGGTATTCCTATTCTTAAGTTCATTTCAGTTTAATTCTTTAGTTTTCTTTAGTTTTCATTCAGATCCTAACTCACTGTTTTCAATTCTTGGTTAGGTATTTAAGTTCTTTGAACTTAAGGTTTCTTTTCGGTAAGCTTCTTCTTGATGGTTTAATTCTCTTCTTTATCATCTCTTTTCTTTAAAAATACTCACATTCTTATTGTTGGTTTTAGGAGTGTTCCAAATCCAGTCTTTGTTCTCAAATATCCCAGTGTTGGTAAGGAAAATAGGATAGATTTTATATGTTTATATGATATGTTATGCTTATGTATGTTATGTTTACATTATGTATAGTATGATTATAGTCCTTGGGTATATGACTTGTCTAGCTAGCAAGCCCCAATAATTTATGGGCATATGACTTGCATAGCTAGCAAGCCCCACAAATCTATTGGGCATAAGACTTGTTTAGTTAACAAGCCCCAAGAAGTATGATGGCCATTGTAGTATTATATGACATATGTTTATGACATAGTTTATGTATATGTTTTATGTTGTTAGTAGATTTTCCTTGCTCAGCATTAGGTTCATTCCTTTATTTTTATGTGATGTAGGAAAATAGATATGGTGACGGAAGGATTCATGGTAGCTTGACTTGTGTATTGAGGAAGAAGGGATTCGATGGACTGCGTGACGATTCGAGGATGACGTTATTTTAGTCTCTTTCAATTATGTTTTTATGTATTTTCCGCATTTAGCTTTGTAAACAATTTCATTTAGTTTAAAGTTATGTTTTATGTTAAAACAATGGGATCTCATACTGCTCATTTATGTATATCAATATTTACTTTAGATTTTTTAATAAAGTTGTGAATGTTTCTTATGTATGTTGCTTCGAAAATAATGTCTATGTATAGTAGTTTTAATGGTCCAAGGTCTTAGAATTAGTTGGGTCATTACACATATGTTGTGAAAACTGTCTTTCCAAATGGTGCTGTTGAGGTCACAGACCCAACTGATGGGAGAGAATTCAAAGTAAATGGCCAACGACTGAAACACTACATATAAAGGGTGACCCAGCCTGAAGAAGTCACTCTCGTGGAACCAGTTTACCAAGTCTGAGTATTGTTCCAAATTGATTGTACATAGGTTTTTTTTCTGTTTATTTCCCTTTTGTCATTTTATTTTATTTGTTATCATTTTGTGTTTTCAGTTTTTTATGTTTTAGAAAATCAATATTCGCTCTATCAATCGACGCTCACTATCCAGGTGTTCTCTTTCCCTGCTCCTTTACATTTATTATATTTTGAGACATTGAGGACACTGTCATATTTTTGTTGGGGTGGTGAGCATATTCACGCATGTATGTTGAATTTTGTCATATTAATATTTTCACGGTCAATTTTTTTTCAAAACTACTTATTTATTCTTGCAAAATGTTACTTTTGAGTTCATTTTTGTTATCTGTAATACTAAGAGCTTCTCTAGAGTTACCTAATGCACATGCGAAATGTTGTGGTAAGATGGATGTTAGCACATATTTGCTTAGAAATTTTCCATGTTTAAGAATTCATTCTTTTCTATGAGAGGTGGGACTTGAGAAAACAACTTTAAATTTTTTATTGATTATTAGAAATGGTTATAATTATTTGGATAATGTATTGTAGTATGAATGGATGATGTTTTAGGGATAATATTTTCTATACACAAATCTTATTAGAGAGCATTTTATTATGCTATTCATAAAAAAGAAAGAGACGAAAAAAAGAAAGAAAAGAAAAAAATAGAAAAAGAAAAACACAAGAGCAATAGTTCTATCATTTTCAATTATGTTGCCTCTTGTGTCAAAAAACAGTTTTTATTAATTTCATGTTTTATTTTATGGCTCTTTGAATAAATGTAAAGATTGTCTATTTAACTTAGAGTTCTCGAAAAAAATGGTTTTGTGGTACTCTTTATGGTGGTTGTCCAAATAGTTTATTTCTTATCTTCGTTTCAATGATTATTTAAAAGTTTGTCCTAAATATATATCCATTTGATGAGTTTTTATTTCTTTATTTCTAACTCCATGAGGGAAACCCTTAACTTTAAATATTTTCAATTACATGAGAGGTTAATGGAGTTGAGACTTTTACTTGGCATAATTTCGAAGGCTTTATGTGCTATGGTTTGCGGTAAGAAGGTTCAAGTTTGGTGCACACACTCACTACTCTAGATTTATTCAAAGTAATCTTGATAACTCTTGTTGACTTGTTACTAACATTTTGTGTTAATACTTAAGTTCTTTTATAATTTTTGACCTGAAATATATCATGTTGACATTTATTATTTCACTTTAATTGCTAGAGACTAGCAATAAGCTGGTTGGGGTTGTGATTAGTGTTCAAAAGTATCATTTTATTAGTCTTAAAGTTTAAAATTAATTAAGTTTTAATTAATATATTCATGGATTTATTGTCATATATTTTATATTTGAAAATATTAATTTTAATTTAATTTGTGTTTAATTTTTACGAAATAAAATGTATTTTTGACACAAACAAAAAGAAAGAAGAAAGAAAGAAATATAATTAAAAAAAATGATGATAAAGTGGTATTTTTGAAGGTGACTTAGGCCCAAAACCAAGCCCAGTTCAATCTTTCAACAGGTGCACACGCTGCCACATGGCAGCAGGCCATTTGTCCAGCTAAGCCACTACCAGCCGAGCCACCTACACCAGCTCCACCAGATGCTTGACACGTGTCCCCTTCTAGCCGCCTGCCTGACGCAAGCCAGCCTCCAGCCAAGCCGCGCGCCTGCCACACCTGCCGCACCTGACGCCTGACGAGCCAACCAAGAGACGCCACGTGTCCCATTGCTTGGCGGCTGTCCCCCATGCTCCTGCCGCGCCAGCTGCTAAGCCAATCAGCTTTCGCCACGTGGCCCAAATGTCCCCCACGACCTAACACCACTTGCCCCACTTCCATCAGTTTTTATGCCACTTTCCCACTATTTTGTACACGATTTTACACATTTTTGGGTCCTATCTCCACTATAAATAGAGAGCCAAATGGAGAAAAAAATCATCAAATTGTGGAATTAAGGTGGAGAGTATAATTAGAGAGAAAAACATTCTTTTTCCTATTTTTCTTTCGTTTCTTTTACATTTCTTTGAGTGAAAACAATGCATATTTTAGGCTAAATTCTCTTGTGGAAAGGCTAGAGTGAAGTTCATGTTTCACATTATATTTTTAATATATTGATTCTTTATTTTGTTCTTCATTTCTATATCTTTGTTACAATTAAATTTATTTTCTTCTAATTTTTATTCTAAATTTATTAGTGTCTTTTACATAAGTCTAGTCATGCTCTTCTTATGTAATTTAGGCTCTTAATTTAATTTAGGATATTTGTTATATTATATGCTTTTTACTACATTCTGTCATTGGTATTTTGTCGCTCTAAGGTATATAATATGATAGATTTTTAAAATTAGAAGTTTGTATAATTTAATTAAGAACATATTTTAAGGTGAGCTTTATTATATATATTTTCCAACTATAATTATGGTATAGAATTATAGTTGAGTAGAATGAATCAATTTTATTAAATATATATATGTTTGCATGAATGAAACTTATGCCTTCCATTTTTTCTCTCTGATTCTAATTCCTCAATTTTGTTTATTTAGTGTTTTAAAAAAATATATATTCTTTTTCAAAGTTACATTATTTCAATGTTTATTATTTATAGTTTACTAATCTTTCTTTTTACTTGTATTTTACCTCTCTGTGGATATGACATAGCCCAATTACTACTACGAATGCTTAGGAGTTTATTGGGCGATATCAACCACTACGACGAGGCTCTCTACTATTCTGACTAGAACTACCAGTTTCCTCTTGCCATTTTTCATTGGTTGTTGTTGGTGACATTGCAACTTCATTCGAGACCATCTCCTCCAATACAACCTTACTGTGATGTTTGTGGTTGTTAACATAGTCATTTTCAAGAAAAGTGGCATTTGTCAATACAAATATTTTATTTTCTTTGGGACTATAGAAAATTCCACCTCTAGTCTCTTTGGAATAGCCTACAAACATGCACACTTTAGAGCGTGATTTCAACTTCCCGGTCTTTCCTTTAAGCACGTGTGCAGGACACCCCAAAATGTGAAGATTATGTAAACTAGGTTTGCAACCATTCCATAATTCCAGGGTGTCTTCTGGATAGACTTAGATGGAACAACATTCAATATGTATATAGCATATTGAATTGCATAGCCCCAGAATGGCAGTGGTAATGATGAGAAGCTAATCATCGATCTAACCATGTCTAGTAACGTTCTGTTCCGTCTTTCTAAAACACCATTTTGTTGTGGTGTTCTAGGTGTTGTGAGTTGGGATTGAATACCATGCTCACACAAATGGCCCTCGAATTCAAAATCCAAGTACTCTCCTCCTCGATCAGATCGAAGAACTTTCAGTGATTTATCTAATTGCTTTTCAGCCTCTGCTCGAAATTCTTTGAACTTTCCAAAAGTTTCAGATTTTCTTTGCATTAAGTATATGTAACCATATCTTGAATAATCATCAACGAAAGTGACGAAGTATTCATAACCTCCTCTTGCTTGTACATTAAGTGGACCGCAAACATATGTATGTACCAGCTGAAGTGGTTCTGTAGCTCTTGAACCTTTAGCAGAGAAAGTTCTCTTGGTCATCCTGCCTTCTAGACAGAACTCACAAATAAGGAGAGATCCAATAGATAGTCCTCTTAAAGGACCATCCTTTATAAGCCAATTAATTCTATCTAGACCAATATGGCCCAATCTCAAGTGCCACATATATGTTTCACTATCGGAATCAGTCTTTTGTCGTTTAATAGATCTAGGATTAGCCATTTTAAATAATTCATAATTATAAGCATATTTCTCTTTAGCTTGCAGTTTATAAAGCCCATCAATTGATTTTGCATAACATATCTTAAAACCATATCTCGAAATAACAATCGAATTATTATTAAAAGAAATTTTAAAACCTTGTTCGTGCAACATTGAAAAAGAAATTAAGTTTCTAGAAAATCAAGGAATATAATAAACGTTCTCTAAAATAAGAAATTTATTCTTCTCTAATTCCAGGCGGGCTGTTCCAACTCAGAGACAATCTGACCACTGCTGTAACGACCCAAATTCGCTAATACGACTTAGGGCCTTGATTAGCGTGCCTGGAGGGCAATAAATGATTTAATATGTTAATATGTGAATTTATGTGAGGATGTGATAGAGATGCATGTTTAGTTGAGTTAAATATGCATGTGGGCCCCGTTTGAATATTAGGGGTATGTTTGTGAATTTAGCCGTTGAGGGCATAAATGTGATAAATATGATATGCATGTGATATATTTCTGTGTAGCACGATCCGAGACAGTCCTGGGGAGTGGTTAGCCAGAAAGTCACAACGGGGTTGAGAATTCGACTCGGGGCGAGTCGAGGGGTAATTTGGGTATTAGTTATTATTGGGCTATTGGGGTATGAAAATAAATATTCGGAGATATATTTGAGGTTAGAGTGTGTAGGAAAGAATATTGGGGAAAATTAATATTTCGTTTCTCGAGGATTTAGCGGGATTAGGTAAATGACTAAATTTCCCTTTGGTCAATTAAGGATAGAGGCTAAGCTTAAGGGACAGCTTGGTCATTTTGTAAGAATAAAGATAGATATAGTTAAGTAAAGAACTGCTGGAACCAAAGGGAAGAATAAGATTTTAGCTTAATCCTCTCAAAGTCGGTTTATTACTTTGGCTTGTGGTGTGTGAGCTTGGGAGAATTTTGGCAGAAATCCAAGACTTGAGACTTGTGTGAGAGAGAGAGAGCTTTGAAGGTGGAGGAGCAAAGAAGGCCAGAAATAAACAGCTGAGGTAAGGAGTTTAACCTTCAAACTTCCTGAGTTTCAATAGAATTGTAGTTCAAATCATGAGTTGAATGTGAATTGGGATTATGATGTTATGTTTGATTGTGAGTTGAGTTTCATGGCTGTGTGAACTTATAGCAAAGTTTAGATGGTGTGGTTGAGGACTTAAGCTTAATTTCTGGGTTAAATTGTTGGGTTGAGGTGATTTTGGGTGAGTTGGTCTGAAGAAAATGCAGGAAGAGATGAAGATTTCTGGGTTTGGAGGTGAGGGCCGCAGCCCTAGGAGGGGCATGCCGCGGCCCGTGTGCGCGCGCGGTCATGGGACGCCATGGAGGTTGATGCGCGCCACGGCGCTTGGCCAAGCGCGCCGCGGCCCGTGTGTGCTTCAGTGAAGTGCTAGCCTCTATTTCGAGGTTAGTCGCGGTGCTTGTGGGTAGGGCCACGACTCTTAGTGCCAGTTTGTGTTTTTAAGTGTGTTTAGGCCTGGGAACTCAAAGGCTAAGGCTCGGGATGGATTTTATCACCTGGATTGATAGAATCCAAGGTTCTGGGGATTTGAGTTGTGATTCAAAGTTATTTAATGGGTTAGAACTTGATGGATGAATATTGTTAATGTGTTGTGACTAGGGTTTCGGCGAGGCTCAAGTTAGTGGACTGTGCTTGGGATATCGGTGCTCGGAGAGCTCGGGACGCATAGAGCTTGTATGCAGGGCTGAGCCCAATATGTCTGATTTCCAGGGCGTAGCCCTTTGATTAAATTTGTTAGTGTTCAGTATCTCTTTATTATGCTATGAATGCTATTGTGTAAATTTTCGGCAAGAGCCGAGGTCGGCAAGGGACGGGAACGGCAAAGGGCTGGGAACGACGTTAGGCACATT
Source organism: Humulus lupulus (assembly GCF_963169125.1). Classification (NCBI taxonomy): domain Eukaryota; kingdom Viridiplantae; phylum Streptophyta; class Magnoliopsida; order Rosales; family Cannabaceae; genus Humulus; species Humulus lupulus. The sequence continues at coordinate 147,936,510 of NC_084797.1, read as the reverse complement.
GAGTGCAGGGCCGAGTACAGCAAGGGGTCGGGAACAGCGTTGAGCACGTGGAGTGCGAGTTGCCAGGGCGAGACCCTAAAGGATACCTGGGATATCCTCACGGTGTGGACCGCAAACCCAGGGCCTGGTAAAGCGCCTGGGACAGCTTGGCCGTATGTGTTTAGTCTATTGATGGCCTGTTTATATGTTATGAGTTGGTTTTGCATATGTTATCTGTTTGTGGGTTTTCTTGCTAGGCTTCGGCTCACGGGTGCTCTATGGTGCAGGTAAAGGCAAGGAGAAAGCCAACCAACCATGAGTGTAGCAGGCATGAGGCGGCGTGTACATGTTTGGCCTGCCTGGCTGCCACAGCCAGTGGATTTTGGGAGATGAAAGTAATAAAACCTAGATTTTGTCGTTTAGCCGACTTGGTTGTATTTATATGTTGTAAATATTTCTAAACAGTATTTTGGGATCCCAAGTGTTAAACTTTTATAATTTTCAATGAAATGGAGTTATTTCTAAAGTTTTTACTCTGTTTATGATTTTATTACACTTTTGCTTTAAAAGCCTCGATTAGCGAGTGTTTGCACGTTTTTTTTAAATTCACTTGGTAACGGCTCTAAGGTAGTAGGGCGTTACAACTGCCTACTCTCATAGTCACCTCTCCCTCAGCAAGCTTCCTCGTTGAACTAAGAATCTGTAGAGAAAAACAAACATGGTTAGTGGCTCCTTAATCTACTATCCAAGATGAGGAATTGGTTTCCACTAAACAAGCTTCTAACACAAGTAAATCAAATTTACCTTTCTTTTTCTCTTTCAGGTCAGCGAGATACTTTGGACAGTTTCTCTTCCAAAGACCATATACTCCACAGTGAAAACAAGTCCCTTTAGTAGTCTTCTTTTTGGAGCTCTTGGTGTTCTTGTTCTCTTTGCCTTTGGGTGCCTTGTTAGGCTTCTTTGAATTCTTGTCTTTTCATTTCTCTTTGTCCTTTCCATATCCATTTTTCCTCTTTTTGGTTTTAGCCTTTGAAGAGGATGGGCCATAATCAGCAACATTTGCCTCTCCTTCTTTCTCAGAACCTTTGTTAAGAGATTCATAAGTTTGCAACTCATTCAATAGTTGTGTCATGTTATATTCTAATTTGTTCATGACATAGTTGGTTGTGAAACCTTTAAAAGTTGGAGAAAGCGATTCAAGTATAATGCTCGCTTGAGTCCTATCATCAATGGTTGCCCCATGGATAATGGCATCATGCATTATATTGATCATGTCTAATACATGTTCTCTGATAGAAAATCCTTTCTTCACTTTCTTAGTCATGTAGGATCTGGTGGCCTCATGCCTGCACTGATCTGACTGCTACCCAAACATATCTTGAAGGGAATCCCATATCTCACAAGCAGTCTCAGTGTCTTCAAACTTCTTTCTGAGCATATCGCTCATACTTGCAAGCATATAACACTTTGCTTTGTTGTTTGATAAGATCCAATTATCAAACTTTTCCTTTGTAGTTTTGGCAGCAGTAGCGGGAGGGACTTTAGGACACTCCTCAGTCAAGACAAATTTGTGGTTCTCACTTATTAATTCAATGTTCATGTTTGATTTCCATTTCATGTAAATTACACCAATCAACTTTTCATTATCATGTAAAGAAGATACATGATTTGAGCTAGACATTATTGCTAAAAATAAATAAATAAACTAAAATGAATTTATGCATATAATAAATATCAGTAATTTTCGGAATAGTAAATGTCATGCATGAATGCAACAATTAAAGAACACATAAAAAAAATAATTAATAATTCAACAATATTAATGGACTAGCCTTAGGGTAGGTCAGACTAATTCCAAATTAATTTTAAGACAAGTTCTCAAATTTATAAGTGAAAATCTCAAATCAACATTTCTCTTTTGATTTATAAACAACTGCATGTTTGATCAAGGATACACTAGTCCGCTCGAAAGCCTAATGTAACTTGTGAGTGTAACCCATTATTTTAGATCAATGACTTAACTCAAGAGTGTGCATTGGGGTCAATCAAACTTGAATTACATCATTAAATCCTATTCTTAAATAAGCTTGCATTGAGAATACCACAGTCGGAAGCCCTCCTTAGGGGGACACAAGAAATGGTGTCGCGAGGCCCTCTCCATGTTACCTCGGTGCTAACTAATAATGGAGACCATGTGACTTATTGTCATAACTCCCTATCTCACTCACTATTTTAAAATATGTGTTTTCTCAAAACATCATATGCTTTTTTATTAGGTTGTAAAAGTAAAGTGATCTATTTTTACCAAATGATATTTTAATAATTACTAATTCAATTAAGCAAAATTAAAATTATAGAACTATGTCCTAATTAATTCAATTTTAATTTGCTATAATTACTAGGAATATCATTTATTATTTAATAAAATAATTTTATTAAATACTATAAATTAAACTACGCTGAAAATCAATTTCTGCTCTTGAACTAGTTAAAACTAGATTTATTATTATATGGTCCATCACATAAAGCATATAATCACAAAGGACAATCCTAAGGCATGTTTCTACTCATATGAGATGCATGCTAATTTTAAATACTGTGTGTGTAATATTTATGGCATGACAAAAAATGCATGATAAAGTATTAAACAATTTAATCACATTCAAACATTTAAATAAATAAATACTAAATAAATAAAAGTGGGCCGGGTGTCTTGGGTATTTCTAGAAAAATTACAACATTTGCAAAATTATACACAAAAAAATGTAAGAAACTAAATAAAACCTAAAGAGATCTCTTTCTTCAGCTTTGGGCATTCACAAGTAGTATTGATCCATTAAGTCATTTATCCATTTAATTTTGAATTAAAATAACTTTTAATTATCTTAAACAAATTTTAAGAATAATTAACTTGGGCTTTAATGCCCAACAAGTTATTAGGCCCTCTTTTGAACTTGGGCTCAAACAATTAATTCAAAACAAAATAATTTTAATTATGGGCTTAAAATAAATTAGGCTCACAATTTAAATAGACAACAAAGATGCAAGCCCTAGGGTTTAAAAACCCTAGGGCCGGCGGCTATGTGGCTCGGCGGGGCAGAAGGCATGACGGGAGGCCACAACAGGGGCTGGCAGCGGCTCGATGGGGTCCTGGTGCTGCTGGAGAAGGCATCGGGGCCTGGGATGCTGCGCAGGGTGCACGGGCCAGTAGCTAGGGCCATGGCTGGAAGGCGCGCAGGTTGCGGCAGGGAGCCAACAGGGCATGCGTGGATGCAGGCGCAGGGGCGCACTGTTGGGGAGCCACAGGCCACGGGGTCGTACGGCAGCGTGCGATAGCCTTGGGCTCGGGCTTCGGGGCACAGAACTCGGGGCAATATTTTCAAATAATTTAATGCAGAAAATTTAATTAAAAAATTTCCTATGCCCCAAAATGGCTTACATTTTTCATCTAGAAATTTAAGAACAATTCCTAAACCCAAAACACCATATAATTAACGACCCTCAAGAATAAACTTTAAGCATACATACATCCATCCATCCACACATATTACGATAACATGAGAATGCATATTATGCCCACACAGTAATTAATGTATGCAGAGATTAATGACTGCTATAGTACCAATTGTTAGGAACAAGTTTCCTAATACGCAGCCGAATTGGGTTATGGGTTGGCCCAGTGTACAACAAAATTTTTGTAACATATTTAAATTACTTTTAAATATGCGGATCCATTAATATACATACGTTAATCATAAAGAAGAAAAGAATAAAGAACATACCTCTCAATGCCTATTAAGTGTCATTGCTATCTTTTCGTAAAATAAACGATCTTCCTATTTAAGTTGCTCCCAGGTACTCACACCAAGATATTCCATAGCGTTCTCTACACCTCAAGAAGTGTTTGGGCACTTAGAGAATAAAGGATGATATATTTTTTATTCAACTTGATGTACTCAAGATCAAGAGAATATGCCTGAGATTAGTTTTGTAACTTTTTCAAGGAGAGATGGAAAGTATCGTTCTTTTCTTTTAAAGCGAATAGTTGAGTATATATGTTATTTTTTTATAAGTCTAACTTATATAGAAAAATATTAAATTTAAAAAATAAATATGTAACCAATTACAATTTATCTTTTAATTAATTAATTATCTTATTAATGAGAATATCAAAACTATCTTTTTGAATTTTTTATTAATTAATTAATTAAATAAATAAAAGTGAAAAAATCAACTCCTTGATTTTTATAGCTGCACGCCACACACAGTCTAGGAACTGTGTGTGTCGTGCATTACCCCATAAAATAGAAGAATTTATTTTCTCAACTATTATTTAATTATTTTAATAATGCAAACATCAAAACTAACTTTTGACTTTTTCATTAATTAAATAAATAGAAGTGAAAAATTCAATCTTGATATTTTACTGTGCTACACATCCAAGTGAGTCCCTATGACTCCTTAGTGCGTGTAGCTCCCTACAAAATAGGATCCAAGATTTTTTTTCACAATTATTTTATTATTTATTCAAAGTACCTTATCAGATAAAATCCAACAACTTGATAATTAATTCAAATTTGAATTTATTATCTTTTAAATTAATTATCACATATAGTTAATTATTTGAATAAATATTAATCTTTTAAATTTAAATCCAATTTGAACTTGTCAGATTATTATCTCTCACTCAAATGAAGATATTTAATTAATTCTACTAATTAACTAAAATTATTTTTAATTAAATATTAATTTCAAAATTTAATATTTATTTTATTATAATTTCAAAAAATATAATAAATTAATTATTTATATAATTTTGAAAATTACACAATAATTAATTTTTGATAACTATAACTAATTTGTAATTAATTAATTAATTACTATTATCACATAATTGCATATTTGGCCCGAAGAACAAATTTCTTCTTAAATATGTATTTTTACCATTTTACCCTTTATATCAACTCTTGTCTTGAATAGTGTTGATAGAGCTGCTGTGGGGACCTGTGGACCTATAATTTCAAGCTCTAAAAAATTTGTGATTATTAATTAAAATCTTTAATTAAATAATCTTAATTTATTAATCTCATGATTACTCCACTATAAATATGAGATTGCACTCTTGTAATTGTAGAAAATTCATTTACTGAGTACTTTATAACAATAAAGTGTCCATTGATATAATCATTACATACAAATTAACCCTCTAATAATGGTTCATAATTTAGCAGGGATAAAATTACCGTTTTACCCTTTTAATTATATCTTGTTTCCTTAAGTGCCATCGACTTTACTAGTGAAGGTTAATTCATAACCAAATTGTGAATTTCAGCTCAATAACCTTTCAGTCCCAAAAATCAAACCTTAAGAGTATCATTATTCAATCTCTTACGATAAGGTATAGATTCCTTATCTGTATACTATGTCCCCAACCATTTACATTAATGAGTTCCCAAAACAAAAGTTTCTAGCCTGATCATTCTGACAAACCCTAACGAGTGAATCAACTCATATAACATAAACATGAGTTCATAGTAACTTTAGGATTAAGATCTATTTATATATGAACATCGATTGATTAATTTAATTAATACTTCGAAATAGTATTTAACTAAGTATTAATAAACATATCTGGAGGTCCAGTTCTATATATTCTCTAATATATAAAGTACCTCCACTAAAGTGTCATACTACACTAGTAATCCAGATCTAGATCACATGTATTCATAATACTAGTGGACCGTACATGCAGTATTTAATCTAAAGATTCCATAACTTTATTTTACTGCGAAATATTCAAGTTCATTTATCTCGAACACAATCCCCCCGTACTAATACATGGTTGAGATTACATATATGAACTTAGGAATTTTGCTGATATTTACTTAATATTATCACAGAATAATATGGTCCATAAAATATATGCATAAAAAATTCAATTTATTTATTTATTTCTTAAAACAATGTCTACTACATATTATTCTGTGATAATATTAAGTAAATATCAACAGTTCAAACATACCCAACGTAAGAGACTATACTGAAAAAAAAAATTGAAGTGAAAGGAACTTAGTGAAAATAAGAGTGAGAAATTTTAACCATGCATAGAAACACTTACAGTTCAGATGGTTGATCAAGGGAAATAGTGATAGTCCCGATGAGAGTCACCTGAGAGCTTCTGAAGAAGGGAAGGATAGCGAAGGGTTCTAAAGGTTCTGAGAGAAAAGGGGAAGTTTTGTTTCTGAAAGGAAATTTTTTAAATGCAAAGGTGGTGAAGTTTAGGTCTGGTCTTCTGATTTATACGTAAGTATCAGGAATTAATCCGAGCCATCAAATCGGGTCAGCTCAGGATCTAAAGGCCAAGATTAAACAACCCTTGCACGACAAAAAGTTGACAGGACAGATGTCGCAATCCTCGAAATCTGAACAGGCACTGATTGTGGATGGCCACATGTTTAACACTCAAGTAGTGGATGGGCATGATTTCGCACAACAAAAGCCTAAAAGCCCCTACTGTGTGTGTCAGAAAATGATGCCATGCATGAGCACGAGCTTGGGGGAAAATGTTGCTCCCCAAAATAAGAATGGACTCAATCATTTAGCTAGGGGTACAACTGTCAGATAAACACATGGAACATCTAGCTAACATTGATGTGAGCAGCTCGAGTTAGGACTTGGCAGTACGACATATGGATAATCTCTAGATCGTTTTCAAGACAATAATCCAGTTCGAGACATGTTCAGATTAAGTTCGACAATAATGCTCTGAACTTAATCTGAACTAAAGTTCGTACACTATTCGATCACTAGCTCGATGAAGATGTTCAACTCATGAAAACCTAGTCATGACGCACAGTGAAGGATCACGAAATACTTGGAGGTCCCTTATACACTCATTAATGCCCATGCTGTATTACACATTTATTGTCTGAGATAACGGGAGTAATCTCCACAAGCAATCGTATCCTTATGTAAATGAGAATTATCTTGATTAATTGTTTACCATATTTATGCACATGGTTGCCCAAACCTGTCCAGGAATATCCACTATAAGTATCAGGGATAATGGATCGGAAAAGGGGACTGCTTTTTCTCATACAGAAACTCTGCAAAAATTGTGAGAGAATAATAATATTGTCTGATGGACTAGGTGGATTTTAACTACTGAACCATGTAAAATTGTGAGTGTGAGAACTTGTTCATATAATTCATTATGGTTTAGAAAAAAATACTAATATTTGTGTTATTGGATTTGTTAATCTACTGTTGGCGAAAAACAAGGTCAACAAAATTCAAATATTATAAAATATTATTATAATAATATTTAATACATATATTAATATAAATTTAATATTATAAAATATAATTATAATTATAATATGTAATACATAATCTCAATTTTTATTAAAAAATTGTTATTTATATTTAAAAATGTTATCATATTATATCTGTTCTATATAAAAAGTGTGTATATAACAGAAATTTGTAGTTTTAATGGTTTGTTTTGTTAACTTTAACAAAATATTATAAATATTTAACAAAATATACCTTTAAAACTTACTAAAAATAGAAAATTATTAATTATATTAATATAAATTCAAATTCAAATGTTATAAAATATCATTATTATAATAATATATAATACAAGACTAAATATTTAATAATTATATTAATATAAATTTAAATGTTATAAAATAATATTATATAAATCTAATTTTTTATTAATTATATTAATATGAATTCAAATATTATAAAATATTATTAATACAAGACTAGATATTTAATATTTATATTAATATAAATTTATATATTAGAAAACATCATAATAATAATATATAATACATAATACATAATACATAATACATAATCTTAATTTTTTATTTAAAAAAAATTATCATTTATCTTTAAAAATGTTATCATAATATATATTTTAAACACTCATAAACAATGTTTTGGTTTAATTTTTTATTTAATATGTTTATGTCATTCTTTTACATATAGTATTGCTTATTTATTTAAAATTTATATGACAATATATAATACAAATTTAATAAAAATAATTAATAAATTCTATAAATAAAACCAAGCAATTTGTATTGTAAATTGCTTATTTATATATATATATATGCACTCTTAATAGTTACTACCCATTGATGATTACTTTAATATTAATCATTAGATTAAGATCAATGATCTATATTTATAGTTGTTAATTAATATTTCTAAAAATAAATTTTGATTTTTTTTAATTTTTGGAAAATGCTACCTGATTACATGGTGGTCACATATTTATTAAATCAAAGAATTAAAAAAAATCGTATTTAAGCATTATATATGAAAATTCAAAATTAATGTAGAAAAAAATATTTACTTATTAGTGACTTGCTATACCAAATCATTATGTCGCCATATCATCATAATTGTTAGTACTCATTTATGAGCAGTAACTATTAAGAAATCTTCCATATATATATATATATATATATAATAAAATCAACTTACAACACTTAAATATAGTTTGGCCAAAACAAACCTTTTGTATTGCGGATATGGCCAAGCTTTATTAAATTTACTAAATGGAAAAAAAAAAAAACTCTTACAAAAAGAAAAAATGTTGTGCTTTGCAAAAAAGACTGATTTAAAATAAAATCAAAATGAAAACTATAAAAATCTTCAAAAGGGAAAGGAAACCAGAAAATTCAAGCCACCTCTAATGGATTTGCAAAAGCGATAGAAGTTCAAGTAAGGCCATAAAAATCATCTTCCTCTTGCTTTTGGGCAATAAAGGGGGTTCTTTCAATTTTCACTTAAACTATACGTTTGAAGTTTGTGGTGATGAATTTACAAATAGTTTAAACAACTTTTGGGATGAACTAGGGCTATATATTACACAAACCCAAATAATTTTTTTATATAATAGTTATTTCTTAATAATGTGTAAAATATCTTTATTAGGTGTATAACATATAGTAGGCGAATACCAAATTTGTTCATAAAAACATATAGTTTTGTTAAAAAAAATTAACTGTAAGGAAAAATTCAAGAGCTTAGATTGCTACATTATTAGAGGTGGCTTTATTTCCTTGAAAGTTCCACGACAACGAATGCATGAATCCCCAATATATTGCAATACATTGAATGTTCGTTTCATATGGCTTTTCTTATAAAATATTCAACAATGAAGAGGAAAAAGAATAAAGAACTCATGAAAGACGGCAATGGATTTTCCAAGAAGTTCAGCAAACGCGTAAGTAGTAGTAATTTGTGGACATATATTCTATTAAAAATTTAATAAAAATACATATGTTCTTATCACATTACATATACATACACTACAAAGAAATAGTTCTTTTCGTAGCAATATACTTATATATTGTCAAATTTGAAACTTGACCTTCTACAATTTGTTACTTGGAGATTTACTGCTCCTTTTCCTTTGTTTTGTTTTGCTTGAATTCTACTCCATTTGTTTTGAAAAGTAATGAAAATAGTTTTATGTAGGTTTCTTCAACATTGACCAATTAAGAAGTTATGAAAATAACTCTTTTCAGTCTTTGTCATATTATTCGCACTTAATTTTTTTAGCTACTATCTTTTTTTTCCTCTTGTCTTCCTAAATTTTCTCATTTTCTTTGATGAAGGAGAAACAAAGAAATTTTTATAGAAACTAGAAAGTTTTAATGTGCTTGATCTTATTTGACTATTGTGGACTCATATTTTAGCCAACGAATAATAAATGAATCGAACGTTAGACAAGAATGAAAATGGTGATTGGAATAAACATGAAGCACAAATTTTTTACATGGTTTAGTTGTTAATGAAACCTATGTTGACAAAACATTATTGTTGATGGAAGAACTTCAAAGAATCAAATAGACTGAATTCAACAAGGTTTCTTGAAAGTATAAAGAGTGACAATATTTTGGCAATACTCTTGGTATTTTTTGAGCTCCTTAGAACACTCCAATGGAGTGTCAAATTGGTGAAGTGCTAAAATATAATTCACTTTACAAAAAATTTGTTCCAATGATGTGCCAAATTTAGCACATTCTAAACATTTGGTCAAATTTTGCACACAATATAACATAATGTATATTTTGCATCACCATAAATGCTACATTTCTTTATTTACTTTTATGTCATTTTTATTAGTTTAGTATTATTTTTATCTATTTGCATTAAATGCTACACTTTTTACCTTATTATTTTATTATTATCTTATACTATCAGCAATAAAATATAAAGAAAAATGATTTTTTTTTTTTATATTTTCAATAAATATCAAATTAACATTAATGAAATATTAATTTTTACAATAGATTTTACAATTGTGCATTGAAGCATAATGCTAAATATATAATATATTGACTTTTTGTGTCAAATATAGTACACTATTTACATATTTACATCTTTCATTGGAGATGATCTTACTAATAGTCACTCAACTAAACTATTCTAAATAATAAGGGATACTTCCCCTTATTGTTACAATTCAAATATGTAGTGAGAATACAACAATTTAAGACTCACTTTTCTGCATTATAGACGTTGAAGTTATTTAATGCAGTCTTCTCTTTCCAAAAAAAAGTATGATATGGAAAATTAGGTTTTTCAATGGTAATTTTAATCTTTATATTAATTGGGGTCATTTTTATTATGTTTTGTTTTTACATTCCCTTTAAATGATTATGGCTCTTTATTGTATTATTCATATCATCCTTTTCAATATATACCTTTTTTTTCTTTATAAATTATAATTTAATAAAGTTGTTGTTGCATATACTGTGGCTTATGTTGTCTTTTGAGGCAAGTTTGTACCATGTATGGTGGTTTGTTTAGTGCATTTTGAGGCTTGTTTTTGTACCATGTATGGTAGCTTATTTTTGTGCCCGTCGATGCTATAGTTTTGTGCCATGTGTTATGGTTGTCTTGTATTATATGCTCGTTTCATCTCACACTTGGTAAAAATTATTATGGCGACTTCTTCATATTCATGGTAGTCAAAGATAAATTTTTTGATCCTAGATAAACTTTTTATTTCTTTTTAGAAAAATAATAAAGTTTATATGGTATAGAATTATTCATCGTCTCTAAACTAATTTAGATATGGTTAATTATTTTTAATTATTCAAAACCCTTAAACAAAATTTATGGGGCCTTATCAAAGGGAAGCCCTTGGTTAGATTACCTAAACCCAAAAGCATATCTTTTTCATAAATTTTACTCAAGGCTAAACCGAAGGGAAGACCTTTTGGTTGGACATTCTATGCTCTAAATTTTTTTTTAACTTTACTTCATAAGTAATTATTTATCTTTGTTTGGTTTGTGATGCTGATATCTTATCGACTTTTCAAATTGTAGCACTTGTTTTTATCGATGACAACTTTCTTCTGATTAGATATGTTTAATTATTACCATATGTAAACTACTTTGTCTAATTTTCCGAGATCATCTTTGCATATTCTTTGGCCAGACAATGAGTTTATGTTGGTTAGAGGATTCCCTCCTCCAATTTATACTCTTTATCATATTATTTCTTAATAATAATAAAGTTATTCCTAAAAAAAAAAAACTCACTTTTCTGCAATCAAGATTAGAAAACTAGCAAAAAAATAAAATACAAATACTAGAATTAAAACATACAAACTGAAACATAAAACAAAGAACAAACCACAAAGAATACCGAATTTATATTGATTACTATTAAAAGCCTAAGTTCTGTTTGAGCACCATTCTTGAACAATACACTATGAAATTAGCAATTACAATCCTATACATAATTGAATATTAGAGACTACTTCGGGTTCTAGATACTTTCACCACAACTCACAAATAGTACCATTGAACCACACCTAAGTACCCTTGTTACAAACTCACTCAAAGGCTCTCTATACTCTCGAACTCTCAAAACTCTCATAAGATCTCCTTTCAGAATTGTCAAAATACTAATCTAAATTACAAGGTAAACCAACCAAGTTTATATTCACAACAAACTTACGTAATTTAGTAAGTATTTTAAGTAACTCAATAAAACTTCCAAATGGGGAAAGGTTTCTTCAAAAAGTTAATCTCCACAATTTTCTCCTTCATTCTTCAATACACTTGAATCAATGTCAAGTTGTGATTAGTAGTGAAAAATACACATTTATTGATTTTAATAGTCAAAATAAATTAAGTTTTAATTAATATATTTCATGGAATTAATATGATTTATTTTATAAATGAAAATATTTGATTATGATTTAATTTATTATTATTTTGTAGGAATTAAAAGTGTATTTTGACATTTGGAAGCAAAAAGCAAGAAGAGAAGAATTATAACTGAAAATATAGTGGAATTGTGGAATTTTTGAAGAAAATAGGCCCAAGAATTCGGCCCAAATGCTCAAGTCCAACCTCCTCATCCCTCTCTCCCAGCGCCAGGTGTCGCCGCTCCCTCGCGCCACGCGTCCCAGGCAGCCCGCGCCCCACCTGGTGACCCGACCCGTGACCCACGTGCCAGCCTCCCTTGACCCGCGTGCGACCCGGTTCAGCATCTCTCCAAAGCCTTCACGCCCAGCCTCACTTCAGCATCCAACCTCCAACGCTGCTTTACCCTAATGAAGAACCAAAGACCCCAGCGGCCCAGCAGGCCCAACGTGGCCAAACGAAGACCCATTTTCCTCAGCCTTCTCCAGCTCCTCTTCCAGCGGCCCAAACACATACGAAAGCCCAACTCGGCCCAGCTTCAACTGCCGACGTGGCCTCCTCTGATTGGCTGGGAGTGGGTCAAAACCCTCATCTGTCACAGCCACCTTTCAGCCCATGTGTTTGTGGGTATTGGGCTTCGCAAAATTGCCATTTTGAGCTTTAAAGCTCATATTTTTTTGTGCTTTAGAAAAAGGGCATTTTGACCATACACCAAAATAACTAAGTTAATATTTATAATAAGATTTGATTTTTCAAAATCATATTTTATTATTAATATTTCAGATTTATTTTGTAAACCTCAAATTGTTATTTAATTTTTTTGTAGTCATTTTCTCCCTCTATAAATAAGGACTCATTCTTCACATTTTGCATGTAATTTTTAGGTAGCAAAACTCTACAAAATTTTAGTCTCATTTCTCATATTTTCTCTCTAGAATTTCATGAGAATGTCTAACATAATAGGCTAACCTTCTTAGGAAGGTTATGATGATCCTATATGCACTATGACTTTATTTTGTATTTTTGATTTACTATGTGCCTAAAGTTTATATATTTGAGTGATTTATTTTCTTTCATCTCTACTTCTTCATCTCTATTCCTTCATTTTGTTATCTATATGTATGTTTACTAATAGTATATAGATTTGGTCAAGCACTTTCTATGTATTATCAAATTAGTGAAAATAATATAGATAACATATTTATCATTTTCTCCATCTCATTCATATATATTTACTTTTGCTAAATCTATATAGAATTAGTCATGCTCTTTCTATGTATTTTATAAATAGTAAAAGTAATATTTGTGTTAGGTTTTATGTCCAATCTTTTATTGCATCATTGCCAATGGTATAATGTCATTTTTAGATTTCTCATAAGATTTATCTCATCTTTCCATGGTAAAGAATAATAATCACTTGAATACATTTTTGTTAAATATATTTGTGCTTCAATGTTAAATCTTCCAAATGAATAGTTGGGATGTGAACTATCCATTTGTGTAAATTTTGTGAATCAAAGATCCAAATAAATAAGTATGCATATTGGTGATTCTTGATCCTTCCTACTTGTTACCTATTGTTACATCACATTTTAATCTATATTTCTAATCTTTAAATCTCAAAAACAAAAAAAATATCACTTGTTCTATTTTCTTCATATTATTTATCTCTAACATTTATTTGTTGATTAACTTGTTTCTTTACCTCCTTGTGGAATCGACCGCCCATCTATACTAAGACTGCCGCTAAGTGGAAGTCACGTTTGGGCGTTAAACAAGTTGATTTTTGAGCAATTTGACAAGGGGACTTGTGAGCTCCTGCTGCAACATGTCACGCGGTGTTTGTCACCTATTGCTGAAAAGAGATAGGTGACATGTCGCATGATGATAGACGACCTATAACATGTGTGGTGACATGTCTCCTGTACTAGTATGGAAAAATCTATTTTTTTGGCTCCAAAATATATTTCTAAATGGTTTAATCCTACTCGTTAGACCTAATGATAGTATCTAACCTATTTAAAGTTTTTTTTAAGAGTTTTTGGGACATGATGACTCCTAAATCTCTTTAGCTCTACAAGACTCTCAATTTTCTCCAAGAAATTCATCAAGATTGCTTGACTTGTGAATTTCATCGGCTTGTTGTGTTATATTATTTATAATAATGTAAGGTTAGATTAAATAAATGTGATAAAATGAGTTTGTCACATTTTGTAACATAATTTGATAGTTACAAATAAGTGGGACAAATATGTGTGTCCAAATTTGTAACATACTTTTGGAAGTTACATATCTTACAAAATCAGTAACCATTTGTAACATTCAAAAGATCACCTATTAATGTGTAAAATAAGAGTTACACATTTAAAAATTGAATTTCATGAGCTATTATGTTGAATTTCTATTGGAGATGTGATTTAGACTCCCATTTGATTTATGGAAGTTACAAATTCAAAAGAGAAATATTATGGATGTTTTTGTGGCAAAGTGCGCAAATTGGGAGAATACAAGCGCTTTAGGAAATAGCATAGAGTATCGCATGCCGCGGTTTGAGAGGCAAAGCCTCTTGGTTGCGGCCTAGAATGGCTTAGGTCACAGCCTCAGACGCTAACATCCAAATCTCATTTTTGCATTTTAAACAATCTGAACGTTTGGAACACTTCAAGTAACTCCCAAATCTTCCATATAATTTCATAAACACAAAATATAACATTGGTAACAAGCAAGGGGGTTGGTGGCATTTGTTGGTCACTTGTGAATAGGAGTATTTCATCCATTTTACCACTTCGCTAAAAAACAGTAAGGCTTGATAATTCCTAAGAGCTATTTCCTAAACTTGAGAGTCACTTAGTGCTAAGATAATAGGGGGAAATAAGCTTTTGGACAAAGGTTTCAAAGCTTGTTCAAGTCTAGTGATGTCTCTTCACTTAAGGTTATGTAAGTGTGAGAGTTTTCTTCTTTATTCATGTTGTTTGATTTGTAACTTTTGATTTGAGTTTGTATTTATCTTCTTCTGTTCTACTATATTGTATATATTTATTTGTATTTTAAGCATAGTGTTGTAATTTTTATTTATCAGTTACCTTTTCTAATCGTATTTCTTGTGTAAAGTTGTAATATTAGTTTCTATTATTTCCATTGAATTATAATATTCTCTAAAATGTTGTGTCCCACTCCTTATTCCAACTTCTATAAACCTCAAACAACTCTCATAGTGGTTTGGAATAAAGGTTTTGGACAAAGATTTTCATCCTTGTGTAATTCTTTGTGTTACTTTATGTTATTGTTTCATTTTATTGTTCTAAGTTTTGTGGATCACCATTGTTGTGTTAACCACTTACTCCGAACACTTCCTTACCTCGAGTTGTTGAAATAAAATAATGTGAGGGATCACATCGCCGCTAATATCCCATAATCGCCAAGACACAATCTTACTCATATACTACATTAAGGAAATTAGAATTTCATAACTCACTAGAGACCCTAGCCTTTACTTCACATGCGCATACCCTAGGCTCACCATAGAATTACACATGCATGCATGCATGGCTATTTACACATACATGTGTGCATGGGACATGCATAGGTTAAACACCCTAAGCCTTTCAAGGTCGTGGTTCTTTTTAATACATTATATATCTTTTAAATGATAAAATAAAAAATCACCCCTAGCATGACATTATCATTAAACTTAATCAAGTTCCATTTTTGAATAGCATATAATATCATCTTATCATGGATTTTATCATCAAAACTCAACAAGATCATAACATATAATATCATTAACTTTAACATCACTTCTAGCATCACCATTCACGCATCTCAAAACCTCAAAATACATAGAGAGATCTCAGGCTCTTACCTTACTGCAAGAGAGATGAGCTTAGAAAAATTGAAATGGTGATCTTAAACCTTAACATCAAGGCCACATGCTTCCTAGTTAGCCTTGTACCTACCTTAACCTTATCACCATTCACGCATCTCATAACCTCAAAATACCAAGAGAGATGAGCTTAAAAAAATTGAAATGGTACCTACCTTAACCTTGTACCTAGGCTGAAACCCTCTCCTTATTCTTCAAGCTCTGACATTCTCTTTCTCTCTCTATGCTTTCCCTCCGAATGCTTCATGCAAGCATTTAAGAGCTTGTCTCTCTTTATATAGCCATGTGGCTATGGCTTCAAGAATGGGAAACCTAGCTCACCTTAACTTTCCTCCACTCTAATGGTAAGTTTATAAAATAAAGGAAACCACACACTAATGGTCCATTTTCTATATGTCAACTCTTTAATTGTAATTATTCCCAAAAAAGGAAAGTTTCCATCACCTTAATTCTCTATAAATGGTCAAACACACTATCTTATTTTTTTACTCCCTCTCTATATTTAGTCAAATGTAAACTGTCATAAATGGTCAACTCTTCCTTAAAGGAAGGAATTCGTAGCTAATCCTCCCATAATTCCCTTGACTGAATTCCTCATAATAAAGGCCCAACATAATCTCCAAAATATCATTTTTATTCATCTCGTCTTACATTCTAATTAGTTACATAATTAAAGATGCTAACCCTAGTTTTTTACCTTATATAGTTGAATTCTCTTTGAAAGAACCTTGGAGCCATAAGAGGGGTTAGCATATAGAGAGAGAAAATACCACATCATCTGAGAATATGTGGAAAGGGGCAATGCAAAGGTAATGAAGATAGCGTCAAAAGACAATCTGACAAATCCTCTTACAAAGGCATTGGCAAAGAGCACATTTTTGTGAAGCATATAGAGGGAATGAGTTTAAGAGACATGTCTCATTTGTTTTAATAGTGGGAATTTGTTGGGTTTTATGCCCTTGTAAAAGCATATTTCTTATGTAACACATTTTATTATCCATAAAGAGTAAAAAATCATTTTGTTTATGCATTGCTCACGTGTTTTAACACATTATTATTTATTTGATACAAACGTATATAAAATCCTGAATATGTGTAAATAGTTACAATTATAGTGACTAGGTCACAAGAGATTATTATTGTAATTATATGCTCAAAAGAATTAGTCCTAAGATTAAATCAATGCACTGGATTTTCACTGATTTAGTAATCTATGATATGATCTGTTTAAACAATAGTGTGGTGTCTTATCCAAGATATTGGATAAGTAGATAAGATCGGATGTAACCAGTTACATTGGACTAGGACCGACATTGATTATTGATAGATAGATCAATAAATAAGTATCGTCATTATCAAATCTAATCTAGGTTATAGCGTTGACCATAGGTCAATTCGATCTCAATTCTAAGTGATAATATTTCTATCAATTATATTATCTGAATCTTTTGACTTGTTCATTAAAAGCTCACCCTATGTAGTGCACCAAAAAAAAATTTTTAGATTATTTAAATTTTGTGCTTTATTTGATTTAAATGTTAAGTGTGATGAATTGTTTTATTTAAGTGTTGTTATTTTATTTAAATTGTTTATTTGTTCTATTTGATTGTTTGTTATTTTATTTAATTGTTAGAAATGTTTTGGTTAATTAATTTAATAAGTGAATAATTGTGTAACATGTTATTTTACTATTAGTGTTACATTTTATTTAAGTGTGACAAATGAGGTAATTATGTGAGCTATGATGAAATGCACTAAGGTGCATGATAGATAGTAATGCACCCTAGTGATTTAGTGTGTGCTAGTGCATGGTAGCATGGTGCACATGTGTAGATTTTCTACACATTTTATGTTTCCTTATTTTAGATTTATTTGGGTAATTTATTTATAAAAAAAAAAGGGGAAAAGAAGAGGGAAATAGGAAGTGGGCGTGTGACCTAATGGGAAAGGAATACTTTCCTTAAGATGGTAAAAATAAAAAATTGAAGACCATGATCATTTGGTGATAGGCATGATCACATTTTATTCCCTTGTATCTTTTTGAAATAAAGAGAAATTAAGAAAAATAAAAGAGAAATGGAAACTTACCTTATTATTGTTTGGGGAGACTTTATGGGAGGATTTGTGATAAAGGGGCTATGAAAGGAGAGAAGAGCCATTGCTCTTGTGTGTGTGTGTGGCTGCCGTGACCTAGAGAGAGAGAGAGAGAGAGTGGCGTGTAGAGAGAGAGAGAGAGAGAGAGAGAGAGAGAGGAAGAAAGAAAGAAAGGAAGAAGGAAGGAGAAAGTGAAGAGGAACCCCCTACAGTATGTCTTCTTGTTTTTCTCTTTGCATAATCTTTTTTTGATAATATGATTTTGATTTGTGTTATTTTCTTGTGTGTGTTTGGGTTCTTCCTCCTCCTCATGGTGGCTTTCCCATAAAAACCCTAGGCTTGAACAAGGGTGTGGAGTTTGGGGTATTGATCTTTTGTGTTCTTGATTTTTACAATCAAGAGAGGTAATGGTCTTTTCTTAGCCCTTATATTGTTTTTGGTGGGTTGTATATGAGGTTTTGTTAATGGTACTAATGGTTGATTTTGGTAGGATTGATGTATAGGATTTGGATTTTGTGAGAGTATGATTTGTGTTTAAGGGTTGTGATGTTGATTTTGCTATGCACAAAAAAATTGTAATAATCTATGAATACTTGTATGGTGATTTCGGCCTAGGTACACCCAAGGGTGTTCTTGATTTGTTGTGTGATTTTACAATATATTTGATCCATGTTTTAGGACCTATGATATATGGGTAAGAGAATAAGTGGTAATCTTGATATGTTGATCATGAAATTTTGTTGGATGCATGTTATATTTTGAATGATTAAATTATAAGATGCATGAAAATAATGATAGAAACATGTTAGGTTAATATAAGGCATATGTGAATATGGTGCTTATAAATTACTATATGTTATTTCATTGATAGTGTTTTGTTGGTTTTCATGGAATTGCAACAAATGGTTTTTTTAAAGGATTCATGTGAATATGTTAGTGATATTAGAATCATGCATATTATAAGAGCATAATGAGATTTTAGGCATGAATGATTTTATATAATTTTTAAGACAAAAGTTGAGTTTTACAAAGAATTAAGCTTGCTGTTTTTTTCAAAATAATTGGGTAAAAGTTGATAAAAAGATGAGTTGCATGCATAAATAATGTTCTTGATGAATGTGTTAATTTTTATGAAATTAAAAGAGGATTTTAAGTCTCATGTTATGATATTTTACCCAATTAATTTCCTACAGAATTTTTATTGAATTTTGAGAAAAAAATGAGTTTATAAAATTGAATATGGTGATTTTAATGATAAAAAAATGGTTGCTGGAATTTTGTAATAAAATATGAAGTAAGTTTCACTAAAAATGAATTTGATTAATTTTTGGAATAAATTATTTTTCCTAAGTTATGGTAATATTGAAAAATGATATTTTAATGGTATGAATGCATATTTTGATAAATAATGATTTTTCTTTATTTTGATTGAGAAAAATATTTAGACTCTATTTATTTGTGATTTTTGAATAAAATAAATAGTGGCTGAAAGTTTGTTTTAAAAAGGTTAACAATTGTTATTAAATTGTCACATATGGGTTTTTACTACTTAAAAACTAAGTCTTAAATAAATTAAATCAAAATGTATTTTTCCACACTTAAAATATATTTTTCACATCATTTATGTAACACAATGACAAAATATATTTTTTCTAAAGAAACATATTAAAATAGGTATTTTAATTAAATCCAAGCTTGTTGGGTAATTCTTGATAAATTAATATTTATTTAATGAAAATGTCACATTTTATTTTGAGATAAAATAAAATAAATTTATAAAATAAAATAAAGTTTTTGAGAAATTTAATCAACTTAGAAATTTTAAGAAAATAAAGCATGTAATATGTCTATTGATTTTAAAATAATAAAAGAAATGTAGAATTATCGTTTTTGAAAAACGTATTTATTACGCAATGTTCCCACGTATGCATGTTACATGCAAATCAACTTTTACGTCCAAAATCATGATTATTATTTAACTATGTGATTTTTATAAAACAATCATGTTAGTAAAATGGGTAGAACGAGCATTATTCTTTTTGGCGATAATTGCATGTTTAATGTAACTGTTATCATGAGTGCATGACCCATGCACACATGAGTTGTGTGGAAGGGCAAAATAGAAATTTTATGAACCTAAGAAACATTATTTTGATTATGATATAGGCTCGTTGAAAGATTGTGAAATTCTTAGCTTGGACCTAAGGTAAGGAAGTTAAATAGATTCTATGATTTTATGCTATGAATGGTAAGACTGTTGTATGAATGATTTGTTATGAATTATGAATGTCGCAATGTGATGATATGTTGAATGTGATATGTGTATGGATGTTAGATACATCAAACAGATTTCGATGTCAGATACATCGAACGAGTTACTAAGGACATTGAGACGTTGCTCACATCAAACAGATTACGATGTTAAATACATCAAACAGACTACGATGTCAGATACATCGAACAAGTTACTAAGGACATTGAGACGTGACTCCTAGGGCGGACGCGCCGAGGTTATTCAAGGACCAGTGATCTCCTGTTTACCTCATAGGGTGACATGGACAACTAGCGTTCCATGCTCATCATGTATGCTATATGTTTGTGATATGATGATATGTCACATTTATGTTATGATATGATGATATGTTACGTTATGTTATGATATGATGATATGTTACGTTATGTTATGATATGATGATATGTACGATTATGTTATGATATGATGATATGTACGATTATGTTATGATATGATGATATGTTACGATTACGTTATGACGTACCATGATGTCTTAGATGAATGTTAGTGTTTGGTTTTTTTGTTGTTTTCTTACTTGCTTATTTGCTTGTACTTCCTTACTGGGCTTTTAGCTCACCTCCCTTACTTTCCTTCTAGGTAGCAAATAGGTTTTCTCTATGGCACGCGTGGTGACGTGAGGAGTTCTTTCATCATGGGGTGTATGGTGTGGGGCAATCCTATGGACGATAAAACGATCAACGTAGAACGCCATTTAAATTATGTTTTGTTTTTAAGAGACTTTCCTAAATTATCAGTGGGACTCTGTTATTTAAATTATTTGGTTTTCTTTAAACTTTGCATAAAATCCTATGTTTTATTTTAAACTTATGGCGCCAACTTGCATGATTTTAAATAAGTCCCCGTGAGACTTTAATAATGGATGGTATTCTTTTATAAACTATGTTATGCGAATGTTTTGTAAGTATTAGTCTAGGGCGTTCTTTACACCCTATTGCATAACCTATACTTACATCTTGGAGATTCAATGGTGTAATTGAATGGGAGTTGTTGATGACGTTTTTTGTCAACTAAAAACAAGAGCAATTAAGCAAATTTATACTTTAGTAAGAAAAGAAGAACAAAGATTTTTACGTGGTCCAGTAGTTAAAATCTATTTGCGTCCACGAGTCACTTTTATTAAGATATGTGTTAAAGCTAGAATTCTCTCTCATCTTAAATGAAAAATGGAAGTGATTAGATTTGTACCAACAACAACCATAAATTAATTTGATACCACAATAAAAGGATATGATAGAGCTTTTTAAGATTTTTAGATATTTTCATTTTTCGATTTAATCTTTTCCTTTGAATAAATAGAACAAAATGAATTGGTACAATCTGACCTATTATCAGAGATCAATCCTGAACTAGGATCTCGTGATACATTATGTTAGATATCTAGGAAAATCAATTTTGGCATCAAAGAACAACTCCATAAAAATATATAAATAGAGTCATTATTTATTTGACACTCATAGTTGAAGTGAATTCTCTGGAGATAAAATGGATTATGGGAGTGTGTGACTTGAACTATTGATTTCTTTGTGCATAATATATGTCCTTATCTGCCACATTTGAATTCAAAACAAAAATGTGTCTTTGTTCCAACCACCGCGAAAGCTCCATATAGACAATAAGGTGAGTCGTAAAATATTATAATTTACAATCAATTCATTCAACATTTCATTTTTTCGAGGACAAATTCCCCAATTTAAATTATGTGGTGGGCTTGAGGAATAGTCGAAGCCATACTTAATTTAAAAAGGATGTTATCTAACCACATTTCCTTTCTCAGTACAAAATAGTGTGTGGGCACAAATGACTAAATCCAGGTTATTTATAGACTCGATTATAAGAATCCTCCCTTAATCTCAGGGATATTATGTTACTTATATCAGATTTGAATTGGAACTACAAATCTCATAGATTAAAAACAATCAATCGCATTTATTATAGATAAATATCCCTAAACAATAGGTTTGATTACACGGTTTGAATTAAATCCCCTGATTATAGGCATTTCCTAATAACATCTTCATATATTAATTTAACGCATCTTCGAGCTTGAATGTTGCTTCAACGCACTACTACAAACACACCCTTTTATGACACTTTTTTAGGGCACTCACCTAGATGCGGGTCCTAAAAACAGCTCCTGGACTTTTTAGAGTTCGCGTTGCGAGTCCTTAAAGAATTTCTTTTAGGGCTCCTAAAAACTATGTGTGTCCTAAAAGTTTGATTTTTTTTTAACAAAAACCTCCTGGACTTTTTAGGACACTCATTGTGAGTCCTTAAAGAATTTTTTTAGGACACGCAGTGCAAGCCCTAAAAACTTATGTGTATCCGAAAAGTTTGAATTTTAAAAAATAAAATATTCCCTCCAATCCCTCAAATCACTTAATATTATAAAAAAAACACAAAAAACACTCAAATCACTCTCTTTCTCCTCGGTTCTTTCTCTCTCTCTCTGAAGCTCCCTCTCTCTCTCTCTAGCTCATCTCTGCCATGGCCAAACGACCACCTTACCAACGCCGCCGAATGCCACGAACCACCCCACGAGATGTGTCGCCCCCCAAAACCTCCAACCCCCGGAGCTCAGCCCCTCACGCGCGACCTAAGGCCCTCTAAATGCTTGTCGAAGTTTATGCGATTTTGGGTTTTCCCATACTTTCGGACCACTTTCTGACCACCTCGAGCCACCACAAGATGAACCACCACCACCATATTCCTTGCATCTTGGGCTTCAAAACCCACTAAAATATTAGACCCAATGGCCACCGTGGAGTGATGGCGCCGCCACTTACTCCGGCCATTCTTTTAGGGCTCACGTCAATTCTTTTAGGACTCGTAACGTGAGTCCTAAAATATCTCAATTTTTAAGGCTCTCAAATAGAGGACTCGAGCGCCACGAGTCCTAAAAAGCCTTTTTTGTAGTAGTGACGCACTTTCAAGATTATATGTAGCTTCGAGCTCATCATTCCAGTTGTTGCTACCTCCTTGGTTGATTAGTCTTTCAAACTCATATTTCGAAGGATGCGCTTGTTGCCTTCGAGCTTGCAACCCATGCTCGAGTACAAATGATATGGCTCCTTGGAACTTCATGTATATTTGTACAAGTATAATGTTAATACTTATTAAATCCGAGCTTACACCTTACGAACCTACATTTCAAGGTTGTTTATATATTCTCAAAATTTGGGTGTAACATTTTGCCCCCTCAAAAGTTTTGGTTCAAATCCTATGAGAAGGAAAATTTTGAACTTCATTTTCTATTAAACGTGCCAACCTACCACAGTCGAGTATGGTCATGTGTCAACATAGGAATGGATGCTAGGAGTACTCAAGTACTCTCTTTTGTCACACGTCCTTTCCTATTCCCCTTTTTTACTGCTAGTTTTTGAGATTAAAAGGGCTCAGATTGCCCTCTGAGTGCCACCCTTTTGCCTATTTAAACCCTTTATTCACCTTCTTCATCTTCACTTTTACCTTCTCAACTTTCAGAAAGGACTCACAAACCAGAGCTCCAAACCCTTGCATGTTCTCCAAGGCAAAAAAACAAGGCAGCCTTTAATCGTTTGGTTCCATAGGATCATTCCTAGTTCCGACCATCCAATCGACAATCACTTCATTGCCACGATCGACTTTGTGTAAGTTTGTTAACCTTATTTTTTCTGTGTACCGTTCTTCTTGGTTACATGCATGAGAAATTTTTCTTGGTTCTTGTTGTATTCTTGCAATCTTCTTTGTAAAAATGGAGTTTTTGATTTGTATGGATGGGCATTTGTAGTGAATAAAGATATGTTTAGGCAAGTTTTTTTAGTAAAAATGACAACTTTTAGGCTAAGGGGTAATAGGTTATGTAACGACCTGAATTTGCTAATCGGGCTTAAGGCCTTGATTAGTGTGCCTGGAGGGCAATAAATGATTTATTATGCTTTAATGTGTTAATGGGTGAATTAATGTGGATATATGATAGTGATGCATGTTTAATGAGTTAAATGTGCATGTGGGCCCCGTCTGGATATTAGGGGCATGAATGTGATATATGTTATATATATGTGAAATGTCAGTGCAGCACGATCTGAGACAGTCCTGGGAAGCGGTTAGCCAGAAAGTCACAACGGGGTTGAGATTCCGACTCGGGGTGAGTCGAGGGGTAATTTGGGTACTAGGTGTGTTATGGGATTATTGGGGCATGAAAGTAAATATTTGGAGATATATTTGAGGATAGAATGTCTAGGCAGGAATGTTGGGGAAATTTACCATTTCGCCCTCGGGGACGTTTTGGTACCCCGAGCCTTGAGGTAACCCTTTAGACTTAAGTCAAATAAAACAAAAAAGGGAAATATTTAGAAGCTTTGGAAACTGACCTACTCTCTTTTCTTTCAACTAAGGATGGTTTTATCTCTTCCTCCCTCATTCACTCTCTAAGATAAACACAAGGAAAACTAAGGGAATCAACTTGAGGATCTAAGGAGTTCAGCTGGGATGTAGGGAGCTTGGAGCATAAAGGGGCTGGTTCTAAGGATCAATTCAGCAAGAGGTAAGCTTTGATTATGGTGGATAAGTCTAGAGTTGCAGCTGGTTATTAGAGTATGCATGTTAGCAAGCTTGAATTGTTCTTGTGTGGTCTAGTTGAGTTTTGGGGTGGATTCTAATGGGTTTTGATGTTGTTACTGAGTTATTATTGAGCTGGAGTATATGTGTTTAATATCTGGGTTAGATAGGTGAGTTTTGGTGAGGATTGGATAGAAGAAAAGGTAGAAAATTGATGAAGAATTCTGGGTTCGGTGAGGAGCGCCGCGGCCCTAGGAGGGGTGCGCCGCGGCCCATGTGCGTGCGCGACCATGGGAGGCCGAGAAGGTTCATGCACGCCGCGGCCCATGTGGGGTTCAGTGTGGTGCTAGCCTCTGTTTTGAGGCTAGCCGCGGCTCTTGGGGGTGGGGCCGCGACCCTTAGTGCCAGTTTGCATTTTTAAGGGTGTTTAGGCCTGGGAATTCAATGGTTAAGGATCGGGATGGATTTTATCACCCGGATTGATAGAATTCAAGGTTCTGAAGGTTAGGGTTGTGGCTCGAGGTTATTCATTGGATTAGAACTTGATGACTAGATATTGGTGATGTGTTGTGACTAGGGATTTCGGCGAGGCTCCAGTTAGAGGACTGTGCTCGGGACATCGGTGCTCGGAAAGCTCAGGATTCAGGTAAGAGAACCATTGTTCCCATAAATCTTGTGTGTAGGGCTGAGCCAAATGTGTTTGAATGGACTGATATGCAAGGCTGAGCCCAGTGTGTTTGAATGGATTGATATGCAGGGTCGAGCCCAATATGCTAGAACTACTGAGCGTAGCTCTTTATCTGATTATGCTAGAATTCTATACTTGCTTGTTATGCTATGTATATTTTGATGTGAATGGTCGGCTTGAGCCGGGAACGGTGAGGACCGAGAACGACGAAGGGCCGGGAACGACATTGGGCACGTTGAGTGTAAGGCCGAGAACGGCAAGGGGCCGGGAGCAGCGCTGAGCACGTGGAGTGCGAGTTGCCAAGGCGAGTCCCCAGAAGGATACCTGGGATATCCTCACGGCATGGTCCGCGAACCCAGGGCTTGGTAAATGCCTGGGAGGGCTAGGTCGTACGTGTTTAGCCATTGGTGGCATGTTTATATGTTTGATATATGTGTTGCATATGTTATCTGCTTGTGGGTTCTCTTGCTGGGCTTCGGCTCACAAATGCTTTGTGGTGCAGGTAAAGGTTATAGAGATGATCAACCAACCATGAGTACAGCAGGCGTGAGGCAACGTGTACATGTTTGGCCAGCATGGCCGCTACGGCCAGAGGATTTTGGGAGATGCTTGTAAATAAACTCTGATTTTGTCGTCTAGTCGACTTGGTTTAATTAATATGTTGTAAACATTTCTGAACTGTATTTTGGGATTCCAAGTGTAAACTTTTTTTATGATTTTCTATGGGAATTAATATTTCTAAGGTTTTTCCTCTGTTTATAGCTTAATTACACTGTTTGATCTAAAACCTCGATTAGCGAGATGAAAGCACGTTTTTAAACTCACTTTTTAACGGCTCTAAGGAAGTAGGGCGTTACATCTTGGTATTAGAGTGAGCCAAGGTTATTGGTTCTAGAGATTGACCGAACATGTACACACGCAATCAGTGACAGGTTTAACTCAGGGTTGGTTGGTAAGATTGGTTAATATAACTGAATATGTATTTGAATGCCCTATTTGCCTACATATCTTATATAAAGCATGATAAATGAGTTAACATATGCATGAGATACTGATAGGGCCTGGCCCTTGACTATTGCATGATGAGATTAGAGTGTGCTTAATAGCATTGCTATTGCATGTGGATTAATATAGGGATAATGGTTTGCATACTGAGTGTGTGTGGTTAACTGCCTAAATTTAATCCATATGCAATATCTGCTTATTGGCCTGTAGGAGGCATAGTGAAGCATGAGTATACTTAGTTGTGGTATAATTGGGTAGCTAAATGTTTGATATTGTGGATTTGGCTTAATATGCTTTATGTGTGTGTGAATATTGTGATTTTTAGACCTGGATGTGGTTTGGTTCGAAGTGTGAACCTCAAGGTAGAGAAGTTTAGTCAGCGGTGGCGGATGAACTTAGATGGTTTGCATCCGGGATGGTTAAGTAGATCTGGCATCGGAATAAAGGAGAGTTGCAGATCATAGTTGGGGTTGGAAATTTCCATCTACCCTGAAAGTCCGGAGATGTCCGCTAGAATGTGAGTAAATGGTATTGGTATGGTATAAGGATACAGACAGATAAAGAATAGTAACTGGAAGGCTTGAGAGGCGTTAACCTCTGGTTGGTGAGGAAGGTTTGGGTTGCCTAGGAATTGTTTAGTGAATGGACAAAGCTAACTTCATTCTTGGTTATATGGAGGTAAAAGGTCATAACTAAAGGATTGTGCTAAGTACTTGTGACAGGAGGACATTGGGAAGTGGTGTTCGGGTTGAGATATTGGCATGATGGGTTGGAAAGAACTCAAATGGGGATTCGATAAAAGAAGTTACAAGGACGGGAAGATTAGTAAATCTATGGGCTTGATTTGAAATGATAAGGCGATGACAACCTGTGTTAGTGAGTGTCAGGAGTTGGATACCTCGCTTTGGAGATTTATACAAGTGGTGGTGGTTGGAAATAATGACCCATGTAAGGATTAAATTCTGGAATGGTTCAGGGTGACAGGACCACTCTAGTGTATTAGATCTTCGGTTGTATTTGGGTAGCAGAGAGAGCTATGTTATTTGAGATTTGTTGATTGAGGTAAAGAGCATGAGTGCTACAGGGCAAGGGATGTGAAAGACAGTGTTTCTATTGGTAGAACTCAGTAGGGGCAAATTCTCAATTTTTGAGGTAGAAGGACCCCAGACAGTGCTAGGGTACCTGATTTGTGATTGGGAAGGAGCATGACTGGAAAGATAGGTATCAAGATGGTGACAGGAACTGGGGAGGTTATTTGGTATGCACCTGAGGGAGAGGATGCCACCTGAGAGGATGTCGGGTGGGGTCACGACTTCTGAATGAGATAATTCAGTAAGTTAGGATGGATGTTCCATAGTGAGGAAACGAGAGACTAGAATGCCTCGTTACACTCGAAGTTCGAGGCCGATTCCTCGAAGATGAGTATTTAACTGGATAATCTATGTTTTAGTCATGTAACGAGCTGGAGGAACTCAGTGTTGAGAATGTTCTGAGAGAGAGTTATACATAGAGAGTTTGTCTCAAGGGTGCTATGTGAGAA
Organism: Humulus lupulus; assembly: GCF_963169125.1. Lineage (NCBI taxonomy): Eukaryota > Viridiplantae > Streptophyta > Magnoliopsida > Rosales > Cannabaceae > Humulus > Humulus lupulus. The sequence goes on along the minus strand of NC_084797.1, from coordinate 147,908,282 downwards.
GCTGAGGATAATAGCATTTGCTGAGGGGGAATAAGGAACTTCTGGCAGATGAACTGGGATACAAGTAATTAAGAAGTTCATAGGGAGAACAATAGAGTTCGTCTTAAGGAAGTCTTAACATGAGGCGGAGTGGAAGTGGATCTGTTAAGAGACAACCATGGATTATAAGAGACATCATTTCGAGTGTTCTGATTGGATTGAATGGAAACTGAGCTTACCAGCGGGAAACTTGTATTGGTATATAAGGAAAGATTGGACTTATTATTAAGTCGGGCTACAGGTAGATCGGGTATCAGGGATGTTGTGGAAGACGGCACCGGCTGACAGAAAGAATTACCTGAAGCAATTAAAGAAATTTGACCTTGGTTTAGTCAGAGCATTATATGGTGAGAATTGTTGGCATCGATGGTTAAGAATGAAAAGTTTGATATTGGGTACAAGATAGGACAATGTCTCCAAGAGTTGATCTACGACCTGGTTATTAGCAGCTAGAAATCAAGGAAAGAGACATTTCAGGAGTTTTATTTTGTACTGAGTAAGGTGTGAGGAGTAGGTAACAAAGATTCTAGAATTGTTCAAGCTACAGCAGCACAGGTAAGTTCTTAAGTAGAGAATATCAAAATGGTATGAGCAAGTCTCCTTCAAGTTCACGAGCAGTATATATGGACTACCTCCAGACGGAAATGGAGAGCGAATGACTATTATGCTAAAGACGTTAGTACCAAGAAAGCAGGGTCACAGGTAAGGTTCTACGAAGTGTCAGTTTGGGTTCCATTGGAAGTACTCAGAGTAGAGCTACAAGAAGAAGGGACAGGTATGAGAGGATTTGATTTGAACTCATGAAGAAGTTAATGAAGAACGTCTGAAGAACAGAAGGCATAACAAGACTGGCAAGCGCGTCATCTACTACATAAGTATCTCCGCAGACAACTACATCTGAGATGAGAAGAACAATAAAAATTGGGGTTAGACGGAATGAATGGTGTCAAATCAGAATTCAGAAGACAAGGCAAGAGTTGATTGGTATCTGGTGATGCAGAAATATGTGTGTGTTATGGTTAAGTATAGGCGATAACATAAAGGACCTGATCTATGGTGAGAGTATGAAACCGTGGGGGTACGCCACAGGTTGGGCATGCCCAGGCTTAGATTGGCGCGAGGATGGGTCGAACCTCGCGGGAAGTGAAGGAATGGAACACGATTGATATACTTGGAATGTTAAGTTGGCAGTTATGCATAGCATAAGGTACTTGAGTGTTGGATTGTTAGTAAGAAAGATAATCTTGAGACTGGAATTTAGTGGAACGCAGCCGATGGAAGGTTGATGTTATAAGTCTTCGACTGTGTGAGGAGGAGATTTATTATGAGATGGATCTCGTACTTGGAAGGTGTGTATCAGTTAGAAGAACGCCACAGGTTACAATGGAATGGACAGGATAACGATTGAAACTGTTATAGTGTTAGTGTGTGGTGATGAACACATATGTTTTCTTTGGATAATGGAATCCAAAGCTTGGGTTTTGTGGGAACAGGGAAGAACCCTACGAGTGTTATACAAGATAAGGTATAAGAACCAGATAAATGGGCCAAAGAGAATTTGGTGTGGAGATGGGAATTATAAGTGGGTGTTGTTTCACCTCCTAGGGTTTGTGGTACTGGGAGGATTTAGCTGAGGGCAGAACCTGAGATACTTGAATATTGAAAAGTAAAATAATACGATGATAGGTCATAAGAATGGATCACATTAGACTGTAAACAAGGTGATGGATCAGGGGAGGAGTTGTAACTCAGCTGAATAAGATAGCATACTTTGGTTTGTATAAATTGGTAATGAGATAGGGCATTGGTAATGATGAATTGAGACCCTAAAGTTTCTAAGTTATGGAAAGGGACCTGAGATCGAAGAAAACAGAGTGGTAATATGGAATTACTGGTGGATTGCAGAAAGGATAGCAATTTGAAGGCTTAACAATTATGTTAAGGGTTTAGGCACTGAATGTGCAACTTTTAGAATATCGAAAGGGGTGTATTCCTTGATGAGACAGTCACGGTATTGGATGCTGGAGTACAGCTAAGGTGACAAGGCATAAGACTTGGTAAGGTAAAAGCAAAGAATTAAGAGTTAGTGGACACTGTGGTTTAGTAATAATTCAGAGGAAAAGCAAAGAGAATGTTGGAATTTTTAGGGCAGAGGATGTCTGCCTATCTGAAAGTTTATAGGAACCTGTAACTGTTAACTTTGGAGTACGGGATTCCAGAATGGGAGTGGTATTTTCCTCCAAGTTATGCAGTGAGGAAGAGTATGATAGTGAGGTAAGAAAAAAAAAGAGTTATGATTTTCGTTTCGACAAGAGTCCTAAAGCCGTACTAAGGATTTGGTCGCGGGCCTATACGTTGATCTTATCCTGGTAAGGATGATGATTCATAAGTATTTTGACATTGAGAATAATCAACGAAGAGATTTTTGTGAACCAAGCAGACACTGAAATTCCGTAGATTTAATGTATAAGTAAAAGTTAAAGAAAGTATGCTTATCAGATAAGATCTTGTGGAACAAGATTGTACTCGCGCATGGGTACTATTGATGATTAAGGGTAAAGGCATTGGACCTTGGGAATTGTCATCAGAGGTATGAGGTATATAGTTTAATGTGCTTAAGTAAATTTCAAGGATGAAATTATATTAAGGAGGGGATAGTACAAAGTCTTGCAGAGCAAGACCACCGCCTTGGTAAAAGTGATGTGGAGGAACAACAAGAATGAGGAGGCGACATGGGAACTTGAGACAGAGATGATGGAGCGGTATCTCGAGTTGTTCTTAAAATTTCGAGGACGAAATTTCTGTGAGGAGGGGATAGTTGTAACGACCCGAATTTGCTAATCGGGCTTAAGGCCTTGATTAGTGTGCCTGGAGGGCAATAAATGATTTATTATGCTTTAATGTGTTAATGGGTGAATTAATTTGGATATATGATAGTGATGCATGTTTAATGAGTTAAATGTGCATGTGGGCCCCGTCTGGATATTAGGAGCATGAATGTGATATATGTTATATATATGTGAAATGTCTATGCAGCACGATCCGAGACAGTCCTGGGGAGCGGTTAGCCAGAGAGTCACAACGGGGTTGAGATTCTGATTCGGGGCGAGTCGAGGGGTAATTTGGGTACTAGGTGTGTTATGGGATGTTATCCAATAAATTAGCATTGGTGACGTAGCCAGTAATCTCTGGACACGTGGCTGACATCAGGAAGTGTCTGCTAGAGCATCGACCAGAAGACACCGTAGAAGCAGGGTAACCCCGTCTTACCCGCGATCAGTCTGGTCGATGGTTCCGTATACAAGGCAACATTTATGGGAAGATCTTTATGAATCCCGAATTTATCTCATACAATCTTCTGGATATCCGATTATTCAGGAAAGAATATCTGTAGCAATCTTTTGTAACCCTCCTTGAGCCTATAAATAGCAAGAGATAGCTCAAAGGAAGGGACTTTTGGCTTTTGAATCATTCGAAACTATAGTAATTCTCCAAGTAAACTTGTATTGTTCTTCAGAGGTTAGTGAAACTCATTGAACCCTGGTTCTTTGATCACCCTTCTGATTCTTATATCAATATCAGTCTAAGTGGACGTAGGTCATTACCAGATCTTGGGGCCGAACCACTATAAATTGCTGTGTTTTCTTTACTTTTGTCATTAGGTTCTTCTCTATACATTCGTTCATATCAATCACGTTTCGACTCCGTGTCAGTTGGCCAAATCTTGGGTCTACATTCTGGGTCTTTCATTGAGAGATTGACTTATTGCTGTTAAGAAAACCAATGGCGAAAGCAGGAAGGAAAACTGGGCAGGCCGCCGCCGCTGCACCGTCTAACCCGCCACCTCCTCCTCCTCCTGCGAGCATGGCGGAGGATGAGCCTCAACTGTTCTTTGAAGAGGAGGAGATGGACGATGCGACGCTAAAGAGTACTCTGGGCGTGTTGCCAGAAGAGCTGGCTAATCTGAGAGCCAGTCAGGAGACTTCCGCTGAAGTTATGGCACGGCAGCAGCAGGAGATAGAAAGGCAGCGCATGGAATTGAGCGAAAGACAGGCGGAGGTGGATCGCCGCTAGAGCGAAGCCATGGCAGCACTGGAGGCAGCCTTGTTGTTGGCAAAAAATCAGGCTACACCTGCCTCGCAGCCTGACCAACCGGTGAGTGGGCCAACCCAGAAAGGTCCTAATCCGAGCCCACCGATTCAGCCTTCAAGTCCGCAAAGGCCCGAGCAGCCTCAGATGCCCCATGACGATGTCCCACAGGATCCTGAGGCGCAGCCACCATCCCAAGCTGCTCGGGGTAATCCCCCGCAACAGAGGCAGAATAGGGCCGAGCATCGGCCTCGCAGCCCTAGACGCCATAGGGATGATGGGCCGAACCTACCGAACAGAGGCCGGTACCCTCCTGGCAACAGGAGAGACTCAGAGTTAGGTTCTGCAGTCCGGGGGCCCCCACGACACGATGGTGCACGGGGACACCACGACCAGCGCAGACCACCCTCTAACGTTCGGGATGGTTCAGCCAGGAACGACCATCGGGGGAACAGCCGATCTCACCATAGCCAGTCAAGGTTCAGAGATGGCCACGGATACAATGAGGCTGACTCAGACAAGGGAAATGCCGGTGGGAGAAATGGAGAAAGAGGTAAAAGCAGGAGTCAAGTACCTCAAGATGACCAACCAAACGGACAGGATGCTGGGGGGCAGCCCAGACAAAACAATGTCTTCAACTGGCTCGGTGGTAGCGAGCGGCGAAGGAGAGAAGAGGACCTGAGAGATGTACTCAATGATCGTCGCGAGAGGCACGGCGAGAACATCCCCCCAGCAACAGAGGCCACCGCGATTCCTACCGCAGTGCAAGCCCAGATAGATGCACTCAACCAGGCGGTGCAACAACTGGTCGGAGGAAGAACTTCTTACATCGACCACGATAGGAGGAAAGACACTCCTTTCGTCCAAAGAATAGCTAATGCTGAAACTCCCAGCAAGTTCAAGATGCCAACACTTCCAAACTTTGATGGATATGGAGACCCAGTCTCGCATGTGAATAAGTTTGAAATTCAGATGGACATTCAGAAAGTGTCCGAAGATGCTCGGTGCAGGATTTTCCCTGCAACACTTTCTGAAGCAGCGCAAGAGTGGTTCTTTATGCTCCCGCCTGCAAGCATAGTTTCCTGGGAAGTGTTCGTAAGGGAGTTCTATGGACAGTTCTATGCGGGTCGTGTGCACCCAACCGAAGCAAACCAGCTAGTCGAGATTCGCCAGCAGGACGGAGAGTCAGTGAAGGATTACGTCCAGCGCTTTATGCGAGCGGCAACTGGAGCAAAAACAGTAGGAGACGAAGGCAAGATGATGGCGATTACCGCAGGGGTAAAGCGTTGCTCTCACCTCTGGAAAAGTCTCCAAAAGGAAGGAGTTAAAACAACCCAGGAGTTCTTGGACCGAGCTGATCGTTACATCAAGCTCGAAGACGCCATTGCTGATGATGGAAAACCCTCGAACAAGGGTAAGAAAGCCGCCGAACCCGCCAAAGCCGCCAATAGTTCTAAACCTAATGGCAACGTCAAGGGTAACGGAAATGGCAACGGTAATGGCAAGAATGGTGGGAAACGGTCGTATAACGAGCCTTCCACCTCCGACAATAAACGAGCCAAGGGTAATCGTTATGAACCTAGGTTCACTAACTACACTGCCCTCGTTGAGTCTCGGGGAGAGGTTTACCAGGCCACAAGCTTTAGTGTGCCTTACAAGAAACCTGGACCCATTCGAAAGGACATTTCGAAAAGAGACACAACCAAGTTCTGTCGTTACCATAACAACTACGGACATGACACTAACGAATGCAACCAGTTAAAGGACGAGATCGAGTTCCTTATTAGACAAGGACACTTGAGAAGGTACGTCTGGGCCTCGGGAAATTCCCAACGAGAAGCTCCGGGTGGCAACGAGCAGGCGTCCACACGCCAACGCTCACCACCATTACAGCCTGCCCCAGTGGCTGGAACACTCTTAATCATCTGTGGAGGCCCGCACCTCGCGGGAAATAGTGGAAAGGCCAGAGAACGATATGCTCGGACTCTGCGCCACGACCAGGACATCGAGATGATGACTGTGGAGGACCGTGCACCAAAAAAGGCCCGGTCAGAGGAAGGAGAGATAACCTTCTCTGATGGCGATGCCTAGCACGTCCGGTTCCCACATTTCGATCCGCTGGTCGTGGACATCCAGATGGCTAACATGATGGTAAAGAGAGTACTAGTAGATACAGGAAGTTCAGTGAACATCCTGTATAAATCAACACTGGAACGCATGAAATTTTCCGTAAAGGACTTGGAACCCTGCAATCAGACGATATATGGCTTCTCTGGAGAAGGGCTCGCCCCAGCCGAAATGATCAAACTTCCAGTAACAACAAGTACAGCGCCCGCAACAAGGACATTACTCGCCACCTTTGTAGTGGTCGATTGTCCTTTGGCGTACAACGCCGTTATCGGGAGGCCCATACTGGTTGATATACGGGTCGTCATCTCTATGTGGCACCTAGCCATGAAGTTCCCAACGGACGCGGGGATAGGACGCGTTTTAGGAAACCAAAGGGAAGCCAGGGAGTGCTACAACGCCTCAATCACAAAGGCAAAAAGTGGAGCGACAAGGAGCACTACCCCAGACCGATTGCAGATGGAAATAGATACGCAAGCCCAATCAGGTGGTGAAGTCACCAAATAGGGTGTTGCCCAAAGTGAGGATGAAGATTTGGATCCTCGCTTTGGGGATTTTGAAGAGAATGTTGGACCCGTCGAGGACCTGGAGGAGGTCCAACTCGACAAAAAAGACCCGACCAGAGTCGTGAAGGTTGGGAAAAATTTAGAGCCTACCACGAAGCATGCATTGGTGGAATTCTCGCGAAGGAACCAGGAAGTTTTCGCCTGGTCGCATAAAGACATGGTGGGAATAGATCCTGCGGTAATCAGCCATGTCTTGAACATAGACAAAACTTTTCCACCCGTGCAACAAAAAAGAAGGCTGCTCGATAAAGATAGATCAAGAGCCTTGAAAGAAGAAGTCGAAAAACTTAAGGAGAATGGGTTTATCAGGGCGGCGTTCTATCCGTCGTGGGTCTCGAATCCAGTGCTGGGCCCCAAGCCAAACGAAAAATGGCGGACTTGTGTGGATTTTACAGACCTCAATAAAGCCTGCCCAAAAGACTGCTTCCCACTCCCAAGGATCGATCAGCTGGTCGATGCGACTGCAGGACATGAGATCCTTTCGTTCATGGATGCGTATTCAGGCTACAACCAGATTAGCATGCATCCCCCTGACGAGGATCACACCAGCTTTCGGACCGATACGGGCTTATACTGTTACAAAGTCATGCCCTTCGGACTGAAAAACGCAGGTGCGACTTACCAACGGCTAGTCAACCACATGTTTAAAGAGCTGATCGGTGTAAACATGGAGGTATATGTGGATGACATGCTGGTAAAGTCTAAGAAGGCAGAAGGACACGTGAGGGATCTACAAGAATGCTTTAATGTATTAAATAAGTACCAGATGAAGTTGAATCCCCTCAAATGTTCCTTTGGAGTCGTATCAGGGAAGTTTTTGGGGTTTATAGTGAATTCAAGAGGAATTGAAGCCAACCCCGACAAGATAAAAGCCCTGTTCGACATGAAGTCACCGGAGAAGATCAAGGATGTACAAAGTTTGACCGGAAGGATCGCTGCTCTGAGTAGATTCATCTCCAAATCAACTTACAAATGTGTCCCTTTCTTCAATCTACTCAGGGGTAATAAGAAGTTTGAATGGACGGGAGACTGCGAGCGAGCATTCCAGGCTTTGAAGGCTCATATGGTGCAACCTCCCATTCTGTCAAAACCTATTGAAGGAGAAACTTTGTCTATTTATCTGGCAATTACCGAAGTTGCTGCTAGTGCGGTACTAGTACGAGAGGAAGAAGGCGTACAAAAAGCAGTCTATTATGTCAGCAAGAGGCTAATCGGTGCAGAATTGAGATATCCGCCGATAGAAAGGTTAGCATATTCCTTAATACTAGCCTCCAGGAAGTGCGTCCTTACTTCCAAGCCCATCCTATCACAGTTCTAACTGACCAGCCCCTTCTGCAAGTCCTCCAAAAACCTGAGGCGGCTGGGCGATTGTTAAAATGGGCAGTCGAACTCGGGCAGTTCGATATAACTTATGCACCGCGAGCAGCAATAAAGGGACAAGTCCTGGCCGATCTTGTTGCAGAATTCACCGAGCTCCCAGACAGTGAGCAGTGTGAACAGCCTGAAGCGCCCATGCCTCAAGAAAAAACTCCTTCGTGGAAACTATTCACGGATGGTTCATCCAACGAATCCCACGCAGGAGCGGGAGTGATATTGATAACGCCGGAAGGGCATCGATTTCACTGCGCAATCAGGTTTGACTTTCGTCAAACAATGAGGCGGAATATGAAGCACTCCTTGCTGGATTAAGAATGGCCAAAGATATGAGCATAAAGAAGCTTGATATCTATAGTGATTCACAGCTAATCGTGAATCAAGTCCTGGGAGAATATCAAGCGTGAGGCTTAAAGATGATGGCCTATTTGAATAAAACGAAAGATTTGCTGGCCCAGTTTACAAAATACACCCTCCAGCAAATTCCGCGAGACCAAAATTCAAATGCAGATGCCTTGGCTAAACTCGCGAGCGCAAGGGATGCAGACACCTTGAACATAGTTCCAGTAGAACGACTGAGTAGGTCGAGCACAGAAGCGGCCGAAGCTAATATGGAGATTCGTCTAGAAGATACATGGATGGCACCTTACTTGGAGTATCTGATGAATGGTACACTGCCAGCAGATAGAAACAAAGCCAGAACTCTGCAAAGGTAAGCCGCTAGATACATACTGGTCGATGGTGTTATGTACCGAAGAGGATACTCAATGCCACTACTAAGGTGCGTTACGCCAGAAAAAGCTAAGGAACTTATGAAGGAGGTGCATGAAGGCTTTTGCGGAGATCACGCTGGGGGGCAAAGCTTGGCGAAAAAGATTCTAAGGCAAGGCTACTTCTGGCCAACAATGAACGAGGATTCGATGGAGTATGTGCGAAGATGAGACAAATGTCAAAGGTTCTCCAAGATTCCGCGGGCAGCTCCAAATGAACTAAAACAGATGCAAAGCCCGTGGCCTTTTGCAGTATGGGGGGTAGATTTGATTGGATCCCTGCCCACAGGGAAAGGAGGAGTAAAGTACGCAGTTGTGGCAGTTGATTACTTCACCAAATGGGCCAAAGTTGAACAACTCGCAACCATCACGACCAAGAAAGTTCTTGACTTCGTCATCAAGAACATTGTGTGTCGATATGGTCTGCCCAGGAAAATAGTTTCGGACAACGGGACCCAATTTGACAGCGACTTATTCACCGATTTCTGCGAAAGGCACGGAGTTATTAAAAGCTTTTCTTCAGTCGCACACCCCCAAGCGAATGGACAAGTCGAAGCCGTGAACAAAACCCTTAAGGACACCCTGAAGAAAAGACTTGAAGAGGCTAAAGGAGCGTGGCCAGAACAGCTGCCTGAAGTCCTATGGTCGTATAGAACGTCCCACCGAACAGCTACAGGCCATACCCCATTTTCCTTGGCCTATGGATATGAGGCCATGTTGCCTGTGGAGTTAGATCCCCCCTCACATCGGCGCTTAACTTACGACCAGGATCAGAACAGCCATCTAATGATGGACTCCCTAGACACAATCGACGAAATGTGAGAGAAATCTCAACTCCGAGTTGCTGCTTACCAGTAAAAATTCGCCCGGTACTTTAACTCCAAAGTTAAAGAAAGAAAATTCAACGTCGGAGACTTAGTCTTACGACGAGTTTTCTTAAATACCCGCGACCCCACTGCTGGAGTGCTCGGGCCTAATTGGGAAGGACCTTACCAGATTGAAGAAGTCCTTCACCCAGGCACATACAAACTTGCACGCTTAAACGGAGATCTCGTTCCACGCTATTGGAATGGAGAACACCTGCGTAAGTATTATCAATGAACAGTCCTTTTTAAAGGACTGGCTTGTGTAAAAAAAAATTTCAATTTTTTTTTACAAGTTTTGCAAAGAGGGTTAGCCACGCTGTATGGCTAACTGCTCGTATATGTAAGGTTCTATTATAGAATCACTCGTAAAGACATGTTCAGTCCATTTTTAATACGAGATTATAAGGGACTGTGCGCAGCCAGTCATTCTTGCCAACTTTTGTGAATTTACATTTACAAGTATTTGTTCATTACGTGTGTTGTTTTGCTGTATTACAAGTATCATTTTTTACACGAACAGGAATGTTCGAACAGGCCGTGGTCAAGGCAAGTGACCAAGGACCTAAAGCTCCTCGATCACTTGGGGGGCATATAAGGCACATCGATAGCAAAGCATACTCCCAAGGTATGTAAACACATGAACAAAATAAGTGAAAGCATGCTTCAGTTCTTAGAGTATTTTTCAAAATTTAGGTTTTGTTAAATCATGCCAAAGTACTATGCTAAGTTCGGCCATTCGGACAAATGTTATAATAAGTAAAAATGTTATAGCATCAAGATTAAAGCTTTTACACCGCAAGCATCGCTGCTTGGATGTAACTGTTCAAGTAAAAGATTTACTGACCGTGCAGCAAAATTTAAAACAAAGATATTGTTTTTACATCACGACCCGTGGGTCGTGAAAAGGAAAGAAGGAAAAACAAATAAGAAGAATTCAAGAAGCATTCAGGGCCGGAGGGTCCTGGGCAGCATCCTGGTTAGTCGCGTCCTCGACAACTTCTTCTTCTACATCAGCGACGCTTGGAGTGGCAGGGGTTGCAGCTCTTGCCTCCTCTTCGGCCAATTGGGCAGCGTATCGAGCCAACTCTGCAGTTCTGACTTCCTCTGAAAGGTAGCTAAAGTCAGCACCCTGATTATGCTTCCAGAAATTGTAGAAACATCGGAGTGTTGTCCTTTTGTATTTTTCCAGATTCTTGGAGTTGTCAAGCTCCAACTGCTTCACCTTGCCCCCGAGGGTGACAATAGCCTCATCCTTAGACTTGGGCACCTCCCCCAAATGCTTGATTTCGTGAAGATGGGCTTTGTTGAAATCTCGGTACTCCTGCCTCAACTTGACTGCTGCGTCCTTCACAGCTTCAACCTCCGACAGCTTAGTCACCGCCGCATCCCTCTCTCGGACCACTGCCTCCAACTCCTTGGCATGCCTGGCCTCAGCAGCCGAAAGCTCCTCGGCCGCCTTCACCTGATACCTCTCGATGGCTTTCGCCTCGACCGACTCGAGGTAAGCCTGGGCTCGGGTACGAGCAGTAGTGGCAGACAGCAAGGCCTGTAGATAAAGAAAAAAAAAAGGAGTTAGAACTTATCATGAGGACTAAAAAACTAAAGCTTGAAAAATAAAGAAGTACTTACGCTGGAAATTTTGTTCAGAGTCCTGTTCAGGATCTGGTCGAATGGCAGCTCTTCAACTTGGACCATTGCGGCCCTAACACGGTCGCCTTTACCGATGTGATCGAGGCGGTCCCTGGCAGATCGAATGGCACGGCTCATGAGTTTGGCCCCATGAGCTTCTTCACGAGAAAGCTGCTCTCTGGCAGGTGCAGTTGGAAGATTCGGCGGGGCAGGAGCATTTTGCGGCTCGGAAGGAACTGGAGGAGGGGTAGAAGTTTGCCCTGTTGGCGCGGGACTTTGCCCAGTTGGCAAGTCCTAGGGAAGGTCATCTGTTCGACCCTTCTTGGCTGGAGGGCCGCGGCTGGATTCACCAGTTCTCTTCTTAGGCTTTCGTTGGAGTTGAGGAACCTCCTCTTCATCCTCAGCCTGATACATGTCAAAGATGTTGGGAGTTGACATATCTGCATGCAGATAAACATAGCAAGTTAATCAAAAAGGAAGCAGGTGAAAGTATGTTAGACAACTGAAAGGAGGTAACAAAGTAAATACCCGAGCTACAACTACTGGTCGCTACACTTCTGACTCTATTAGTCATATACTCATTATCTGGCATGAAGAAGTCTGGCCCTAGATTTGGAGCATATGTAAAGTTACCATCCCCGTCAAACAAGTGACGGGGAATTGGCAAACCATTTAAAAGCAAAATAACTTTACCATTATCGTCGGAGGATTCTCCCAAGTCAACAATAGGCTCTTTGGCCTTTTGTTTCCCCTTGCCTTGGGGAGCAGAAGGCCTTTCTGCGAAAGGGCTGCCCGTGGGTTCCCTGATTGTAACCCCCGTAGGCCTCCTTTGAGGAGGAGGCACAGAAGGTTGCTGCTCGGGAACCCCCTCGGCAGTGGCTTCGTCCACCACGGACCCTCTATTTTCATGGCGAGGAGCCAGAAGGCGGGACAGCCTCAAGTTTTTCTCAGTTATCAGGGACTTGACACTTTTTGCTGCATTAGACATCCTGGCCAGAGTGTTCGACCTCAACACCATGTCTGGTGTTGGGGTCGGACGTAACCAAGGGCCTGAAAAACAGATTAAAGTTTAAGAAAAATAAAAGGAAACACTGTAGGTTAAAAGTATCGACCAATCAAGGACAAGCTCCTACCTCCTCGGGCAAAGGCCAAGTTGTTGCTGGTTACGTCTGGAGTAAGGAAATACTCCTTATTGTAGTGCCCCACATTGGAAATATGGGTTGTGCCACTCAAGAACGTCCGGCCGGTCTCCTGGTGGCAGAAGTGGAAGAAGCCCGTCCCGTTGTGCTGTGGGTTAGAATTAAGGTCGAAGAGATAGTTGACCTCGTGGGGCAAAGGTTCTGGCCATTTGTTAAGTTTATACAGAATATGAAGTGCAGCCAGCATCCTATATCCGTTTGGAGTTATTTGGAAGGGGGTGACACCAAAATAGTTGGCCACCCCCACAAAAAAGGGATGAAGAGGGAGGTAAGCTCCCGCCTCAAGGTGATACCGGGACCAGGCGCTGTTTTCACCTCCTGGGAGGTTAGCCCTCTGGTCTTCGGTAGGACGTATAATGGTTACCCTCGTGAGGGGGAATTTTCTGAAGCAGTTAGCGACCATTCGAGGGGTCACTGAACTGGCTGGGGAAGTATACCACTCGACATCAGGCGGATTCCGATGTCGAGGGCGTGCCCTAGTTTGGATGTTAGGGTTAGGAACGAGATTTTCTCGACCGCTGGTCGAGGGAACCCTAGCCTGCAAATCAGGCTGGGCAGGAGAATTTGGGTTGCTTTCGGACTCAGGTCTTTTCTTGCCAGTAGACTTGGAGCGGGCCATTGGAGGGGAAGGATGAGGTCTGGAAGAGGATCGCGATAAAGGAATCTCGTGGACACGGTCAGCTGGTTGTTCTTCTCCCTCGAGCAGCTGGGCGAGAAGGTCGTTGTCGATGGGTATTTCACCTCCCCACAAATCTGGCATTAAAATCTGCAAACAGAAGAATGGGGAGGTGAGGATATAGAACTTTAAAGGGATTTTTAGAATATCACTGGTCGAGTATAAAAGTTAGGCTTTTATACAACAACATTCTAACAAGAAGCTAAATCTTTCTACATGAACAGTTTGAAAAACGGATCAAAAGGTGAAAGTAAAAAGTTTTCCTGGAAAAGCTTTTTCAACTCCCCTTAGGGCGAGAAAAATTTATTTTTCAACTAGCTTAAAGATCGAAAATTTACTTCGGTTTTACGTCCTAAAAAGCATGATCATGGGTTTTAAACTAACTCGTAACTCTACGCTGCCTACAAAACATTCTGTCTACAAGCACCTTGAACAAGAAACAGAAAAACTTAAACAGTCTACCATCAGAAGCATGCACCACGAGAAATTAGAAGCATGGGGTTTCGAAAACTTACCAAGAAGAGTGATCGTGGAGGTGGAAGAAAGCTCTTCGGAGATAGAGGAGCTCACGGTCAGAGTCTTGGAAGCGCAAGAAAACGGTCTCCGGAGAAGTTTAAAGCTATGGTTTTTAGGGTTTTCTGCAAAGAGAATGGCCTGCGTAAAAAGAAAGAAGAGGCTTCGATAGTCTTATATAAGTTTGTTTCTGATATTAAAAAAGTGTAATCATTTGTCTTCCTTTTTCGAAGTATGGGGAAACGGGATGGCTGTCGAAATCGTTTCTGGGGAACCGAAAAGACATGATTAGACAGAAGTGGTTTGCTTTTTTCAAGAACACACGAAGGATTCTGACACGTTAGGTGGGGTTACCGAAGAGTCGTTCGTCCAAAAGTTTATTTACTGTTCGTAGTAAATAAACTTTGGGGGGCAAATGTTATCCAATAAATTAGCATTGGTGACGTAGCCAGTAATCTCTGGACACGTGGCTGACATCAGGAAGTGTCTGCTAGAGCATCGACCAGAAGACACCGTAGAAGCAGGGTAACCCCGTCTTACCCGCGATCAGTCTGGTCGATGGTTCCGTATACAAGGCAACATTTATGGGAAGATCTTTATGAATCCTGAATTTATCTCATACAATCTTCTGGATATCCGATTATTCAGGAAAGAATATCTGTAGCAATCTTTTGTAACCCTCCTTGAGCCTATAAATAGCAAGAGATAGCTCAAAGGAAGGGACTTTTGGCTTTTGAATCATTCGAAACTATAGTAATTCTCCAAGTAAACTTGTATTGTTCTTCAGAGGTTAGTGAAACTCATTGAACCCTGGTTCTTTGATCACCCTTCTGATTCTTATATCAATATCAGTCTAAGTGGACGTAGGTCATTACCAAATCTTGGGGCCGAACCACTATAAATTGCTGTGTTTTCTTTACTTTTGTCATTAGGTTCTTCTCTATACATTCGTTCATATCAATCACGTTTCGACTCCGTGTTAGTTGGCCAAATCTTGGGTCAACATGGGATTATTGGGGCATGAGAGTAAATATTTGGAGATATATTTGAGGATAGAATGTCTAGGCAGGAATGTTGGGGAAATTTACCATTTTTCCCTCGGGGACGTTTCGGTACCCCGAGCCTTGAGGTAACCCTCTAGACTTAAGTCAAATAAAACAAAAAAGGGAAATATTTAGAAGCTTTGGAAACTGACCTACTCTCTTTTCTTTCAGCTAAGGATGGTTTTATCTCTTCCTCCCTCATTCACTCTCTAAGATAAACACAAGGAAAACTAAAGGAATCAACTTTAGGATCTAAGGAGTTCAGCTGGGATTTAGGGAGCTTGGAGCATAAAGGGGCTGGTTCTAAGGATCAATTCAGCAAGAGGTAAGCTTTGATTATGGTGGATAAGTCTAGAGTTGCAACTGGTTATTAGAGTATGCATGTTAGCAAGCTTGAGGGTGTTTAGGCCTGGGAATTCAATGGTTAAGGATCGGGATGGATTTTATCACCCGGATTGATAGAATTCAAGGTTCCGGAGGTTAGGGTTGTGGCTCTAGGTTATTCATTAGATTAGAACTTGATGACTGGATATTGATGATGTGTTGTGACTAGGGATTTCAGCGAGGCTCCAGTTATAGGACTGTGCTCGGGACATCAGTGCTTGGAAAGCTCGGGATTCAGGTAAGAGAACCCTTGTTCCCATAGAGCTTGTGTGCAGGGATGAGCCCAATGTGTTTGAATGGACTGATATGCAGGGCTGAGCCTAGTGTGTTTGAATGGATTAATATGTAGGGTCGAGCCCAATATGTTAGAACTGCTGAGCATAGCTCTTTATCTGATTATGCTAGAATTCTATACTTGCTTGTTATGCTATGTATATTTTGATGTGAATGGTCGGCTTGAGCTGGGAACGGTGAGGACCGAGAACGACGAAGGGTCGGGAACGGCATTGGGCACGTTGAGTGCAAGGCCGAGAACGTCAAGGGGCCGGGAGCAGCGCTGAGCACGTGGAGTGCGAGTTGTCAGGGTGAGTCCCCAGAAGGATACCTGGGATATCCTCACAGCATGGTCCGCGAACCCAGGGCTTGGTAAATGCTTGAGACGGCTAGGCCGTACGTGTTTAGCCATTGGTGGCATGTTTATATGTTTGATATATGTGTTGCATATGTTATCTGCTTGTGGGTTCTCTTGCTGGGCTTCGGCTCACAGATGCTCTGTGGTGCAGGTAAAGGGTACAGAGGTGATCAACCAACCATGAGTACAGCAGGCGTGAGGCGGCGTGTACATGTTTGGCCAACCTGGCCGCCACGGCCAGAGGATTTTGGGAGATGCTTGTAAATAAACTCTGATTTTGTCGTCTAGTCGACTTGGTTTAATTAATATGTTGTAAACATTTCTGAACTGTATTTTGGGATCCCAAGTGTAAACTTTTTTTATGATTTTCTATGGGACTTAATATTTCTAAGGTTTTTCCTCTGTTTATAGCTTAATTATAGTGTTTGATCTAAAACCTCGATTAGCGAGATGAAAGCACGTTTTTAAACTCACTTAGTAATGGCTCTAAGGAAGTAGGGCGTTACAGGTTATAGGTTTCGTGTAGTACAAGAAATAGGTCTTTAAGAATAGGGTTTTAATGCCCATAAACCGATGATATCCCTGTTTTGGGTAACTGCCCATTTCTTCCTAGAAATTTAGGATACCCCAAATTGGAAGCAACCATCCCACTCTCGCATGGATCTACTCTCAGTGCTCCGAGCTTATAATAACTCGGTAATGGCATTAGAACAGTCTCACTATTTCGAGTCTTTCGGCACGAGTTACTCTATCTTGTTATCTCGATCTTGCGAGCTCGAGTTATCAAGATTTTTTCTTTCTATATTTTTTTAAGTGATGGGCCCTCACCCTTTTCTTTCTTGTTAGATGATGCAATCTTCAGAGAATCGGTGGGGGCTCGAGCTTGCAATCCCTTACCACCCGCCGTCTCCTTGAGTTGAATCTCCATTTACTCAAAATCAGTAGTTGATTCGGAAGCACGAAGGGCGCCTCGAATGTGAAGACGTTCGAGCCCACCTCCGGCGTCAAATTACAGAGGCTAAAGAAGGAGAGGGAAAGAGACAGAGACTACAGTTTGTCGTGTGTCCTGACCCGGACCCTAAGGTTCGTTCGATCCCCTTAGATCCCAAGTGTAGGGTTACCATAGCACTTCCCCCCACCAAGCTCTCTGTAACATCCTACTACCTTAGAGCCGTTACCATGTGATTTTAAAATATGCCATTATCTCACTAATGGGCCCACATGCATAATTAATTCACCTAAACATGCATTTCTAGTCATTTAATCCATGAAACACATTGCCCTCCCGACACGTTAATCAAGGACTAAGCCTAATTTCGGGTGTTACAACTTTCCCCTCCTGATAGAAAATTCATCCTCGAAATTTACCTGAATCCTGCATATCAAATTAAAGCTCCCAAGTTACCTCTTCCACTTTGCTATTTCTCTATAGCACCTTCACCAAGGCAATGGTCTTGTTTCGCATGATTTTAATCATCCAGTCTAAGATCTGAACCGGCTTCTCCTCATAAGATGAGTTTCGATCCAACTCCAGGTTTTATAACTCAACAGATGCATAGAATTTGATACATACTTCTGGAGCATGGACACATGAAATACATTATGAACCCTTGATAATGCTGGAGGCATAGCCAATCTATAGGCTACCTCTACAACTCATTCCAAAACCTCAAAGGTGCCAACAAACCTAGGACTTGACTTGCCTTTTACTCTAAATCGTTTCACCCCCCTCAAAGGAGAAACTCTGAGAAACACATGATCACTGACTTGAAACTCTACACTCCTGCATTTCAAGTGTGAGTAACTCTTCTGTCTACTCTGGAAGCCGAGCATCTAAGCTCTAATCATCTCAATTGCCTCATTAGTCCTCTGAACGACATCAGGACCCAAGTACTTCCTCTCACACGTCTAATCCCAATGAATGGCGATCTACACTTCCTCCCATACAACATTTCATACGGAGCCACTCCGGTAGTTGCCTAATAGATGTTATTATAAGAAAACTCAATCAAAGGGAGACACTTACTCCAAGATCCCCCAAAGTCCAGCACACTGGCCCGTAACCTATACTCCAGTATCCGTCTAAGGATGATAAGCGATACTGAATCACAACTATGATCCCATAGCCTTCTGCAAGCTCTCCCAAAAATTAAAGGTGAAGGTGGGGTCCCTGTCAGATACTATCGACCTCAGAGCCCCATGGAGTTGCACAATATCCTTAACATACAACTCAGCATACTGCTCCACCGTATAAGTTGTTTTAACAGGGAAAAAATGGGCTTATTTGGTGTACCTGTCCACAATGAAACACATAGAATCATATTGCCCCACTATCTTCGACAATCAAACCACACAGTCCACGGTGATATTGTAACGCCCTGGGTAGCCAAGACTGTTACACTGTGTGTTTACAAAGGTGCAAGACTTTCTAATCAAGTCATTTAGTTAGAAGCGTGTTACTGAAACTATAATTGAACTAGGGTTAAAAGATTTTTGTCATAAAAGATACATTTCATTAAATAAACATTTCATACATGGGATCCCAAAAGAAATAGAGTTTAAGGACAGTTTACAAAAATTCCAGGATATATACAACTACTAGCCACTCTAAGGGAAAAATAGACATTTTAGGTTCTCCGGTCCCTGTACCATCCCTCGGCCGTGGCGGCCGATTAGCAGACTATGTACATTCATCCCCAAAGCTCTCCAACTCAGGACTGGTCCACCTTGCCCTTGCCTTTACCTGCACCACGTAGCACCCGTGAGCCAAGGCCCAGCAAGAAAACCATAATGCATAGCATAAGCGACAATTAACAGTCAGATAATTCACAGATCACCAAACAGATACTTAGCAAGTCATATTGCTCACATAATCAACGATATCAATCTGCAAACCAATAATCAATCATCCAAATAATAAACATGTCATAATCATTAGATTCATAACAATAAACATATAACACAATATCCAGGGTCGACGCCCTTAGGCCACACCCTCTGATTGTCCCACTGACCCCGGCTCGCTTAGGCCGAGCTCAGTGATTATATACAAAACCTCAGCTACTAGTGGCCGATCCACGCCCTGTCTACAAACAGTGACTCCGGCACTCTTAGGCCATTTATCACATCTCCCCATGGCATAATACCATCTTATGACATCACATAAAAGTTTAGGGAGCTCTTAGTCCCAACATAACCACATAACCGGGTGCATTTTCTTAACTTTGATTCCGAGCACTTTGGTTAATAGAAATGATCCTTGAGCACGATCCCGTCCGAGCCCTAGCGTACACATAGTCACAATCGTAAAATAGAACTATCATTAAATCTCAATTCCGTAACCCAACCTCGGGACCAATCCCAAGCTCCCGGGAAGCCCAATTCCACCAAACAGGGTGGTGGAATCGACCCCCAAGCCTCTAAGCAAAAACCTAAGAAAAATACCCAAAACCCATTTCTGGAGGCAGGGTAGCGCTACAACGCCACAAGGTGGGTGCTACAGTGCTACAAGCAGAGACAAACGCCCCCCCAGGAAAATAGGCATAGCATTATAGTGCTCTAATGCTAGTGCTACAACGCTACAAGCAGAACCAACAAACCTCTGAGTTTTTCCTTCGAATTTTCCCAAGCCAAAGCTCCATAAATCCCCTCCAAACCTTAACCACACTTCAAATTAAGCCTACCATTCACTACATCTCATCCAACATGGCCCAACAACATCAAACTTGGCCACATGCACCATCAAACACAGAAAATCAAGATTGAGCTTGAAGCTCAAGAACATAACTAGAAAACCCATACATTCAAAACTTCAAAGCCAGAAATTGTTACCTTTAATGGGAGAATTCGACCTTAGGTTGTTTCTATGCCTTTCCAGCCTTTATTTCTTCAAATCCCCAAGCTCAAGGCCCTTGATTCCCATCTAAAACTCAAATTCAGAAACAACTTCATCAAAGTCAGAAAATTCAGTCCAAACTCTGTAAACTTTACCTTAATTAGCTGCTATTTCTAGTTAAGATTCTCATCCACTTCCAAGAATCAAAGTCCCCAAGACCTAGCCTAACCTCCCAGAGTTCCCAGCTTCAAATTCACATGAGAGGGAGAGAAAAGCAGCAATTCGAGAGAGAGAAAAAAAGATAGGTTTGATACTCTGCTTTCTTCCTTTCCTTTTCTTTCCTTCTATTTCTATTACTTTCTACAACTTCCACTAAAAACATCAGATATAAAAAGTATATCTCCTAATAGGAAAAAGACTCTTTTACCCTCCCATTTAAATTCAAGCATTTTAGTCATTCTAGGGGCATTTTGGTCATTTGTTCCCAATTCCTGCTAACTCCTCAAGTGTTCGTAATATTTACCACTTAAATCCCGTCATCTAATTAATCACCAATTATTTTCCCCAATGCCTAATTATCTCCAATATATTTTCCTAAGTTCCTAGAAATACTCCCAAGCTCCCCCGAGCCTAGTATAAACCCCTGCTATGACTATTTCGCTAAACCGTCCACTAGGATCACTTCGAGCCACAGGTTGCAAATATATCCACATAATAATGTGGTCTCAACAATTTATGCAAATAATTACATTTATGCCCTCAACGACCAAAATTACAAATATGCCTTTATAATCTAAACATGGCCTACATGCATACTAATACTCATAATCATGCATCTCATATATAAATATAATCATGTAAGCATGCTTATCACATAATCATTTAAATCACAATTAAACCAATTATGCCCTCCCGACACACTAATTAAGGCCCTTAAGCCTTATTAGTAATTTTTTGGGTCGTTACAGATATCCTCCCACTTCCACTCTAGAATCCCTAAAGGTTGCAGCAACCCTGCTGGCCTTTGATGTTCAACCTTCACCTGCTAACAGGTTAAATACTTAACCACATAATCCACTATGTCGGCCACCAATACAAGTTCCTTAGGTCTTGGTACATCTTCATCATACCCGGATGTAGGGAATAGGGAGTGGTATGAGACTCATCCAGAATCTCTCGCCTAATACCAGAATCTGTCGGAATGCAAATCTGACCTTTATATCTTAGTAGATCAATCTTAGAAATAGAAAAGTCTCTTGCCACTCCAACTAAGACATCCTCCCTGTATTTCCTCAACTCGGGATCCTCCTTCTGTGCTTCTCTAATCCTCTCAAGGAGCGTGGACTAGAGAGTGACATTGGCTAGCTGACAACCTACAAACTCAATTCATGCTCTTGTCATCTCTTCAGCTAGCTTTTCTGATATCTGTCTTGAACTGAACAGTTGTCTTGGGCCCCTCCGACTCAGTGTGTCGGTCACCACATTGGCCTTTCCTAGAAGATACAAGATCTAACAATCGCAGTCCTTCACCGACTCCAGCCAATGCCTTTGGCGCATATTCATATCATTCTAAGTAAATAAATACTTTAAACTTTTATGGTAATTGTATATTTTGAACGTCTCTCAATTCATGTAATGCCTCCATACCTTCAATGCGAATACAACCGCTGCCAGTTCTAAATTTTGAGTGGGATACCTCTGCTCATAGTCCTTCAGTTGTCTCGACGGGTAGGCTATCACCTTCCTGGCTTGCATCAACACACACCCCAAACCCTGCCTCGAAGCGTCACAGTAGACCACAAACTTTTCCTTGTTTGATGGAGGACTCAGTACCGAAGTGGTGATCAGTCGCCACTTCAACTCCTTAAGACTGTTCTCACATCTATCTGTCCAGATATACTTGGTCTTCTTACACGTGAGCTTAGTCAACGGTGTGGCTATTCTAGAGAATCCCTCAACGAACCGAAAATAGTACCCTGCCAATCCCAAGAAGCTCTTAACCTCTGGTACACTCCTCAGCCTGGGCTAATCTCTCACTGCCTCAATCTTGGTTGGGTCCACCAGAATTCCGTCCTTAGTCACAATGTGGCCCATAAATGTTACTTGGGGCAACCAAAACTTACATGTACTGAACTTAGTATATATTTTATGCTTATTTAGTCGTTGTAGTACCAAAGGAAGGTGTTGCTCATGCTCTGTATCTGATTGGGAGTACACAAGTATATCATCGATGTATACGATCATAAACCTATCCAAATAATCTCTGAAGACCCTATTCATCAAGTCCATAAAGGCTGCTGGGGCATTGGTTAATCAAAAGGACATGACTAGGAATTCATAATGTCCATACCTCGTGCGGAACACGGTCTTTGGTATGTCCTCCTCCTTAATCCTCAAGTGATGGTAGCTAGACCAAAGGTCGATCCTAGAGAACACCGTCTTCCCCTGTAGCTGATCAAACAAGTGGTCGATCCTGGGCAGTGGAGACTTGATGAACCCAAAAGTGGGTCTGTTTTAAATATTTATATCACAAGCGCACAAATCGTTCATATAGACAGTGATCGTGTAAGCAAGGATGTCGAACCCAAAGGAATAGTCTAAAATAAAAAAGAAAACCATTTTAAACCAAAATTAATAAATTCGAACCTAGCTTCAAAGATTGATGAGATTTAATGTCATGAACATAAAATAAAAGAATTAAAATAAAGTTATTTAAGAGAATAAAAATAAACCAATTATGATTTGAAAATAAGTTGTAGAAGAAAGATTGGTAAGATACTAGAATCCACAAAATGTAAGTTTAATAATACTTATTAGTATATTGATTCCCAAGTTTTAGTGATAGTTAAAATAAGTCAAACTACCATTTTCCAAATAGATTTATAATTTTAAGCACAAATTATTTTTAAAATAGATAGGATTTTTCTTCACTTTTCAAGAAAAGTATAATTTGAAAGTATTTAATGTGAATCAACCTAAAGAAACAACAAAAAATCAAATAACATTATTTTTAAGGCAAAACATAATAATTTTGTTCTAAGCATTAGATGTGTACAATTTAATGACACATCTTACACAAAGAATATTATGTTTTGCAAAATAAAGAACAAAGTGCAATATTATCTAACAATAAAAAATATGAGATATTAAAGTTGAAAGACATATATGAAGAAGAAAAATTCATAAACATTGTTGCATTGCAAGGAAAATCAACATACAACATAAATATTATCTAGTTACAAGTTGTTTCATTATGATCTTAATAATCTTATGAAAAAGATTAGAAGCACATAAATAGAATAGAAATTACAAATATAAATAGGAAAATTTGGAGGAGGAACCCCCAAATTATTCCTCTAAAAATACATAAAATCTAAGAAAAGAACAAAGGTGGAGAGAATAGAGAGATATGGAAGAATTGGTGTAAGAGAAGGTGTGTGAAATGGTGAAATGAGGCTCCTATTTATAGGAGAGGATGGGGACTAAGAAATAAAAGTAAATTACATCGGGGATTAAAAATAAGGATTAAACCAAAATAAAACATGAAATAATAAAAAATAATAAAAATGGTAATTTTGATGTAAATGTTGTAGCTTTTTTTGTGCATGTTTGAAAATGGGAATTTGGTGCAAAAGAGACAAAGTGATAAGTTAAGCTTGGATATTGTGGACATTTGAAAATGGTCATAAGGTTGATGTGTATTGTTGTTGCATGCCTGGGCCAAGTGGGAGACAAAAAAAAAGAGAAATGGGTCTGGAGAGAAGGGCTTGCGTTGGGCCTGGCTGCCGGGATTGGGGGTGTAGGCCTGGGAACTTTGGGTTGGGCTGGTGGCTACTGCTGGGAGCAGGGGAGGCACGTGCCTAGGAGCTGTGGAGGAGTGGGTCTGCTGGGCGTAGGCAGGCAGCTGGCCCTGGTGGAGGTGGTTGTTGAACCTTTGTTTTCAAATTTGCCATTTTTTTTCTTTCTTTTCCTTACTTTTCAAAGCCCAAGAAAAAATACAACATACTTCCTACAAAATATACATAAATTAAATCGTAATTAAATATTTTCAATTATAAAATAAATCATATTAATTCATTGAAAATATTAATTAAAACATAATTTAACTTAACATTTAGTTTGAATAAAACACACATTTTTTACTTCTAACTAAACACAATAATTTAAATAATTAAACTACAACAAAATAACTATAAAAACACACAAAAATATATAAAATCAAAATAAACCCAATAAATTTAAAATTACTTAGAAACTTAACAAATCAATTAAAAACTCAAGAACTAAGCAACAATTAGCATATAAAATATGGTAAAATAACTCTATTTTGTAGAGTTATCACACCCCCAAACTTAAAGCTTTGCTAGTCCTCAAGCAAAAGAAAATTAAAACATACAATTTTTTTAATTTGTGATATCATAAGTGTTTCCTCAAGAATTGCACAAAGAAAATAATTCTCAATTTTTTTTTTATGAATATGAATTAAGCTTATCAAATAATCAATCTTGATTTCTAAGAAGATTTAAGCAATATTATTTTTTATATAAACTTATAAGAAATAGAAGTGTTCTATTATGAAAAATAAATATATAAAAAAATCTTAGAAACTTGACCCAATAATTAAAAACAAAGCTTAATAACTATTCATATTTTTAAGAGAACTATAATTAAACTTAATTAAGGTTTTTAGTTGGACATGAAAAATATCACCAATTTTTTTTTTTAATTTTACAACAAATGAAAAGCATGCATAAACATAAAGAAAAACACATAAACACAGAGAAAACACACATATATTCTACCTCCAAACTTAAATGAAACATTGTCCTCAATGTTTAATAAAATGGAAAAAATTAAGAACTACTCCCTTTCTTGATTTGACTCCTTCGTTTTCTTCTTTTCTTTTTTTTTTTCTTTTTGGGCAAGAAGTTTCCTTCAAACTTTTAAAAACACATGAAACAAAAACACACAACAAAAGTGAAATATAAAATGAAACATGAAAAGTATGGGTTGCCTCCCACAAAGCGCTTTAGTTTATAGTCTTTAGCTCGACTATATATATATATTTCTTTTATCCTACACCCAATCGATGGATGAGTTATGACTTTGATGCAAATGCCATAAATAATAATTGATAACATCACACCTACAAGAAAATTAGAAATATGAAATTTTGATGGAATATCCATGAAATAAGAAAATTGCATATCTATATTAGACTCCTTTTCATTTTGAGTAAATGTACAAATTTGTTCAATTATGGGTTCTTGAGATATAATTATATCTTTTTCATTTTCCTCATGAGCCTCAAAAATTATTTCATCCAACTCTTTTGTTTCATTAGGGGGTTGAATGCATATTACAAGTTCTTCAACAACTTCATTCTCTTTTTCACTTTCAATTTGACTATTTGGATTGGGAATGAGTTGGTTGAGATAAACTGATTTTTCCGACTCTATAATAGTTGCAAGTTGTTCTACTATTGTCTCAATTTTTGAGATTGACTGAGACTTGGCTTGTAAGATTTGGTAGGTTGATTGCATGAACTGTTGTAGGGTATCCTCTAAAGATGGGCTCGTTTCTTGTTGAATGAGATATGATAGGTCTAATTAGTCATGACTTTGATTAGGCATGTTGAATTGGTACCCTTGATTCATTGGAGATTGGGTATGACTCCATGAAAAAGTTGGATTATAGGCGGGGGTAAAAGAGATATCAAAAGATTCATGCATATCATACATATCATTCGTATCTCCATAATTTAAATTTGAGCGCTCATAATAGTTGTACTCAGAATTCCAACTATAATTAAATTGATCCATTTCAAGAGATTTTTTTTTAAGAAATTAAGAAGAGTACTAAACACAATAATTAAGGAAAAGAAAAAAAAAAGAAAAAAAAAGTAAAATTATAACATAAACAATATTAAGAAATGAAAATAAGAGTTAGGAGGCGCAAGTGCCATCAACTAATACCAATATTAAAAAAAAAAACTAGGAGGCATAAATGCCATCAACTATCATAAAATAAGAGAGAATAACACAAAGGCTAGGAGGCACAAGTGCCGTCAACTATAAAAATATAACAATAACAAAAATAAAAAAAAGTAAGTTATTATTATTTATTTTAATTGGTGGTAGAACCGTATCAAATTTTCTTCTTATATTTTTTTTTGTTTTTGTTTTTAGTTTTATATAAATATATATACATTTTTATATTTTTGTATATATATATATTTAAATGCAAAAATTAAATAACTAGTAGAAGAATTCACTAACCTTGAGATCAATTTTGTTTCTTTTCTTGCAACTCCCCGGCAACGGCGCCAAAAACTTGATGAACCCAAAAGTGGGTATGTTTTAAATATTTATATCGCAAGCGTACGAATCGTTCATAAAGAATAGTGATCGTGTAAGCAAGGATGTCGAACCCAAAGGAGTTGTCTAAAATAAAAAATAAAACTATTTTAAACCAAAATTAATATATTCTAACCTAGCACCAAAGATTGATGAGATTTAATGTCATGAACATAAAATAAAAGATTTAAAATAAAGCTATTTAAGAGAATACAAATAAACCAAATATGATTTGAAAATAAGTTGTAAAAGAAAGATTATTAAGATACTAGAATCCACAAAATGTAAGTTTAATAATACTTATTAGTATATTGATTCCCAAGTTTCAGTGATAGTTAAAATAAGTCAAACTATCATTTCTAAATAGATTTATAATTTTAAGCACAAATTATTTTTAAAAAGATAGGATTTTTCTTCACTTTTCAAAAAAAGTATAATTTGAAAGTATTTAATGTGAATCAACCTAATGAAACAAAAAAAATCAAATAACATTATTTATAAGGCCAAACATAATATTTTTGTTCTAAGCATTGGATGTGTACAATTTAATGACACATCTTACACAAAGAATATTATGTTTTGCAAAATGAAGAACAAATTGCAATATTATCTAACAATCCAAAATATGAGATATTAAAGATGAAAGACATTTATGAAGAAGAAAAATCCATAAACTTTGTTGCATTACAAGGGAATTCAACATACAACATAAATATTATCTAGTTACAAGTTGCTTCATCATGATCTTCATAATCTTATGAAAAATATTAGAAGCACATCACTAGAATAGAAATTACAAACCAAAAATTACAAACATAAATAGGAAAATTTGGAGGAGGAACCCCCAAATTATTCGTCTAAAAATACATAAAATCTAAGAAAAGAACATGGAAGAATTGGTGTGAGAGAAGGTGTGTGAAATAGTGAAATGAGGCTCCTATTTATAGGAGGGGATGGGGACTAAGAAATAAAACTAAATTACATTGGGGATTAAAAATAAGGATTAAACCAAAATAAAATATGAAATAATAGAAAATAATAAAAAATGGTAATTTTGATGTAAGTGTTGTAGCTTTTTTTGTGCATGTTTGAAAATGGGAATTTGGTGCAAATAAGACAAAGTGACAAGTTAAGCTTGGATATTGTGCACATTTGAAAATGGTCTTAAGGTTGATGTGTATTGTTGTTGTACGCCTGGGTCAAGTGGGAGACAAAAAAAAGAGAAATACGGCTAGACAGAAGGGCTTGCGTTGGGCCTGGCTGGTGGGATTGAGGGCGTGGGCTGGGCTGAGAGCTGCTACTGCGAGCAGGGGAGGCACGGGCTAGAGAGCTAAGGAGGCCTGGGCCTGACGGGCCTGGGCAGGCGGCTGGGCCTGGTGGAGGTGGCTGTTGAGCCTTTGTTTTAACATTTGCCATTTTTTTCTTTCTTCTCCTTACTTTTCAAAGCGCAAGAAAAAATACAACCTACTCTCTACAAAATAAACATAAATTAATTCATAATCAAATATTTTCAATTATAAAATAAATCATATTAATTCATTGAAAATATTAATAAAACTTAATTTAATTTAACATTTAGTTTCAATAAAACACACATTTTTTACTTCTAACTAAACACAATAATTTAAATAATTAAACTACAACAAAGTAACTATAAAAACACACAAAAATATATAAAATCAAAATAAACCCAATAAATTTAAAATTGCTTAAATACTTAACAAATCAATTAAAAACTCAAGAATTAAACAATAATTAGCATATAAAATATGGTAAAAGAACTCTAATTTGTAGGGTTATCAATACTAATTCCTAATAGTCAAGTTATTCAGCTCTCTATAGTCGATGCACAATTTTAAGGATCCATCCTTCTTCTTAACGAATAACACCGGAGCACCCCATGGCGAAAAGCTGGGTCTGATGAATTCTAGATCCAGTAACTCCTGCAAATGAATCTTCAGTTCATTCAGTTCTGTTGGAGCCATCCTATAAGGCGTCCTTGATACTGGCTCCTCCCTTGGCACCAAATCTATAACAAACTCAATCTCTCGGTGTGGTGGCAACCCTAGCAGATCTGCTGGGAATACATCAGGAAACTCACACACTAGTCTGGTCTCATCTGGTCAAACTGAAACGATCCTAGAGGTATCCACTATGTTCACTAAGAATCCTATGCAACCTTCTTACAATATGTCTCTAGCCTTCAGTGTAGAGATCATAGGCACTGATGGTGCACTCACTGTCCCCACAAATACAAAGGGTTCCTCCCCTTCCAGTTCAAAAGTTACCATCCCTCACTCACAGTCTATCGTTGCCCCATAACAACCAGTCCATCCCTAGAATTATATCAAAGTCATCCATCACCAATTCAATCAGGTCCACAGACAACTCCCTACTACCTATCTCTACCGGTAATGCTCTAACCCATCTCCTAGAGACCACTAGTTCCAAAGTTGGCAACAAAGTCTTGAATCCCCTAGCATACAAATCACAAGGTCTGCACAAATGTTCTATCATCCTAGCAGATACAAACGAATGAGTAGCTCATGAATCAATCAATGCAGTAAATGAAGAATTGACACTAGAAATCTAACATGCCATGACCGAGAGGGACTAGCCTCAGCCTCGGTCTAGGTCAAAGTAAACACTCTGGTAGGAGTGAGGCTGTTACTCCTCTTAGGTTCTTCATTTCTGGGGTGTGGACAGTCCTTCCTCGAGTGACTGACACTCCTACAGATGAAGCATGCTCTGACTCTGCACTCCCCCATATGTCAGTTTCTACATGGTTGACACTCTAGGAAGCTTCTCCAGTTCTCTCCCCCACCCTGACGGCCACCAAAAACACCTCGTGCCCTCCTATTTGGACTTCCTACAAAAGAATATGGGGCCTTTCTCTTCTGCTCACTAGGGCCACTACCCCAACTAGAACCAGTAAGGGGAGGCGCCATCCTCTGAGCATCGCGCCTTGCGGTGCCTTCACTCCATATCGGATCTTCATCCCCCTCAGTAGTAAGGGCTTTCTCCACTACCTGAGCATAAGTGGTTGTCCTCGAATTCAGTGTGATCTTAACATCATAGGATATCATCACATATAGTCCCCGTACAAAGCAATCCCTCCGTGCCATATCAGTAGGCACCAAATTCGGCGCGAACTTTACCAACCGGTCAAACTTCAGAGCATATTATGTAACGATCATTCTGTTCTAAGTCAGATTAATGAATTCATCGAACTTTGCAGCTCGGACTGCAACACTGTAATACTTCTCATTGAAGACATCTCTGAGTTAATCCCAAATCATAATAGTCACATCCCTCCTCTGGGACACAACTTCCCACCAAATGTGGGCGTCTTCCCTCAACATATAACTAGCACAAGCCACTCTCTCGTTCCCTTCCCCCCCTCATGAAATCCAGAATAAAAGAAGTCATGTCCATCCACTGGTCTGCCTGCAATGGGTCTGGGCCACCCTCAAAGGTTGGAGGGTGTTTGTAATGCCCTGGATAGCCAAGACCGTTACAATGTGTGTTTATAAAGTGCCAGACTTGCTAATCAAGTCATTTAAATAAAATCGTGTTATTGGAACTATTGAGGAACTAGGGTTAAAAGATTTTTGGTCTCAAAAGCCACATTTACATTAAAGGAAAACATTGTTTATTTACACGGGATCCCAAAAGAATATTTGTTTAAAGGCCATCTACATTAGTTACAAGGTTCAAATACATTAACCAGCCATATTAAGGCAAAACGAGCAGTTAGGTAATCCCTGTCCTGACTCACTCCTCGACCATGGTGATCGAACAGCTGGCTAAGTACATTCCACCTCGGGGCTCTCCACCTCAGGCTTGGTCAATCTTGCCCTTGCCTTTACCTGCACCACGTAGCACCCGTGAGCCAAGGCCCAGCAAGAAAACATAACAACAATAGAGCATGAACAATTAACAAACAACTCAATAACTCATATTGCATCTCATAGACTCAGATATATCATCAGTCAGTATAATCAAGTATTCCACATACTAAGCATTTCAATTCATATCGTTCACAATTCACAAACGATAACCAGGGCTAGCGCCCTCAGGCTGCTCCCTCTATTATCTCGTTGTTCCTGGCTCCCAATGGCCAATTCGCGCCCAGTGCGCTAATATCAAGTACGACACTCTTAGGCCGCTTTTACATGTCCTTTGGCGTGATACCAACGTTGACACGACGCAATTCTTGGGAACACTTAGTCCCATCACCAACATTTATCCGGGTGCAGTTTTCTTACCTTTCAATTCACTGGTTTCCGATGCCACGAAGCCGCGAGCACGGTCCTCTACCCCGAGCCTCTCCAAAAACCTAATCACAACACAAATGAAACATCCTTTGTCACTAATCAATCCATAGCTACCTCCCCGGAATCAATCCCACACTCTCGGAACCCCCAAATCCCTAAAACAATGCACCGAAGACATCCCCCGAACCCTCGGAGCAAAGGCTCAAAATTGCAAATTCTAACATCCTTAAATTGGCCTTGCGCCGCGGCGCAGCCCTGTAGGGCCGCGGTGCCCAGCAAGTCAGAGGACTCGCCTGCCCAGAAATTCAGCCTCGCGCCGTGGCGCGCTAGAACAGCGCCGCGGTGCTCCTTCGCGAACCCAGAAAATCTGGGTTTTCCCTGCGTTTTCCCCGAACCCAAATCACTCCAAATCATCCCAACTTCATACCCAAGCCCCAAAACTTATTTAAAACCCCACATAGACCAACCAACAACCTATAAATACTATAATCCAGCTCAACTACACAATCACCCACATAATTCACACTTAAATTCAGATTCAAACCTTTGAACCAAAGCTTGAGAAATATGTAAACCAGCCCCTTAAGATTCTTAAACCATAACAGCTACGAAAATTTAAACATGATACACCCTTACCTCAATCAAGAACCCAGCTTGAATTCTCCTCAACTCTAGCTTCAAATCACCTTCTCCTTTTGATTACTCCAACTTTAAATTCATGCAAAACCAGCCACAAACTTGCTTCAATTCATATTCATCATCTAAAAACTAAACTTGAAACTTAAACATATTATAGCTAAATCCTTACCTCTGAGTTTTCTTGGCCTAAGCTTGGTTGATAACTTCAAACACCCCTTGATTCTCCTTCCAAGAGCTAAAGTTCAGCTTCCCTTTTTCTACCTTTCTTTTGTTCTTCTTCTAGGTCTCCAATATATTCAGCATAAAACCAACTCCCAAAATGTTATACGTAAATGTATTTCCTTCAGCTCAAACTTATCTATTTACTGCCAAAAGACTAATTTATCCCTCTAAATATGTCCCTTTCTAACTAGACCTCAAGGGCTTACTTGTCCTTTCACTGGTTTACAATTCTACCACTTCTCCAACAAAACTTGTTACTCTCTATGGTTACTAACAGTTACACAGGTTACCAAAACACCAGTTACCACTATCTAGCTTTCTAGGACCGTCTCGGCACGTGCATCACATTGAAATCACCGCATCCACGTGGTACAAATCACATATCATAATTATCACATAACATAACACACATAGTCATATAACATGCTTAAAATCATAACCATGCATCTAAATCATTAAAATCACACATAATTCCCATTATGCCCTCCAGGCACACTAATCAAGGCCCTTAAGCCTAATTAGTGAATTTGGGTCGTTACAGTGTTGCTTTCTGAACCTTTCATACAAAGTCTCCCACCTGTTCTCCGTCATAGGCTAGGCTGGCACTAGCGCCATAGCCTGTGGAATCTATAACCCAACATCCCAAGGAGAAGCCTGCTACCTAATTTCTCGGAGTTCATCTTCAGCTCGCTGAAGTCTAGCTTGCATTTTGGCAAACATCTATTGCCAGTTCGACGGGGTAGGTGGAGGTTCCTAACCATTGTTGTCATCTTCGACAATATTGTCACGGAATCTAATCGATTGCTGAGACATAACTTCAATATGCCTGCAATCAATGACGTCGCACATCAGGCATAATAACAACATCCAAAAACCACCTCCCAGTCCAATCAATCAAATACAACATCAAGTCAACATAATGCATGCATCGCATAAACATATAGCAATCGAGAGGCCATGCCCTGGCATCATATATACATATATATGTATTCATCATGCTCTATCTATATTAATTAGGCAAACAAGGCAACTTAGACAAGAAATTAAACATATAATTCACTTAATACCGGCCAACCCTGAGTCTAGCTTGTCTCTGGCAGCAAGCGTACATGTTTGGTCAATCTCCAAGAACCATAAAACTTGGCACGCTCTGATACCAAGCTGTAATGCCCTACTACCTTAGAGTCGTTACCATGTGATTTTAAAATGTGCCATTAGCTCACTAATCGAGCTCTTAGACTGAAAAAGTGTGCTTAAATTGGAATAAAGACTCATTTAATGAAAATTAAGTATAAAAGGTTTGGACATTTATTCAACTTATAAAAGCTTTATATCATTTATAACATGTCCCAAAACACTGTTTTAAAATGTATTTACAATTCAAAAGTTAAGGTATAGGCAACGTAAGCGACAAAATCAATCGTTTATAACATGTCCCTCAAAACAACCCGAGTCGTGGCAGCCAGGTAGGCCAAACAACACCTTGGATGGCCAAGCCATGGTGGCTTGCATTCATCATGCTTGTTGTCGTTTGACCTGCATTCATCATGCTTGTTGCCGTTCGGCTTGCATTCAGCATACTGAATGGATAATTGTAATTCCTAAAAATAATTAGATTTTTCAAGGATAATTGATTTCCTTAAAATTTATTATGTTTTTCAAGGAAATTTGAAGTCCTAAAAATATAATACATTTTTCATGGAGTTTTGAATTCCTGAAAATATAATATATTTTTCAAGGATATTAATTCCTAAAAATACAAAATATTTTTCAAGGAATTTGAATTCCTAAAAATATAAGATATTTTTCAAGGAATTTGAATTGCTAAAAATACTAGATATTTTTTTTTAAGGAATTTGAAATTCTAACCATACCATATATTTTTCAAGGATTTTGAATTCCTAAAAGTATATGGTTAGCTTGAGAGGCTATAAGTAAGGCCTCACTTCTCACTTCTTTGCTCTGTGCGCCTCAGCTATAGGATTCTCCAAGCGTGATTTCTCCAATTCTTCATCAAACTCAGATCTTTATTTGGGTAAGTATTTTCTCCTAATCCTTACATCATTTAATCTAAATGTGTTTAGATTTAGAAGAAATACTTTGAATCTTTGAGGAATCTATCTGATTCTCCTTGTTTTGTTTTGTTTTGATCCAAAATAATTAACATGTTTGAATCAAGTCTATGATTTCCCTATAATTTCCTTAGCTTGGATGATTTCCAGGGTTCCAAACCCTAGCATAGGCGATTTCAGACATGTAAAACTCTGACCTAGGTCGACCACTCTTAGGTTCCCTTGGATTGGCAATTTTCAGGCTTTCAGATCCAAACATAGGCAATTTCCAAGGATGTAAATTCCATCATAGGTCAACCACCCCTAGGGTTTCCATCATGGGCCGACCAGCTCTAGGACTTCCCTTGCATTTCCCTTTCCTTATGCGATTTCCAGGCCTAGGGGATTATGGTTTAGGCCGACTACCCCTAAGGTTTACTTAGCTGGGAAATTTCCAGGGCTCAAATCCAAGCCTAGGCCGTATTCCTCATGCTCTTGGAGATTTCTAGGTTTACATACCCATCATAGGCCGAGCACCCTAGGGTTTACATCATGGGCCGACCACCACACCCCTGGGTGACTTCCAGGGATCCAGGGCGGTCGGCCCAAGCATAAGTCGACCACCTGGGACCCTAATATTTTTTTTCTCCTCCTTTACTAATCTCTTTGGGGCCTTCCTTGTACTGTGCAATTTATAGAAGACTTGAACTTTAGTCCTCTAAAAATTTTCTTAGGTCTGCATCCCTAGGGTGTTCGGCCTAAGGTGGTAGGGCAACCACCTATGCCCCTACTTTCACGTTTTGTAATCATAGGGACTCAGGGTGGTCGGCCCAGGCTTAGTTCCACTAGGCCAAGCTCCCCTTTAAGACTTCGATCAATTTTTCCAAATCTAGGGGAGTCCTATGGTGGTCGGCCTGAGCTTAGTCTCACTGGGCCGACCCTCTATATAGATTTTTTCTTCTGATTTCTTCATTTTTGCTCCTTAGTTCATGGATATGCCCCAAGCTATTGGCTTCATTATGTTCACTTACTAACTTTACTCTTTATTTTTTCTTTATTGTAGATGTCCAGCTCCTCTTCGTCAGACAAGTCTGTCAGCAAGCATACTCCCCAGGAGTTCTTGGAAAGGGTGAAAAGGATTTTCCCTCGCTCCACTCTATATTTGTTAAGTGAGGAAGACTTATTGAAAAGGCATAGCTCAATGGCGAGAGTAAAACAAAAAACTTGGCAACCTTCCAAAGATGATCCTCATATTTCTAAGCACATTACTCAGGGCTCTTCTCAGATCTCTTCTCAACATACACTACAAGAAAAAATGCTTTTAATAACACCGAAAATGTGTTATCAAAACATATCATAACACTTTTTGATGTGTTAAGACCGACTATGTTATCGTAGGTCAGGGTACTTTACATAACACTTTATCATTGTTATACAGATGTGTTATTATTCTGTCAACAATAACACAATTTCTGTGTTATTTTAATAAATAGATAAGTGTTTAATTATGTATTTATAGTCGATTATATAACACATTTCAATACTTATAAATTTGTGTTATACTACACTTTAGTATAACACATTATTTGTGTTATACTACACTTAAGTATAACATGTGTTATATTAGCTTAGAGAAACATAATATTTTTTTACTTACACAAAACTAGGAAAACAAATATGAAATTTGAAGCCAAATAAGGTAACATAAATATATTTTTATTAATTACTCAAATGTAATTACAATATTTAGTCTACTAGTCTAGGCTTAAGAATTCATATTACAACATGGTGGGTTGAATTAAACACTGAGCGCAAAACAGAGACTATCAGTCTTCTTTGTGAAATTCTTTTTTATGCCAAGCAATCCTTTGAGCTGCTGAAGGGAAATTGTAATGGCAGCTCCTCCCATGAACCCAACAATGGCAGCATGGGATAGAAACTCAATCAAGAACCCCAATCTGAAAAAGGATCCAACCATTTTAGAGAAATATATAAAACATATAGAGTGCAGTTTTTTTTTTTAATTGTCTTAAACCATAAGCATTGTTGTATAAAACTTATTCTTAACTTCATAAAGTTTCAAACTAAAATGAGCAACTCAACTATGAATCCAATCTCATAATCAAGTAAGAACTTAAAGAAATTATATTTTCAACATATTAGATTAAGTTTGGACATATGC
The DNA here is from genome assembly GCF_963169125.1 of Humulus lupulus. Taxonomy (NCBI): domain Eukaryota; kingdom Viridiplantae; phylum Streptophyta; class Magnoliopsida; order Rosales; family Cannabaceae; genus Humulus; species Humulus lupulus. The sequence continues at coordinate 147,872,814 of NC_084797.1, read as the reverse complement.
AACAAGAAATTGATCATATAGATATGAAGACAGGATAAGATAACATGAAAATAAAACTGGCAAGGAACATCCAGTAACAAATTAATATTGAATCCTGCATAATAATACACTGAGCACCCAATAAGAAAGCAATATTAAGGTTCATGAAATTGGTTATTGGACTAGAGAAATTATCAAATAAAAGATACTATGGGAACTGCAATCAAAAAGGAAACAAACAAATGTCCTCAACAGGGTGAAGAAAAAACTAGGATGAACAAAAACATTCATGTGATTTAAAAAAAAGAAACAATCACAATAATAACACAACAGAAGAAAAGCACCAAATACTACCCAAATCCAGTCAAAATAACTCTACAATCACAAATATCACAAGATTGAAGAGAAAGCATCCTTCCTGCATATTTACGAAAATGGTATCAATGTAAGCAATGCACAACTAAATTAACAAAATAAGTACAAATTTCAGATGGCATAAAGTGAAGAATAAAATAAATATCAATAAACAAAGGACAGTTGAAAAAGAAAGAAAAAAAAGCATAACGATAGAGGTCATTACACAATTATACAATTTTTTTATTTTACTTTTCAAGTCAGCATAATTTCTCTTGGCCAAAATGTTAACACCCATGGCCATTATAGCAGCACTATTAGGATTAGGAGATAATTTCCTAAACAAAGTGCAGATGATCTCAACAACCCTGGGCAAATGATAAGAGACAAGAGCATTAATGTGGCAAGAAACAAACATAACACAGTACACAGGAAAAGAACAGTATTTACCATACTCGACTCTCCAATTGCCCACTCACAGCAGTTTCTTGAGCATGAAATGAGCTGCCAATGGCCATTAAAGCAAAACACACAGCCTAGCAGGTATTGCTGCAGAAGCTTTTAGTTAATTAGTATTGTCAAAACATCAGAAATCTAGATTAGTTTTAGTTAGATATCCCAATTGCACAAGATTCTAAGTGTTCATAATAACAAGGTTACTGTAAAAAATTAAATAGCATGTCATCTTCCTATAATATAGCATGAATAATTTAGCAGTAATCAATATCTATGTAGTCTCTAGAAAGCTAGATTTGCTTGATCGGTGGACCAATATATTTTTATATGTTATGTATGTTTCAATATTATGATTAATGCTTTTCTTTGATCAGTACACTCTTTACTAGAACTAATTATTGATGATAGTGGTTAGTCTAAGCAAAACCTAAAGATCTCAAACTTTGAGCAACTATGCCTGAACTCAGAAGAAAAAAAACATGACCCAAATGATAGCCAATACTATTATACTATTGGACATATAACAACAACACACCTGCATGAATTAAAAAAGAAAATAATATATTAAAGAAGTAATGAATTAAAGAGGAAATGGATATTCGGGTTGGCCAGGTCGTTCTGGATACTCTTCAATTAATTTATGGGGTGGATGGTGTTGATACATATTGGTTTCAGTTACCAGGTTGTTCATCACATATGCAGGAGCTGGAGGCAAGTTCCTTTCTGGTAGATAAACTGGAGGAGCCTAAACAATACACATAAGAACTAGAGAGCAAGATTCCATAACAATAGACATAGTAACAATTTTAATTTATAATTAATGAGATTCCATAACCTAGACAGCAAGATTTACTTAATCTACCACTTGAGCATGCTGCTTTTGAATATTTTATATTATATACTGGACACATTCCACAAAGTGTAGTTTAATATGCAAGGAACATTTATCAAAACAGAACAAGAGAACCATGTTATGCACACCCCTAATTATATTAATGCACACTAATCAAGTTATAAATATTTAAATAACTCCTTACTGCCACTGGTACAAAAACAATACCACCACCACAACCATAACTAGGAACACATATAAGATCAAACAGTCATCTATACTTAAGCACCACAAGTAATTAACAACTCTGTCGAGACAAACAACTTAAAAAACTAGTTTGGTACAACTAACTTCTAGATTGAATTACTATTGGTTTGGATCAGAAGATCATATCCTACTTGCATAGAGTAAACAAATAAGGTTCTAACTTCAAAGATTTGGTAGTCTACTAACATAAAAGAGAGTATGCTAATCCAAAATGAGCAAAAGAAGAATTTAGTTTTTATGTTTTCTTCACAATCAATGGACCATTAAGCTAATCAAACAGAGTATAAAAAGAGCATAGATTATTCAACTGGAAGAACATGACACACTAGACAATGTAAACATTAATCGATGAAGAATCAAGCTTTGTACTCTCTCTTCTTTATAGAGACTACAAGCATAACACGAACCAAGACATAACTACTCATAATGATCAACCCAAACCTTCAATTATATTGAAACATACTATACAGGGCATTAATCAGTATTATTCATCGACAATTGAAATGACAATAATAACAGATTAATTCTTATGAATGCTTTGAGCAACCTGTAGTGATCTAATCTCATCTAGTTGGAGAGCATTGATAATAAACAAATGTTGATAATTAAAGAATATCTGAAACTAAAGAATAAAAAACTTAAAAGTAAATAATAACACTAATCAATATACTTATAAGAATGTGAAATAGAATCTCACCTATAATGGTAGAACCTTTAAGGTTGCCCACACTCTAAAGTTGCAACACCATTTCTTTTAGTAATTTAATCCAGCCCTGAAACCACATCAATTTGTCATAAAACAATGATAAATAAACTGAGAAATTTTGATATTGAAAAAGCTTACTGATCATTTCATGACAATCTATTTTAATACTTGTCTATATATATACACATGTAAGACATGAATTATACTATGGAAAAAATAAAGATAAAGGTAATATTTAATTTGCTTTGAACACTCAGACAAGTATTTTTAAGCCAACACAACAGAGAGTAGAAATATTCATTGGAAAGAGAAAGGGAATATACATGAGCATATGTGCTAATATAATATATTAGCATGTGTGACATGGGAATATGTAGGCCAAGACTTTTGGTGATGAGAACATACAACAAACATACCATCATGTTAACAAGCATTTATATTTAGACACATGATATATAACACACCTCACATCTCATCTCCTATACACATAAATGATTGTCTTTCTAATCTCCTCTGTTAATAATAAAGAGTCCAATATGACACAATTAGCAATCTGTTTTTAATGCTTGTGTTTGGAGCATATATTAGCAAAACAAAAACAAGTATAATGTTTACAATTTCAATAACTACAGTAATACAATTATAACAAAAAGAAACCCTGAATCCATGCCATTGTGTTCGAAGTTGCAGTCCTCTGCTTACATATATACAAAGAATATACATAACCCTATAAAAGACACTACAACCAATTCAACAAACCCAAATTTGAGACTAAGTGGCATGGAAAAGAAGATGCAGAAAGGTCATGTAAAATCCTGCTATAGAACCAGTGTAGTTCTCTTATTTTATGAAATTAGAGCTCAATATAAGGCAAGCATCTATAATCAAATATTAAAACTAAACACAATAAATGAGGAAAAATATGGTCTAATATATGACAAGCACTTTCAACTTGCAAGCATCTTAAATCTAGTAAAAGAAAATTAAAAAATTAATTGTCCTTAAAGAAAACTATGGTCTACAATACTCACTGTTCTACCAAGAATAAATGCAGCTGTAGCACCAATTGTTGCACCAATAGAATCAACAACGAACCCCAAAGGCAACCCAAATAGATAACCTCCACCAAGCTGTAAGAGAAAATAAATAGCACAAATAAAGCATTGATAAAAATAAAAATAGATAATACTAACAGATACACTTTCACACTTAAACCAAATAAGTTGACTAGACAGACTTTATTCATTCAGAGTTCTATTTTTTTTTGGAGGGGGGAGGATCACTGAACAGACAATTACATACTTTATTAAACAGACTATAAAGGTCCAAAATAATGTCATTGTTTTAGCTCTGCAATAAGAATTAGTGACTTTAACTTACTGTAAATATTGAGTTGTTCTACTTCACAATACCAAAATCCATGGAGTCACATCACTAATACCACTTCTCCTAGTTAACTAGAATGAACTATAGAGATATTAAAAGCGAGCACAAGTCTATATTATTAAACCACAAGTAAAGAACAAACAAATAAATAAAAAAGGCAAAAAAAATTATAATAATAAGTAAAAGAAACATACATGATTCTAGCACATTTTACTTGTAAACATTAAAAAAGAAGAAGGCATTGTCAGGAAAATATCATAATTCAATAAAATTGCATGAAACCACCATTGTGATAGAAATAATGGCCACCCAAAGAACAGTCATGAAACAAACATTAAACACATTGATTGGAAATTCCAAATCAATCATACTTCAGCAAAAAATCTTACAAAACCAAAGAAGAAACTATGAAACAGTCATTAATCAACAATGAGGAAAAAAGATATAATTTCTAATATAAACAAGAAAAAAAAATCACAAAGAAAAGCAAAACAGAAAATTGAATGAAATTGAACGAAATGATACAACCTAGGCAGTAGCAAAAATGCTCCTTCTAAATAGTAGTGAAAGATAAAAACAAAAACAAAAACACCTTCCCATAAACATCTTAGATTACAGCCACAAATACCAATCACAAAGAAGAGTGGAGGATGAGAAGAATGCCTTAAACTCCTTATTATTGAAGATTCATATAGGTATAGATTCAATATTATTAGTATCAGCACCAAAATCAACAATGTAAACAGAGAGAAAAAAGGGAGAAAAACAGAGCTTTTAATCAGAGCTTTTAAGTTGAACTTTTGCAATATCTTAGGCCAATACAAGCTATATATGGCAGAATAAACCTTACACAACTCAAATGCAACACAACAACTAATTGGGTATCATAGTCACAAAAATACATAAATATTCAACAAAATAACTCTATTTAAAATCTCCACAAAGTTAGAGCGTTACCAAACTTATGCAAGTTAGAGCGTTACCAAACTTATGCAGATCAACTATTTAAAATCTCCACAAAGTAAATGACTTCCAATCTGTTAGAAACCCTATAATCACATTCATAAAAGAAAACCATTTTCATTTTCAGATTTTCTTACCCAAGTTCCAACTACAAAATAATGCCAGCAAACAAAACAAAAGTCACAGAATCATAACTTTACTAGTTCCACTATACATAAATATATATATATATACATATTTATATATATGATTTTGAATTGTAAACTGCTAATATACAGAAAAAATAAAGGTCTCTCTGACCTCCATATTATTAGAACTCCATGGACAAGAAAACATGAGATTTATATATATAGTTAATTAACCTGTGAGAAAGAGGGAGAACGGTGAGGTGGGAAGCCCGGGACTACCATGAACCAATCAACAACAACAACAAATAAGAAAAAAAAATCCAAGAGGAAACATACCAGATCTTGCTTCCACCATGCGTCGAGGTGATGAAGACACACACAGCGTCGTCCTCCTTCTCCTGGGCAGATTGTATAAGTGGCAGGCAAGCTTAATCGTCCTCCTCCTGGGCAGATTGGTCGAGAAACGAAGAGAGAGAGGGGGTAAACGAAGAGAGAGAGAGGGGAAATGGGGACCGACTGGTGGATTTTTTACTTTTTTTTTGGTCAATTGGACCGTGTGAAAATTTTTGGGGGGCTGGGGAAAATAAGGCGCCAATTAAGTCCCGCCTAAATACAATATACTTATATATATATTATAATACTTTTTGAAAAGTGTTAAATTTTTGTGTTATGGAAATGGGTTTTTGTTGTAGTGATAGTACGCCTTGCGGCTCTCAAGTCACTTCTAAGGGAGATATGTCAGGTCAGCAAGATTCATTGCAACGCTCTTTGCACTGGGATGCCAGTTGGGTTCCCCATCATTCTTCTTCTCAACGAGAACATACTAAGGGCCCTCATCGTCATGCTAATCATCCTTAGGAGCGTTCTATTCACAGATTCTGGCCTAAGGTGGTTCGCCCTCCTTCCAAGAGCAAGGCAGTCTTGCTAGTTGCACAGCAGAAGAAGAGACAACAAAAAGAATTCCATTTATCAGATTTTGGGGCCACCTTGGCCAATGAGATCATATGGAAACTGGTTGAGAAGCCTCGCCCTGCTGATTATGAGGTTGTGTGGTTCAAGGGTGTAACACTCTACTTCCTTAGAGTCGTTACTAAGTGAGTTTAAAATGTGCCATTAACTCGCTAATCGAGGTTTTAGGTTAAAAGTGTGACTAAATTGAGATAAAGCCCGTTAAAAGACATTAAATATAAACCTTTTGGTTATTCATTGAAATCTCATAAAATTTTATAGCTGGAATCCCAAAAATTTTGTTTAGGAAATACTTTACATCTCCAAAATACATTTAAGGTTGACTTAGGCGACAAAACAACTATTACAATACATTTTCCAAAAATAACCCTAGTCGTGGCGGCCAGGTAGGTCGAACAAGTACCCGTCGCACCACGCTCTCTGTACTTATGGATGGTCGACCTTTTCCTTGCCCTTACCTGCACCATAGAGCACCCGCGAGCCGAAGCCCAGCAAGAAAACTCAACAAAAAATAAATAACATATGCATATCTATCAACATCATATAACAAAACAGCCAACAGGCTAAACACATAGCGGACATGCCGTCCTAAGCGCTTTACCAGGCCCTAGATTCGTAGTCTTCATCGAGAGGATGACTCCAGCATCCTAGGAGGATCTCGCCCTAAGGGCTTTTCACTCCACGTGCTCAATTCCATTTCCGGCCCCTTGCCGTACTCAGCTTTGCACTCCGCGTGCTCAACGCCATTCCCAGCCCCTTGCCATACTCAGCTTTCTGCCGTTCTCGGCCTTCGTCGTTCCCGGCCTTCGCCGTTCATTCACAAATATGCACTACATAGCATAATATCAACAAATATTTAAACATATACTAAACATAAAAATAGGGCTACGCCCTACAATTCAATCACATAGGGCCATGCCTAGCAATATAAACAATAGGGCTACGCCCTGCTTTATGGGTACAACGATTTTCTTACCTGTGTCCCAAGCTATCTGAGCACCACAATCGTGAGCACAGTCCTCTAACCCGAGCCTCGCTGAAAACCTAGTCACAATGCATTCATAATAGCCATCCATCAAGCTCTAATCTAATAAATAACTTCAGAATATAATTCTAGCCTCTGGGACCTTAGATTCTACCAAACCAGGTGGTCAAATCCTTCCCGAGCCTTAACATTTGGATTCTCGAGCTAAAATTCTTCAAATAGCCAATATTTTGAATTTGAGTCGCGACCCAGCCCCTTAAGGGTCGTGGCGTGCTTGTTGACCCTCGAATCGGTCAATGACACGTAGTCAGATAAACAATATAAAATGAGATGAAAAGAAGAAGAAATGAAGACAAAAAGGTAAACGACACAAAAAATTTATAGTGGTTCGGCCCCAATTAGATGGTAATGACCTACGTCCACTTACTGTTCTTATTGATGTAGAATCCCAACACTGTGATCAATGAACTAGGGTTCACGAGTTTCACAAGCTTCAGGAATGGGCCAATCCCAACACTCTCAGAATTCTCCCAATCCAAAAAAGTCCCCTCCCTTGAGCCCTTTGATTCGTATTTATAGGCTCAAGAAGGTTACATGGGCCAATGGGCCTTAATTACAATTACAACTTACACATCTAGATAATAAGAGAAATTACAATTAATGCATGATTACAAGATTGCACATTTGAAGGAAATAAATGAATATATGCGACCAGGCTGGTCGTACATAAGTATGATACTTGATAAACCAATAATCTTCTAGTCGATGGCCGACCAGGACACACTTACTTAAAACAGCCACGTGCCTCCCACGTGTAGACAAATCCTTCCATGTCATCAGGTAGTCCATTTTTGGGTAAACATTTGCCCCCCAAGTTTATTTTACTGCAACCAACATAAAGGAGACTTAAAAACTAACCTTCTGTGTGACCTGTCAAATCTGTCAGAGCCATCAATACCTTCTTGAGAAAAGGCAACCAATCATGTCATTGCAGTTTCCGAAAAAGTGATTTGACGACTATCACATTTTTCCATGCCTTGAAAAATCATCCCACATCATTACCTCATTAACCGTGCTTCGAGCAATATAAATACCCCTTCATATTTAATATTTACTTTTTACGTTCCATCTTTCCTCAAGAACACTGAAGAACGGAGCCTAAAGAACCAAAAAAACCCATACGACTCCGACGATCTGTGGAATTTTTGTTTAGTCGGTTGTATCAACGTTCCAAAAATTTGCATCAACCTTTATCCAAGTAAGTTTCTTGAACCTCTTTGTCTCCAAAATTCCATGCAATAATTACCTTTTCAGTTTTCTAGTTTATTTTGGATATTAAGTTCCCGAATGTTCTTGAAGAAATGATTTAGGGTAATTGGGCATGTAGGTATTAACATGATAGGATAATGAAAAGACACTAAATGAGGCTTAGGAATTAGGCTTGGGAGTTAGGATTATTAATTTAAGGCGTAAAATCGAAGTAAAAATTCGATTTTTTAGGCATTTAGAAAAAAAAATGTGTTTTTCCTGCCCTTTTTCAGAGTAGAAAAAGTTTTTTCTGAAAAACTTTTCACTTCTGCTTTTTAATCCGTTTTCCAAGCTATTCGCATACTATTTAGTGTTTACATTGGGATGCTGCTGGTCGTATAAAAGCTTAAATTTTATACACGAGCAGTGTTATCCCAACTTTTCCACTTTCTTGGTCTATTGGTCATAGATTCTTATCTCCCCTTCTCTGTTCACAGATTTTCATGCACAACCCATGGGGAGGTGAGAGGCTGATCGATGATGACTTGCTCGCGCTACTGCTCGAAGATCAAGAACAGTCGACGCTGCTAATCTCATAAATTCCCTTTTCTCAACGTAACCCCACAAGTAGACCTTTGACCAGTCCAACCAACATGGGGTGCGTAAAATCCATCGCTCATAAGAAAAAGAAAAGAACCAATCCACTTGCCAATCAACCTACTCCTCGAGCTGAAACTCCTTCGACCAGCCCTCACCCTGAAAACACTTCCAAGCCAGAAATTTAAAGAAATGCCCGACTTCAAGACGTGCTTCGACCCAAGGTCGAATGCTTAGTAGTACCTCCTAGTGTTATTATAGCTAGGATGGTAGGGAATTATCTCAAGAAGTAAGGAATTTCTGGGATAACCCTAATCAAGCCTACAATCGACCAGTGGGAAAACCTGCCTGGGGGTACCTTCAGCGCCTGGTTGAGATATCACATGGAAGCAGGGGCAACCTTGCCTCTTCATCCATTCGTCCAGGGCTGGCCAATTATTTCAAGATCGCTCCCTTTCAAATCACCCCAAATGGATATAGAGTGCTCTTGGCTCTCTATATTCTGTGCAGTCACAAGAAGTGGCCTGTCCCTATGCCACATGAGATCAATTACTTGTTTGATCTCAAATCTAACCCCAACCACAACAACACGGGGTTCTTCCATTTCTACCACCAGGAATCTGCTCGCACATTCCTGAGTGATATTACCCACAAGTCCAACGTGGGAAAGTACTTCCAAGAGTACTTCTTAACACCAGACCTGGTTGCCAACAACCTGGCCTTTACTGAAGGAGGTAAACCATTTATTTACTGGTCTTTAGATTTCACATAGCTTTCATACACATTCTTTAGAACTTTGGTGTCGTTCAGGTCCATGGCATCGACCAGCTCTCACTCCAAAAATGGAGATACGAGAAGCATCCTTGGCCAGCATGACAAATATTTAAAAAAAGTGTTAGAGAGCTGGTCACGAAGACTAATCTAAGGTTGGTTGACCTTCTGGCACCTCACCAGGACGTGAGGGAATCAACTGCGGGAAGTGCTACTGGGGGAGAAATTCCTGAGCAGCACCAAGATGTGTTATAACCCCCGAGGAGAGCAATGGGAGTGACCATCAAGGAATCGTCCAGCACCCCACGAGCAGCGGTTGTCCCTACCCAACAAGGAAAGGGCAAGTAGAGGGTTTCTGAGCATCCCGAGCCTATTCTTGAGTCTTCGAATGAGAACGGTACTGACTTCTCACTCTTAGACAATTTTCCCATTCCCTATCATTTATTTGACGGGGACGAAAACTTTAAATACACACCTAATTTAAATTCAAACTTCTTCAAGGCAGAGAGTGAGTGTAGCAGTAGTACAATAAGTATTGTAGCGACCAATAGTTGTAGCTCAGGTATTTTACTTGTAATTTCTTTGATCTTATTTCCTTGATTTAGTAGGTATCTCCATCTATATTGCCTGACTGTTTGCTTCTATTTTGCAGTCATGTCTGCTAAAGATCCATTCAACTTGTATAGCAAACCTGACCTCGTTGCTCCTGCGAGCAAGAGAAAAGGGAGTAGGCAACATCATGGAGAAAGCAGCAGCAACCCTCCGACAAAAAAGGCTCGACTCGAGGATCCTCCAGTACCAGTTCCTTCCAGGGAAACAACACCTCCTCCAGCTCCCATTGACCAGTCGTCTCCACTAGCCCCTGTCGACCAGAATCTTCCTCCAGCGCCTGCCGACCAAACTCCTCCAACTCGCACTGACCAGACACCTCCTGATCAGATAGGAGAGGCTCTGATGAACATGGTTCTTAGCTCGGCCAAAGATAGGCTGACAAAGCTATCGAGGCACCGACGCAGCCAAGAGGCCATCAACAACACTGAATCCATGGAAGTCGAGCAGATCTTCAACCATGCGTTGAACAAAGTGCTCAGCGTAAGTTGCCATTTTTCGCTGAGCTTTATTTTTTTTATCTTGTCACTTTATTTCCACTAAAAGTTTTATCTTTTTTCTGGTCGTAGGGAGTTCTAACCATGAGCGCTGGCTGGCGCTGCTTGGGGGCATTAATTGCTCAATATGAGAAGGGGCTTGGTGAATAGCTCAGACCTTTTGAGGATAAACATGCTGAGGAGCTTAATATGGCTGAGGCAAAATAAAACAAGCAGCTCGAGGCAGCCAAGAAGAAAAATGCTGAACTGCTCGAACAGAAGGCCCAGCTGGCCAAAGATCTAAAACAGCACCAGGCTGCCTTGACCAAAGCTATTGAAAATAATGAGAAGTACAAGGAGGCTTCTTTGATTAATTTCAAGGAAGCCTCTAAGCTTCAAGATGATCTGGTCATCAGTAGAAAGGAGACTGAGGGGTTGGAGGAGTGCGTCAAAGAGCTTGAGGAGACCAATGTCAGTAACTTGGAGAAGTACAAGGGAGCCACTTTTAAATGCTTCTATGTGTTCTGGAAGAATAACCACGGGGCAGACTTTAGCTATCTACCAGACCGTATGAGGCAGTTTGAGTTAAACATGTGTCTGGCTCATCTTGAAGAGGAGGAGAGAGCGAAAGTTCCAGCATCCCTCGAAATCTCTTTGGCTACGGGCATCGATGGCATAGGCGAGGAAATTGGGGCCTCTGTCGACCAAAAAATTCCTCAAGATCCTCCTGCTTCATAATTTCTTCTATTTTTATTTAAATTTATAACTTGGGACACACGGACCTCGGTTCGTAGTGTCAAGACAATATATTTTTTGCTGTACAGACAGCTTTTTCTTTTAAACAGAGAATTATATCTGAGCAATAACTGCTCGCGGTGTAAAACAATTTACTTTTAATATTTAGATATTATAATACTTGCAGTATATTACAACATCTTGTTCGCATGACCAAACTTAGCATAGCACTTTGGTTTGATTTAACAAAATTTTGAAAAATACTCTAAGTACCATAACATGCTTTCACCTTTTTTGGTCCTGTGTTTACATATACTTGTCGATATGCTTTGCTTACTAGATACCTTATATGCCCCTAAGTGATTGAAGAGCTTAAGGTCCTCGGTCACTTGCCTTGATCAAAACTTGTTCGAACATTACTGCTCATAATAAAGATATATAAAATAATGATAATATAGCAAAACAACACACGTAATGAGAAAATGCTTGTAATAAATACAATAGTTGGCAAGATTGACTGGCTACGCACATTCCCTTTTATTTCTCATAATAGATGGACAATCATGTCTGGACGAGTGATCAAGAAATGATTTTACACTTATAAGCGATCAGTTATATGACTCACTGACCCTTGTTCATAAACTTGCAAAAAGTTAAATTAATACAAGCCAATTCTTTAAAAAGAATTGTTTATTGATAATACTTGCGCAGGTGTTCTCCATTCCAATAGCGAGGAATGAGATCTCCATTTAAGCGAGCAAGTTTGTAGGTGCCTGGTTGAAGGACTTCTTTGATTTGGTATGGCCCTTCCCAATTGGGTCCAAGCACTCCAACAGCTTGATAGCGGGTATTAAGAAAAATTCTTCTAAGCACCAAATCTCCCACATTAAATTTTCTTTCACATACTTTAGAGTTGAAGTGTCGGGCGACCTTTTGCTAGTAAGCTGCTACTCAGAGTTGGGCTTGCTCGTGCCTTTTGCTGACGAAATCAAGAGATTCCATCAATAACTGGTTAATAACGTTTTGATCGTATGCCAACCTTTGGTGTGATGGCGGATCTAATTCAACCGGCAACATAGCTTCATACCCATAGGCCAAGGAGAATGGAGTATGGCCTGTTGTTGTTCGATGGGATGTTCTATATGACCAGAGGACTTCAGGAAACTACTCTGGTAATGCCCCCTTTGCTTCTTCAAGCCTTTTCTTCAGAGTATCCTTTAGTGTCTTATTGATAGCCTCAACTTGTCTATTTTCCTGTGGATGAGCTACTGAAGAAAATCTTTTGATAATCCCATGCCTCTCGCAAAAATCTATGAACAAATCACTATCAAACTATGTGTCGTTGTCTGAGACAATTTTCCTTGGAAATCCATAGCGACACACAATGTTCTTGACCACAAAATCCATCACCATTTTGGTCGTTATGGTTGCAATTGGCTCAGCGTCGGTCCACTTCGTGAAGTAGTCAACACAACCAGAACATACTTGACGTTGCCTTTCCTGTGGGCAAAGACCCAATCAAATATATCCCTCACACAGCGAATGGCCACGGGCTTTGCATTTGTGTTAGCTCATTAGGGGCTGCTCGGGGTATCTTGGAAAATCTTTGGCGCTTGTTGCACTTTCGAACAAAATCCACAGAGTCCTCATTCATTGTTGGCCAGAAGTATCCTTGCCTTAGGATCTTTTTTAATAAACTCTTCCCCCGAGCATGATCTTTTTTGATGAACTTCTCACATTAATTCTTTGGCCTTTTCTTTAGAAACACACCTTAGGAGTGGCATTGAGTACCCTTTTCTGTATTAAATTCCATCGACTAGGATAAACCGAGCAGATTGCCTCTAGAGGACTCTTGCTTTATTTCTGTCCGTCGGCAGTACACCATGCATCAAGTACTCAATAAAGGGTGCCATCCACGTGTCCGCTGATTTGATTATCAAATAAGTTTCTTCTGTTTTGATTCTTCGGGTGGATAGCCGTTCAACAGGCACTATATTCAAGGTGTCATCATCTTGTGCACTTGCTAATTTGGCAAAAGCATCAACGTTTGAGTTCTGGTCGTGAGGTACTTGCTGGAGATTATATTTTTCAAATTGTGCCAACAAATCCTTTGCTTTGTTCAAGTAAGTAACCATCTTCAGACCTCGGGCTTGATATTCTCAAGTAATTTGATTAACCACTAACTGGGAGTCACTATAGATTTCAAGCGACTTTATATTCATATCCTTGGCTAATCGTAATCTTGCGAGCAAAGCTTCGTATTTGGCTTCGTTATTAGACGCTGTAAAGTCGAATATGATTTCGCAGTGGAATCTATGCCCTTCAGGTGTGATTAAAAACACACCTGCTCCAGCGTTGTGCTCGTTGTAAGAGCCATCTATGAATAATTTCCATGCGGGAGTTTGGCCCTAAGGCTCAGGCTCTTCTATCGGTTCAGTGTCCTGAAGTCCGGTGAACTCTGCAATAAAGTCTGCCAGAGCCTGTCCCTTCATTTCAGCTCATGGCAAGTAAGAGATATCAAATTGTCCAAGTTAAACTGCCCGTTTCAATAATCAACCAGCGGCTTCTGGTTTCTGCAGGACTTGCCGTAAGGGCTGGTCGGTTAATACTGTGAGGGGGTGAGCTTGGAAGTATGGTTGCAGCTTTCTGGAGGCTAAGATCAAGCAGTAGGCTAATTTCTCAATGGGCAGATATCACAGTTCTGCTCCTATTAGCCTTTTGCTTATATAATACACAACTTTTTGCACATGTTCCTCCTCTCTTACCTAGACAGCACTAGCAACATATTCTGTGACCGCCAAATAGATGAAAAAAAGTTTCTTTTTCAATCGCTTTAGACAAAATCAGTGGCTGCGACATATGAGACTTTATAGCCTGGAAAGACTACTTGCACTCCTTCGTCCACTCGAATTTCTTATTTCCCGTAAGTAGATTATAAAATTGGACACACTTGTCTGTGGATTTAGCGATAAATCTACTTAGAGTAGCAATCATCCCAGTTAAACTTTGAACATCTTTTATCTTTGTTGGAGATTTCATATTGATCAGGGTCTTGATCTTTTCAGGATTAGCTTTGATACCTCGTGAGTTAACTATAAATCCCAAAAACTTCCCTGATCCAACTTCGAAGGAACACTTAAGGGGATTCAGCTTCATCTGATACTTATTTAAGACGTTGAAGCACTCTTGTAGGTCCCCAATGTGTTTTTCTCCCTTCTTCAACTTAACCAGCATGTCATCAACATATACTTCCATGTTTACACCGATCAACTCTTTAAACATGTGATTGACCAGTCGATGGTAAGTCGCACCAGCGTTTTTCAAACCGAAGGGCATCACTTTGTAACAGTAGAGGCTTGTATCGGTTCGAAAGCTAGTGTGATCCTCGTCAGGTGGGTGCATACTGATCTGATTGTACCCAGAGTATGCATCCATGAATGATAGGATCTCGTACCCTGAAGTTGCATCGACCAGCTGGTCGATCCTTGGGAGCGGGAAACAATCTTTAGGGCAGACTTTATTAAGGTCTGTGAAATTCACACATGTTCTCCATTTTCCATTTGTCTTGGGAACTAGTACAGGATTAGAGACCCACGATGGATAAAACGCTACCCTGATGAATCAGTTCTCCTTTAGCTTCTCGACTTCTTCCTTTAAAGCTTTCGATCTATCAGTACTGGAGGAAAATTTTTATCTATGTTCAGGACATGGCTGATAACTGCTGGGTCAATTCCAACCATATCTTTATGTGATTAGGCAAAGACTTCGTGATTCTTCTTAAAAAATTCCACCAGCCTTTGTTTTGTTGTTATCTCTAAGTTTTAACCAAATTTCACAACCCTAGTCGGATCTGCCTCATCTGGTTGGACCTCCTCAAGGTCCTCGACTGGTCCCACTTCTTCATCAAAATCCCCAAAGTGAGGATCTAAATCCCTATCCTCACTTTGGGCAACACCCTATTTGGTGATGCCCTCACCTGATTGGGCTTGTATTTCATTGGCCAATTGCAACTCTTTTCCGGCTCCTTCCCTCGATCCACCCCTTTTCGCCTTATTAATCGAGGGATTGTAGCATTCCCTCGCTTCTCACTGGTTTCCCAACATGCATCCTATCCCCGTGTCAGTTGGGAACTTCATGGCGAGGTGCTAGACCGAGGTTACGGCTCGCAGGTCGACTAGAGTTGGCCTTCCAATCAGAACATTATATGCAAAAGGACAATCAACTACTATGAAAGTAGTGAGTAATGTCCTGTTCGTAGGTACAGTTCCTGCTATGACCGGGAGCCTAATCAATCCTGTTGACGCGAGCCCTTTGCCAGAAAATCCATAAATGCATTTGTTGCATGACTCAAAATCCTTTTCTGTCAACTTCATTCTTTCTAGTGAAGACATGTACAGAATATTTGATGAGCTCCCTGTGTCTACTAACACCCGCTTAACCATCATGTTGGCTATCTAGATGTCCATGACCAGAGGGTCCGAATGAGGGAATCAGACGTGCTAAACATCAAGCTCAGAGATAGTTATCAACTCTTCCTCTGTTTGATCTTTCTTGGGAGTTCATGTTAGGAAAACTTATACAGGATCTTTATTTATTTTCATGTATATCTAATATTAAAAAAATTAATATGAGATAGCCTAGAACATGTTTCTAAAATTGAATTCAAAGAGAAACAAAGATTAGAATACTTACAGTATACGCAGCGGAATTAAAGAGTCCTTCCTTCAGTTTCTCTAACTCTTGTATCCTCTCTGTCGCAGAGTATTATCAAGAAACTGAACTGATCTTCTATTTTCTTCACAGCCTTTCAATGTATCCTTAGAATCACCTAAACTAGTATGGGAAATTCTCAACAGGTGAGATAGATATAGAGAAGAAGAAGATAAAATAATCAAAGAAGCTTAGAAAAGGACTTGTGTTTAGTGAGAATATGAAACTATCAGAAAATCTGACTTGTGACTTATTTTTTGACTTCTCTCTAAGCACTCCTTTTATAGACCCAATTAGGCCATTTAATTTAATTAAAAAATCAATAAAATAATAGTCATTTTAAAGCCCTAGGTCGAAATTATCATGGGCTTTAGGCCTATGAAATTTCCCACTAGATTATAAGCCCATTGGACATAAAATCAAGGCCTGTATTATTTTCTATTGATTTAATTAATTAAATAATTATTTAAATCCTTTATCAAATTAATTATTTATAATTTTAACCTTGATTTAAACTTATTTATTAATTTAGATACCAATTTATCTTAATTAATAAATCTGCCACAATTTCTCTTTTCTTCTCTAAATTACATAACTCTGTGAAACTATCCAAAATTGACCTGGTCAAATTTGATAATTCTAATTGATGATTAAATCAACTAATTGAGACTATCTAGATGATTTTATCCAAGGCACAATGGGGACCATGGGCATATGAAATCAAGCTCCAATAAGTTATCATAAATCTAACAAATAAATTTACTAACTTATTAATTCCTCGTGACTCCACTATAGACTCGGAGTTGCACTCTTGAAGTCATAGAACGCTCTATAAAAAATATGGATACGCTATTAATTATCCATTGTTACAACCATAATTGTCACTCAATCCTCTATAGATGGTCTACAATGAGATAGGACTAAAATACCGTTTTACCCCTCGTTGTATTTTATCCTTAAAACACTTAGTTCCTTGTAAATGATATTTCAGTAAAATAATTCAATTACTAAAATTAGATCTCTATCATTTAACAACTTGAACCAAACTAAAAGGAAACCATCATTTCAGTTCTTCATCAGAAGTTATAGATGTTCATATCTATGATTAACACTCCCACTCAATTATACTACCGAGTTCCCAAGATGTAAGTATGGGCTAGTCCGTAGGGTAAGCTGGTAACGAACAAGTCAAAGAACTCAAATAATACAATTAGTTAGAATACTAACCACTCAGAATTGAGATTGAATTGACCTATGGTCAACTATATGATATGACTAGAATAGATAATAACGGTATGTTTACTTATCTTATCAATTGTCAATATCGGTCCAGTCCGATGTAACAAATACATCCGATCTTATCTACTATGCTAATGTTCTGGAAGGAACATAACACTGTAATGTGTAAGTAGATCATATCATAGATTGGCAAGTCAGTGTTGTGCACTGACTAATCTTAGGACTAACTTATTTTGAACATATAATCATATTTATATTCCACTGTGATTACGTCACTATAAATAAGATTAGCTATATGCTCGGGATTTAATAGAAGTTTATATTAAACAAATAATCATGAAAATAAAACATGTGAGAAAAGTGATTGACCAAGTCAAAAAATGATTTCTATTCTTTTATTGATAATAAAATGAGTTTACAAAGAATTTAGGTTTTAATGAGGGCATAAAACCCCAACTGTTCACTCCTCCATATTCAGCATTTCAATGTCCTGGTCATGGCGTAAGGTTCGAGTGTATAGTTACCTTGCCTTCCCACTATCTCCTGCAAGGTGTGGGCCGCCACAGATGATTAGCAATGTACCTGTCACATGAGTTGGTTATAAAGGTGGCGAGCGTTGGCGTACATGAGCCTCTCCCTGAGAACTTGTAGTGTCTTATACATACCTCCTCAGGTGTCCTTGTCTGATATGGAACTCAATTTTGTCTTTCAGTTGGTTAAACTCATTGGTGTCATGACCATAGTCGTTGTCGAAACGACAAAATTTTGTTGTATCTCTCTTGGAGATATCCTTCCTTATTGGCACAGGTCGCTTGTAAGGGACATTGGTGCTCGTCGCCTGGTACACCTCCGCTCTGCTTTCGACGAGGGTTGTGTACTTGGTGAATCTTAGCTCGTACCTATTGCCCTTAGGGCACTTATTCTCGGATGTCGACGGCTCGTTGTTCGCCCTTTTCCCACCATTTTTCCCGTTGCTTTTTCCATTGCCATTGGGTTTATTCGACCCGTTGGTGACCTTAGTGGGATCTTCTTTTGGTCCCTTGTCTTTTGCAGGTGACTTCCCTTTGTTGGCTATCGCCTCTTCGAGCTTAATGTACTAGTCTGCTCGATCAAGGAATTCTTAGGTACTCTTCACCCCATTCTTCCTCAAACTGTTCCAGAGGGGTGAGTGACACCACACTCTAGTAGTAAGTGCCATCATCTTTCCCTCATCGCCATCCGTTTTAGCTCCAGCTGCCGCTCGCATAAAGCGTTGGACATATTCCTTTAAAGACTCTCCTTCCTTCTGGCAAATCTTGACCAATTGGTTGGCTTCAATCGGGTGTACTTGACCAGCATAGAATTGCCTGTAGAATTCCTTCACGAACATTTCCCATGACACTATGCTAGCAGGAGGGATTTTAAAAAACCATTCCTGAGTAGTATCGGATAGGGTGGCTAGAAAGATCCTGCAGCGGGTATCATCCGACACCTTTTGGATAGCCATCTATATCTCGAACTTAGTCACATGAGCTACTGGGTCCCCATATCCATCAAAGTTGGGCAATACTAGCATCTTTAATTTCCTTGGGATTTCCTCCATTGCTATTCTTTGTATGAATGGAGTGCCTCTTCTCTGATCATACTCGATGTGGGATGTTCGGCTCCCTACCAGCTGCTGGACGGCCTAGTTTAGTGCATCAATCTAGGCTTGCACTGCGTCTGGTATTACTGGGGTGACTGGCGCTGGAGAGGAGCATACTCATCGTGCCTTTCACGCCTATCATTAAGTACATCTCTCAAGTAGTCATCTCTATGCCTTTGCTCGCTAGCACCTAACTTGTCAAAGGCGTTAGATTGCCTAGGCTGCTCCCCAAGGTTCTGGCTCGCAGGCATATTTTCTCTGGGTGGGGGATTCCTTTCTTCACCTATCTCTCCTTGCCCTTGACCAGCATTCCCTCGACCGGAATCAACTTCATTGTATTCATGACCATCCCGAAAACATGATTGGCTATGGCGCGACTTCCTGATCCCACTATTTCCTCCTCTTGCTGGTACCTATCGAGCGTCAGGGGGAGGCATGCATTGTTCGGTGAGTCCCCAGGCATTATTATGTCGTGGGGGGCCCCTGGTCGTAGAGCTTGACTCGGCATGCCTTCTTTTAGCAGAAGGACGTTGTCCCCTGCTCGGTGGATTCGGTTCCTCAACAGTTTGGCGTCTAGGGCTTCGGGGAGGCTTCTCGGCCTTATTCTGCCTTTGACGCTGGGGATTATCTCGACCAGCACGTGAAGGTGGCTACTGCTCAGGATCTTGAATTGGAATATCCTGTTGAGCATCAGGATGTGGCTCCAGCCTTAAAGGGCTTACCGATTAAGGTGGAGGATTTGGGTCTAGACCTTGTTGTGGTGGTGCACTTGGTGGCTGATCTAGTAGAGAAGTTGGCGCAGGTTGTCCCCGTGCCAACTAGATGGCTGCCTCCAAGGTGGCAGTGACATTACTTTGTCGGCAGTGCATGTCAGTTTGCCGCTCATTCAACTCTTGACGTTGTTGGTCAATCTCCCTTTGTTGCAACGCCATCGCCTCAGCCACATTCTCCTGATTGGCCCTCAGATTGGCCAACTCCTATTGCAACACCATCAGTGTTGTCCTCAGGGTCTCAGAATCCATTTCCTCCTCTTCAAAATCCAACTGTGGTTCATCTTCAGCCACATTTTGCAGAGGAGGCTGAGTGGATGTAGCACTAGAAGTCTACCCCATCTTTTTGGATGTTTTTTTCCATTTGATTTCCTTGGAAGTCTTGAGTTGAGCTCTCAATGAAAGCACCAAAATGTTGACCCTCAAATTGGAGCTTAGGAAAAGTCTAGCTCGTGAGGTTGTTGAGGCTCAGGGTGGTCTTTCAAATGATACTCCTAGGCCTAGTTAGTCTTCTCTTGGTCTTTTATTTTGTCTTTCCTTTCATGCCATTGGTGGGGAAACTTGTACTTGACAGTTTTTACATATGACATTTTATGCCTTTATGCTTTTTTGTTATGAGTATTCAATGTATTGATTGAAATTTTTTATTTCCAATGCATACTAAGTATATCAACTCACAACCCTCATTGGTTCAGGTATCAATATACTCTGAACACATGTATTTCACGTTCCATACTAACCTTACTCTTTTATGTTTTTCATGCTAACAACCATGGTAATGTGAGTAGTTTGATACTTCCCCAAGTACCATGAACAAAATAGGTCAGGTCGACCACCCCATGGGTGATTGGCCGGCCACCCCATGGGTGATTGGCCGACCACCCTATAAGGGACATGGCTAGGAGTCTCCTCACCAATGAATTTTTTTGTCTTTGTTTTTTGCATTTTCGGAACATATGTTGAACAAATGTCCTAGAAAAGCTTCAGCTTGCTTAGTACTTAAGGTCACGTCCTCATTGCTTGTGTATACCCTGATTGGTATGTACTATATGCCCCCCAAGTGATCATGTGTTTAAAAGCCTTGGTCACTTGCTACTTCACCATGACTTGCTTTGATCATTTAGACACATAGTTCTATCCTTTCACCCAATGATGCAAGCAGCAAATGCTTGTCCCTCATTTGCAGTTGGGTGATAGTTTCATACTCAGTAGTAATGATACCTATACATAGATCCAGATTGTGTAGCAAGTGTTGATCACGGTCTACGTAATCTCTCGTGTACTCGTTATAATGATTGTAGGCAGAAGTGTCTAAATTGGACCAACCAAGTCTAGATGGGCTAATCGAGCCTGTAACGAGTCTTAGATTAAATTATCGATCGATCTCTCAAGCACCAGTCTCTTTTGTTGATCGTATAGGTCGATAGGTTCCTCAAGAACCAAGATCGAACATGATCAAATAAATTGGCGACAAGGTCCTTGAACCAGTCTCTTGTTTGGATCTTATGGTTTGATAGGCTCTTAAAGAACCAAGATCGAACATGATCCATAATTTGACGACAAGGTCTGAGGACATGTCTCTCTTCTTGATTGTGTGGGTCGATAGGTTCCTTAAGAACCAGAATCGAACATGATCAAATAGTTTGGCGACAAGGTCCTCAGACCAGTCTCTTATTTGGATCTTATGGGTCGATGGGTTCCTCAAGAACCAAGATCAAACATGATCCATAATTTGACGACAAGGTCATAGACCTGTCTCTTTTTTTTATCGTGTGGGTCGATAGGTTCCTCAAGAACCAGAATCGAACATGATCAAATAGTTTGGTGAAAAGGTCCTCGGACCAGTCTCTTATTTGGATCTTATGGGTCGATAGGACCCTCAAGGACCATAATCGAACATGATACGATGATTTAAAGACAAGGTCCTGGGACCTGTCTCTTGTTGAACATAATTTAAAGAATTAAGAGAAACTTAAGAGATTAAATTCATTCATTGAAGAACAATGGCTGTTACATAGATAATTTGAAAATAATACATTTACAAATTAAAACTTATGGTGCTGCTGAACAACTTCATTGATAGTACCGGTGGAGGTGTTTGCCATTCTAGTAGTTTTTTATTAGTTCTCCATTAAGTCGAGCTATCTTGTACGTCCCTGGTGGGATCACCTCCTCCACAAGGTATGACCCTTCCCAATTATGTCTTAGTACCCCTGCTGCAGTGTCCTTAGTGTTTAGGAACACCCTCCTGAGTACTAAATCTCCAACTTGGAATTTTCCATCTTTCACTCTGGAGTTGAAGTATCTGGCCCCTTTTTGTTGATGTGCTGCTACTCTAAGACTTGCCTTTTCTCGTCTTTCTTTGACTAAATTGAGCGACTCTTCTATTAGTTGATGGTTCCTCCCCAAATTGTATGTCTCTCATCTATGCGATGGGGGAGAGAGTTCAATTGACAACATGGCTTCATACCCAAATGCCAAAGAGAATGGTGTATGGCCTATCGTCGCTCGGGCCGTCTTTCGATGTGACCAGAGAACCTCCAAAAGTAATTCTGGCCAGGCTCCTTTGGCTTGTTCAAGGCGTTTCTTCAGGGTGTCTTTAATAGTCTTGTTCACTACTTCTACTTGACCATTAGCTTGGGGGTGTGCTACCGAGGAAAAGCTCTTTATGATTCCATGCCTCGTACAAAAGTTAGTGAACATATCACTGTTGAATTGAATCCCATTGTCCAAGACTATCTTCATTGGTAGGCCAAATCGACATATGATAATCTTCACCACAAAGTTTAAGACTTTCTTCGAGGTTATGGTGGAGAGCAGTTCTACTTCAGTCCATTTGGTGAAGTAGTCCACGGCTACAACATCGAATTGGAATCCTCCCCTTCCCATAGGAAGCTTTCCGATCAGGTCAATCCCCCATACAGCGAAGGGCCAAGGGATTTGCATTTGTGTTAATTCATTAGGTGTCATCTGGGGTATCTTGGAGAACATCTGACACTTGTGGCATCTTTTGACATACTCCATCAAGTCTTCATTCATCATCGGCCAAAAGTATCCTTGCCTTAGGATTTTCTTTGATAGGCTCTGCCCCTCAGCGTGATCTCCACAAAACCCCTCATGTACCTCAATCATTAACAGATTTGACGAGTCGGGTGTAACACACTTTAGCAGTGGTAGGGAGTACCCTCGCCGGTACAAGGCTCCTTCGACTATCATATATTGTGCAACTTGTCTCACTAAGTTCCTTGGTTTGTTCCGATCATAGTGCACTACTCCTTGTTTGAGATAGTTAATAATAAGGGTCATCCATGTATCTCCTAACTCAACAGGTAGTGCCTTCTGCTCGGTTATGCTTCTTTTCCCCAAGTATTTGACGGGAACAACATTCAGGGTGTCCGCATCTTTGGCACTGGCAAGCTTGGCTAAGGCATCATCATTGGCATTCGACTCTCTCAGGTACTACGCCAACAAGTCCTTCACCTTGTTCAGGTACTGCACCATCCTAAGTCCCTTGGCTTGATACTCCCCCAGTACCTGGTACACCACTAGCTGGGAATCGCTGAATATCTACAGGGACTGTGCATGCACATCCTGAGACAAGCGTAATTCTGCTAATAATGCCTTATACTCAGCCTCGTTGTTTGAAGATTTGAATCCAAATCTGAGAGCACAATGGATTCGGTGATTTTTTGGAGTGATCGGTATGATTCCTCCGCCTGAGTTGTGTTCATTGGATGCTCCATCAACATATAGCTTCAATACATGAGTATCTTCTTCCTTCTCGGTATCTTCATTCTTCGATTGGTAGGAAAAGTCTTCAAGGTTGGTGCCTTCAACTATTAAGTTTTCCAATGCTTGTCCTTTTATCGCTGTCCTCGAATGATAAGTGATAAAAAAATTTCCTAGTTCCACGACCCACTTGAGTAATCGTCCTGAGGCCTCTGGTTTCTGAAGAACTTGTCTCAGCGGTTGATCGGTCAGGACTCGGATTGAGTGAGCTTGGAAGTATGGACACAGCTTTCGAGAGGTGATTACTAAACAATAGGAAATTTTTCAAGAGGGGGATACCTAGACTCCGCACCTATTAGCCTTTGACTGATATAGTACACAGGGTGTTATACCCTATTGTCTTCTTTTACCAAAGCAACGCTGCTTGCATGCTCGATGATTGCCAAATAGATGAATAGTCTTCACCATATATTGGCTTCGCTAGGACGGGAAGTTGAGCGAGATGCTCCTTCAAGGCTTGGATAGCTTCCTCACATTCCTCAGTCCATTGGTTCTTCTTGTTTCCCCTCAGTATGTTATAGAAAGGGAGACACTTGTCCGTAGACTTTGATATGAACCTACTGAGGGCAGCTACTCTCCCAGTTAAGCTTTGCACTTCTTTGATTATGGATGGTGACTTCATATCGATCAATGCTTTGATCTTCTTGGGGTTAGCCTCGATTCCATGTGAATTTACTATGTATCCGAGAAACTTACTAGAACCAACTCCAAACGAGCACTTAAGAGAGTTTAACTTCATGGTATACTTTTTAAGTATTGCAACGCATTTCTCCAAGTCTCGAACATGTCCTCCAGCTTATTTGGACTTAACCAACATGTCATCGACGTATACCTCCATATTTTTGCCGATCATGTCTTGGAACATGCCATTCACTAAACGTTGGTAGGTGGTTCCTGCGTTCTTCAAGCCGAATGGCATCACCTTATAACAGTACAATCCCTTGTCTATCTAAAAGCTGGTATGTTCCTCGTCGGGAGGGTATTTCATGTCCTATTGTTGCATCGACCAGTTGGTTTATTCTGGGTAGTGGAAAGCAATCTCTGGGGCAGGCCTTGTTTAGATGTGTGAAGTCCATGCATGTTTTCCACTTCCCGTTTAGCTTTGGGACCAACACAGGGTTTGATACCCAATCTGGGTAGTAGACCTCCCTTATAAAACAGTTTTCCTTGAGCCGCTCGACTTCCTTCTTCAGGGCTTGAGATCGGTCTTTGTCAAGCAGTCTCCTCTTTTGTTGCACTGGTGGGTAGTTCTTGTCCACATTGAGGACATGGCTTATCATGGATGGATAAATTCCAACCATGCCCTTATGTGACCAGGCAAAGAAGTCTTGGTTCTTCTTAAAAAATTCTACCAACTGTGCCTTAATTTCCACCTTTAGGTCCTTCCCGTCTTTAATTACTCTAGTCGGGTCCTCCTCATCTAGTAGGAGTTCATCAAGATCTTCGACTAATCCTACCCCCATGACGTCATCCCCAAAGTGAGGATTGATGTCGTTTCCCTCGCTTTGGGAAACTTGCTATAATAACAAATCTTCATTAAAATGAACTGTCGGCTCTAGTAGAGTGTTTCTTTCAACGTCAACTTCCATGTTGACAACCTGATTGGTTCCTTCCTTCTCTTTGCAGCAGGCTACTACAAATGTTGTTTACGCATGATCCTTTCTTTTCCTTGACCATTGATGCATTATAGCATTATCGTGCCTCCCTTTGGTTACCCTATACACATCTTTGCCATGCACTTGTGGGGAACTTCAAAGATAGACGCTTGATAGACATTGCTGCATCTAATGCCATCAGGAGGGGTCTTTGAGTACTACATTGTAAGCCTATGAGAAATCTACCACCAAGAACTCTGTCATCACAATCTCATGCCTAGGGGCATCCCCCACCATGACCGGTAGTCTAATAGTTCCTGTTGGTGCTAGGCATTCTCCCATGAACCTATATATCACTTGGGAACACAGTGTTAGATCCTTGATCGTGAGCTTCATCTTCTCGAGGGATGATTTGTAGATGATATCTATTTGAGCTTCCCGTATCCACCAAGCATCGCTTCACTCGAGCATTGGTGATTTGAATGGTAAAGACCAGACGGTAATTGTGAGGGTACCTCACATGCCCGGTGTCATCCTTTGTAAAAGTGAGTATTTCACTTTCATACTTCAAATTTTTTGGAGACCGTTCCTCGACTGCCATGCACTGGGAAGGCTCCCCTACCTCATGTATGAGGGTCCTTGCCTATTGCTCATGAGCATTGTTACTATTGCCTGCTATGTGGGCCCCCCCACATATGGTATCCAATGTGAAGTCTACAGCTGCTGGCTCTAGTGGTGGACTCCTCTACATTTGGAATTATGGATTCCTGCTCGGGGTTTCGGTCTTGACTTGGTATTTTGAGAGTTTTCTTGATCAGAGAAGGAACTCTATCTCCTCTTTCAATTGTTTGCACTCATTTTTGTCGTGCCCATAATCATTATGGAAACGATAAAACTTATTCTTGTCCCTCTTTCCTTTTGAACAAAAGGGTGGTGGCTTTCGATATGGTACCTCCTGGTATGTTGCCAAGTAAATCTTAGCCCTTGATGTAGTCCAAATGGTATAATTGGTGAATCTGGGCTGGTAGGGCTGATGCTTAGGCTATTTTTCGGCTGGTGCTAACTTAGCTTTCTTTCTCCACCCTGCTCAGCCCTTGAGGTACACCTCTTCTTACCATTGGCCCCATAGCCGCCTTGAGGGTTTGCGTTGTTCTTCTCTGCCTTGATAGTGGTCGAATGGTTTATGCCTTTTTCTTCCTTCATGATAGCGTCATCTAGCTTCATGTATTTGTCGGCTCGGTCCAAGAACTCTTGCAAGGTGTTGATGGGATTCCTGTGTATGCTATCCCATAAGGGACTACGATAAATTATTCCTGCCGAGATGGCAACAAACTTCCCTTCATCTCCTACTGTGGATGCTCAATTTTTCTCTCTCATGAATCTTTGGATGTAGTCATTCAGGGATTCATCCTTCCCTTGCTTGATGTCAGCTAGCTAACTGGCATAAACTAGTTGAATCTGTCTAGCACTGAAGACCTTGTAGAATTCCTTCTTGAACTGCTTCCATGAAGTGATGGATCCAGGTTTTAATTTCTAATATCATTCCTGAGCTGAGTCAGAGAGAGTGGTAGGGAATACCCTGCATCTATAATCATGCTCCACACCGAGTAACTCCATCTGATCCTCAAACTTTCAAATGTGTCGTACTGGGTCCTCCTTTCTAGTGTATGTAGGAAGTTTTAGGGTATTGTATTTTTGTAGTGGTTGAGCAGCTTGGAGCTTGGCACTGAAAGGACTCCCTCTTCTATGAGCCAGCACAATATTTGAAGGTTTCTTTGTCATACCTTGATCAGCCATGACAACTACATCTATTTGAGCCTGCACTGCTGGCGGGATCGCTGCTCCAGGTGGGGTAGACATCCCTGGTACCCCCTCCTGAGTGTTGGTCCTCCTGTTGATGACCTCCCTCAAATCCTGAGTTTGAGCATCTTTCCCGAGCCTATCGAACACAGTATTGGTGTTGTTCATTGGTTCCTTTCCCTTGCGAGACTGAGGGTGTAGGGGTGGTAGGTCCGCCTTGCACTTGTCAGTGTGACCCATGTCCTCGAGCCTCTCCTCCTACATGATTTTGAGACTTTGAGTGACCATTTCCATTCTTGTCATGCCTCTCAGATGTTTGACCCTCATATCCTATGTTGTTACGTCTGTCCCCCTGGGAGGGGGCCTTCGGGTTGGTAACACTGCTGCTTCGAGATGAACTGTTATTCTTCTTAGTCATGGAGGAGGAAGTCTTGGACTGTGCCTCTTCATCCTGTCTCTGGGAAAGTGGCTCTGAGAGCGTCCTTAGGGTTCGACTCCTCCCCTGGGACTCCCTGTTACTGATGTCTCGCATTCCTGATGCTTTGGCCTGAGCCTCCCTCACCGCCTCTCCCTCACCGCCTGAGCAGCGGCTTCAGCATTAGGTTGGGCTAACTGGGTAACTGCCTCAAGGGCCACAGTAGCCTCCTGGTGCCTCCAGTCAGCTTCCTGCTCCCTCTGGATAATCCTCTAGACGTGCTCATCTATCTCCAGTCATTGTCGTTCCATAGTCGCCCTTTGGAGGGCAATTTCTGCAGCAAAAGCCTCCTGCCTTGCCAGAAATTGCGCCATCTCCTCCTGGTGAGCATCATGTGGATCTTTTGCATTAGGTTGGTCTCCAACCACCACCTGAGGTTCATGAACGAGATCGATGGGATCATGAGTGGTGGGATCCCTGGGAGTCGTGTTCTTCGTCTGACAAGATTTTAGAGGCATCGTAAAACTGATGAAAGTGTGTTTTCTTGATTTTGTACTCTCAATGAAAGCAACAAAATGGTGACCTATGAAATTGGCCAACGGTCTTATGTACAACATATGACACCTTTTGAATGGAAATAATATAAAATACGACAGAGTACAAAAATCTTAAACAAACACACGTGAATTTATAGTGGTTCAGTCCTGTTCTGATGAACATTAATAAACTAATCCACTTAGTCTTTAGTATTGAATCACTCGATTGACAATTACATTTACAAAATGGAGAGTTCACTCGTAAAAAAGATCTATCCCAAAAATTTCAAAAAAAGTGATCCTTTGAAACGAAGCCCTGGGTCCTTTATTTATAGTACTCTGTTGCATGATCAATAAGAGTGGGGATCGTGGTTTTGTACACGATCATTGGGAGTGGAGATACGTGTCCACCCTCCCATGATTATGAGATTGTGGGTCTTCCCGCTGTCTTCTCTGGATCATGGTTGATAATGCACGATTGAGATTCTTGAGAAAACACTAAGTTTTGATTGGTCTATGAGACTTAGGTGCTAGGCTTGATGACCTTTAAGAGCTTGGGTGCTTGGCTTGTTGATCCTCTAGGTGCTAGACCTTGATCTCAGTTTGAACGAGCTTGAGTTTTCCCAGTGAAGTGTCTCTGGGATTGTAGGCCGACCACCCTATGGAGGATAGGGGTGGCCCACCACCTTTAGGGGTTCTTGGGCATGCTTGGGCCGACCACCCCAAGGGGTTGGGGTCAGGCCAACCACCCCTAGGGGAAAATGCTAGGCCGACCACCTCTAGTGGTAGGCCTAGTTGAGTTCTTAGGTCTGGACGTATCTTTTTTGCTCATCGGTCTTTTTTCAATACTTCATTGTTTTTCCCTTCTTTGTGATGCACGTGCCGCTTTCTCATTCGCCACGTCATCTCATGATTTTTTAGGGATAACAATATGAACTCCTATATATGTCATCTGATTCTTTGATTCATGCGTTAATGTTTGTCAAAATGATCAGGCTAGGAACAATTGTTTTGGGGACTCAATGATATATATGGTTGGGGACATAGTTTAACAGATATGGAATCTATACCTTCTTAAATATTGAATAATGGTTCCCTATTAGGTTGACTTTTGGAACTGAAAAGGTTATGAGCACTCATGTGACAAACTTGTGTGACACAACCTTCACTAGTAAAGCCAATGGTACACTAGGAACTACATATATTTAAAAGGGTAAAATGGTAATTTTCTTCTCTTTTAATTATGAATCATTAATAGAGGATTAACGTTGTATGTAATGATTATATCAATAGACACTTTATTCATTAGTAAAGTACTCTGTAAATATATGCCTATAATTATCAAGAGTTGAATCTCATATTTATAGTGGAGTAATCATGAAATTAATTAATATGATTATTTAATCAAAGAGCTTTGAGTAATAATCTAATATTTATTGGAGCTTGATGATGAAGATGTTTGAATATGATGATGATTATGTATCATGTATGATGATGATTATGTATGATGTATGATGATGAAATTTATGAATGATGTATGATGATGATGTTTAAGTATGATGTATGATGATGTATGGATATGATGTTGTATGAGTCTTACGATGAGATTATATTGTTGTTGTGTTATCTCTGTATGCTCTTTGTACTTTCTTACTGGGCTTTTAGCTCACCCCCTTACTTTCCCCCCTTCAGGTAATAAATAGGGTTTCTCTTTGGCATGAGTTGTGATGTAAGGAGTTCCGACGTCAGAGTGTGTATGGCGTGGGGGTATCTTATGGCCGAATAAATGATCAACTTAAACGCCAACTTTTAAAGAACAAAGTTATGGATTTAGAATTCAAAATTTATCGATGGGACTTGAACTACATTAATTTTAAACGTTGCTTGAGAACTTTGGTTTTTATTTTAAACTATTGGGCTCAACTTGCATATTTTAGTAAGGCCCCACTGGATTTTCATATGTTAAGTGGCTTTTCTTCTATAATTTTAAGAGCATGGAGATGTTTTACAAAGTAGCAGTTTAGGGTGTTTTACAATCATTTAATTCAAGATAATTTTACATAATTGATGTTGTAATCTTGAAGACAGCTTCAAAACTGTTTTTTACAAAACAGTTTACAAAGACTTTGTTAGAAAAATTCGTCCAGGATAATGTGATTAACACATTGAGAGAGATGCTTCAATTTTCTTTAAGGCAAGTGGGAGATTGTTGGGAATAGTGTCCTTAAAGCAATTGTAGTTGAAAAATGTTTTAAATTAAATATATAATTGAATTGAATTATTATATATATAGACTATGATCGATATTATATTGATAATACTAAGTAAATATCATAAAATCCCAAAGCTTATCTATGTAGTCTTAATTTCATATTGATATGAGAGGATCAATATTAAGACAATAAATTTGAAACAGTGCGCAGTATGAAATTACCCAAATTCAAATTGGGCCTTAGAAACTATTTGGGTGTTATTACAGAAAGTTTAATTATTTTAAAATGTTGTTAAAAATAATTCAAAAGTTGCATAATTAAAAATTGATATGGATAAGGGTGGCATTGGCTCAACAAGACTACATCTCAAGGTTCGAGATCAAGATGCTCTTCATCAGGCCTTAGCTAGTCTAGGTTACATTTTCATGTATTTTTTGCAAGTGTTGTAATTTTTCTAGAAATACCCAAAATTTACCAACCCATTTTTACTTACTTATTATAAATGTTTGAATATGATTAAAGTTTTTAATATTTTGTCATGCATTATAACATGTCATTTATATACCCACATATTATGCAATTAGCATGCATTACATTCGTGTACAATACATGCTATTAGGAACGTCCTATATTTTATTATATGTTTATATAAGATAATTCATATAATAATAAACTTAGTCTTAATTAGTTAAGATGGTAAATCAAAATTAAAGTTGTTTAAGTTCTTATTTTAATGAAAAATGTTTTATTCAAGTAAAAATGATATTCTCTTAATTAAAGCAAAATTAAAATTAGAATTAAGGGCACAATTTTTTATTTTTTGCTTACTTGGATTAGTAATTATTAGAATATCATTTGATAAAAATAATTAAATTTATTTTTACAACTAAATTAAAAAATATTTATTTTGTGAAAAATACACTTTTAAAAAAATAGTGAGTGGGAGAGGGAGTTATGACAATAAGTCTCATGGTCTCCATTATTGGTTGAACACCGAGAGGCATAGGAAGGGCCTCGTCGCCTCCATTTGTGGCCTCCCTAAGGATAGGCTTCTGAATATGTTTATTTTATCTTAAGGTTGACTCTTCTCTTACGAGAATATAATTAGTGATGTATTTCAAGTTTGACTGACAATAAGGCACACTCTTGAGTTAAATCATTAATTGAAAATAACGGGTTACACTCCGAATGTGTATCTAGGCTTTCGAGCAGGACTAGTGCTTCTTGACCAAACTAGCGGTAATTCATAAGTCAAAAGAGAAAAATGCATTTTTAAGTTTTCACTTATGAAATTGAGATTTATCTCAAAATTTATTTGGAGTTAGTCTGACCTACCCCAGTGGTTGTCCATTAATTTATCATGGATTAGTATATAATTTTTTTATGTGTTTTCATATGTTGCATTCATGCGTCATGTTTACCTTTCCAAATAAAATCTGGTATTATATGTTTTAATTCATTATACTTTATTTATTTTTTTCCAGCGACAATGGTTAATTCTCTTAATTCTGATCAACTACTTGAAAACTTGGGAATTCATACACACCTCATTGATAAAATCTTGTAAAGGATTCCATTAAGTGTTAACTGCATAAGAAGATGGTATGAAGGGATTCACATTGTCATTGGAACACAGAATTTATACGAAGTGATCTATGATCCGCCTCCAGAGGTTCCAAGTTTTTCATCTAGCTTTGATGAACATGAAAAATATGGTGAATGGATCAGATTGAATCACCTGGCATGTCAATGCATGTTATCAACCATGTATTGCAACATTAAAGAAAGATATATAGTTGTTGAAACTTTATACGAGAAGTGGGCCTTGATAAAGAGTGATACTCTAGCATGTGCTCAATTTTTAAGATACGGGGTAAATTTGATTTACTCAACTTAAAATTTGAAAGGTTGATTCCAAATTATGCCACTAATATTATTTTTCATTTGTTCTTGTCTTCAGGGATGCAAAAATCTTTTGAGAAAGAGTAATTGCATTGAAACCAAAACGAAGAAGAAATGACGAAGACGATTGAATAAAGAAAAGATTAGTTTAGAAATTTATTTTGTTTATTTTAAAACAAATTAAATTTTTTAGTCATTTTGAAATAGTTGATTTTCATTATGAAAGAAACTAATAAGTTCTTTCTTTAAATTTGTTCTAGAGTTCATTCAAGAAACTATATTTTAGATTCCTTTATTTGACGAGTGAACAAGTTTAATATTTATTTTGAATAATAAATTCAGTTGTTATTTTTTTAAATATATTTGTTCTACCTATTTCATCAATTAGTATAAATGATAATTATGAATTATTCATTATTGTGCAAATCATAGATTTTATAAATAAGATATATTATTCCAACAACAATTAAGCGTAACATATCTGTGAATTATTTTTTAGATTGGTTTGTAATTAATTGGACACATCAAACAAATAAAAGACAGTCTTTTATTAGAACCGGTCTTTGGTTCTCTCCCTGTTTATATAGTCTATTAATTAAAGTTAACCAAAAGACCTTTCTCTTATAAAGGCTCAAAAATCACATAATCGTTTAGCTAATACATAGAGATGTATGTTGAACATTTTAATGTTCAAAACTAAAATAAATAATAAATAGTAAGTCAAAATTTATTGACATCTATTTAAGATATGTTTATTTTTGTTGAATGCAAAGAAAATTTCTATAAATTTTCATGCAACATTCAAAGTAAAGTCACTTAAAGACTTGTTAGATCTGATCAAAAGGAAGTCTAAACTCAAATTTGGAATTCAAGTAATTTTCATGTGAACTTGGAATTCAAACCCAACTCTCATACAACTAGAATGCTAAGCAGAATTAGTATTTTAGAAATGGAATATAATCATACTAGATAACATTAAATAGATAATAAGTTATCGTTATCGTCTTCATTATTTCTATAATTTTAACACTTGTTATACTCTGTACATGTTTGATTGTACAACATCAAAGACTTAAAAGTTGGGATTCACAAGTGGTTATGTGAATAAATTGAATGTTTTCTATGAAGTCATTTAGTGAAACAATTTAATAATCATAAAAGATTATAAAAGTGTTTGTATACCTTAAATGCTACTTTGATGAAGCATGATTATTATAATCACTATATTTTCTAGTTAAATTGTACTAGAAATAATGATTATAAGTCAAGTAAGCGAGTTACTGATAATTAACAATGATAAAACCAAAGAATGTAACAAATTCTTTAGAGCAATATTGTAGTGGGAGCGTTAGTTAGTAACAACTCTGTTAGAAATATAAACTTTAGTTGGTTGTGTGTGTCACAATCTAACTATATTTTTCATTCACATACTAGTATGTAATGAAAGGTTTTAACAGAAAACAATGGTTGAAACACCATGAATATAGAAATGGAATTTGGAATTCCTATGACATCTGGATTCTTGAACATCCAACTAATGTTCATTGAACTTCAGTTTGAAACAGGATATTCAAGATGAAGAGGAGAACCGAAGAAAGTACAGACTTTTCAAATTAAGGTTAATAGCCTAAGGCTATAAACAGAAAGAGGAATTTATTACTCAAATGAATAACTTCTACTGTAACCAAGCTTAAATTTGTTTACATACTCTTATCCATTGCTTTATGCATGGATTATGAGATTGATTTAAATGGATGTCTAAGTAGTCTTTATTGAATGGCTGACATAATAAAACAATTTGAAGATCTCGACCAGAAAGATTCTTTTATGATTCTTATTCTTAATATTGATAACATTCTAATCATTGGGAATGATGTAGAGAAATTATTAATAGAAAAGAAATGTTAGCTCAACATTTCTAAATATTAGATTTAGAAAAGCCAAACATGTTCTATACATTCAAGTCTATAGAGATTGAAAGAAAATTTTTTGGCACTTTATCAAGCGACTTATATAGATAAGAAGCTTAAATAATTTAGTTTAAAAAATCCATGAAAGGCATTTTACCTTTCCGGTCAGGACAATGTATTATCTAAATAATAATGTCCATTTATTCTTTTACTTGAAAAGAAGGACATGAGACAATATTCCTACAACTCAGTGATGGACTGTTTCATGTATCGAATGTTATGTCTTCAAATTAACATTTGTTAAACGGTGGGAATAGTCAACAGTTGTCAATCCAATGATGGATCGAGTCAGTGAGTAATTATAAGGACTTAATTTTTTTGATTATCTTGAATATAATGGAGATTATATGTTAGTGTATTTAGGCGAAGACCTAAAATCCCAAACGATGAATTGATTTTAA
This sequence comes from Humulus lupulus, assembly GCF_963169125.1. NCBI lineage: Eukaryota > Viridiplantae > Streptophyta > Magnoliopsida > Rosales > Cannabaceae > Humulus > Humulus lupulus. The sequence continues at coordinate 147,838,389 of NC_084797.1, read as the reverse complement.
ACTAGATAGAAATCTTCAAAGATTGATATTAGAATCAGTTTCCATAACTGTGGAGGAAACACATTAATCTTGAAATGTATTGGATATTTCAGAATTCTATGTTTTACCATAGAAGTCGAAATGTAACAACTACGAGCAGTTAAATAGGCTATTTGATTTAGTTGAGTTCTTTGCCATTCTGGAAAGGGTTTCAGACTTGAATAAACTACTAGTATTTCATTGCGAAAGCAATGGAGATATAACTATTCTAGAAGAACTAGAAATCATGAGAGGGTAAAGCACATGAAATGAAGTATCATTGTAGCACACAATTATTTTTTTATTTTAATAATTTTGTGCTTTGTTTTATTTAATTGTTAAGTGTTATGAATTTTTTTTTTAATTGTTAGAATTGGTTGGTAGAAATTTGTGTGAATTTCATTGTTAATTGTTTTATTTATTTTATTAATTTAATTTGTGAATGAAATGATCTTTGATTGAATGCACCTTAGTAATTAAGTGTGTGCATGTGCATGGTTGCATGGTTGCATGGTGTACACACAGTAGAATTTTCCTACACATTATTTCCATTTATTTGAATTATTTTATTTAATTAGAAAAATAGAAAATTAAGAAAGAGAAAGGGAAATAGGCATGCGGCATAGTGGGAAAGGGAAGGAATTGTTTTCCTATTTTATGTGGCAATTTGATGATGTAAATTGATGATGGCTAGACAAATTGGTATTTTTTCTTCTTTTAGTTTAATTGAAAAACCCCTTTATTTAAGAAATTATAATAAACAAAATTAATGGAAAATTAGAAAGAGGAAGCTTACCCATTCTCACTAGTGTGGCTAGGTCAGATTAAAAGGAAGGAAAGAAAAGAAAAGAAAAGAGAGCATTATGCTCTTGGTGTCATCGACTAGGAGGAGAGAGAGAGAGAGAAAGGCTATGTGAAATGCTAGAGAGAGAGAAAGAGGACGTGAAGGCTAGGGAGAAAAGGAGAAAGAGAAGAAGTTGACTTCAATTAGGTTTGTGTTCTTGTTCCTCTTTGTGATTTGACTCTCTACCCCTTTTGTTTTTCTTTACTTGATGTTAAGACATTTGTTTTCTTGAATTGTTGTTGTTTTCTCTCTTCTGTGGTTTCGAAAAACTCTAGGGTGCCCAGGGTCATTGTGCTCTTGTGTTCTTGAACACAACCAAAGAAGGTAATAGAAATTTTCCCCAATATCTTGTTGTTTGGGTGATTGTAATTCACTTGGGTCATATTTGGGTTTTGTTTTGTAAATAGGATTTGTAATCTATGGAGTCTCAATGTATGGTCATTTTGATGAGGTGTTTATGTTTTTATAGTTATCTTAATCAATGATTTGTGATCTTGATTATTTTAATAAAAAAAAAGAGATGTATGATTAAGTTTGACACTTTTGGTTTTGATTTACTAAAATATGATGGTTTTGGTGTTTTTATGTTTATGGTCATGTGAGTTCGATCAAGGCATATGTAAATATTTCATGTTAGGGTTTCTTGTCTCTTTTCATGTTATTTTTCATCATCTTTCTATCTTGTGACAATTTGTGATATTAGAACATGCGAGGAATTTCTTGGGTTTTTGAAAACAATAAGGAATGCAAGCATGTTGTGGGTTTCGACCTAGGGTTTCTTGTAGCATGTCTTATGCATGTGTTGATCTTGAGATATGCCTATGATTTAAATATCTAAATGCTGTTAGGGTTTCTTTCTTAGGGTGATAATATGTTAATAGGTGCATGCTAGGGTTTGTGTTTGGACTTGTGTTGATTAAGCATGTAGGTTATTGTATGAGTTTTGAGAAGCATGATTTAAAGATGAATTTCATGATTAAATATGCTTGCTGATTTTTGTGTGTAATTGGTGAATAATTTGGTGAAATAATGATTTGCATGTATAAGTGATGTTCCATATGATATGTTGATTTTTATGTAAATAAAAGGGTATTTTAACTCGCATTAAAATGATATTTTTACTCAATCAATACCTACAGTTTTTTTTATATTTTATGAAGAAGATATAAATTTTAATCCAAGTTTATGATTTTTGAGTGAGTAATTAGTTGCTGGAAGTTTTGGGTAAAAATAAGAAATGCTTTTTAAATAAAAGAAATAATGTGTGTTTATTGAAATAAATTAATACCCTAAATTATATATATTAAAATGATATTTTAAAATGTAACCATGAATTTTCACATTTTTAATAAGTGTGCTTCTCTTTATTTTTAATAAGAAAAAGTTTAGGTTTAAATTCACTTTTTACTTTTAAACAAAATAAATAGTTGCTGAAAGTTTAGATTAATATGTTAAAAATAATTATTTTGTTTAAAAATAATGGGTTTACACTACAAAAATTAAGTCTTAAATAATACAAGTGAAAATGTATTTTTCCCACACTTAAAAATTATGTTTTCTCACACCAAATCTTGTAATTTTGTTAATTTTAAAAGAAAATGTTATTTTCTAAAGGAAACATGAAATTTATAAGTACTTCTAATTAATTTCATGTTTTGTTATGTTCTACGCAATTTAAAATAATAAATGGAATTATTATTTTATGAAAAACTAAGAAAAACGTTAAATAAATTTATTTTATGGAATAAAAATAATGTATTAAGAGGTTTAATCAAACTTAGGGATTTAAAGAAATAAAAAATGGTGAAGAGATCATGTTGCTGATTTTTTTATTTGAAAAAGTTAGAAATAAACATGTAGGAATTATCGTTTTTAACGTCACATTTTAACAACGCTCCCACGTATGCATGTCGTAGGCAAATGTACTTTTACATTCAAATATATGCGTATTATTCAACCATTTAATTTTTACTTGGAAACCAGGCATGGATAATAGGTAGAATTTGAATTATTCTTTTGTGATTCTATGTGAAAATGTGCATGTTTGGAAATTATGTATAATTTGCACCATTTGTGCATGGCCCATGCACACATGGGGTATATGTGTTGGGAACAAGAAATCTCTTGTGATGCTAAAGAGTACTATTTGATTATGATTATAGATTCATTGTGAAGTTGTCCCATTTTTTGCTTTGCTTGGACCTGAGGTAAGGAAGTTAGATATAATCTTTTTGTTTATGCTATGAAACGATAATGTTGGTTTGTATGAGGATTAAGATATGCAATGTATGATGATGTACTATGTGATATGAATTATGAAATGCTATTTTGAGATGATATGATGAATTTGATGAATCATATATTCCCTTTGTGTTGATATGACTGGATTGCATGTGTTTTATATGTTGTATGAATAAGCAAATGGTTGTTAGTGTGTTGAACGCGACACAACAAAGGAGTTACTAAGGATATAAGACGTAGCTTGAGTTACTAAGGTATGACGTAACTCATAGGGCAGACGCGTCGAGGTTATTCAATGACCAGAGCCTCTTGTTTAGCTCAACATGTGACATGGACAAGAGAGGGGGCCATGTTCACAAGGATGTGATGATGATGTTTTAATATGATGATGGTGATGTTTAATGTATGATGATTACGTTTATGAATGATATATGATGATGACGTTTAAGTATGATGTATGATGATGTATGGATATGATGTTGTATGAGTCTTACGATGAGATTATGTTGTTGTTGTGTTATCTTTGTATGTTGTTTGTACTTCCCTACTAGGCTTTTAGCTCACCCCCTTACTTTCACCCCTTCAAGTAATAAATAGGGTTTCTCTTTGGCATGCGCTATGATGTGGAGTTCCGACGTCATAGTGTGTATGGCGTGGGGTTATCTTATGGGCGAATAAACGATCAACTTAAACACCAACTTTTAAAGAACGATGTTATGGATTTAGATTTCAAAATTTATCAGTGGGACTTGAACTACATTCATTTTAAACGTTGCATGAGAACTTTAGCAAGGCCCGACTCGATTTTCAAATGTTAAGTGGCTTTTCTTCTATAATTTTAAGAGCATGGAGATGTTTTACAAAGTAGTAGTTTAGGGTGTTTTACAATCATTTAATTCAAGACAATTTTACATAATTGATGTAGTAATCTTGAAGATCGCTTCAAAATTGGTTCGTACAAAACAGTTTACAAAGACTTTGTTAGAAAAAATCGTTCAAGATAATGTGATTGACACATTGAGAGATATGCTTCAATTTGCTTGAAGTCAAGTGGGAGATTGTTGGGAATAGTGCCCTTAAAGCAATTGTAGTTGACAAATGTTTTAAATGAAATAAATAATTGAATCTAATTATTATATATATTGACTATGACCGATATTATATTGATAATATTAAGTAATTATCAGAAAATTCTAAAGTTTATCTATGTAGTCTTAATTCCACATTGATATGAGAGGATCAGGATTAAGACAATAAATTTGAAACAGTTTGTAGTAATATAAAGTTAAGGAATCTTTAGATTAATTATTGCAAGTACAGTTCGCTAGTATTATGAATACAAGTGACGTAGATCTGGGTCACTAGTGTAGTAGGACACTATAGTGAAGATACTTTATATATAGAGATATATAGAACTGGACAAGATGTGATTTGCTAATACTTGTTTAAACACTGTTTCATAGTATTAATCAAACACATCAAACGATGATCATATACACGATGATCTTAATCCAGAGGTCACTATGAACTCCTTTATATGTCATCCGATCCTTTGATTCATGCGTTAATGATTGTCAAAATGAATAGGCTAAGGACAATTGTTTTGGGGACTCAATGATATATATGGTTGGGGACATAATTTAACAGACATCGAATCTATACCTTCTTATAGATGGAACAATGGTTCCCTATTTGGTTTACTCTTGGAACTAAAAAGGTTACGAGCGCTCACGTCGCAAACATGTTGGGACACAACCTTCACTAGTAAAGTCAATGGTACACTAGGAACTAGATATAGTTAAAAGGGTTAAAACGGTAATTTTATTCCCTTTTAATTATGAATCATTAATTGAGGATTAACGTTGTATATAATGATTATATCAATGGACACTTTATTATTTAGTAAAGTACTCTTTAAATATATATCTATAATTATCAAGAGTTCAATCTCATATTTATAGTGGAGTAATCATGAGATTAATAAATATGATTATTTAATCAAAGAGCTTTGATTAATAATCTAATATTTATTGGAGCTTGATATTATAGCTCCATAGCTCCCTAGGATGGCTCTATCAACACTCTATCAAGGTAAGAGTTGATACAAGGGTAAATCTATAATTTGGAAATTAAAGAAGAATTTTGTTCTTCAAGTAAAATATACATTTATATGATAATTGATGTTACATAGTTAAATTAGAATTAATTATTAAAATTTTAAAAATATATTTATTTATTTAAATATAGAATTTCAAAATATATAAATATAAATAAGTAAATAAATAAAATTTTGAACTTAATTATTTTATTTGAGTGGGAGAAAATAAAATTGCTAAGTCAAAATAGTTTTTGATTTGTTGAATTTTAAAAAGATGATCATAAATTTGAACTTTGAATTTTGAGTTTAAAATTTAAATATTGAAATATGGTTGTGATCTTTTCCTTAAAAAGATGATACCATATTTTGTGGGAAAGATTTATTTTAATTGATTAATTAAATAAAAGAAAAATGTCATATTCCTTGAGAGGAATACTGCTACACGCATGACACAGTCCAGAGACTGTGCCTTGCGTGAAGGAGAGTAGTGATAAAGTATCAATATTATTTTTATATTATTTATTTAATTAATTAATAATTTTAAAAAATATATTTTTTTCAAATTTGTTAACTTAGATATTACCTAAATCATTATGATTGTATTATTATATTACTATTATTATTATGAATAATAAGGTAATATATAATCTCAAATATAAATTATGTGACAATAAAAAAGAGAGTGGGAATTCATAAAAAATTTCGAAAATTGGTAGACAATAAATTTTCATTTTCTTCTATTATTCCAACATTTCTCAAATCATAATCCAAGTTCTCATGTGTTGAGATAAACTTGTGATTTCTAAATTACAAACTCTTGTTCTCTATGTTCCCACAAACATCTTGAGCTATATAGAACACTCCGGAAGATCGTGGTTTAAGTACTCAAAGCATTGGATAGGAAGATCGTTATATATACGAAAAGACCCAAGGATACTTGATAGGCTTCAAGAGGTAAATATTTCTGTTCTTGAATATTTGTATACATATGCATATAATATATATAAATATGTGTATAATTATATATATGTTGCATGAATAATGATATTGCATATTAATGGTTTCTGTCTGGATGTTTTCATGAACATATAAACAATTTATACGAGAGATGGAAATTTTTTGTTGTTTATAAAATGGGCCCACCATGCCAATTTGTTTTGCACTCGATTGTTTTTCAAACAAAAGATTGCCTTTGGGAAAATACAATCTTGGTTATAACTAACTAAACACCATTCCATAATTTATAGATAATATGGTCGTAGATGTTCAACGTTCCTAGCTCGTGGGACTAATTCTCCTTTTAATCAAGCTATTTTATAGACTCTAGATCTAATGATGGATTCAATTTGATAGGGTCCTTCTCAATGAGGTCTCAACACGCCTATAGAGGGGTCTCGTGTGCCCAAAAATATGCATCTTAGCACCAGTCTCCCAATCCAAAGTGTCTGTCTCAAACCCTTTTGTTGAAATATCTTGTAGCCCTTTGCTATTATGCAACATTTTTAAGTTAGGCTTCATCTCGATTTTATTCAATTAGGCATGAGGATTCTTTGATTTGGGATTGGTTTCAGTCTTGATTATATGCTTCATGCCTTATAGTAGAATCTTTGACCTCAATTGGAAACATCGCCTCACAACTGTAGGATAGGGAGAAGGGTGTGTGTCCATTTGAGGTTCGAGCTGTCATCCTATAAGCCCATAGGACTAGTAGTAATTCTTCTAGCCATCTACCTTTAGCTTCCTTGAGCCTTTTCTTCATAGAACTTTGTAGAGTCTTGTTTACGGCCTTAACCTGACCATTTTCTTGGGGATGGGCCATCGAGGAGAAACTTCTAATAATCCCATTTTTCTTGCAGTTTTGTGTGAATAGCTCATTTTCGAAATAGGTTCCATTGTTCGAGACTATCTTCCTTAGTGCCCCATATCTGCAAATGATGTTCTTCACCACAAAGTCCAGAACCTTCTTCGAGGTGATTTTGGGCATAGATTCAGCCTCGATCCATTTAGTGAAGTAGTCTACGAAAACTACTGCATATTTGACTCCCCATACGGCGAATGGCCAAGGGAAACTCATCATTGTGAGCTCGGTTGGTGGAGTTTAAGGTATCGAGGCAAACCGTTGACACTTGTCACAGCGCTTTACGTATTCAAAGGAGTTCGTCTTTACTGTCGGCTAGAAATATCGCTGCCTTATTACTTTTTTTTTTAAAGAGGTTGTGCCCCCCAGCGTGAACTCCACAAAATCCTTCAAGAATTTCTTCTAGGATTTTCTTAGCTTCGGGTGGGGTTACACTTCGCAATAATAGCACGGAATATCCTCTTCTATACAATCTCCCTTCCAAGATAGTGTACCTTGGTATTTTGTACAACAATTTTCAGACCTCGTTCTAGTCTATAGGAAGGTTCCTAGTTTTGAGGTAGACAATTATAGGTGTCATCCATGTAGGATGTGAGTCTATCATGTCGACTTCGACCTCGTCAGTTCGGTTATACTCAATTCTGGTAAGAACTCCACTAATACTACGTTAAGTGTGTCAACCTCCCTGGTTGTGGCAATTCGAGATAGGGCGTCTGCATTCGAGTTTTGCTCTCATAGAACCTGCTCGATCACGTAGAACTTGAATTGTTTGAATGCCTTTATGAATTTTTCCAGGTATGTTGCCTTCTTAATCCCCCGAGCCCGGTATTCTCCTAACCTTGATTGATTACCAACTAAGAATCACTATAGCGGTGTATGGCATTAGCTTTTTGCTCGGAAGTTCTCCGCTAACAGTGCCTCATATTCAGCGAAATCTTAAGGCTGAGTTAAACTTGTTTCCTGATGGGGTTATTAGGATACTGCCGCCCTCGATCTATTCTCATTAGAGGATCCGTCGACATAAAGTCTCCACAGCTGAGGAGTTGGGATTACAACTTCTTCGTTGGTTATTCTTGTACATTCGACTATAAAGTCAGCAAAGGCCTACTTGTTGTTCTCGGGTGATATGTGATCTTGAACTTTGCAAGTTTAACCGCCCACTTCAATAGTCTTCCGAATGCTTCATGTTTTGCTAATACCTGCCTTAGTGGCTGACCAGTCAACACATGAATGGGGTGCGCTTGAAAGTAAGGTCAAAGCTTTCGAGACGTATGAACTAGGCATAGTGCTAGTTTTTCCATTAGTGGATATCTCGATTGAGCTTCTAGTAGTCTTTTGTTGATATAGTAGACCGATCTTTGTACTTTATTATCCTCCCAAACAAGTGTTGCACTGATTGCATGTGCGGTTGTTGCGAGGTATAGGTACAATATTTCCCCAGTGACTGGTTTGGATAAGATTGGTGGCTCATCGAGGTTCTTTTTAAGAGCCTGGAAGGCGAGCTCGCACTCATCTACCCACTCGAACTTCTTGCCCCCTCTCAAAAGATCAAAGAATGACACACTTGTCTGTTGATTTTGAAATGAACCTACTCAAAGTCACCATTCTTCTTGTTAAACTCTGGATTTCTTTATGCTTTCGAGGTGAAGGCATGTCGATCAATGCTTTGATTATTCAGGTTCTCGATGCCTCAAGCATTCACTATAAACCCTAAGAACTTTCCCAAAGATACCCGAAGGAGCACTTTTGGGAGTTGAGTCTCATGTTATACTTTTGAAGTATAGTGAAGTATTATGCGAGGTCGTCAACATGGTTATTATTGTGTTTGGACTGGTCATGGGGACCACACGGCTGACTCACATGCCGTGTACTTTCACGAAATGTGGTGACAGATGGAGTAATGGTAGGAACTTGGCACGGCTCGGCAACTCCAACTTGGTGTGGCTCGGCTTCGGCAACTCCAATGAGACTCATGAAGTGGGTTGGGCCTTCTTTCTTTGGGCCTCTTCTTCTATTTTGCCATTTCATTTAATTTTTCCACAAAATTGACACATTTATTTTCCAAATAAAAAAACCAAATTAAAAATAAATATTTCTAAACTAAAAAATATATCAATAAAGTCTATAGAAATATTAATTTATACCTAATTTTTTTTAATGGTAATAAAAGTATATTTTAACTTTTAAAAATCTTTTTAGCTTCAAAATCACAAAATTCCAAAAATAAAATTAAAATCATTACAATAACTAAAAACTAACAATTTATAAGCCTATGAAAATTAAAAAAATATTATTAAAATTGTACTTATCAAATTCCCCCACACTTAGATTTCGCTAGTCCCTTAGCAAGGACAATAAATATGTAACATCCCCTATTATGAACACCGTTAGTAGCAGGTTGGAGCCGATGTATAATTTTTGTGAAATATTATTTCGATAAATAATATTATGTTATTTCATGAATTACATAGTCGTTGTGCTAATTTGATAAAGGGTTTAGGCCTATGCAAAGAAAAATTGGTCTTGGACCGAGGGGCAAACCCTAATAACGGAAAAATCTCGAATTAGGTAAAATGAGGAAAACTATGGCAAAAAAAAATTAAAAAATTTGGTAACTGGGACTGTATATGTAATGACCCAACTATTTCTAAGACCTTGGACAATTAAAACTACTAGACATAGCAACTATTTTGGGAAACATACACAAGAAATAACATAACTTTATTTAAAACCCCAAAATAAATATTGTGCAAAAATACAAAGTAAAATATAAAATATAAAATATGGTATGGGTACCCATTGTTAAGAAACATAAACTTTAATTGTTTGAAATGCTAATTACGGAATTACATCAAAACATAATTTAAAAGACTAAATATAACATCATCCTCGATCGACACGCAGTTCATTCAATCCGTTCATCCTCAACACACAAGCCAAGCTGCCATGAATCTTTCCACCTTCCATAAATGATTTCCCTACATCAAGCTAAAAATAAAGGAATGAGCATAATGCTCAGCAAGGAAAATCTACTAACACATAAATCATAAACATAAGACTATATCATAAACATATACTATAAAACATATGACTATAAAAACGTATGTCCTATAGGACTACAATATTAATGGCCATTAACTCATTAACATGGCATGTGATAAACCATCTAGGTCCTCTGTCTACTAATTGAGGTAGGTTAGATACATGGTGGTATATGATAAGCCATCTAGGTCCTCTACTAGTCGAGGTAGGGTAAATCATAACTCTAAACCATGAAAATGATAAATAATCTTGGGATTTGCTATCTAAGCAACTATAAGCCCCAAGCGACATAAAAGATTGGGGTTTGCTATCTAAGCAACTATAAGCCCCAAATGACTATAAGACATATTTACACACATATATACATATCATAACATAAAACATATAATAACATAAACATATCTTAACATAAACATATAAGCACATAAAATATATCATATTTTCCTTACCAAAAGCCAGGATATTTGGGAACAAGAACAGGATTAGAACACTCCTATAAACCAACAGTACAAATGGTGAGTATCTCTAAAGAATAAAGATGAAATGAGACTAAACCATCAAGAAGAAACTTACCAAGAAGAACCTTATGTTTCAAGAAACTTAAATACCTAATCAAGAATCATATACAAGAGTTAGGATCTGAATAAAAGAAAACTAAAGAACCATAAAGAACTGAACTTAGGGATAAGAATACCTTGAATGGTCTTATCGATTGATCTAAACCTCAAATCTGAAATCTCACTATATCTCACTTCCCAAGTGTTTAGAAAATCTTAGAATGATAAAGCTTTTAACACAAAACCCAAGTGTATCTCTCTATAGTAACACTAGCAACTTGGAGGCTCCGAAGACTACTCGAAGAATGAAGAAAATGGCTGAGTACTAGGTCCTATTTATAGAGTTCAAGGAGTGAAACTAACCCCTTTTAATTTGAATAAATAAATGAATATAAAATGAACAAGATTTGAGTTTTCGTTCAACAGACGCCCATAACTCGGTCAAAATCGTTCAAAGGCAGGTCCAAGTGGTTAAGGGTATTTTTAAATTAAAAAATCATCAACATTCAAAAATACATCACCAGGGGCGATATATCGCCTACCTTGGGTGATATATCAGCTCCACCCTAATCTCGAGCCCCGTTCGTACGTTCTTGCAAAGTCAACGTGTTTTCTGTATCTTCCGCAGGCGATATATCGGCTGGTATTGTTGCGATATATCAGCATACATTGATATATCAAACACGTATTTGGACTTTTTCCGCATATTTTGAATTGGATAAACAGCTTTGACTGAGTCATAATACGATCCTAACAGTTTCTGGAAGGTTCTAAAGCTTCTAGAACTTTCTTTTATTAAAACTATTCATGAAGAATACTTAAATCCTTAATTAACATGCATATGACAAGTGTCATGCTGTTAATGGTTCTATCTAAACCTTAGGTTATAATAAATATATTTCTATGACCAACAATATTAATCAAACCTTATGTTATAATTAATATTCTTAAACTATAGGTCAAACTTATAAAATCCATAACTATTGCTATGAGTGTCCAACTAAGTCCCGACTTGAACCAAAATCCACGGTAACTACTACAAACTAATACTAACTACTACTACTATCTAGCTAGCTAAGTATATATTCTAGGACTCCACAGTATAGTCGAGCTAGTAAATTTATGAAAAATTAATTGAGGATTTAATTCCAATCTACAGGTCTTAAGAATGGAAATTCTTGCCCGAGTCTGTAAGGGCATTTTGGTCAATTTGAGTAAATTACCAAAATTATGTGTTATGTGACAAAATTTATTTTTTGTCACATTTATTTTATTTTAGCTTGGAGAAATTTAAAAATTGTAGGGTAAAAATTTGGAGAGTGAAATTACCAAAGGGACCTTGAGTGCATTAGAAATGAGTTAAAAGGGGCAAGGGCATTTTAGTCATTTCCAAAGGAAGAGAGAGGGTGTGATGGGCAGCTAGGCTATGGCCTAGTGTACTCAAGTGTCTATGACACCTACCCTGGGAAGAGTAAGAGGCTACCTCACCCATTGGCTAAACGTCCAATCATTCCCTCTTACACATCCAATCATTATTTTTTTTAGTTTGCTTCTTTTTCCTCAAGAAAACAAAAAGGAACTCCCTCCATTTCTCTCCCCAAAACTGAGAGCCCTCTCTCTCTACCCTCCATGGCTACCATTTTCTCTCCTCATGCTTAGGCACTCTCTCTCCATTGAAGGAAGAGAAGCTCAAGGAAGACTAGTGTACAAGTAAGTCTGAAACCTTGTCACTTTGTTTCTCTTCTTCTTCAAATCCGTAAACCTAAGGGGTGGATATGGATGCATGTGATTCTAATGGTCATGCATGTCATGGATCTTGTATCCTAGGGTTCAAGAGAGGTGGTTTTAGGAGGATCTCAAGATTTGATGGTTGTTGATGATTAGTTAGAACAAAGGTAATGATTTTAGAGTTTTGGTAATTTTCCACTCATCTCCATCTTCTACCCTAACACTCTTTTAAAAAATCTGCATGTGAAACCTTGGGGCTCGGTTTGGGTGTATATAACACAAGGAGGAAGTTTGAAAGGCTAAGGGAACCTCATCTCCAAGCTAGAACCATCAAAGGTAGATTTTTGGTTGGTTTTTGAGTTGTTTTTTGTTATTGATGTTAGATCTGGTTGTATAGGTGGTTTTGTTGGTTTTTTAAGTTTATTTTATGCTTGAGGGTAATATTGGTTGATTTGTTGACTTTCATGTATGCATGTGGCTAGGGTTTTTCTAGTTGTGATTATTTTTGCTAGAATGTTTAGAAATGCATGCTGCCAAGTTTTCGTGATCTAACTTCCAACGGGTCAGATTGTACCCTACTACCTCTGTTTGTGGAAATAATTTATATGGTTGCATAGTTCTATATGATTACTTGAGTTTAGGCTTTGGAAAATCGAAAAAAAAAAGTACTTTCAAACCTAAGTTATGAACTTTTTGGCATCTTGATGCAATCTGGAAAATTTCTGGGCAGCATGCACTACCTATATTGTTTTTAATAGTGAACACGTTTAACTGAGCCAAACGCCATGAAATTTGGTAAATTGTTAGTTTAAATATGTATAAGGATCACAACAAAGGTTTAGAGTAAAATAAAAAATGGTTAAAGAGTAATGGTTTTTCAAAAATTCCCCTAATAATAAATTTATGGGCAGCAAGCACTGCCAATATTGTCTTACATTTTTTAATAGGTTCCCCTATCCCAAAAATTATCAAATTTTGAGAGAAACTAAATTTGATATGATTAAAGATCCTGATAAAAAATTTAAAAATATGGGCTACGGTGGAAGAGAAATAATTTTTCAAAGAATTTTAAAAATCTGAGAAAAACTTCTGGGCAGCAGGCATTGTCCAGATTTCTTTAAATGGTTTATTGGTTTTGCCTTCCCAAAAATGATGAAACTTGGTGAGAAATTTTTTAAGATAGGTATTAAGGCCTTGTTTAATTTTAGATTAAAATATGTCACAATTTAAGAGTAGTAAGTTACCTAAAAACGGGGAAAATAGTAATTTGGAACCTTAACAAAAAATGAGTTTTGGGAGGATAGTTCTCCTAACCTAAATTGAATTTTTGACGCGAGCTTTCGCCTAGTTCCCGTCATTAGGATGCATAATATGTGAACGAGATTTTAAAAGTTTATGGTTAGAGAACCTAACATTGAATATGAGCTTAAAAGCGAGATTTTTATCACGTTAAAATGAATAGTGAAAAAGTTAGGTTCGGAATTGGAAATGAAGTTGTTTTAAAAAATAGCTAAAGTTTTGGATATCTAACAAATCCCAAATTAGTTTAAGGTTATTGAGAATTCATTTTTACCATTTTCTAAAAATGGGGTCCAATTGCCTTTTCTTTTGGAAAATGACGTAATAAAGATCCTAGGTTATGGATTAAAGATGGTAAAAATGGGAGTTATGTTTTATAAAACCGTAAATCGAAAAGTATTATCGTTAATGGGTAATAAATTGTAAAAGATCAAAAGGCAGTATTTTTTGTAAAGAATGGAAAATGGTAACTCCATACTTGAGTAGAAAGTGGGTGATTTTCTAAGCTTAAGAGTCATTTAAAACTCCTTTTATAGATAACCAAAATAAGTGTAATACGATTGAGAGAGTCTTCTAGAGATAGAATATTAAAATGCACAGCACGGAGAGCATGTTGTGGTAATGATGATTTTTCTCAAGAAACCGTAAATTGATTTAAAGCGAAAAATTTGGTCTTATACACTGTAAAGTGTATAAGAGAAATGGTAGTATAGAGTCTCTAAGAGAACTTTATTGAATGTAGCTATCATAGAAATTAGCTATAGGAATATGGCATAGTTTAATCCGAGTACACTATATTAATTACAATAATTACAAAAAGGGAAAACAAATAGCGGTGTTAAAGATCCAGCTGGGAGCTAAGGACTCCAAGTAAGTTAGCCTTTCTCTTTCTTGGCTACAACATGAATATAGTAGTGTGTGCTTGTAGTAGTAGATTACACTAGTTTTGTTTGAGTCGTTAAGACCAGGGTATGCTTAACGCCTACCTTTGCAATGCGTATGCATTCTGCGGCTTAATGGTAAGTGAGTTCGGGTTAGAGCCAGAACCTTATTATAATATTGTCCGGGTTGGAGCTAGGACATGGTGAAATCATAGTCCACGTTTGAACCAGGACATGGTGAAATTATAGTCCAGGTTGGAGCCAGGACATGGTGAGATTATAGTCCGGGTTGGAGCAAAGACATTGTGAAATTATAGTCCGAGTTGGAGCTAGGACATGGTAAAATTATAGTCCGGGTGTTGGAAAACCATTCAGAGCACACAACGAAAACTGGCGTGGTGGGTCCATTGTTGTTAATGAATAATAGAACAACAACAATAAAAATAATTTCATTAATCATATAAACAATTTATATGACCAAGAAAACAATCCAAAAACATTATCATACAATACTATTGGTCATGCAAGAAATATGTATATAAATATACAATATATTTATATAGAATATATAAACACAAAAAATAAAAAACATAAACTTTTACCTCTTGAAGCCTATCAAGTGTCCTTGACTCTTTTCGTATTTTTATCGATCTTCCTATCGAAAGCTTTAAGCACTCAAACCATGATCTTCAAGTGTGTTCTCTACACCTCAAGATGTGAGTGGGCATATAGAGAACATGGGTTTGTATTTTAGGAATCAAAAGTATTTCTCAACACGTGAGAACTTGGATTATGGTTTGAGAATGACTAGAATAAAGAAGAAGAAAGATAGAGTTTTTGTCTAACAAAAGACTCTATGAACTATTTTGAATTGTGAATTGTGTGGTATTGTTCAATCCCTCTTTTCTTCTTCTTCTATAGCATATATATAGAGATTTATATTACCTTATTATTCCTATTAATAATAGTAATATAATATAATATAATAATGATTATAGGATTTGATTTAGATAAATATCTAACTTACCAAATTTGAAAAAACTATTTTTAAATGATTAAATAATTAATAAATAATATAAAAATACATTGATACAATATCAGTACAAGTGGTACACACATGGCATAGTCCTTGGACTGCGTTAGATGTGTGCCGTTATTCCTTTTTAAGGGATTTTGCATTTCTCTTTTATTTAATTATTTGATTAAAATCAATCTCCCAAAAAATAAGGTGTTAATCTTTTTAAGGAAAAGATGACAACCATATTTCAAAATTTAAATTCAAAATTCAAAATTCAAAATTCAAATGGATGATTATCATTATCATCATCTTTTAAAATTAAATAAATCAAAATCTATTTTTTGACTTACCAATTTTATTTTCTCCGACTCAAATAAAATAATTAATATAAAAAATTAATTAATTAATTTATATATATATATGAAATTCAAAAATTTATATATTTAAATTAATAAATATATTTTTGAAATTAATAATTAATTATTCAACCTCAATTATCATATAATTGCATACTTGACCCGAAGAATAAAATTCTTCTCAAATTCCCAAATTAAAGTTATACCTTGTATCAACTCTTACCTTGATATGGTATTGATAGAACCACCCTGGGGACCTATGGACCTATAATATCAAGCTCCGATAAATATTACATTATAAATCAAAGCTCTTTGATTAAATAATCATATTTATTAATCTCATGATTACTCCACTAAAAATATGAAATTGAACTCTTGATTATTATAGACATATATTTACTGAGTACTTTATTAAGAATAAAGTGTCCATTGATATAATCATTGCTTACAGCGTTAATCCTCTATTAATGGTTCATAATTGAAAGGCAATAAAATTATCATTTTACCCTTTTAGCTATATCTTGTTCCTAGAGTACCAATGACTTTACTAGTGAAGGTTGTGTCACAACAAGTTTGCAACGTGAGCGCTCCTAACCTTTTCAGTTCAAAAAGTCAGCCCAATAGGGAACCATTATTCAATTTATAAGAAGGTATAGATTCCATATGTGTTAAACTACGTCCACAGCCATGTACATCATTGAGTCCCCAAAAGAATTGTTCTTAGCCTAATCATTCTGACAAACCTTAACGCATGAATCAAAGGATCATATGACATGTATAGGAGTTCATAGTAACCTCAAAATTAAGTTCGTCGTGTATATGATCATTGTTTGATGTGTTTGATTAATACTATGAAACAGTGTTTAAACAAGTATTAACAAATCACATTTGGTCAAGTTCTATATACTCTCAGCATGCAAAGTACCTCCACTAAAGTGTCCTACTACACTAGTAACCCAGATCTAGGTCACAGGTATTCATAATACTAGTGGACCCTACTAACAGTAATTAATCTAAAGATTACATAAATTTATTTTACTGCGAACTATTTAATTTTATTATCTTAATCTCTATCCTCCCATACCAATATGAGATTAAGAGCACATAGATAAACTTTGGAATTTTCTGATATTCACTTAATATTATCATACAATATCAGACATAGTCTATATATATAATAATTCAATTAAATTACTTATTTCATTTAAAATATTTGTCAACTACAATTGCTTTAAGGGCACTATTCCCAACACTGGGTTGGAGCAAGGACACTAAGAGTGAATCCGGGTTGGAGCCAGGATCCTTTGTGTTTGTTTGAATTGACTAAATTTTATAATTATATATTTTGAATGTTCCGTGATTTTCTGAGTGCGGGTTGATATGGTATGTATGAAATGGGTTGTTGGGTGCAGCCAATGTGCTTTATTTATACCCTAGTGATCATTAGTGATATCTACCGTAGGGCAGCCCATTACTGGGTTTAGTATATTTGTGTGCAAGACTATTCTTACTAAGCGTTTTCACTTACCTAGTTGTTTCATGTTGTAGGTAAGTACAAAAGCAAAGTAGACCAATGATCGCCGGAGTCTGCCTGGGGAGGTTTTGATGGAACGCCATTTTGAAAAGAAACTTTGGAAACTTGTTATCTTTTTTATGACCTTTGTTTTGATTTAACTCTGAAAAAGAGAAGTTGTAATCCCGTTTGCTAAAACTAAAAGTGTGTGCACGCATTCTTTTTAAAAGTTTTTTTATATGGATTATCATTACAATGATTTACAGTAAAAGTTTAAATTTCTGCATGTTTTGGTCTTGTATGTTTTGAGGGTTGTTACAAAATAAAAACTAACTAAACTCAAAAACAATAAAACAATAACGCCATGGTCTTGTGAAAAAGAATACTTGCCTCAAAGATTGCACAAATATATAATTCTAAGAAAAATCTTAATTTACATTCCTTAGAATTTTAACTTAAGTATGTATCACCTCTTAAACTCAATTCTTTTGTGTGTGTACACAATTAAATTCACTATATCAATACAACCCAAATCATTTTATACATGTCAAAACTACTTTTTTTTAAAAATTGTCTCTTATATAAGTAATATATTTTGATGAACATTCACTCCATAGGTTTATTATCTAATCATTCTCCACTAATGTAAGCACACATAATCAAAGGATCAATAAGACTTTATAGGCTTGTAATGTATGGCTAAGGTTAAAGGTAGATGAGAAAGACAATTTAGGCTCAAAGCACACCATAACTGTAACGTCCTAAACTCCAGGGACCGTTACGGTGCGCATTATAAACAGTGCTAAACTCGCTAATCGAGTCATTTGGCCAAAATCGTGTAACTAAGTATGATTAGCGGTTTAGGGATTAAAAATTTCGGTTAAGATATAACGTTTCATTAGAACATTTACCGTATACATTGGGATCCCAAAAATATAATTTAAAGGTCTATCACAAGAAAATATTTACAACCAGCCGATCTAAGCGGAAAAATAAGGTTTAACCCTAGTTCCTCTTTCAATCCTCAGCCGTGGCGGTCGAGCAGCCACATATGTACACATCTTCACCTAAGCTCTCCAACTCAAGGATGATCCAGCTTTCTTTTGCTTTTACTTGCTCCACATAGCACCCGTGAGCCGAAGTCCAGCAAGAAAACTCAATATGCTCATGATGAGTAATAACACGTCATTAAATCATAAGGCGCATGCCTAGCAAGTATAGAGCATTACAAATGGTGAAGAAAGGGTAGTAACTCTTGGGCTTGAAAGTGGGAAGCCTGTGACAGCTGGCACGGTGTATGGATTTTGTATGCTTATGACATCCGTATTGGGAGCTATAATTTTATTGCAGAGAGGTGCATAGAAGTCTTAGCTAGTGTGGTGGATACCACTTAGATTCTGCCAGTGGGAATAGGATAGACTGGGATAGTCTGTGAGTTTCTGGATGTACTTCCAGGGAATTTGCCAGGGTTTCCTTTATGTGAAAAGATAGAATGGTGGTTGGTTTGGAGCCAGGGATGGAATTAGATTTAGGGCACAGTATTGTATGGTTTAGAAAAGTTGTAGGAATTAAACGGTTAGTTATTGAGTAATATGGCATTCTCCAAGGTGGATCTTTGATCTGGTTAGTACAAGCTAGAGATCAGGGAAGAGAATATGCAGAAGTCTGCTATTATATCAGATAAGGGCACTGGGAGTGCTGAGTTATGATTTGAGAGTTTGATTAATGCTGAGTTGTCTTGTTGAGTCAGATGGACAGAGCATTCAAAGGTTTATTTGAATGGGATTTGTGATCATCTTGGACGATGGTATTGTGGTGTATTCTCTGCGGAGATTTGCCAAGGTCAAGGAATGCCTTAGGGGCAGGAGTTTCCTTGGTTAGTAAGGATGTTACATGTGCCTTGGGAAAGAGATCTGAGTCTTCTTGCAAATCAGGATTAGTTTGGAGGTTGTTATGAAACCTTAGTGACAGACAAAAGTGATTGCCTATGCAACATGTTGGTTAAAGGATCTGACCAGAACTAGAGAAAAGTGATTACCTATGCAACATGTTGGTTAAATTTTGTTCACGAAATTTATCTGAACTGCCCGGAATAAGAATTCTGCACAATTGATTCCAATTTCCCAGGTCGTTCCCTCGATCTCATTGTTTCTGCAGCATACCTTAACCCAAGGTATAACTTTGTTCCTCAGAACCTTATTCTTTCTGTTTCATATCTGAACTGGCTATTCTTTACAGTATAACTTAGCCTCAATCATTACATTCTCATAACTCAACTCATGAGTTCCTTTCAATCCATGTCCTCTGCATGGAAACACAAAATACACTGTATACAACTAACAATGCCAAAGATAAGGTCGATCCAAAAGCAAACTGACCGATCCTATTCAAGATTCAACTGTCAAAATAATCTAGGGCTCAACTTGCCCTTAACTTCTCACTGTTTTTCCATGGTGATACTTTTGAGGAAAATACAATCTTCTACCTGGAACTCCATGTTCCTGCTTTTCAATTTAGTAAAACTTTTTCATTTACTATGAGAAGTGAGCATCCAAGCTCTAACCTCTAATAATCTCAATGGTCCCCTGAACTACCTCAGGATCCAAAACAACATCTCACCCATCTCATTCCAATGAACGGGTGATAAACATTCTCTATCATACCTTATTTCACAAGGTACCTTTCCAATACTGGATAACTCTCTTTCTCTCTCTGATTTACCATCAGTCTGAGAATAATAAACTGTACTTAATTCCATCTATATACTTATCGCCTTTCTTAACCCTTCCAAGACCTGGACGTAACAATAGGGTCTCCATCTAATAAAATAGACCTTGAATTCTCAAGAAGGCGCACTACCTCTCTCACATAGAGATCTGAATACTGATCAGCTGCATTATTCGTCCTTACTGGCAAAAATAGACTCACTTGGAATACTGGTCCATAATGACCCCAAACCAACCCATTCTTGCCCACTATCCTGAGCAGCCCCATCGCGAAATCCATCGTGATGCTTCCTTATTCCCATTACAAAATACTCAAAGGCTGAAATGGCCTTGCTGATTCCTGATACTCTGTCTTGACCTGCTAATAGGTTAAGAACTCTACCATGTATTCCATTATGTCCCTCTCCATCCCAAGCCATCAATAACAAGCTTTCAAACTCTAGTACACTGTCATGATGCCTGAATGAAGAGAATAAAAAAGAAGCATGAGATTCATCTAGAATCTCCGAATTAATCTCAGTGTCCATCAGATTCTAATCTGATCCTTATACCTCAATAAATTCACACCTGACACTGTTAGATCCTTAGCTAATCTAGTTAAGACTTACTCCTCAATCTTTCCTATCTGTGGTTCACTTAATTGCTTTCCTTTTGATCCTTTATGAGATAGTAATCTCAAGCATAAAACTAACCATCTGGTCCACCAGAAACTTTACTCTATTTCTGATCAGATCCTTTAACCAACATGTTGCATAGGAAATCACTTTTCTCTATCACTGAGGTGTCATAACAACCTCCAAACTAATCCTAATCTGCAAGAAGACTCATATCTCTTTCCCAAGGCACATGTAACATCCTTACTACCTAAGTAACTCCTGCCCCTAAGGCATTCCTTGACCTTGGCAAATCTCCGTAGAGAATACACCAGAATACCATCGTCCAAGATGATCACAAATCCCATTCAAATAAACCTTTGAATGCTCTGTCCATCTGACTCAACAAGACAACTCAGCATTAATCAAACTCTCAAATCATAACTCAGCACTCCCAGTGCCCTTATCTGATATAACAGCAGACTTCTGCATATTCTCTTCCCTGATCTCTAGCTGGTACTAACCAGATCAAAGATCCACCTTGGAGAATGCCATATTACTCAATAACTAACCGTTTAATTCCTACAACTTTTCTAAACCATACAATACCGTGCCCTAAATCTGATTCCATCCCTGGCACCAAAGCAACCACCATTCTATCTTTTCACAAGGAAACCCTGGCAAATTCCCTAGAAGTACATCCAGAAACGCACAGACTAGCCCAGTCTCTTCTGTTCCCACTGACACAATCTAAGTGGGATCCACCACACTAGCTAAGAGTTCTATGCACCTCCCTACAATAAAACTCTAGCTCCCAATACGGATGTCATAAGCGTACAAAATTCATACACCGTGCCAACTGTCACAGGCTTCCCACACTCAAGCCCAAGAGTTACTACCCATTCTTTACCATCTATAGCATTGCTCTATACTTACTTAACCAATCCATACCCCAGATCAAACCAAAGCCAATCATACCCAGCTGTATCATGCCAACTGATGAGTCCTTTTTATCATAACCCAACTCATCTCTTAAATTACCAATACAATGTTGCGTTCCCATCACAACATGACCATGTGATCTGCATATCATCTTTATGCTTCTCTATATGCAACAAACAAAGGAACAACATGGCACCAAAACTAATCAGCATAACTCAAAAATTAGAACTAGAAAACTGACTTGCCACCCCTAAGGAACTAGTCTCAGTCTCAAATTCTGACTACCTCGAAATAAACACTAGAACTGGAGTTGAGCTGTCCATCCCCTTTTTCTCATCCTTCCTTAGCCTTGGGAAATCCTTCTTATGATGTCCAAACATTTTACATGAGAAACATGCCCTTGCTCGGCATTCTCCTAGATGATGCCTCTTGCATCGAGCGCATACTGGATAAGTCTTCCGGCTTTCCTTCTTACTTGCTCCAATAAATGGAGGTACCACTACCTGAGCTCCGTGCTCTCTAGCACTCTTCTGCCCAATCTGATGTCCTGCGCTCTCAACCGCAAGAGCCTTCTCTACCACCTGAGCATAGGTAGAGACTTCATGCACTGGGGCAACTCTAATGCCCTGAGCTATTCCAAGATTCAACCCCTGAATAAATCTTTCCTTCTGAGCTACATCTGTGGGTACCAAATCAAAAGCGAACTTGGCAACCCATCAAATATGTTAACATACTCGGTTACTGATGCCTTTCCCTGAATGAGATTCACAAACTCATTCACCTTAGCAGTCTTAGCTACATCACAATAATACTTCTCATTGAATAGCTGCCTAAATTCTTTCCAATCCATCACAGTTGTGTCTCGTGTCTGGGATACTACTTCCCACCACGTCTGGGCATCATTCCACAATACAAATGTAGCACAGATCACCCTATGGTGACCCACCAACCCCATACTTTCAAGAATGGAGTTGATCATGCCCATCCATTGCTCAGCTCTAAATGGATCTAGGCCTCCCTCGAAGACTGGAGGGTAATACTCCTGGAATCTTCCACAGAGAAATTCCCATCTGTTCTCAATCCTAGGCTGAGCCAATGCTGGTGCCACTCCTAGCATAACAAAGGAAGAGGTGCTCCCCAACAGATTCTATTGTTGCTTCAAACACCTAATCTCTTCCTCCTGTCTCTGCAATCTTAATTTCACATCTGTAAACATTTGTTGAAAATTCATAGGAGCACATGAAGAACTAAAACCCTGCCTGTAACTCCCAGCCTCAGTATAACCACTACCAGGCCTCATAATCTGCCTTGGATGCATACTTGCTAATTGAATCTACAGTCAATAACTTGACCCATTAATCATGATGAGCATATCAAAAGCTTTCCCCACGGGATCAATCTTACCACACCACATTCACAAACCACTTGCAGTGCTAAAAACATGCCCATGGCATTCATACATCAATCATAATCCCTGCTCTTCCAACATTCACACCATGCATCCAACTCTAGCATGCAAATATCACATTTATATAATCACAGAGCAGGTAATCATATGATCACATTCATATATATATATTCACGGGGCATATAATTATATGGTCAAGAGCCAGGCTCTATCAGAAGCTCATGCTCCCTAATACAATGTGCAGGTAAAGCATTTACATTCTATTTAAGCAGTTAAGCATATAACTACAGAAATAGTTACCATTCCCTGAGTGAAGCTATCTTCTGTGATGAGTGTGCATGCCCAGCTTGTCTTCAGGAACCATAAACCTTGGTTCGCTCTGATACCAAGTTGTAACGCCCTAAACTCCAGTGACCGTTATGGTGCGCATTATAAACAGTGCTAAACTCGCTAATCGAGTCATTTGGCCAAAATCGTGTAACTAAGTATGATTAGCGGTTTGGGGATTAAAAATTTTGGTTAAGATATAACGTTTCATTAGAACGTTTACTGTATACATTGGGATCCCAAAAATATAATTTAAAGGTCTATTACAAGGAAATATTTACAACCAGTTGATCTAAGCGACAAAACAGGGTTTAACCCTAGTTCTTCTTTCAACCCTCGGCCGTGGCGGTCGAGCAGCCGCATATGTACACATCGTCACCTAAGCTCTCCAACTCAAGGATGGTCCAGCTTTATTTTGCCTTTACCTGCACCACAGAGCACCTATGAGCCGAAGCCCAGCAAGAAAACTCAATATGATCATGATCAGTAATAACATGTCATCAAATCATAAGGCGCATGCCTAGCAAATATAGCCCTATTCAAGTGGGAAAATAAGGTCACGTAATGATGGGTATCCAGGATAAGGAATCCTTCCCTCCTGAGTGGATGACTATCAAGTCAATCCTAATCAGATAAGTGATTTAACACTGGTGGTTCTGGTAACCATGCTGGGCTTATAGCCCTAAACAGAAGAGTGACAGTTGTAAAAGTCACTAAGGTGGGTTCCGTTCCCTTTATAAATAAGTGATCCTTTCACTAACTTAAACAAGGTAGGTATCTGGTGAAACAATCCCCAGCATAAACCTACTGAGTGACCACAGGGTCACCAACATGGGATTCTGCTCCCTTAGCCATGTGAAAAAACAGTCACCTAGGCCTTTGGCCCTGGCCATGAGTAACTAGTCCTAGACTAGTCAAGCACTTATAATTTTCATCGACCTTCGCGTCGGTCCAACGTTAATGCTCCTAGAGTCACTCAACGCTGATATCAATTAGGTCTAATCTTTTATCAGCTCTGCGTTCATGACGCTCGTGCCATTTCTGACTCTCAGGTCAGTAAAACGCGACCAGTGCCGATTCTGAATAGTAAGTGCCATACACAAGTAAGCAATGCTACCAAGCATATATCACATGTCAAATATCCGAATACAGGGCATTCAGCATGCTTACTTAATAATTGCTAGCATAACTAAGGTCATGAATAAACACAGAAGACTCAAGCTCTGATCAATCTCACATTCAATATTCATGGCATGCCCTAATCACATGTTTCTCGTGCATCACATGCATCACCATTCGACATGCCTCAATAATAACCATGCATGTCATATATATAGGGTGCAATTTTCTTACCTCTGGTTCGAGCGAGAATTAGAACAAGAACGACCCTTGAGAACGATCGACCCTTTTGATTCCTTAGCGGTTACCTAATCATAACCAATTATAATCTCCATTAATGAAAATCAACAATAATAGGGTATTCACATAAACCCCACTCTCGAGACCTCGAAATGTACCCACACGGTTCGTAGATTCGATCCCGAGCCCTAAGGATTGAAACCCCGAGCCAAAAACCATTAAAAACACTCAAAACGGGATTCTGATGGAACAGGGTAGCGCCCCAGCGCTACCCACTAGCACCCCAGTGCTCTTCATAGAACCAAAACTGGCCCCAAGCATCCCTGGGTAGCGCTGTAGCGCCCCGTGCTACACCCAGCCTGAAGATGCCCAGAAACTTTCTCCTTCGACTCCTTCATTCCCCACTTGATTCCAATGCTTCCAAACATCAAATTAAGTGAAAAATGAATCCAAAAACCAACCCCACATGTCCTAGGCAGCACAATCCCAAGAACCCTAGCCAAAACTTTCATCAATTCCCAATTTTCCAACTCAAATACCAGCTAAAACTCAACTAGAAAAATAGAGCAAGAACAAGAGTTTTAATGGCTAAAAAATCACCTCAATCTCAACTTAGCACCCTCTTCAATGGTATAACACAACCCTAGCTTGGAAAAGCTTGGTTCCCTAGCTTGATTCCTCAAAAAGACTTGAAAATCCAAAGAGAAATGGGAGAGAAATGACCATCGAGAGAGAAGATAAATGAGGCTCTGTTTTTCTACAACTTTCTAAACCCAAAGGGCTAATATAAATCCTTAAGGGTAAAAAGACCTAAATGCCCTCATGCGTAAATAAAAGACTTAACAGCCACCAAGGGAAAAATCGTCCTTTCGCACCTATTCCGTTAATTATAATTAACACCAATAATTCATATCATGTTACCCTTTAATTCCTGGCAACACTCTAATCATTAAAATCACCCCAAGACTCACCCCGAGCCCCGAGCTTAATCCTGTTATGACTAAACCGCTACTTTGCACTCAAGATCGTCTCATGCCGAATGGCTCGAACCAATCCACATTGTAATGTGGCCTTATCAATTAATCACAAACATGCACCAAAATACACAATTATGCCCTCAATGGGCCAAAATACCAAAATGCCCTTATAATAAAATGTGGACTCATATGCATGCATTTATCATCAAATAATAATATAATTCACATAAACATGCATATAATCATTTAATAACATAATAAACTAATTATGGCCCTCCGGCCTCCTAATCAAGGTCCTAAACCTTATTAGGAATTTTGGGGCATTACAATAACATACAATTTCTTCTACATATCCCCTTCCAAATATTCCCCAATAATTTCCAAAATACTTCTTGTTCTCTCTCTCTCTCTCTTTTTTTTTTTTTAGAGAAATAGGAGATTTTATACATTTAAAGCATAACCCCAATGCAAAACCTTAATCTCAATATGCTCCCACCTTACAACTTTTATCACAACAAACAAACAATCAAAACACTATACCTATGGTGTAACGGGTTTAAAGTAAGAATATTTTTTTTTTCATTTCATAAGGCTCTTGTATAAATGTTAAAATAAGAAAAACACAAGATAGGTAGGCTTGAAAGGCTCAATCGGTCCAAAGAAATTTCCCAAATCTTATCCCTAATCATGTGTAACTTATAAATTTCTCCTTAAAAGATCATCTAATAAGTTATAGAGTTATATAGACTAAACAAAAAAAATATCTTAGCATGCATAAATCCTTCTAAGTACTAGTAACTAAGTAAATTCAATTATGTGCATAAGTATAAAAATCAAGAATCATGCTTAGCCAATAATAAAAAAAAAATCCAAGCACACAATTCATGTAAAATCTATAATTCTCCTAAAATCATACAAATCACAACAAAAAAAAAATCTTATCATAGACTAATTACTTTCAACTTAAATTTACTACTAAAACTAATAAAAATAAAAATAAAACATGATATAAATACAACCCCCCCCCCCCCCCCCCACACACACACACACACTCACTTAATATAAGCATTGTCCTCAAAGCATAAATAAAACAATCAATGCAAAATAAAAAAAATAACAGTAATAAAAGCTCCCGCTAGTTTGCTTTGTTTAACGTTGTTATATCAACGATGTTTTCTTCTTCGTATACTCATCAGTGAAATCAATCACATTAAATTTGATAAAATGACCATCAATTTCTCTTGTCAACGTCCTTTCTCTAACATCTAGCTTTGTATTTGTTGTGAGCAAGAATGGCCTCCCAAATAAAACTAGTGTTGGATTGTATATATATGCATCATTCATTTCAACTATATAAAAATTCATTGGAAATAAAAGTCCATCAACCTTCACCAGAACATCTTCAACTACCCCTAATGGATAAGCATTAGTGTGATCAGCCAATTAAATAATAACTCATGTCTCCTTTAGTGGCCCAAGATTTCAGGAAGCATATGTTGAATATGACATGACATTAATTGATGATCCCAACTCTTTCATACACCGCTCAATCCTTATATTCCCAATAATACAAGGAATTGTAAAGGTTCCAGGGTCCTTGCTTTTTGGTGGTAGCTTTTTTCTGAAGAACAACAGAAACATTCTCCCCCACACTTATATTCTCATCACCCCTCAGCTTTTGTTTATTAATGCACAAGTCCTTGAAAATTTTGGCATAGTGAGGCGCTTATTTGATAGCATCAATAAGAGGGATGTTCACTTCCACCTTTCTAAAAGTTTCTAATATCCCCTTGTCTGCCTTTTCCTTTTTAGTCTTCTTTAATCTTCTTGGAAAAGGTAATCTTCTTGGAAAAGGTAGTGGAGTGATAAAAGTAGGTACAACAGGTGCAGGTTTAGGAATGTTTGTTTCAGGCACAACATTTTCTTCAACAAAATCATTAGCTAGTTGGTTTTGTGCCATGTTTTGTGAAGGTGGAGGGCTTGGTGAATCATAATGTGTACCACTTCTCAAAGTTATCGCACTAACATTTTCTCTTGGATTCTTTTTCAAGATGTGAAGGCAATTTTCTATAATTTCGTGGTTCCCCCTTGCTTAAAGATGTTGCAATTTGGTCCATTGTATTCTCAAAATTCTTGAGAGAGGTCTGAGTCCTCTGTTGAGTAGCAACCATGGTTATAATCAAGTTAGCAATGGGTGGCACTTGATTCTGTGGAGTTGCAGGAGGAAATTTTTGTGGTTGAAGTGCAAAATTTTGTTGAGTTCTCTGCTGAAAATTGAACCCTGGTGGTCTAGTAGGTGTAGTCTAAGGAACAACTTGTTGTTTTTTTCCATATCTGAAATTTTTATGGTCGTTCCATCCAGTATATTAAGTATTAGAGTATGGATCACAATTATGTGTTGGTTGTCCAGGAAACCCACCAGCTGCATTAACCTTCTCTTGGACTCCCCCTTGCAAAATAGGACACATATCAGTAGGATGTCCTATCATTGTACAAATACCACATGGTCGGACCTGCTATCCTAAAGCCAATTTTTGCACAACGACAATAAGTTGTGCTATTTGTTGCTCTACTGGAGTGCTCACTTCAATGGCCTTTTCAGTAGGTTGTGGTACCAAATCTTGTCTGACACTAAATTGTTGGGAATTGGTTGCCATGTTAGATATAAATGTCTTTGCATCATCTAGTATCTTATCCACTAGTGCTCCCCCACTTGCTGCATCAATTATACTCCTTTCCATTAGCAATAATCCTTCATAACAATATTGACTCAGGAGTTTTTCACTTATTTGGTGATTGAGGCAGCTAGCACACATCTCTTAAACCTTTCATAGTAGTCCTAAATAGTTTCACTGCTTTCTTGGAGAATTCCACATATTTCTTCTCTAATATTCCTCACCTTAGATGTAGGGAAATACCTCTCCAAGAAAAACGTCCTCATCTTGTTCCAAGTATTCACTATTCCGGGAGGTAGATAATAAAGCCATTCCTTAGCGAAGTTTGCTAAAGAGAAAGGAAAGGCTCGCAAATTGATATGTTCCTCCAATATTCCTTGAGGCTTCATCGTTGAACAAACAACATGAAATGCCTTGAGATGCTTGTTAGGGTCTTCCCCGGCCAGTCCATGCAAAGTTGGCAATAAATGGATTAGGCATAAATTCAGCTCAAATTTAACCTCAAGCTCTAGATATTGGATGCATAAAGGTTGTTGGTCAAGGGCAGGTGCTGCCAACTCCTTCAGAGTTCTATTTCATTGTGCCATGGTTGACTTGTGATTCAACAGAAGACTCAGAATCGTCTTCAACTGTAACTTTACTGGCGCAAAAATTATTTGTTGAAACAATGTATTTATGGTTAATCTTGGAAAAGTATGAGTTTCTTGAGGTCAATTTCATGTCTTGGAATCCAGATATAATTTGAGATTCTCCAACCGTAAGCGTAAATCTTCATCAAACATATACTCCTGAAAGTAAGCAACATAATTAACAATAACTTAGTATTCAAAAAGAAATAAAATTGAACAATAAATATAAATATAAATTAAAATAGTCTTCAACAACGACGCCAAAAAATTTATGTGTGTCATTTACCGTATCAAACATAAAAATTATTTATTTAAAATTTACCAACTATTTCAATATAATGGTAGTACAAGTCGAACCCACGATGACTACTAATTTAAGTTTATTATTCAATTTAATAAAAAGTTAACGAATGGGGTTGAATAGATTATTAAAATAAAAACAATGCAATAACAATAATGAAAGCAATTAACAAAAGACACAATGATTAAAATATCTAAGAGGTCATTCTCCACCATTAAACAATCATTTAAGCAATTAATAATATCATTTAATCCTATTCCCTATCCAATTACTAACCGTAGATAATATGCAACTGTCATTACCCCAATCTCACAATATAATTATTTAAAGCAAACACTCTTAATTAATTCTATTAATCAAACAACCTAAAGGCAAACACCAATGATTTAATTTAATAAAAGCATTAACCAAAGTGGAGATAGGTTAGTCTAAGAAATAAATCCATAAACATGGGATCTATTTAACCTAGGTAATATTAATCATCATAATTAAAACTAATTTTGATATTTATCTCAATTACAATTTATCACTCAAAACCTAGAATTCCAAACGATTAGGTGAATAGAAATTCCAATATGATAATAGATTAAAGGAAACCCCTATTTAGGAGCACTAATAAATAATATCTAAAGAAAAATCATAAAATTTAAGCAAAGATGAATATGAACAGTTTGACATATGGGAATAAAATAACAATAAAAATTATTAAGAGCAAGAAATCATATTTAGGGCTTTGAAATCACCCTTAACCTAAGAAAAACTTTGCTAGACATAAATATATAATAAGCACAAGAATTCATAGAGAAAAAATAAAGAAAGAGATGAAGAAGAATAGAATTGAAGAACAAAACTCTCTAGTTTTCTCTAAAATTCACTTTTAAAATAATGCCAAGTGATTTCTTCTAAATAAAAATGTCAACCAAAATAGAGAACTAACACCTCTATTTATAATGGTTCTACAATTTTCAAAATTACTAAAAAAACAAAAATCTAAATTAGAAATTTAAATAATTATAAAAAACTAATTCTTTTAATTTTTCATTGTGTATTTGTGTGATATCTCGATTTTTGTAGTTCAGAACAAAACAATTTGATACAAAAATTGGTGTTTAAATCTTGAATTTTCGTGCACAAAAATTGAAGAAAAATCATCACTCGTGTGTGTACTCTACTTTCTCTTCTATTGGTGTGTGTGGCTCACTTATGAGTGAAAAGAGTGACAAAATAAAGAGCTCCCAAAGAAACATGGAGATCACATGTTGAAAAAAAAAACTGCTGCACAAATTTCATCCTATACGGGCGTGAAAGGCACTCGCCCAGTGATTGGGTCGTGATCTCCACTTGCTACCTGAGAGAGAAGGGTCATGGGGACGACAAGGTTGACACGTGCAGAACGTGTCCTTTTGCGACACACGGTGATGGTCGTAGTAATGGTGGGCACTTGGCTCGGCTCGGCAGCTCTAGCTTGGCTTGGCTCGGCTTCTGCAGCTCCAAGGAGACTCATGAAGTGGGCTAGGCCTTCTTTCTTTGGGCCTCTTCTTTTCTCTTTTGCCATTTCTTTTAATTTTTTTGTAAAATTGACACATTTATTTTCCAAAAACAAAAACCAAATTAACAATAAATGTTTCTAAACTAAAAATATATTTATTATGTTTATAGAAATATTAATTTATTGTAATGACCCAACTAACTTAAAGACCTCGGACCATTAAATACTACTAAGCATAACTGCTATTTTAGAATACATACATAAAATAATAGAACTTTATTATAAAAATCCAAAATACGGGATCCCATTGTTATTACATAAAATCATGAGAAAACAACAACTTTAATCAATTGTTCGAATGCTAAATGCGGAAAAATAAATACATAAATAAATGAAAAGACTCAAAATATAAACTTCATCCTCGATCTATTCTTGCAGTCCATCCATTCATTCAACTCCCAATACACATGCCAAAGCTTCCATGAATCAATTCCGACTTCCAAGCTTATTTTCCTGCACCATCTGAAATAAAAGGAATGAGTCCGATGCCCAACAAGAAAAATCTACTAAAACATAACATAAATCATAAGGCTAAAAATATATACTATAAAACATATAACGTAAAAACGTATAATATATAACATATAAACATAAGACTACAATATTAATGGCCATTAAATTATTACCATAGTATGTGATAAAACCATCTACGTCCTTTGTCTACTAATTGAGGTAGGTTAGATCACAAAATAGTATATGATAAACCATCTAGGTCCTCTTGCTACTATTCGAGGTAAGTTTAATCATAACTATAGTTTATGATAGTGATAAAAATCTTGGGATTTTCTTATTTGCTATCTAAGCAACTATATTTCCCAAGCGACTACAACATAAAACATATACATATATATACATACATACACGTAGCATATAAACATAATCATAACACATAAACATCTAACCTATTTTCCTTACCTTGAGTGTGGAGAGAAAAAGAAAGAGAAGAGATTGTTTGCTATAAAAAACGTCCAATCAACCTTAAATATAACATAAGATATTTATATTAGAGCCTTATAATAAAACTATACTTTCAAGAATTTTCTAAACCTCATAAAGTCATACCTTCAACCTAGAACCAAAATGATGAAATTCTGAGTCTTCTCTTTAATGCCTATTTCCAACAACAACACCAAGAGTTTGTATACTTGGTAGATTTTGGCTATATATTGGCTTTGATGGGGTTCAATATTTCGGCTATAATAGGGTTTAGAAAGGCAATACTGTTTAAGGAAAAATAAAGAAAATAGAAGGAAAAGATCCCAAGCACTAAAAGGACTGGTGTTTCGGCTATTGCTATGTAGAGTGTTTATGGAAAAATGGAGAGAGCTTTTGGGACTATGGATTTTTATATAAGAGGTTTTTGAGATTTTTTTAGTGTGAGAAAAAGGGTGAAGGGTAAGTTTTTATTTATAGGCTTCAAACCTCAACTACCTTCCTTGAGTTTCTCCACACTATTCAACTTAAATTTTAAAAATTAAACCTTCCCTCTACTATATGGTTTTGGCCAGCCTAGTCTTACTCCAAATATTTCGGCTATAATAGGGTTTAGAAAGGCAATAGTGTTTAAGGAAAAGATCCCAAGCACTAAAAGGTCTGGTGTTTCGGCTATGGCTATGTAGAGTGTTTATGGAAAAATGGAGAGAGCTTTTGGGACTATGGATTTTTTTATAAGAGGTTTTTGAGATTTTTTTAGTGTGAGAAAAATGGTGACGGGTAAGTCTCTATTTATAGGCTTCAAACCTCAACTACCTTCCTTGAGTTTCTCCACACTATTCAACTTAAAATTTAAAAATTAAACCTTCCCTCTACTATATGATTTTGGCCAGCCTAGTCTTACTCCCTTCTTGTTGCTACATCATCTCCAAGTATGCCACATAATCTCCATTTGGTTCAAACTTTAGTCAAAGTCCAAACTATTATCCTATATCTCGTAACTCTAGATCCTTCTATAGTAAAATTGACATAACTGGAGCTGTAAAAGTCCAATTTAGAATATTTTTATACTGTTGGATATCTAATTAAATTATCTACAACTTTTTAGAAATACTATATTTCCAAAATTGTAATATAAATAGGTCAAAATTAGGCCTAAAGTTGCAATACCCTAAAGTTACGAAAACTACATCTACTTATCTAACTCTTCTTGACACATAGTCACTTAATTCAAATTGATTTAATGTTGCCTATCTTTAAAATTTTAAAAAAAAATCAAATCCTTCCTATTCTTGAGCCAAGCCTAAGACTACGCTATTTTGGTTTTCATTTTAATTCTAATAGTTGGACTTAGTTTAATGCCACATGTTCACTTCTTAAAACATCAAATAACATGTGCATTTAAATACTTAATAAAACTATACACTAATTTAATCATATGCTAAAATAATTATAATTACCCAAACTATAATTATTTCTACGTCGTAAAATCATAACATAAATAATTTAAGCTTAAAGCAATCTTTATTCCACAACTCAAGTCATAACTAAATCTAACCTAAGATCATATTTAAGGAGCTTATAAGAAAATAATAACCTTGGTTATTACATTTATACCCAATTTATTTGAATTGTAATAAAAGTATATTTAATGTTTTTAGCTCAAAAATCACAAAATACCAAAAATAAATTTAAAATCATTAAAATAACTAAAAACTAACAATTTGTAAGCCTAAGGAAATTAAGAAAATATAATTAAAATTGTACTTATCACGTCAAGCATCCAACAAGGGCTAGGAAATATAGAATTTGGACAATGATACATCTCATGTATAAGTCATGGTTTTGATTCTCATCAACAACTGATTAAAGTGGGGTTCTACCTAGGGTTTAAAGCTTCAAGAAGATCAAAGACTTTGTTCTATATAATGAGTGCATATTTATACACTCACTCTTATCTTTTAAACTATGAATTATTGTATTTTCTTTAAGTTTTTTTTAGTTTTGATGTATTCTCTTTAGTGTGCAATAGTATGCGTAAAATATTGTTTTATAATGAATTTAGAGCACACTGGAGATAATTGAGTGAAGTGTCGAAACCGAGAAGTGAAACGAGCTGAAAAAATCAAATCTACTACAAACTGTTAGGAAAGGTACCATTGCGCCTAGACTGCTGCCAGAACTAAAAGTTTACATCTCGAGTCAGGGCTCCAGGCACCATTACATCTTGCATGTAGATTCTAATTTTTAATTAATTTTAAATGAAATTTTGAGGGTAATTTCTAGTGGGATATAAATATAAACTTAGGGTTTCGTGAAAGATACTTTTAAACGTCTAGAAGGCAAATAATACATTGGAGAACAAGGTGAAGAAGAATTCAAGCCTAATTGAACATCTAATCTAGTTTTCTTCTCTTAGTTTTCTTTTTAGTTTAATTAGTTATGAACATGAATGTTATCTATTTAATGTTTGCGATCATGAACTAAACATATATTTGTAGAATATTGATGGAACTATTTTAAGTTATTGAATTAAAGTTTTCATATTATTCTCATGAAGCTTCTCTAATTTGTTCATGCATTCTTTTGTTTAATGTTATCCTTTTAATGCTTGAGCACCATTGAATTGAACTGAGATTTAGGATTTTACACTTAAGAGAGGTAATCGTAAATTTGACCTAGAATTGTATGACATAGGAAAAGTGTGAGATTGAGCGCTTCCATGATTTCTATGAGTTTCATTGAAAGAACCATATTGCGTAATGAATTCTTGTTTAATTAATATTGAATAGAGATATCTTGTTGATTAATTAAGAATAATTTCAATTACAATTGAGAAAGTTAAATGATTTAAATTAGGGTTCTTGAAATTACAAATTAGGGAAATAGATTGGGATAATTGATAGACTGAAATTTGTAATTTGAAATAGGAAAGCAATATTCTAAGTTTACATTCTCCGATTTTCAACTTATTCATTGTTCTTACTTGTTATTCTTTTATTTATTTTGTTAAGCATTTCTATTTTTGAGTTGTCTAATAAAAATTAAAGACTTATGAGTTTTGTAATTAACAGATTTAACAAATCAATCCATTTTGGTTCGACATCCTTTTCAATTAAAACTATACTAAAATAACGATGTACGCTTGCGGCAAAAAAAGTTTGTATCAAGTTTTGGTGACGTTGCTGGGGATTGATTTTTTTTTTTTTGCTATTATTATTATTATTATTATAAGTCTTTGTTTTAAATTATATTTAATTGTTATTTGTTCCTAACTTCATTGTCGCTTTTGATTTGTGCACACTTTATGCGAAGAGATAGAAGCTCTAATTCAATTGAACCTTTTGATCCTAAAATTGAAGGTACACTCAAAAAGATAAGGGCAAGATGAAGGTTACTCGCCATGGAGAATAACAATCAAGCAGACAACAATGCTAGTGCTAATGTTGTTGGAGCAAACTTCCGAGAAAATCCACCCCCATTACAACAACAACAACAAATAGTTTGTGATTTCTATATGCCCGTAATTAATGAGAACCCCACTAGAATTGCTAATCCTCTCATTGCTACTAATAATTTTGATATAAATCCGACATTGGTAAATATGGTGCAACATAATCACTTTGGGGGTATGGCTACAAAATATCCTAATATTCTTCTAGAAAATTTCTTGGAGGTTTGTGCTACAGTGCAGATGAGTTGTGTTTCTGATGATGTCATTAGACTGCGTCTCTTTCCTTTCTCTAAGGGATAGAGCAAGGATTTGGTTACAATCTTTACTACTAGGATCCATTACTACATGGGATGAAATGGCAAGAAATTTTTAGTAAAGTTTTTCCCTCCATCAAAATCTGCTCAATTAAGAGGTGATATAGGTCAGTCCAAACAACTTGAATCCGAGCCATTATATGGGTTTTGGGAGTGGTACAATGATTTACTACATTGCTTCCCCCAACATGGTTATAGAAACTAGATGAAAGTGTAGATATTCTACAATGGGTTGAATGGTCCAACCAAGACTCTAATAGATGATGTTATTGGAGTTGCATTATTGGGTAAAACTGCTGACAAAGCATTTAATTTAATGGAAGAGATGGCTATTAATAATTGTCAATGGCCCAATGTGCGTTCAATGCCTCAAAAGGTAGAAGTAGATCCTATGACACATATAGCAGCTCAAATTTATGCTCTATAATCAAGTGGCTGCTTTAAGAACACAAGGGAGTAACTCTACCTGCTACTGCATCACAGTCTGGGATTGGTTTGAATTAAGAACAAGCACAATATGTATCTAATGAAAATTACAACTACCAGGGTAACAATATGCAAAACTATTATCATCTAAGGTTGAGGAATCATGTGAACTTCTCTTATGCCAACAATAAGAATGTCCTACAACCACCTCTTGCTTTTAATGCTCAAGATCAAGCAGAGAGGAAGAAATCTTTGGAGGACATATTGGGTACTTTTATGGTGGAGACCAACAAGAGATTTAAT
The DNA here is from genome assembly GCF_963169125.1 of Humulus lupulus. Taxonomy (NCBI): domain Eukaryota; kingdom Viridiplantae; phylum Streptophyta; class Magnoliopsida; order Rosales; family Cannabaceae; genus Humulus; species Humulus lupulus. Next base: position 147,802,020 of record NC_084797.1, on the reverse strand, counting down.
AAGAATGAAGAGAGGTTGGATAACATTGAAACTCATATTTCTAACATGGGTGCTTCAATGAAAAATATAGAGGTACAAGTGAGACAATTGGAAACTACTATTGGTTGTCAACAGAAAGAGGATCGGCTTGGAAGGCTAAGGTGTGAGCTTTCATAAGGATAGGAAGGTCGTTGATTTTATTAAAAGACTCAAGGACACTTGATAGGCTACGAGAGGTAATCTTTATTCCTAATATGTTATTTAATATATCTGTATATGTATGATCATGGATGGTATTAATTATTTTTTTAAATCTCTTTCCTATACTTTCCGCTGTGTATTTTGATATATTTTAATTTAATACCAACAAATGGTACCAGATCAGTCGACATATACATTTATATTAAATGTTGTGTGGGTTTCTTACAATTTTTATATGTATGTTGATATGTATATTGAATGGAAGGATATGTTTTTGAATGTATAATTGAATGATGGATTGTTAATTATATAGTACTATTGGGTTAGGAATTGATTTTTATTTTTTCTTAGATCTTGTGTAAGCCATATGGGGCATAAGAATATTGGTAATTGTATTTGTGAATTTTTTATTGTAAAAATTCTGGTGACACAAGAGGAGAAGAAGAGAAAGGGACCCGAGCCTCCAGCCCAAGCTCCCTGCTGCGCATTAGCGCCCCAACGCCCGACATCATTGCCCCAACGCCCTAGCACCCAAAGGCAGTCGCACATGAGTTGCACACATTAGCACCCCAACGCCCAACAATAGCGATACAACGCTCCGAGAGGCAAAGGCCTCATCATGGCTGCCTCAGTCCAATCTTGAGCACCAAGTTAGGTGCTCAACTAAATCCCTAAATTTTAGCCTTAATACTTTATTTAATTAATTTTTTAAATTATTTATATTTTAAAAGATAGTTATCTTATTTTATTTTTATTAGAAATATAAAATATATTTTAGTTGGTTAAGTTCTTATCTTAACTTTAAATAATTATTTGAATTTGATTCTTTTAATTATTTAAATTCAACTAAATTAAAAGGATGAAAAAAGGGTTATTTAATTAAAAAATTACTTTCCAATTAATTATTTGGGCCTAATGGATTCCTAAGAATTATGAAGATGGGCTTATATGAGCAGATAAGCAGTTTGGAGTCTTGTAAACAACTGAAGCCCACTTTGTAATTTAAATTTATACTTTTCAAGGGTTGGAAAATTTTAAATACCCAATAGTACTCGGTTCATCATTTATTTATTATATTTATTTAAACAAATATTAATTAATGTTTGATTGATAACATGATCATGCATTAGTCTATTAAATGACATTCATGAAACCCAATACAATTTTAATTAATCATGCATCTTTTAGAAACATGATTATCTGGAATGTCCTAAGTGTTTGTTTTGGTAAAATCAGTTGCATGTAAACTGCTAAGTCTTAAATTAGTTAAAACTTGGTAAATCACACCATAATAGTGGCAAAAGATTTTATAGGCATTTAAGATAACCAACTTTATTTAAAAGGTGTTTTAGTAAAGTTATCAGACTCTCTCAAAACAAAGAAATGATAGAATATTCCAAACCTGAAATTCTAGAAGTGTCTATAGCCTCTCTCTTCTCAAACCCCTATATTTCTCATATGCTGAGTACATCTAGATAGTCTAAAATCAACCTGTGAATTCTACGTGCACACACACGTCCTTTTGTGTTACATGGATTGGCTTAGAAGGCTAAGGTGTGAGCTTTCATAAGGATAGGAAGATCATTGATTTTACTAAAATACTCAAGGACACTTGATAGGCTACAAGAGGTAATCTCTATTCCTAATATGTGTTCTTTAATATAAATCTATATATGTGTGATCCTGGCTGGTATTAATAATTTTTTTAAATCCCTTTCTTATATTTTCTACTACGTATTTTGATTTTTTTTTAAGTTAATACCAACACATTATTTATGGAAACATTGCGCTAATCAAGTCATTCGAAGGTGTGTTCCCAAATCTGAATTTCAGTCCATCCTTATTTCTCTCATTCCCATGCTTGTGGAGGTCATTTTGGACCATAAAGAACAACCCACAAAGTACTTGATAGCGATTTTTATTGGCCTACAATCTTTAAAGACCCACATGCTTATTGCAAGGCATGTGATTGTTGTCAGTGTGTTGGTAACATGACTGGGAGAGATCAATTGCCCCAAACTCCCGTACTTATTATTGAGATTTTTGATGTATGGGGCATTCATTTTATTGGACCGTTTCCATCGTCATTTGGTTTTGAGTATATTTTATTAGTGGTAGATTATGTATCTAAATGGGTGGAAGCAAAGGCAGCTAAAGCGAATAATTCTAAAACAGTTGTTGGGTTCATTAGATCAAATATCTTTGTGAGATTTGAAACTCTAAGTGTATGATAACTTCATTTTAATGTCATTTTAGAATGTGTTTTTGTGGTAATCTTGAGTCTTTATGTGCGTTTTGTGCAAGAATACGCTTTTGTTTGTCTTTGTTGTAGGTTGGTGTGGTGAATCACGAGAAAAATGTAAAAAGAAGTGAAAATGGTAGAAAAACAATGCTCTTGGCGGTTGTTGGATTCAAAATGATGCCAAGGACGATTAAAAGTCAGTTTTTGATGAAGAGAAGAGTTGAAAGAAGAAATTTGAGAAAAAATGGAATTAGAGACGTGTCTTGGGCTTATAAGTCGCGACTCAAGGCAAGTTAGAAACACATGGCTTATGGAGGAAATTAGAGCTGCGACTTGACCTTATAAGTCGTAGTGCAAAGCAAAATCAGAGGCTCAGCAAAGAAAATTCTGGACACGGGCCACGACTTGATATACTTAAGTCGCGGTGCCTGAATACTATCACAGCAGCGAAATGGCTCAAAAATTGACATGGGTTGCGACCCAAAGAAGGGCAAGTTGTGGCCCGCATATGAAAAACACAGCTCTTGTAATAGTTTTTATTATAAATTTGTATTTAGGGTTTAATTAGGTCATTAGGTTAGTTTTTAATTATGTTTTTAGAGACTAATTTTGATTCTTAGACTAGTGATTCTGCATTTTTATATTTTTCTTTCTTCTTTAAGTTTGTGAATCTTATATTTTGAATTATTATTTTGATGATTAGTCATGTATAATATGAACTAAATAATTTTATCTAAGGTTTAATGTAGTCACCTAGATTTCTATCTAATTTAATTATGATGTTCTGTTGATTTTTCTTCTCTATTCTAATCTATATAATATGTGTTTAATGCTAGTAAATACTTGATCAATATTTGTTTGATTTATGATCTATGATTTTGATTCAAAATTCGAAAAATGAGAATTGAATATGCTACCATTATATAGACATAAGTTGCATATTGGACGGAAATACATGTATGACTTGTGTAGTAATTAGGTTTCCATGCTTAATGTCTGCTATATTTTTAAGTTTATCACAGAGATGTAGAAAACCTGCATATAGGATGAGATCTTATATCTTGAAAAAGAGTAGGAATCGACTTATGTTAACCTGCTATTAGAATAGAAGGAAAGAAATTTAGAACTGATTAATAAAATTATTATAATGAAAAGTTGATGAAATTAATACCCTAGGTCTTTTTAATATTGATTTTCATCTTTAGTTAATTTTGTTCATAGTTATTTATAATTTTAAAATTAAATTCATTCATCTAAATTTTGGTTTCCAAATAGAAATTAAAAGAACAATTAGTGGTAATTGGAAAATAGTCTTTGTGGGAACGATACTCTATTTATCATCTATATTGCTTGAATCGATTGCGTGCACTTGCGTATATATATTTTCACGATCAGTGTAACATCCTAACTTTCTAATAAAACTATTTACACTGAATATAAATAAATAAACAAAAGAAGTTGCTCAATTGATTAATTGTAAGAGAATTTTCGACAAAATAAAGTTGCAACAATCTTTATTGAAATAAATAAATAAAGTTGGCTTGTCCGAGATCTCTCCAACGATTATATGGTCCTCATAGGATACACACACTTCTAGATCGAGTCTCAATTTATTACATCTGCCCTAAAGTTTCACTTTTTATCTGCACAAAAGACAAAGAAATGAATGAGCAACTAAAGCCCAGTAAGGAAGTGTTTCACGCGTACACAAACAAGAATTCTATTTTCATAAAAAAAAAAAAACAAAAAACACAAACCTTGAAGCATACTAAGTTTCAAGCAATAATAAATCAACAACGATGTTAGATATATCTAGCACAACAAGCAACATATAGAGGAGTTAAGGGAACAAGAGATCTTGATTCTCTTGGGAATAAAACACCCCTGAGACCATACTTGGTCAAAATTGTTGACCTACACGGTCAAATACTGTGATCTCTGTCCAAAACTCTACAAGCAAGATTAGATTAACAAAGCACAAAGACTAGTTCTATCTAACTTCATTACCTCAAAGAAATGAAAAACGGTGGCGAGTGATTGCAAAGACCAACCTTCATCTTAATGTGGCCAAAATACCCACAATCGTTCCTTGCTAATAATCTCTTGAACTCTAATGCAAATATACCACCATCAGTAATTTTCTTGAAAATTTTCTATAAATCACCAAAAATAACAAAATTGTACCTTGAATATCCTACTAGCTGAAATTTTAAGCACCAAAATGTCACTTACTTTTTCTTGATTTCCTATGAATCTTTTTCTTTGATTGCACACTCTCCTTCTCACTCTAGTACTTGGCGAAAGCTCTTTTTCTTTTTTTCCATTCTTAAAACTTTGGATTTTAAGGTCTATATATAGACCAAGGATTTAACAACCTCAAAAATATCTATTTTGAATTCCATAAAATATCTACCAACCTTATCCTCGTCGTTTCTCTCGGTCAACAAAGAGAATCACCAACAACTCTAAACTATCTAACTAAATAAATTCTAACTAAACTTCACTCTAACTACATACAACCATTTAATGAAAACACATATAATAATAAATTAACTCAAATATTCCCTCAAAATTGATTACTCTAAAAATCAGGGAGCATATATATAAATTTATTTGACTAGAACCATAATTAAAACTTAACTCGTGAGGCTTAGGAATTAAAGAATAACCACATTATTTTCTAATTAAAATATTCACCTAATTATATCGTTAGTATTTAAGCAACTTTAAAACATTATTATTAATAAAAAAATATCATCACTTAATTCCTTAAAATAATCACACTCCACCATAAAATAATCTATTTCAAGCTGTTTAAAAAAATTGTTACAAAATACATTACAATTTACTCATATCATCCAATTTATTTCTTAGGCCTGTTCTTTAACGCAAGCTTATCTTCTAAGTATATTTCTAAAATATCTCTCACTAACAATACCCAAAAAAAAATCTATGCAAATCTATAGCATGTCTTTATAATTTTAATGAATACCATAACAAATAAGTCTAAGAAATCACCTCACTCACAACTCAAAACCAACCTAAATAATGTTCTATAATTAAATAAGAAAAAGAAAGCGAAACAGATACTCTAGCGGGGTATTACACCAAGGGCGTTCATTAGTGACTGGGGTACTCATTTCTGCAATAAAACTATTAAAGCTTTACTTTGGCGCTATCAAGTGACTCATAAAGTAACCACTGCCTACCATCCACAACTAAATGACCAAGCTAAGGTATCGAATATAGGAGTCAAATCCATCCTTGAAAAGATGGTGAATCCAACTTGGAAGGTGATGTACCCTAATTTTAGCACAAGTTCACTCACTCAGATCGGGTATAGCTGGCAGGTAAATACGTGGAAAAATAACCAAGTAGAATATCTGGTTATTAACCATGTGAGCAGCTCGAGACTTGTAGTGGTCAAACCCAGTATTTGGCGTCCTAGATTTATTATGAGCTCGGAGTTAGATAGTTGTCAAACTTGAGGTTGTGTGAGATATTCAGCTCGTGAGGACCCAGATATAACTGTAGCGACCCAAAATTACTAATAAGGCTTAAGGGCCTTGATTAGTGTGCCGGGAGGGCATAACTGGACTATGTGTGATTTAAATGATTAAATGCATAATTATGTGATAAGCATGCTTATATGATTACTTGGATATATGAGATGCATGATTATGTGTATTAGTATGCATGTAGGCCTTGATTAGGTTATAAAGAGCATAATCGTAATTTTGGCCCGTTGAGGGCATAAATGTAAATATTTGTGCAAAATTGTTGAGACAACATGATTCGGTGGATATATTTGTAGCTTGTGACTCAAGGCGATCCTGGTGAGCAATTTAGCGGATAAGTCACAACGGGGATTTATACCCGGCTCGGGGGAGCCCGGGGGTATTTCTGGGAATCTGGAAAATATATTGAAGATTATTTAACATTGAGGAAAATAATTGTTGATTAGTTAGGTGTCGGGGTTTAAGCAGTAAATATTAGAGACACTTGAGGAATTAGCGGGAATTGGGAACAAATGACCAAAATGCCCTTGGAAGGATTAAAGGCTTGGTTATGTTTAGGAGGGCAAAATGGTAATTTTACTTTAAGGGATAAGTGATATTCAGCCTTTATAGACTTAGTGGAATGTTTAGAAACAAGTAGAAGCTGAAAGAAAAGGGAAAGAAGGAAGGAAAGAAAGAAGAAAAGCAGGGGAACTTTCTCTCTCTCGGTTTAGGCCATTCTTCTCCATTTCTTGAGGAGTTTTGGAGCTGTAACTCAGGGAAAACTTGGGCTGGAGCTTGGGACTAGGGTCCTTGATAAAGCTTGAGGATTTAGCAGGAGTTACTTACCCAATTAAGGTAAGGTTTTAAGGTTGTTCTTGAGTTTCTGAGTTTTGTTGGAATGGATTTCTAAACTTGGTTTTTGGTGGAAGTTGGGGAATTATGCTTGAAGAATTGAGGAGTTGAAAGCTCAGAAGGTTTGGAGGATAACCTAGGGTCGATTTCCCCATCAAAGGTAAGAGATTCTGAGCTTGATCATCTAAGTTGTTGGGTTAGTTCTGAGTTTCTGGTTGAGTTCTTGAGATTTGAGTTCAAATTGAGTTCAAGTCTTGTTTTCTATGTTTGGTGATGCATGTGGCTAGGTTTTGTGTTGTTGGGTTATGTGGGATGAGATGTAAGGGATGGCAGGCTCAATTTGGAGTTTGGTTGAGTGTTGGAGGAGTTTTGGTGAGTTTTTGGTTCGGTGAAATTTGAAGGAAAACTCAGAGGAAGTTTTGGTGCTGTAGCTAGCGTTGAGCGCTAGCCTTTGGGCGCTGCAACGCTAGGCCTGGGTTATCTAGGTACTTTTGGCTCTTTTTAGCACTGTAGCGCCCACTCTGTGGAGCTGTAGTGCTACCCTACCTTCAGAAGTGGAATTTTGGGTTATTTCTTAGGGTTTTTTGCACAGGGGCTCGGGGTTCGATTCCACCACCCCGTTTGGTGGAATTAGGGTTTCCCGATAGCTCGAGATTGATCCCGAGGTTAGGTTATGGAATTGTAGTTTAGTGATGGTTGTAATTTATGGCTGTGACTAGGTGTACGCTAAGGCTCAGACGGGATCGTGTTTGAAGGTCGATTTCACTAATTAAGCAATCAGAATCTAAAGGTAAGAAACTCGACCTGGTTATGTGTTTGTGTGGGAATAAGAGCTCCCTATATTCATATGTGATGTCATGAGATGTTATTATGCCATGGGACATGTGATAAACGGCTTAAGCATGCCGAAATCATTATTTTTGCACAGGACGCGGCTCGGCCACTAGTAGCTGAGGTTAAATATATAATCACTAAGCTCGGACTACATGAGCCGGAGTCAGTGGGCTAATCAGAGGGTGCGGCCTAAGGGCGCCGACCCTGTATTTTGGCGTGATACGTTTAATATTGTTTAATGGATGATTATGATGAGTTTGCTATCTGAACAACTATTTGTTGGCTTGTAGTTGGATGTCACTGTTTATGTGAGCTGTGTAACTATTGTGTATATGGTTGATGATTTGTAAATTGTCTATGCTCTGTATTATGATTTCTTGCTAGGCCTCGGCTCACGGGTGCTTCGTGGTGTAGGTAAAGGCAAGAGCAAGGTGGACCAGTCCTGAGTTGGAGAGCTTCGGGGGCTGAATGTACATAGTCAGTTGTTCGCCCGCCACAGCCGAGGAGTGATACAGGACGGGAGAAGCCTAAATGTCTGTTTTGCCCTTAGAGTGGCCAGTACATGTTTATAACCTGGAATTTTTGTAAACTGTCTTTTAAACTCTATTTCTTTTGGGATCCCACATACAAAATGTTTAATTATATGAAATGTAACTTTTGTGACCAAAATCTTTTAACCCTAGTTCGATTATAGTTTCAGTAACACATTTCTAAATAAATGACTTGATTAGCAAGTCTTCCACCTTTATAAACACATAGTGTAACGGTTTTGGCTATCCAGGGCGTTACAACTTGGTATCAGAGCGTCCTAGGTTTAAAGGATCTTGAAGATTGGCTGGACATGGACATTCGCCGCTAAAGACAAGCTCGACTCAGGGTTTGGTAATTATGTATACATGTTTATGTGCTTTAATGATTAGAAAGGAATATGAATGCTGATATATGTGTGATTAATAGGAAGGATGAGATACTGATAGGGCCTGACCCTTGACTGCTGTTTGATGATATTAAGGCATGCTTATTAACATTGTTGTGTATGTGATTGAATATTTGAATAAACAGTTATATCTTGACTGCTTGTGATTGATTGGGTTTCAATGGTGGATTATGGAAGGATTATTACCTTGTCATCATAGTTTAATTTTCGAGCCGTTGATTGCAAATTAACATGGATAACTATGCGTCCAAGGAAATCTACGTGACTAGTCGACACTAGGTTTGAGACTAGAGATGATGACTGTAATGCCCCAAATTTCCTAATAAGGTTTAGGACCTTGATTAGGAGGCCGGGAGGGCCATAATTGCTTTATTGTATTATTTAATGATAATATGCATGTTCAGGTGTATTAAATATGCATGTGAACCCATTTGTGATGAATTGGGTGTTTTTCATATTTTGCCCATTTCGGGCATTTTTGGTATATATGTGAAATGGGCGTGGTGCTTTGTTATTATTTGGTTATGCCAGGGTTACCTAGCACAAGACGATCCTAGGAGGTAAGCTAGTGGAAAAGTCACAACGGGATTTAAGCTTGACTTGGAGTAAGTCAAGGGGTATTTAGAGCATTACCGGGTTATTGGGTAATGGGAATTAGTAAGATCAGGGGGAAATTCTGGAGGTTTTGACTATTTTGTCCTCGGGGGTGTTTTCGGGACCCCGAGCATTAGGATAAGGGTTGAGGCTACTTAAGCTTGAAGTAACATTTTAAAAGGATAAAAAGAACGATCTATACGTTCTTTCTCCCTAAAAGTTCCCTTTTTGTCTCCCGATCGTTCTTTCGAAGATAACTTGAGTTCTAGGACTCGGATTCAAGCGAGGATCGAGGCATAGCGGTCCTAGGAAGGATTAGAAGCTTATTAGCCAGAGGATTTAGTTGGAAACAACTCAATCGGAGGTAAATCAAGTTTTAAAGTTCTAAGTTTTTAAAGTTTTTAAGCTTGAATTGGATTTTGTGTTTTGATGTATTTTTGGGTGATTTGAGACTTGGGTTTTATGGGTTTTGGATCATGGGGATGTTTGGGAACTTTGATTTTTGAGTTTGGAGATGTTTTGATATGTTTATGAAAGGATTTTAGATGAATAAATGGAGGATTTTTGGGCTGGGTTCGAGGTTGAACCGCGGCTCGGTTCTTGGGCGCTGCGGCTCAAGCTTGAAGAAGTTGATGATTTGGTGCTGATGGGCTATTTGAGCTGCGGCTCTATGGGTAGCGCTGAGGCTCTAATTGGTGTCAGAGAGGATTTTTGCGCCTGACTTGAGTGGGGCTGCGGCTCTAAGGGTTGGGGCCGCGACTCAAAAGAGGAAAAGTGACCAAAATGGGTTTTTAGTCATGGGAACTCAAACCTTAGGCCTCGGGATCATTCCTACTACCCGGATTGGTGAGGATTGATGTCTTGGAGGCTAAGTTTTAGTTCAAGGATTGGTTTTAGAACTTGAACCCATTGGATCACCATTTGTGGTTGTGACTAGGTTATCACTAGAGGCTTGGAATCAGGATCGTGCTTGTGGCTCATTTGTTGGTAACCTGTGCTTGGACCAAAGGTAAGAAAACTGCACCCTGTGTATATGAGACATGCATGGCTATTCTTGATGCATGTTGGTTGATTATTATGTATGACATGCATGGCTATTATTGATGCATGTCGATTGGTTATTGAGTATGACATGCGTGGTGATTATTGATGCATGTCAGTTGATTATTATGTATGACATGCATGGCTATTCTTGATGCATGTTGGTTGACTATTAAATGTGACATGCATGGCTGTTATTGGTGTATGTTGGATTGCTGGATATATTGCATATGATGCATGAGAAACATGTGATTGGGACATGCTTTATATACTCAGTATGATATTGTCCAGAGCTTGAGCCTCTGTGTTTATGCATGGCCCTAATAGCACTAATACCTGTTTAGTAAGCATGCTAAATGCCTCGGTTATGGATATGGAACATGTGATATATGATTGGTGGCATGTCTTACTTGTGGATGACACTGACTAGTCAGGGACCGACTCTAAAGTCGAGAATCATGCATTGAATGGCTCTATGGCATTAATGCCAGACCGAACCTAAGGTCGAAGAACTTATAAGCGCTTGCCTGGTCTATGACCAGATGTTTATGGCCAAGGTATATGACCCCGGTGGCTGTTGTCACATGGCCAAGGGACGCTGTCCATTGCACGACTCTAGAGTCGGGAGGAAGGTTATGTTGGTGACCATTCACCATGCACCTGTCCTAATCAAACTTATGAAAGGATCACTTATCAGTTAAGCCCTGGTGACCCTATCGTCACATGGCTAGAAGGAGCGATGCTCATTATTGTGACTTTTGGCTATTGTCACCTACTTGCTTGGACTGATAGTCCTGATTGGTTATTATTATCGTTGTTGAGACTATGTCATGCTTTATTGTGTTTTCTTGCTGGGCTTTGGCTCACGGGTGCTACGTGGTGCAGGTAAAAGCAAGAGGAAGCTGGACCATCTTTGAGTTGGAGAGCTTAGGTGATGATGTGTACATATGCAGCTGCTCGTCCGCCACGGCCGAGGTTTTAAAGTGGAACTAGGGTTGAACCCTGTTTTGCCGCTTAGAACGGCCTGTTGTAAATATTTTCTGTAATAAACTCTGAAACTTTATTTTCGGGATCCCAATGTATATATTAAACGTTCTGGTGAAACTTTTCATCTTAACCAAAATGTTTAAACCCTAAACCGCTAATCATACCTAGTTACACGTTTTGGCCAAATGACTCGATTAGCGAGTTTAGCACTGTTTACAAGGCACACCGTAACGGTCCCTGGAGTTTGGGGCGTTACAATGACCAGGGTCAGACCCCTCCGCCAATCCCTAAGAACTAGCATCAACTTATGGCAGACATGCAAGCACGACTACAGAGCTAAGATGAGCAGATCCGGCTTCTACGATTGCAGGCTCCATCAGGTAGTGCTACCCCTATTGTGCCACCTGTAGTGGCACCTGTTGTACAACCAGCAAAGGTTGGGAACAGATGGGAGCTGTTGTATGAGCGATTCAGGAAGCAGCATCCTCCAACTTTTGAAGGAGGACCAGATCCACTAAAGGCTGAGCAGTGGTTGAGTATGGTCACTGCTATTCTAGATTTTATGAGGATAGAGGGTTATGACAGAGTGGCCTGTGCCACATATATGCTGAGAGAGGATGCCCACATCTAGTGGGAAGTGGCGTCACAGACTAGAGATGTTACTACATTGAGTTAGGAAGGATTCAAGGATTTATTCAGCCAGAAGTATTACAATGTTGCCATCAGGGCAGCGAAGTTAAATGAATTTGTGGGGTTGGTTCAGGGCAGCATGACAGTTACAGAATATGCCCTGAAGTTTGATAGAATTTCGAAGTTCACACCCGATCTTGTGCCTACTGATGCAACGAGATAGGACAGATTTATCAGAGGGCATAATGTTATGATAGCCCGAGATGTGAGGATTACAACAGTTCCTGGGGGGATAACTTATGCCCAGGATGTGAAGAAGGCTCATACCACTGACGAAGCGAAGAATAAGAATTGGAAGGAGAGTGCAGCAAGATGGGAGGGCCGCAGGGCAGTGCCTCCATATTCTGGACCTGGTAGGGGCAGAGGCCCCAATGATTTGAAGAGGAAGACTTCTGATGCTTCGACCACTCCTGGTCTTGATAGGAGAGGCTGGGGTACTCAGGGTGGCCGTCAGGGAGGCAGAGATTCATGGAGGAGCTATCCTGAGTGCACGAGGTGCTGAAGATGCCATCCGGGCGAATGTCGGGCTAAGGCCTATTATGTGTGCAGGGTGGTAGGAGACCTCAAGAAAGACTGCCCAACAGTGAAGAAAGGGGAAGCAGGAAAGGTGGAGAGCTTGACTCCAGCTCGAGTGTTCACCTTGACGCAGGCAGAGGCCAAGGCTAGTCCCTCGGTAGTGACAGGTCAGCTTTCTAGTGCTGGCTCTCATTTTACTGTATTGATTGACTCTGGTGCTACACATTCATTTGTTTAAGTAAGGTAATTTATAGACTGTGTAGACTTAGTGAGTATTATACTGCGAGGTTTGGGACTATATTGCCTACATGAGAATCGGTAGTTTCTAGGAGGTGGATTGAAGCACTGCCAGTGATGGTTGATGTAACGCCCTGGTTACCCCAGGACAGTTACTGTGAACGATGAACCATGAATTTAACTCGCTACCCGAGTTCTTTGGTTAAAAACGTGCTTCTAGGTGTTTAAGGTGGAAAACCAATCAAAAGGAAAGAATATATTTTATTTAAAACATAAAATTGTTCATGGGCCCATCAAAACATTTACAAGTTATTGACAACTCAAAATGGTCATTACATTTTAAATTTACAACAATCCAACCTAAGCGGAAAAAATAGGGTAAACCCCCTAGTTCCTCTGAGAACTCCTTGGCCATGGTGGTCAAGCGGCCGCATATGTACATAGCACCACCTAAGCTCTCCACTCAAGGTTAGGTGAGCTTTTCTTTCCCTTTACCTGCACCACATAGCACCCATGAGCCAAAGCCCAGCAAGAAAACACAATATTGCATGAATATAATATCAACAATGATCATAATAATCATTCAGGACTTTCAGTCCAAAATAGAGGAGTGACAATTGGAAAAGTCACTAAAGTGGGTTCCGTTCCCATTAGCCATGTGACGATAGGGTCACCTGGGCTTTGCAAATAAGTGATCCTTTCACTAGCTTATCAAGATAGGTGCTCGATGAACTAGTCACCAATATAACCTACCGCATGATCATAGAGTCACAACCATGGGATTCCGCTCCCTAGCCACGTGACAAGCAGTCACCTAGGCCTTTGGCCCTGGCTTTGAGTAACGAGTCCTAGACTAGTCATGCGCTTATAATTTTCATTGATCTTAGGGTCGGTCCAGCATTAATGCTCCTAGAGTCATTCAACGCTGATATCGATTAGATCTAATCTTTTATCGGCTCTGCCTTCAGGATGCTTATGTCGTTTCTGACTGTCAAGTCAATAATATGCGACCAGTGCCTACCCTGACTAAGCAGTGCCATACACAAATAAGAAAGATTTTCTAAGCATTTAATATGCAATCAATGTCCACGTTTAATAACCAACATGCCTCAACAATAATCATGCATGCCATATACACAGGGTGCAGTTTTCTTACCTCTGATTCGAGCGAGAGTTAATATAAGAACGACCCTTGAGAACGATCAACCTTTAAGTCCTTTAGCGGTCACCTAGTCATAAACAAATATGGGACACCATCAATAAAATGAATAACAAAGGTTCTCGAACCAATATTTAGCCTCCGGGACATCAAATCCCACTAATTCGGGTAGTAGGAACAATCCCAAGGCCTAAAACTGAGTTCCCATGATCAAAACACCCAATTGGCCTCAAAACCACTCATGGGCCGCGGCCCCCAGCCACATTAGGAGCAAGCACTGCGGCGCCCACTACTCAGTGCCGCGAGCCCCAGCACACACAAAACCTCACCTCCTACATCTTCGAGCTTGGGCCGCGGCGCCCAAGAACAGGGCCACAGCCCCCACCCGAGAACCTACCATAACCTCATTTTTCCCCATTTTAAACATTCCAAAAACATACCTAAGCATCTCCAAGTCCAAAAATCAAAGTTCCCAAACATCCCATTGATCCAAAATCATCAAATCCCTAGGCTCAAACGAATCAAAAACTCATCGATTCACAAAATCCAACTCAAAGCTTAGAAACTCTAAAAACTCAAAACTTAAAGCTTAGATTACCTTTGATTGGGTTGTTTCTCATTAAATCCTTCGGTCAAGAAGCTTCTAATCTGTCCTAGGATCGCTATGCCTCGATCCTCGCTTGATTCCGACTCCTAAAACTGAGATTTCTTAGAAATTTCCATGAATGTCACAAAGGTTAATGAGAGAGAGAGAAAGTGTTTTTAACGTACGGTTCTATCTGTCAAGCTACTTCAGGCTTAAGTAACCTCGAATAAAACCTAATGCTCAGGGTCCCAAAACCATCCCCGGGGCAAAATAGTCAAAACTCCCAGAATTTCCTCTTGATCTCAATAACTCCCAATATATCATCAAACAAACTTCCTCATTATCCAATATCCCAATAAATGACCCTGTTATGACAAAACCGCTAATTTCCAATATAGGACCGTCTCATGCCGAATAGCTCGAATATATTCCCATAATAATGGGATCTCATCCATAAATCACAATATGCACCAAAATACACAAATATGCCCTCAACGCGCCAAATTACCAAAAATGCCCTAATAATCAAATGTGGAACCACATGCATGCATTTAACATTATATTATAATATAATACACATAACATGCATATAATCATTTAATGGCATAATTAAATAATTATGGCCCTCCCGGCCAACTAATCCAGCCATTAAACCGCATTAGGGATTTCGGGGCATTACAGTTGATGGTAGGGAATTGCTTGTAGACTTGATTGAGTTGGGTATGGAGGACTTTGACATGATTTTGGGAATTTATGGGTTGACTAGATATGGAGCTACCATTGATTGTAGGAAGATGATGGTGACCTTTGAGCCGAAGGATGAGGATCCCTTTATGTGGACCCCGTGTACCCAGGATATCAGCGCTAAGAGCCAGAGATTTATTATAGGGAGGATGTATAGGTTTTCTGGCAAGCGTGGTGAATACCACTAGGGTTTTGCCAGCAGGGCCGAAGGAGACCATATTGGTTTGTGAGTTCATGGATGTGTTTCCTGAGGACTTACCAAGGTTGTCGCCACGTAGGGAGATTCATTTTGTTATCGAGTTAGCGCCAGGGACAGAGCCAGTGTTGAGGGCACCATATAGAATGGCACCGGCAAAACTAAAGGAATTGAAAATACAGTTACAGGAGCTTCTGGATTTGGGGTTCATCAGGTCTAGATACTCGCCATGGGGTGCTCCAGTATTGTTTGTGAAGAAGAAGGACGGGACTCTGAGAATGTGTATAGACTACAGGGAATTGAACAAGTTGACTATCAAGAATAAGTATCCTCTACCAAGGATTGACGACTTGTTCGATCAGCTACAGGGTAAGATGGTGTTCTCAAAGATTGATCTACGATCTGGTTATCACCAGTTGAGGATCAAGGACGAGGATATACCGAAGACGGCCTTTCGAACGAGGTATAGGCACTTTGAGTTTCTGGTCATGTCGTTTGGTTTGACCAATGCCCCAGCAGCCTTCATGGACTTAATGAATAAGGTGTTCAAGGAGTTCTTGCATGACATCTTAGTGTACTCCAGATCAGAGGTAGAGCACGAGTTTCATCTCCGATAGGTTCTACAGAGATTGAGAGAGCACCAGTTGTATGCCAAGTTTAAGGAATGTCACTCCTTGGACATATTTTTGGTGCAGATGGGATTAAGGTGGATCCATCGATGGTGGAGGCCATTAGGGATTGGCCGAGACCAAGGAACGCCTCAGAGGTTCGGAGTTTTCTCTAGTTAGTGGGTTACTATAGGCGATTTGTGGAAGGCTTCTTGAAGATAGCGGCACCGATGACTGAATTGACACGGAAGAATTTGAAGTTCATCTGATCAGACAAGTGTGAGAACAGTTTCCAAGAATTGAAGCGGCGACTTATTATTGCACCTGTGTTGAGTCTTTCTTCAAAGGGAGGAAAGTTTGTTGTTTATTGCAATGCGTCAAGGTTGGGTTTGGGCTGTGTGTTGATGCAGAACGAGAAGGTTATAGCTTATGCATCACAACAGCTGAAGGAGTATGAACAGCAGTATCCTACCCATGATTTGGAGTTAGCAACGGTGGTATTCGCACTGAAGGTTTGGCGCCACTATCTGTATGGGGAGAAGTGCGAGATATATATCGATCACAAGAGTTTGAAGTACTTATTCACACAGAAGGACCTGAACATGAGGTAGAGGCATTGACTAGAATTGGTAAAAGACTATGACTGTGATATTCTTTCTCATCCAGGGACGGCCAATGTAGTAGCAGATGCATTGAGCCGGAGGGGCCCAGGTCAGTTGTATAGTTCCACCAAGATTTCAAGAGAGTTAGCTGATAAGATGGCCAGAGCAGGGATAGAATTAGTGGTGGGCCAGTTGGCCAACATTACTCTACAGTCGACTCTGCTGGAGCTGATTAAGGAAGGACAGTTGGTAGATGCTCAGTTACAGGAGGTTAGAGAGAATGTCTTAGCGGGAGTAGCTAAGGACTACTCTATTTCCGAGGTTTGTTTGTTACGGTATCAGGGGCGGATTTGTGTCCCAGCTGATGTGAGGATTAGATGAGAAATACTGGATGAGTCACATACTATGCCGTACTTACTTCATCCGGGTACCACGAAGATGTATCAGGATCTACAGGCATTATATTGGTGGGTCGCAATGAAGAAGGATGTGGTGGAGTACGTAGCTAGATGTTTAACCTGTGAGCAGGTGAAAGCTGAGCATCAGCGAACAGCAGGGTTACTTCAGCCTTTGGGTATTCCCGAGTTGAAATGAGAGGATATTACGATGGATTTTGTGGAAGGTTTACCCAGGACTGTAGGGCTTCATGACTTGGTGTGGGTGATAGTGGACAGATACACCAAGTAAGCCCATTTTCTTCCAGTGAGGACGACGTATACATTGGATCAGTATGCAGAGTTATATGTGAGGGAGATTGTACGTCTCCATGGGTTTCCTAAGTCCATAGTATCAGATTGAGATCCTATCTTTACCTTCAAGTTTTGGGGTAGTTTGCATAAGGAAATGGTGACTCAGTTGAAATTCAGTACGACCTTTCATGCTCAGACTGACGGACAGTCTGAGAGGAGGATTCAGGTGTTGGACGATACGCTTCGAGCTTTCGTGATCAATTTTGAGGGATCGTGGAGTAAGTATCTCCCGTTGATTGATATTTCATACAACAATAGTAACTAATCGACAATTGGAGTGGCTCCCTAGAGATGTTATATGGGAGGAGGTGTAGATCATCCATTCATTGGGATGAGATGGGTGAGAGGAAGTACTGGGGGCCAGACATGGTTCAGTAGACGAATGAAGCTATTGAGAAGATCTGAGCAAGAATGCTCGCCTCACAAAGCTGACAGAAAAGTTATGCTGATCCTAAGCATAGAGACGTGGATTTCTAGGTTGGGGACCACGTGTTTCTTTGAGTTTCACCACTACGAGGGGTGAGGAGATTTGAGAAGAAGGGAAAGCTAAGCCCTAGATTCATCAGACCTTTTGAGATTCTGGAAAGGATCGGTCAAGTGGTTTACAGGTTAGCTTTGCCACCGTCGTTGTCAGGAGTTCATGACGTATTCCATGTTCCTATGCTCCGAAAGTACGTCTTGGATACGACACATGTGCTGAAATATAAAGACTTGGAATTGCAGACAGATTTATCAAATGAGGAACGACCGGTTCATATTTTGGATCAGAAGGATAAAGTCCTACAGAATAAGATGATTCCTCTGGTTAAAGTGTTATGGAGGAATAGTAGGGTCGAGGAAGTGACCTGGGAGCTTGAATCAGCAATGTAGGATTAGTATCCCGAGTTATTCAGGTAAATTTCGAGGACGAAATTCTCATTAGGAGGGGATGGTTGTAACGACCCAAAATTACTAATAAGGCTTAAAGGCCTTCATTAGTGTGCCAGGAGGGCATAACTGGACTATGTGTGATTTAAATGATTAAATGCATAAGTATGCGATAAGCATGCTTATATGATTACTTTGATATATGAGATGCATGATTATGTGTATTAGTATGCATGTAGGCCTTGATTAGGTTATAAAGAGCATAATCGTAATTTTGGCCCGTTGAGGGCATAAATGTAAATATTTGTGAAAAATTGTTGAGACAACATTATTAGGTGGATATATTTGTAGCTTGTGACTCAAGGCGATCCTGGTGAGCAGTTTAGCGGAAAAGTCTGGGGGAGTCCGGGGGTATTTCTGGGAATCTGGGAAATATATTGGAGATTATTTGACATTGAGGAAAATAATTGGTGATTAGTTAGGTGTCAGGGTTTAAGCAGTAAATATTAGAGACACTTGAGGAATTAGCGGGAATTGGGAGCAAATGACCAAAATGCCCTTGGAAGGATTAAAGGCTTGGTTATGTTTGGGAGGGAAAAATGGTCATTTGACTTTAAGGGATAAGTGATATTCAGCCTTTATAGACTTAGTGGAATGTTTAGAAACAAGTAGAAGCTGAAAGAACAGGGAAAGAAGGAAGGAAAGAAAGAAGAAAAAACAGGGGAACATTCTCTCTCTCGGTTTAGGCCATTCTTCTCCATTTCTTGAGGAGTTTTGGAGCTTTAACTCAGGGAAAACTTGGGCTGGAGCTTGGGACTAGGGTCCTTGATAAACCTTCAGGATTTAGCAGGAGTTACTCACCCAATTAAGGTAAGGTTTCAAGGTTGTTCTTGAGTTTCTGAGTTTTGTTGGAATGGATTTCTAAACTTGGTTTTTGGTGGAAGTTGAGGGAATTAAGCATGAATAATTGAGGAGTTGAAAGCTGGGAATGTTTGGAGGATAACCTACGGTCGATTTTCCCATCAAAGGTAAGAGATTCTGAGCTTGATCATCTATGTTGCTGGGTTAGTTCTGAGTTTCTAGTTGAGTTCTTGAGTTTTGAGTTCTTGAGTTTTGAGTTCAAGTCTTGTTTTCTTTGTTTGGTGATGCAGGTGGCTAGATTTTGTGTTGTTGCATTATGTGGGATGAGATGTAAGGGATGGTAGGCTCAATTTGGAGTGTAGTTGAGCTTTGGAGGAGTTTTGGTGAGTTTTTGGTTTGGGGAAATTCGAAGGAAAACTCAGGGGAAGTTTTAGTGTTGTAGCTAGCTCTGTAGAGCTAGCCTTTGGGCGGTACAGCGCTAGGCCTGGGTTGTCTGGGTGCTTTTGGCTCTATTTGTAGCGCTGTAGCACTACCCTGCCTTCAGAAGTGGAGTTTTTGGTTGTTTCTTAGGGTTTTTTTGCCCAGGGTCTCGGGGTTTGATTCCACCACCCTGTTTGGTGGAATTAGGGCTTCCCTAGGGCTCGAGATTGATCCTGAGGTTAGGTTATGGAATTTAAGTTTAGTGATGGTTCTAATTTATGGTTGTGACTATGTGTACGCTAGGGCTCGGACGAGATCATGCTTGAAGGTTGGTTTCATTAATCAAGCGATCAGAATCTAAAGGTAAGAAACTGCACCCACTTATGTGTTTGTGTGGGACTAAGAGCTCCCTATATTCATATGTGATGCCATGAGATGGTATTATGCCATGGGACATGTGATAAACGGCCAAAGCATGCTGTAATCAATATTTGCGCACAGGACGCGACTCAGCCACTAGTAGCTAAGGTTAAATATATAATCACTGAGCTCAGCCTAAGCGAGCCGGAATCTGTGGGATAATCAGAGGGTGCGGCCTAAGGGTTCCAACCCTGTATTTTGGCGTGATACGTTTAATATTGTTTAATTGATGATTATGATGAGTTTGCTATCTGAACAACTGTTTGTTGGCTTGAAGTTGGATGTCACTGTTTATGTGAGCTGTGTAACTATTGTATATCTGGTTGATGATTTGTAAATTGTCTATGCTCTGTATTATGGTTTCTTGCTGGGCCTCGGCTCACGGGTGCTTCGTGGTGCAGGTAAAGGCAAGAGCAAGGTGGACCATTTCTGAGTTGGAGAGCTTCAGGGGCTGAATGTACATAGTTAGTTGATCGCCCGCCACGACCGAGGAGTGATACAGGATGGGAGAAGCCTAAATGTCTGTTTTGCCCTTGGAGTGGCCAGTACATGTTTATAACCTAGAATTTTCATAAATTGTCTTTTAAACTCTATTTCATTTGGGATCCCATGTACAAAATGTTTAATTATATGAAATGTAACTTTTGTGACCAAAATCTTGTAACCCTAGTTCGATTATAGTTTCAGTAACACGTTTCTAACTAAATGACTTGATTAGCAAGTCTTGCACCTTTATAAACACACAGTGTAATGGTCTTGGCTATCCAGGGCATTACAATAACGCATACTGAAGGATCCCAAGAGACTCGGAGATTCTTTATACACTCATTAATGACCAGGCGGTATCATACTTATGTCATTTATTACCCGAGATAGCATGAGTGTGTTTATCATGTTATCAAATCATATCCCAATGTAAATGGGAATAATCTGGATTAATTATATAACATATATAATTATGCGGTTCTTTTAACACGGTTACCCAAACCTGTCTATGGAATTCCCTTATAAATACTAGGAATATTGGACAGGAAAGGGGATGATAGTCTGTATTACCAAAACTCTGCCAAAATAGAGAGATAAATATAGACTCGTGGACATGGTGGATTTTTACCACTGAACCACGTAAAAGTTCTGTGCTTTTAAGTGAGTTATTTTTATTTTCATTGCGGTTTACTATCAACCACTAATCTACCCATTTTATTTCTTAATATATTTGTGGTGAAAAACTGCATCAACAGTTTGGTGCTTTCATTGAGAGTAAATTAGCGCTTCACAAATTCTAGTCAACTTTCATCATGGTGGTCACTCGCTCAATGCACGATAATGAGATGGAACAGCGTGGTGGGCAGGAGGCCCATCATACCGTTGTTCCCAATGAAAGGGATCCGGATGTTCAGCAACGTCTGGGAAAACAACCGACGGTTAGGACAATACCGGGAGTTCGGGGCCGTTACCACCAAATCCTAATCCAAGTTATCTGACTGCCATTGAGATGGAAAACATGCAACTGAGGAGCCATATCGCTAGGGACAACAGGTAGATTAAGGAGGCTTTGGCTCGGTTACTCCCTCTTGCAACCGACGTTAATGTTGGAAAGAGGCAAAGTGGGTCTCATAAGTCCCACAGCAATAACCGGTCTAAACCGAGTCAACATGTCAAGACCGCCACTCCAAGTTCTTTGCTTGCGGGGCGAGATCACCAGAATGCTCGGCCCAATGACCATCACAGGGGTCATCAGCATGTCAGTCATTCGGTTAGGGCTGGAACCCTAAGTTCGGTGCCTTCTTCACAGATCCCCAGGAATGCTCATGATAATCCATGAAGAGGGGCTAGGACAAGTTTACGAAGGCATAATGCTCGAAAAAATCCCTCTGTGCCATGATCAGAGCACCAGACATAGAGAACTAGGGAAGTGGGAGTAGAACAAAGGAGAGCTAATTTAGTCCGTCTTGATGGAACGAGGATAGCCTCACCAATAGGGCATCCGATACCATCTCGTCCTCAACGAGATATTCTAGCTCATGGGGACAGTAGGAGAAATCCTCCCCCGTTCGCAAATACTTATGTCTCACAAATGTCTATTGAGAATCTTGCTGCTCAATCTCAACCACAAGTTGTAAGCTTCGCAAACGGAAGTTACTGGACAGAAAGTTGTGAATACGGGAATCCTTCCCTTGTGAATTCCATTCAAGTGAACCTCTACATTACGAGGCACCTTAAAGATTATGAGACACATGCTAGTGGGACGAAGAGGCATGGGCCTTACTTGGCATCGGAGGCGTTAGGCTAGGAAAATCACCCTCGCTATGCGAGGGTCATTGGCAAGCAACCCATGCACATGCAACCCTCGCTATGCGAGGGTCCTCAGATGGCTTCCCATACGTGCACGTGCCTTGTCCACGCAAGGCATCATGCCTCACCCCCGTATGATCACACAAGGTAGCCTTGCCCCGTCACTCCACCAAAGAAGCTTCGCTATGTTCTTCGTGTCCCGCATACGTAGACCATTGCATCCAAACAAGGGTCTCCAAGGGTCAACTCGCTATGTCAGACCCTCAAAGGATCCCTAGCATCTTATTATGCGAGCCCTTCACTAGGCCTCCCAAATGCACCTTGTCTCGCCTCAAACACCCCATTCCTCGCTAAAGCGGCCTTAGTTCCATTCTAGGAGTAGGTGCCACCAGCGAGGCACCCCCAAGCCTTGTCTTCTCACAACATGTAAAGTGTGAAGCCTCCTCAATGTGCGTATGAGGAACACTTGGAAATACTAAGTAGGAGTACCATGAGATCATAGGGTGCCAAACATGAATTGATGGGGACAACTGGGTACCAGATACACATACTGATATGGGATGTACGACCATGACGAGGATAGGGGCGTGGCCCTGCCATCCGTGTCTGATGAGTAGTGGCAGTACGAATTTGTACGGAGAGTGGAGGCACTACTTGGGCACCCCCGGCCATATGTCAGTGTCGACAGTACGATGTCCTGCACCACTACTCTGGCAATGTCAGGGTAGACACCACTATGTCCCAAGCCACTACCCTGGCCATGCACCTGCGTACGACCTGATTCCCTGGGACCTACTTGTATCAGGGGGCCAATAGAGCCCACCTATAAATAGGATCCAACCCCTCAGGCTAAGGGGTTGGAAAATTCTTTTTATGAAAAATGATTAAGAAATATATGGTCTTGTCTCCATTGTTGTTCTGTATTTTCTTTCAAGTCCTTTCCATGTTACTTTCACCTATCTTTCACAATATGATTTGAGTTTTCTAACCTTGTATCGTTTACGAGTTCTTACCGTCAACAGTTTGACGCCGTTTGTGGTAAGGATAAGTGTCAAGCCACTTTTCTTCCAGTTCCGGCAGAAAGAAATGCCAAGACATTCTAAACAACTGAGAGAGCCACGAGAGGTGGAGGTCCACCTTGATGGAGATTAGTTGAAGGCCTCCATGAAAAACCTTCCTCTGCCCAGAGATGTGGAGGCCCCAAAGGAACCCAAGGTTCACGAAGTTGAGAGGGAGGCCTCATCCCCAGCTATCCCTCCAGATGAGAATCATCCGAGGTCAACAATTACCCATGGAAGAGATGCCGGCGAGTTCCTGCCCCTAAGGTCGCCACAGGTGCCAAACTCCAGCCGGAAGGATCCGAACTCATCGATGTGCAGACCTGACAAGCATCCCTGGGTCCATTCCATGAGCTCAAGTTCTAGGTCTCGATTCTATGAAGAGGAGATACGTGATCTACACTGCAAGAACCAAAGGCTTGAAACCACCTTAGAGAACATGCAAGAGGTGTTAAATGGCCTATTACAAGGGAAGTCAAACATATCTCCCCCTAAGTGAAAAGAGAGAGGTCAAGAGAGGGATTAGTAGCGGAGCCAGGTGCCATTGCTTTGCTGTCACATTGAAAGGACCTGTGTACAAATGGTTCAAGAGACTTCGACCAGGGTCCATCAGGTTTTTGCAGCAGTTTTCTAAGGAATTTCTCCAACAGCATCACGCCGTGCGTGATTACACAATGTCGGGCACCAGCCTCGCCAATGTGAAGCAAGGAGAAAACGAGAATCTAAAGGGCTACATCCACAGGTTTAACATGGAGGCAGCCAAAGTAGGGAGCTTGACCCGCAAGGAGTTGAAAATGGCCATTACAGCCGGAGTGCGTCCGGGAAGCAAGTTGTGGGATAATATGATCAAAAGGGAAGTCACTGACCTAGATGACTTCTACGAGAGGGCACAAAAGTACATTCATGTGGAGGATGGCCATGCGAACTTAAAGGCTGGAAAAAGTGAATCCCATGTAAAGCACCCAGTCAATGGAGGGTCGAATTGAGCGAAGAAGAAGAGGGCGTATGAAGGGTCGAGAGATGATCAACAAAGAAGGTCCAAATGTGGAAGCGACCATAGGCAAATGGCTTACACCTTCTATATGATCCTGGCGGACACCAGAGAGCATATCTACCTCACAAATGAGGATCGGGTTCCCTTCAAAAGGCCCCCACTGATGAGAAAAGACCGGTCCAAGAGGGACCCTAGAAAATACTGTCAGTACCACAAGGATATTAGCCATACCACGGCAGAATGTACCCATTTGAAGGAAGAAATTGAAGAGCTCATCCGAAGGGGGCACCTGGGCCGATATGTCAGATGGGAAAAGCAAAAATCGAAGGACGTGCCGGTGATACCTCGGGCACAAGGAGGAGCCCCAAAGATACAAGGAGAAGTGAGAACGATCTTCGGAGGTCTGGGGTTTGGGGGAGAGTCTAGGAAGGGTCAAGACAGGTATGCTAGAGAAGCCAGACGGAGTCCACCACCGTGTGTCATGAGTTTGGAGCAACGGCCCTTGAAAAGCTTTAAGGGAGAAAATGGCTCAATCACTTTCACAGAGGAGGATGCGGGAGGGGTGCACTTTCCCCATAATGATCCTTTGGTGTTGACAGTTGGCCAACATGTGGGGCATCGGGTCCTCGTAGACAATGAAAGTTCTATAGATATCTTATATCGCCCCGCCTTGGAGAAGATGGGTTTGGGCGTCATACACTTGAAACCCTGTCAATCCTCCTTATACAAATTTGCGAGGGACTCGATATAACCCTTAGGGGTGATCGAATTGGCACTCACCATGGGTGAGCAACCCAGACAGACCACAGTCATGGCAAACTTCATCGTGGTAGATTGTGCTTCAGCTTTCAATGCGGTATTGGGGAGACCATCCCTAAGATAATTGAAAGCGATAACTTCCGTATATCACCTCTCCGTCAAGTTCCCAACTCCTGGTGGAGTAGCGAGTATGAAAGGAGAGCAAAGAGAGGCAAGGAAGTGTTGTAACACCCTCTTCGCACGTCTGTGAAACCATAAGAACTGATGGCGATGGTGGTACATGGGGGCGCAAACCTGTAGGAACTAGACCCTAGAATCATGGAGGAGCCAGGGGCTAAACCTGTGGAGGAGGTAGAGGAAATTATGGTGATGGAAGAGCCATTGCAAAAGTTGAAGGTGGGAAAAAGCGTTCAGAGCAATGCGAAGGAGAAGTTGGTAAGGTTTTTGAAGGATAATCTGGATGTATTTTCTTGGAGTCATGAAGACATGGTGGGAATAGATCCAGCCATCATGTGCCACCATTTGAATATCGCCTTCGAGGCAAGGCCCGTTAGGCAGAAAAGACGAGTGCTTGACCCAGAGAGGTACGCAACCTTAAAGGAGGAGGTAGACAAGTTTAAGGCCAATGGGTTCATCCACGAATCATTCTATCCTATATGGATGTTGAACCCGGTGCTAGTCCTAAAACCGACTAGAAAATGGAGGACTTGCATAGACTTCGCAAACCTCAATAAGGCTTGTCCTAAGGACAGTTTTGCGCTTCCAAGGATAGATCAGCTAGTGGATGCAACGGTCGGGCACGAGTTACTTAGCTTTATGGATGCCTACCCTGGATATAACCAGATACCTATGAACCCAGCTGACAAAGAGCATACATCATTTATAACGGATAAAGGGCTCTAATGTTGTAAGGTGATGCCTTTCAGATTAAAGAACGCCGGTGCCACCTATCAGAGATTGGTGAGCAAAAGGTTCACTAACCAGATAGGGAGGAACATGGAGGTATACATTGACGATATGCTGGTGAAGACCAAAAATGTCGCAGAACTCAACAAAGACCTAGGAGAGATGTTTGACACACTCAGGAAGTACCGAATGAAGTTGAATCCACTCAAGTGCACTTTCAGTGTATCCTTGGGAATGTTCTTAGGTTTCATGGTCAACTCTAGAGGCATCGAAGCTAATCCTAATAAGATAAATGCCCTAATAGAAATGAGCCCACCCAAGAACAAGAAGGAGGTGCAATGTCTAACGGAACAGGTGGCAGCCCTTAATAGATTCATCTCGAGGTCTACGCACAAGTGCCTCCCCTTCTTCAACATCCTAAAAGGGAGCAAAAAGTTCGCTTGGTATGAAGAATGTGAGGATGCTTTTATCAAGCTGAAGGAACACTTACGGAAGCCACCGATGTTGGCAAAACGTGAAAGGGGTGAAAGGCTATACTTATACTTGGCAGTATCCTAGCATGCCATAAGTATTTCCCTGGTTAAAAAAGAGAAGAAGCACCATCAACCTGTGTGCTACGTCAGTAAACGGTTAGTAGATGCAGAGAACCGATACCCAAAGATATAGAAGTTGGCATATGTGTTAGTTGTGGCTTCAAGGATGTTGAGGCCCTATTTCCATGCCCATGCAATAGAAGTACTCACCAATAGCCCTTTAAGACAGATCTTGCATAAACCTGAAACCTCAGGGAGACTGATGAAGTGGTCGATTGAGTTGAGTCAATTCGACATCACTTATACCCCAAGGACCTCCATCAATGGACAAGTGCTGGTAAACTTCATAGTGGAGTTCACCTATCGACCAAATGGAGGAGGAGATGAAGAAGATGGATAGTCAATCGTTGAAGGAGAGCCAAGGAGTTATGAAGAATGGAGCCTGCATGTGGATGGAGCATCCAACGAAGGAGGATCTGGAGCAGGTATTGTGACGACTGGAACCAAAGGACACAGGATGTACTGTGTGATACGGCTTGGGTTCGAAGCCTCGAACAATGAGGCAGAATACGAAGCGCTTCTAGCAGGGTTGCGGTTAACCCAGGGGCTAAAGGTAACGCATCTACACAATTTTAGTGACTCCTAGTTGGTGGTATTCCAGGTGAAGGGTGAGTATCAAGCGAGGGGTCCCAAGATGGCTGCATACTTGGAAAGGGTAAGAGGCTATTTGGGGCAATTGGTGGAGTATAGCATAGAGCAAATCCCGAGAGAGAGGAATACCCATGTTGATGCCCTCGCGAAGCTGGCTTCCACTAAAGATGGGGATATCCTTAAATCAGTACCTGTGGAATACTTACCAAGGCCAAGCATCATTAATTCAGACGTTCACATGGTCAGCATCCCAAAGGAGTCATGGGCCGACCCGATTATAAGCAACCTGAAGGATGGAGTTGTACCAACAGACAAGAGGGAGGCTCGTAGGCTACTGTATAAGGAAGCCCGATACACCTTGGTAGACGGGATCTTATATAAGAGGGGGTTTTTTGTGCGATGTGTTGATGAGGAAGAGGCTATGAAGGTACTGTATGAAATACATGAGGGTGAGTGTGGTAACCATGCGAGTGGACCATCCACAGCTCGGAAAGCCATGAGGCAAGGGTACCACTGGCCCTCCATGGAGAGACTTCACAAGGAAATGTGACAAATGCCAGCAGCACGCAAACTATTCCAGAAAACCCCCGAATGAGTTAACTAGCATGACTAGCCCTTGGCCCTTTGCTATCTGGGGGATAGACTTGATTGGCACCCTTCCCCCAGGTAGAGGTAGAGCAAAGTACGCGATAGTAGCCGTAGATTACTTCACCAAGTGGGTTGAAGCGGAACCTCTAGTAAAACTAACGGCCAAGCATATCACTGCCTTTGTCAACAAATTCATTGTCTGCAGATATGGAGTGCCCTACAAAATTATTTCTGACAACGGCACCCAGTTTGAAGGGGAAACATTCGAGGAGTACTGTAGGGAAAGAGGGATAAGGAGAAGCTTCTCGGCTGTTGTGCATCCACAGGCCAATGGGCAGGTGGAGGCCATTAACAAAGTCCTTAAGAAGAACTTAAAAACAAAGCTAGAGAAGATGAAAGGGGCTTGGTTTGAGGTGCTACCTAATGTGCTTTAGGCCTACAGGACCACACCGTGCACAACCACTAGCAGTGGGCAGCAAAGGCGCAAATGAGATTGGCGGTATACCAGCAGTGGGCAGCAAGGTACTACAACTCGAGGGCCCGAGAGAGAATGTTCAGAGTAGGAGACCTAGTATTAAGAAAAGTACTCCCCAGCACGCGAGACTCGGGGGCGGGGGTACTTGGGGCGAACTGGGAAGGACCCTATCAAGTCGCTCAATACATACCACCAAACACCTATAAGCTGGCGCGCATGGATGACACCGTCATACCTCGAGCATGGAATGTGGAACACCTCAAGAAGTACTACCAGTAAGACTTCCACATCCGATGCAAAGAATATCTATGTTTAGTTTGTTGCATGTTATGTTAACTTAGTAGACAAGAATCAAAGAGGTTACCTAGATAACCTCCCAAGTAGATGTAAACATTTCACATATGTCGTTGTAACCTGTCTACTATAAATGAAACTGTTCACAACTTCGCATGTTATTTTTCTTCTCTATGCGAGCATCAACCAAAGTGCCTGCTGAAATAAATTTCACCAAGCACTCGGGGGGTAGGACAGGAGGGCACAAGGATAAGCAAAAAAAATCTCTTATATTCGAAAGTATTAGCTACCCTTGTGAATATCAAGGGAATAGTTTAAAAGGATGATCCCCAACCAAAGGCTGACACCCCAGGGGGTGAGGCCATAAGGAAGGAATCTCCCAATAAGTCTAGAATGGCCATTAAGTCGACTAGCCAAAAAGGGTCCTACAAGAGACCCTTGAAGAAATAGTACTATATATAATGACGAGAATGACGCTTCTCGCAAAAAGTAACAAGCGCGCGCAAAGAATATAAAAGGACCCCAAGAGCCCAATGGGTTAACGTGTCCTTACAAGTATAATCAAGGTGCACCAAAAAGATTGTCATCATCAGATCAAGGAAGAGATATGTAATCCACAAATAATAATAATAAGAGGGACTTACCAAAGTCCCCTAAGTTTGATGAACACAAATGGAAATAATATGAGGGATTACATAGCAACGACATACATAGGCCGAATGCAAAGGAACCTACAAGTTTCCATCATGACCCTTCCACTCAGAAATCTTCTCAACTACATAGTCTCCAAAGGAAGACAGGTCAACGGTGGGGTTGGTCCTCCATACGGCATGCAACATGCGCTCAACTATGCCATTCTCAGCATTCATAAGCTCAGCCTCAAGCGCAATAATCCTCTCGTTTAAAGTATGGATGGTATCTTCCAGCTGGGTGTTGGTGTGAGAGGTTGATGCAGCCTGGGCTAAAGCGGCGTCCCTTTGGAAAACCACCTCTGTCAGTTGACTTGACAAGACATCCTTTGCTGCCTCGGCCACCGAGAGATTCCCCAATGCCTCTTCGAGCTCGCGTTGTAGTTGTTGGGTCGATGAAGAGTTTGAGGCGATCAGCCGTTGACTCAGGATAGAAGCCTAAGTAAGGGCAAGGACATAGAATAAAGCCTCAAGGGTTAAGCAATGCCAGCACAAAATGAAAACACAAAAAAATATATATATCATAAATGAATAAACCGAGTGTCTTGACAAATACCTGTAAGGAGGCTCGCATATAGGCATCTTCTAGCTTAGCGTCGGGGACGTTGTGCAAGGTTCCCCACTCGCCTTTGGGAAAGTTTTCCAGATGATGGCTCATGGCTTCCCCATACTAGCTTGCCAGAGGATGATCTTCAGAAGCAGAAACATAAGCTTTACCGGGGGAGATGCGTATGCCTGCCGAGGCACGTTTTCGCAGGGAACGGGACCGAGAAGGTCGTGATCCATCCGTAGAGGTGTGGGGGCAGAGGAGCGCGGAGTCACCTCCTTAAGTAAAGAGGTGCCTGAAGGCGCCCGCCTAGAATGCCTCCTCGAGGGTAGAGGAGCCCCAGCAAAAGAAAGAATGACAAAATTCCTTTTAGGCACAGAGGGGTGGGGGACAGAGGCCTCGAAGGAAAACTTGTCGCCAGGCATCGATGGTGGTATCTGAGAGGTAACATCGACAGTATATCCACCATCGGCCACGCCCCTATCCATGCCAGCTAAAGAGTGTAGGCACGAGTAGTTATCAGACACCACTATCTCCTCAACGTCCATATGATTGGCCGAAGGATAGACATAGTCCCTATCGGCTACCTCGTCATAATTACCTGCATCGTGGCGGTATAGCCACGGACCTACGGATTCAGATGAGGCGGGGCATGGACCTGCGGGTTCAGATGAGGCGGGGCATGGACCCGCAAATTCAAATGAGGCGGGGCATGGGCATGCAGATTCAGGGGAAACAGAGCATAGAGAGACGGTTTGGTCCGGGGTCAGCAACCTGTACAAGTGAAGGTTGCTCTCTATAAAAAGGGCGCATGCTTGTTTGCATTCACTCAGCAAGGCCAAGATTTTCATCACTCGGTCGCGAGCTGACGGTTTCAAGGTGGAGCCAACAACCCCTAAGAGACCTGCCATCAAGAGAAAAGAAATAACTATAGTTAGAGAAACCATAGAAGAAAAGCAGAGTAAAAAGAGAAACCTCTCATGTATGAAATCAAGGTGAATATTGTCTTACTTGGAGTGTTGAAGCTAGTGTGTCGGGTGAACCTGCTATAAGTGATGAAGTAGTTTGTCTTCCACGATCCCCTATTCGAAATGGAGCCCTCCACGAGGGAATGCCCTTTATGGGCTATGGCTTTCTGGAGCTGGTAGAACCCGGGAGCAGATGTATTCGCCCTAAGGGTGTAGAAGTAATGAACCTCGCTCATGGAAGGCCCTTTGCAATGCACCTAATGGTAAAACACATATAGGCTGCTAAGCACCACCCAAGAGTTGGGGGACAATTGTAGAGGCGCCAGTTCAAAGTAGTTAAGCACTTTGACGAAAAAGGGGTGAAGCGACAGAGCCCCACCAGATCTGATTATGGAATCGCTGAAGGCCACAAACCCTTGTGGCGGCTCAGATGCGTGTTCATTACGCTCTGGGATGATGAACTTGAGATTTGATGCTAAGTGATGAGCCTTTAGCATGTTGTCCAGTTTAATGCTAGTAAGGCTAGACCTGCCCATGTCTTCAGAAGTGTCAGAGGTTCTCTTCGGCATCTCGGGTACCTGGACAGAGATAGGCAGTTTATGAGCTATAGACTTTATAAGGATCCTGGAAGACCCCCCCACACATCTTATATCTACCAGAAGTTTGCTTGACCTTAGGGCGTAAGACCGGGGGCAGGGGAGGAAGCGTGGTTGGGATCATAGAAAGAAACTCTGGTTCAACTGATTCACGTCTATCGCCTTTGAAGAAGGGACCCCTATGACTGGGAGACTCGTCACCATAAAAGGAAAAAGGCTTAGGGGGAAAGTTTTCTTCTAGACAAGCGATTTCAGAAAGGCAATCCTGAAGGGCTGACTATAGCTGGGAAATATATGTCGCATGCCGGGGGGAGAAACCTAAACCCTCGTCCCTGGTATTGGATTCTAGCTCCTTCTCCAGGTCGCATGCTTTCTGTCTGAGGTAAGACAGTCTCTGTAGGTAGAGCATTCGCACACCCCCATGGTTAGAGGGTCTACGAATGTCGGCCTCTGAGTCGGAGGATGACAACTCAATGAATTCAACATTAGATGGACCTTCGGGACATCGCCTAGATGCCATGGACCAGCTAAGACTCGAAGACGTATATGCATAAGGGTAACCCTATATCTACAACATGAGTATGAGGGGTATAAGAAAAGGGCCTATGCATATTACTTGAAAGGCCATACGAAAAGAGAATGGCAAACTCTAAAGAATGAGTGTCGTACAACCAGTGATTCTACCTCCGCGTAATAGATATAATAAAAGGGCATGTGTATCGATGGAGGAAGGAGGCATACCTGGAGGTATATGTACGAAGCCAAAGGTGTACAAGGATAGACTTGTGGAGGCGTAAGGTCGGTTGAGCGATAAGCGAAGGCAAGATCATAGGAGCAAGAGAATGCCTAGCGTCACCACAATGCTAGCCCGATATAAAAAAAACAAAAGAATCAGGAAAAATAATAAAAAAAA
The DNA here is from genome assembly GCF_963169125.1 of Humulus lupulus. NCBI lineage: Eukaryota > Viridiplantae > Streptophyta > Magnoliopsida > Rosales > Cannabaceae > Humulus > Humulus lupulus. Next base: position 147,769,932 of record NC_084797.1, on the reverse strand, counting down.
ATGGGGAAAGAAGGAGGATGAATAAATGAAATGGAAAGAAAATTACCTCAAGAATTCTTCTGTGGTGGATGGAACCTTTGAGCACTTCAAATTGGTTTGGAGGGAATACCACTAGGCTAGGCAAGTTTTGGTGTGGAGAAATGACTTCAAACCTTGGGGTATTTATAAGGAAAGCCAAGGCCCCCTAGCCATTGGATTCAAGTCCATATGAATGGTGGAGATCAAGAATATGGGCAACCATGGGATCCGCGATTGAGAATGATTGGCCCTTATACAATCTAAGGGACATTCATGGATCCCCCCAAAAGTTAGATGGTTTTTCTGTTTCTTTGGACACTATAAAGCAACACAACTTCAAAACTCACTTTGTGTTTCTTCAAGCAACATTGGATAGCGCTCCATGGTTGAGTCCACAAAAACTGGCCATCCATATCAAACCAGAGAAAAATAAAAAGTCCACAAACACACTTAAAAGTGTACTTATAGACTCGGGGGCAAGTGTGAATACGGGAATCCTTCCCTTGTGAATTCCATTCAAGTGAACCTCTACATTACGAGGCACCTTAAAGATTATGAGACACATGCTAGTGGGACGAAGAGGCATGGGCCTTATGTTAGGAGTGTGTCCTAAAAGCATGTAAAGACATTTGTTTTTTTCTGTGAATAAATAAATACAATAGTTTATTATTATTGTCATATTTAGATTGTTAAATTATTGTTTGAATAATTTTGTAAATATCAAAAAAATTCCATATTTATTATTGAGGAAGTGATCTTGTATTAGTACGAGAGAATTAAGATCACATGAATGAATAAAAATAGTCAACAACAACAAAATAAAGTTATGGAATTCTTTAATTGGAGTTGTATGTACGGTTTGCTAAGTATCATAATGATACAAATAATCTAGATTCATATTATTGATGTGGAAAGACATCTCGATAAAGGTGCTTTATATAATATGATTATATATGACATGGACCGATATGAATTAGAGTCTTTATCCAAAAACCATATAATAATAAAGACTTGTAATTCATATCATAACTGATGATCATTTATAGATCAACCTAAATCCTGAGTGTTCATGAACTCCTGTTCATGTTTATTAAATCTTTTGATTCATTCGTTAAGGTCTCTTCAAAGAATGAGGCTAATTACTTTTGTTTTGGAGATTTAATATCATGGATGGCTGGGAACATGTATCAACAATACGGAATCTAATCTTTCCTAACGGATCGTATATTAGTTCCCTTAAGGGTTAATTCTGGAACTGAATGATTTTGAGCTCAAATCTATAATTAGATTATAGATTAATTATTCACTAGTGAATTAATGGTACTTAAGGAATAAGAAGTAAATTAGAAAGGTTAAATGGTAATTCTCCCATTCTAATTTATGAACTAATTAATTAGATGGTTGAACTATTGTAAGATGGTTATATCAATGGACGACTTAAGAAAAAGAATTCTGTAAAAGTATATTTATAACATAAAGAGTGCAATTCTGAATTTATAGTAGAGTAATATCATAATTAATAAATTAATTATTATAATTAAAGAGTTTAATTATTTAGTTTCAATTTATTGGAGGTTAATGTTATAGGTCCATGGTCCCCGAAATGGCTCAAACAATCACTGTCAAAGGCAAATACAAAAAATGGGCAAAAACGACTTATGTGATAAGTAAAATATTTTTCTATGTATCAAAAATAATTATTGCTTAATTATGTGTAATTAATTAATTAAGAATTAATTAATTATTTTATTTAACAAAAATATAATTAATTTTGAATTAATTTATTTTTGGGATTTTTGGTATTTAAATAATAATAAAAATTGGGAAAAATCACATGCCATCACAGGCATGTGGTACACGTATAAGAGATGTACTCAGTCTCTTGATTCCATAATTTTAGTTATTTGAATGTTAAATAAATAATGAGATATTTTAATATGATTAAAATATTATTATTTAAACAAAAATATGATAACTGATCAGTTATTTTGAATTTGTTTAAAATAACAAATATTTTAATATATTGGATATTATTAAATATTGGATATCAGTTTTTCACAGAATGTAATTTTTCAGGGATAAAAAAATATCTAGGAATCTCTCTCAGAGAAAGAGAACAGTGACAAAAACTAAAGTCATTGTTCTTCACAAAACCTAGGTCCAAACTTTATCAGATCTCATGTGTTAAGAACATCTAATAAATAGTTTATTGCCTATTATTTGTATAGCGAGCCCACACTCATTCTTTGTGTGCCTGAGAACATTTTGGAAGATCTTGGTGTGAGATCTCAAGCAATTTAGCCATACGAAAAGATAGCAGCAAGGAAGGACCTGAGGTAATTTTTCTGTTCATGTCCTTGATTCAATATATATATATGCATGTGAAGAAGTAGATCTAGAAATCTTATGGGATTAATCTAACAATTTGATTGTTGTTCCGCTGCGCATAATCTCTTATTTGATCAATAAAAACCAACACCTTACTTGGCATCGGAGGCGTTAGGCTAGGAAAATCACCCTCTCTATGCGAGGGTCATTGGCAAGCAACCCATGCGCATGCCACCGTTGCTATGCGAGGGTCCTCGGATGGCTTCCCATACGTGCGCGCGCCGTGTCCACACAAGGCGTCGTGCCTCGCCCCCGTAAGATCACTCAAGGCAGCCTCGCCCCGTCACTCCACCAAAGCAGCCTCGCTATGCGAGGGTGCAACCTTGCCTCGCCCTGTCACTCCACCAAAGCAGCCTCACTATGTTCTTCGTGTCCCGCATACGTAGACCATTGCATCCAAACAAGGGTCTCCAATGGTCGACTCGCTATGTTAGACCCTCAAAGGATCCCTAGCATCTCACTATGCGAGCCCTTCACTAGGCCTCCCACATGCACCTTGTCTCGCCTCAAACACCCCGTGCCTCGCTGAAGCGGCTCTAGTTTCATTCTAGGAGTAGGTGCCACCAGCGAGGCACCCCTAAGCCTTGTCTTCTCACGACATGTAAAGTGTGGAGCCTCCTCAATGTGCGTACGAGAAACACTTGGAAATAATAAGTAGGAGTACCATGTGATCATAGGGTGCCAAACATGAATTGATGAGGACAACTGGGTACCAGATACGCGTACTGATATGGGATGTACGACCATGACGAGGATAGGGGTGTGGCCCTGCCATCTGCATTTGACGAGTAGTGGCAGTGCGAATTTGTACGGAGAGTGGAGGCACTACCTGGGCACCCCCAGCCATATGTCAGTGTCGACAGTACGATGTCCTGCACCACTACTCTGGCAATGTCAGGGTAGACACCACTATGTCCCAAGCCACTACCCTATCCATGCACCTGCGTACGACCTGATTCCTTGGGACCTACTTGTATCAGGGGGCCAATAGAACCCACCTATTAATAGGATCCGACCCCTCAGGCTAAGGGGTTGGAAAATTCTTTGTATAAAAAACGATTAAGAAATATATGGTCTTGGCTCCATTGTTGTTCTGTATTTTCTTTCAAGTCCTTTCCATTTTACTTTCAGCTATCTTTCACAATATAATTTGAGTTTTCTAACCTTGTATCGTTGACGAGTTCTTACCATCAACAAAAGCCATCATAGCGGCAGGTCTGAGAGCGACCTAAGAAATCATTTGAGTTCAGCGCAAAGTCCTTGGTATGACCCACAACCCAACTTTCACGATCATATGAACTCGCGGAGAAGGTATCCAACTCGCGATGAAGATATTAGCTATACTCGACATGTGGGAGGTCCACCCATAGTACGTGACAACGGGATTGCCCCA